>NW_027206021.1:212500-874131 GCF_024711535.1 Dipodomys merriami
CCCTAATAACACTAATCGTAACCCTAAACGTAACCCTCACCCTAACCTTAATTCTAACACTCACCCTCACCCTAACCATAATCTTAAACATAACCCTCATCCTAACCGTAACCCAAACCCTAACCCTAACCCTAAACCTTACATAAAACTAACCCTAACCCTCACCCTCACCATAGCCCTCACCCTAACTCTAATTCTAACCCAAACCCTCACCGTAACCCTAAACGTAACCGAACCCTAATTCTCACCCTAACCCTAACCATAACCCTCAACTTAACCCTTAAACTCAAACTCACCCTCATTCTCAGCCTAACCCTAAGCCTAAGCCTAACCCTAACCCTAAGACTCACCCTAACCCTTACCCTAATCCTAATCCTAACCCTAAGCCTAAACCTCACCCTCACCCTCACCCTCACCCTAACCCTAATTCTAACACTACACCTAAACCCAACCCTCAACCTCAGCCTCACCCTTACCCTAACTCTAAACCTAAACCTCACCCTCACCCTAAGCCTAACTCTAACCCCAACCCTAACACTAAACCTCACCCTAAACCTAACCCTAACCCTCACCCTCACCCTCACACCATACTTAACCGAACCTTAAATCTCACCCTAACCCTAACCCTAACCGTCACCCAAACCCTAACCCTCACCCTCATCCTCACCCTCAGCCTAACCCTAAGCCTAAGCCTAACCCTAACCCTAACCTTCACACTCATCCGAACCCTTACACTAATCCTAATCCTAACCCTTATTCTAAACCTCACCCTCACCGTAACCCTAACTCTAGCACTAACCCTAAACGTAACCCTCAACCTTACCCTAACTCTAACACTAACCCTAACACTAAAACTCACCCTAACCCTAACCCTATCCCTCATCATCACAGTAACCGTAACATAACCCTAACAATAACCCTAACCTTAACTCTAACCCTCACCCTCACCCTAGCCCTCACCCTAACCCTAATTCTAACCCTCACTCTCACCCTTATCTTAACCCTCAACCTCAGCCTAAAACTCACCTTTACCCGTACCATCATCCTCACCCTAACCGTCACCCTAACCCTAAACCTCATCCTAACCCTCAACTTAAACTTAAACCTAACCGTCACCCTAACCCTAACCCTCACCGTCAACCTCATGCTCAGCCTAACACTAATCCTAAGCCTAACGCTCATTCTAACCCTCATCCTCACCCTAGCCCTCACCCTAACCCTAATCCTAACCCGATCCCTCATACTAACCCTCCCCTAACCCTAACCCTAACCATGACCTAACCCTAATCCTCACCCCCAACCTCACCCTCAGCATAACCCTAACCCTAAGCCTAACCCGAAGCCCTAATTCTCACATACCATCACCATAACCCTAATCCTAATCCTAACCTAAACCCTAACGCTAAACATCAACCTAACCCTCACCCTAACCTTAACCCTAACACTAATCCTAACCCTAACCCTCGACCTAACCCTCCCCCAACCCTAAATCTAATCCTAAACTCACCATCACCTTAACACTAATCCTAACCCTAACGCTCACCCTAACCCTCACCCTCACTCTAAACCTAACCCTTATCCTAACCCTCACCCTAACCCTAACCCTAAACCTAAATCTCACCCAAACACTAACCCTAACCCTCACCCTCACCCTAGCCGTCACCCCAACCCTAATTCTGACCCTAATCCTCATCCTAACACTCACCCTAACCCTAACCCTAACCTTCACCCTAATCTTAAGCCTAACCCTAACCCTCAACCTAACCCTAACCTCACGCTCACTGTAACCCTAACCCTAACCCTCATCATAACCTTAAACATAACCTGAACCCTAACTCTCACCATAACCCTACCCCAAACTCTCACCCTAACACTAACACTCAAACTCACCCTCAGCCTCAGCCTATCCTTAATCCTAAGCCTAAACCTAAACCTAACCTCACACTCACCCTAACCCTTACCCTAAACCTAATCCTAACACTAAGGCTAACCCTTACCCACACCTTAAACCTTACAGTAACACTGACCTAACACTAACTCTCACCCTCACCCTAACCCTAACCCTCATCCTCACCCTAAACCTCACACTAACCCTAACCCTAACCCTTATCCTCAATCTAACCCTCAACCTAACCCTAAACCTAACCCTAACCCTCACCCTTATCTTAACCCTCACCCTCAGCCTAAACCTCAACTTTACCCTTACCAACATCCTCCCCCTAACCGTCACCCTAACCCTAAACCTCATCCTAACCCTCACGTAATCCTAACCATCACACTAACCCTAAAACTCACCCTCAACCTCTTGCTCAGCCTAAACCTAAGCCTAAGCCTGGCCCTTACCCTAACCCTCACACTCACCCTAACCCTTACTCGAATCCTAATCCTAACACTAAGTGTAACCCTCACCCTCACACTAACCCTCACCGTAACCCTAACTCTAACACTAACCCTAACCCTAACCCTCACCCTCAGCCTCAACCTAACCTTAACTCTAACCTTAAACCTCACCCTCATCCTAACCCCAACCCTAAACCTAACCCTAAACCTCAGCCTAACCCAAACCCTAAACCTCACCCTCACCCAAGTCCTGACCCTAAACCTAATGCTAAACCTAACCCTCATCCTAACCCTCACCCTAACACTAACCATAACACTCATCCTCACCCTCACCCTAACCCTAAACCTAACCCTAACACTCCAACTAACCCTAACCCTCACCCTCACTGTAAGCGTTACCCTAACCCTCACAGTAACCCTAAACTTAACCCAAACCCTAACTCTCAGCCTAACCCTAACCCTAACCCTCACCCTAACCCTAACCCTAACCCTCACCCTAACCCTAACCCTCACCCTCACCCTCACTCTCAGCCTAACCCTAAGCCTAAGCCTAACCCTAATGCAACCCTCACACTCACCCAAACCCTTACACTAATCCTAATCCCAAACCTAAGCCTAAACCTCACCCACACCCTCACCCTCACTCTAACACTCACCCTAACCCTAACTCTAAGACTAACCCTAAACCTAACCCTCAACCTCTGCCTCAACCTTACCATAACTCTAACCCTAAACCTCACTTTCACCCTATCCCTAACTCTAACCGTGACCCTAACACTAAACCTCACCCTAATCCTAACCCGAACCCTCACACTCAGGCTCAACCTAAACCTAAGCCTAAGACTAACCCTTACTCTAACCCTCACCCTCACCATAGCCCTCACCGTAAACCTAATCCTAAACCTTTTCCTCATCCTAACCCTTACCCTAACCCTAACCCTAACCCTAACCATCACCCTAACGCTAATCCTCACCCCCAACCTCACCCTCAGCCTAAACCTAAGCCTAAGCCTAACCCGAAACCTCAACCTAACCCTCACCCTAACCTTAAACGTAACACTGAACCTAACACTAACCCTCGACCTAACCCTCCCCCTAACCCTAAACCTAAACCTAAAACTCACCCTCACCCTAACCCAAATCCTAAACCTAACCCTAACCCTCAGCCTCACTGTTACACTAACCCGCAACCTAACCCTAACCGAAACCCTAACCCTAACCCTAAACCTTACCCTAACACTAACTCTAATCCTCACCATCACCCTAGCCCTCACCCTAACCCTAATCCTAATCCTAAACCTCACCCTAACCATAAACCTAGCCGAACCCTAAATCTCAACCTAACCCTAAACCTAACCCTCACCTTAACCCTAACCCTCACATTCACCCTCACTCTCAGACTAACCCTAAGCCTAAGGGTAACCCTAACCCTAACCCTCACACTCACCCGAACCATTACACTAATCCTAATCCTAACCCTAAGCCTAACCCTCACCCTCACCCCAAACCTCACCCAAAACCTAACTCTAACACTAACCCTAAACTTAACCCTCAACCTCAGCCTCACCCTTACCCTAACTCTAACCCTAAACCTCACCCTCACCCTAACCCTAACTCTAACCCTAACCATAACAATAAACCTCACCCTAACCCTAACCCTAACCCTCACCCTCACAGTAACGGTAACCCTAACCCTAACCATAAAAGTAATCCTAAACCTAATACTAACCCTCACCCTAACCATAGCCCTCACCCTCACATTAACCCTCACCCTAACACTTACCCTCAACCTAACACTAACCCTAACCCTAACACTAAATCTCCCACTAACCCTAACCCTCACCCTAATCATAAACCTCACCCTAATGCTAAACCTAACTCTAACCCTCACCCTGACCCTAGCCTTCACCCTAAACCTAATTCTAACCCTCAGTCTCACCCTAAACCTAACCCTCATCCTCACCCTATATCTCACACAAACCCTAACCCTAAACCTAATAATCAATTTAACCCTCACCCTAAGCCGTACCCTAACCCAAAACCTAACTCTAAACCTCACCCTAACCCTAACCCTAAACCTCATCCTCACCCTAGCCCTCACCCTAACCCTAATCCTAACCCTAACCCTTATCCTAACCGTCACCCTAACACTAACCCTAACCTTAACCCTCACCCTCACCCTCACACTAACCCTAAACCTAACACTAAACCTCAACCTAACCCTAACCCTCACTCTCACTATAACCGTTACCCTAACGCTAACCCTAACCCAAAACTTAACCCGAAACCTAACTCTCACCCTAACCCTGAACCTCATCCTCACCCTAAACCTCACCCTCACCCTCAGCCTAACACTAAGCCTAACTCAATCCCTAACACTAACCCTCATGGTATCGCTCACCCTAACCGTAACCCTAATCCTAATGCTAACCCTAACCCTAAACCTCACCCTCAACTAACCCTCAACTTAAGCCTAATCCTAACATTAATCCTAACCCTAACCCTAACCCTAAACCTCAGCCTAAACCTTAAATATCACACTAACCCTCACACTAATCCTCAACCTAACCCTCAACCTAACATTAACCCTAATACTAACCCTAACATTAACGCTGCACCTAACCCTACAACTAAACCTAAATGTAACCCTAAACCTCACCCTCACACTAAGCCTAATCCTAAACTTACCACTAAACCTCACCCTAATCCTAAATCTCACCCTCACCCTCACCCTCACCATAACTCTAACCCTAACCCTAACAATAACACAAATCCTAACCCTAAACCTGACCCTTACCCTAACCCTAATCCTAACACTCACCTCACCCTAACCATAATCTTCACCCTAACCCTCAACCTAACCCTAAACCTCACTCTCACCATAACCCTAATCCTCATCCTAACCCTAACCCAAACCCTAACCCTAATGATGAACCTAACCCTATCACTAACCCTAATCCTAACCCTCACCCTAGCCCTCACTCTAACACTAATCCAATCCCTAACCCTCACCCTAACCCTAAACATAATAAAACCTTAACTCTCACCCTAACACTAACCCTAACCTTCACCATAACCCTAACCCTCACCCTCACCCTCACTCTCAGTCTAAACCTAAGCCTAAGCCTAACCCTAACCATAAACATCACACTCACCCTAACCCTTACCCTAATCCGAATCCTAACACTAAGCCTAAGCCTAACCTTCATGCTCAAACTCACCCTAATCCTAACCCTCACCCTAACTTTAACTCAAACACTAACCCAAACCCTAACCCTCAAACTCAGCCCCAACTTACCCTAACTCTAAACCTAAACCTCACCCTCACCCTAACTCTAACCCTAACCCTAAACTTGACCCTAACCCTAACACTAAACCTCACCCTCAACCTAGCACTCACCCTAACCCTAATCCTAACACTAACCCTCAACCTAAACCTCCCCATGAACCTAATCCTAAACCTCACCCTCATCCTAACCCTCACCCTAAACTTCACCCTAACCCTAACACTAACCCTAACCCTAACCCTAACCCTCCACATAACCCTCACCCTAACCCTAAATCTAAACCTCACGCTCACCCTAACCCTAACTCTAACCCTAACCCAAAACCTAAACCTGACCCTAACCCTAAACCCTAACGCTCACCCTTACTCTCAACGTTACCTTAACCCAAAACCTAACCCTAACAATAACCCTAATCCTAATCCTAACCCTCACCCTAACCAAAAACCTCACCGTAACCCACACCCTAACCCAAACACTAACCTTCACAGTAACCCTAACCCTAACCTCACCCTATCCCTAATTCTAACCCTAACCCTAACACTAAAAACCTCAACCTAACCCTAAACCTAACCCTCACCCTCACCCTCAACATAACCGCAACCCTAAAAATAACCCTAACCCTAAACCTAAACCTAACCCTAACCCTAACCCTAACCCTAACCCTCACCCTCACCCTCACCTTAATCCTAACCCTCACCCTAAACCTAACTCTAACACTAACCCTAACCCTCAACCTCAGCCTCACCCTTAACCTAACTCTAAACCTAAACCTCAACCTTACCCAAACCCTAACCCTAACCCTCACACTAAACCTTCCCATAACCCTAACCCTAAACCTCACCCTCAACCTAACTCTCACCCTAAACCTAACACTAACTCTAAACCTCACCCTCACCCTAACCATAACTCTAACCCTAACCCAAAACCTAAACCTGACCCTAACCCTAAACCCTAATGCTCACCCTTACTCTCAACGTTACCTTAACCCAAAACCTAACCCTAACAATAACCCTAACCCTAATCCTAACCCTCACCCTAACCACAGCACTCACCGTAACCCATACCCTAACCCAAACACTAACCCTCACAGTAACACTAACCCTACCCTCACCCTAACCCTAACTCTAACCCTAACCCTAACACAAAAAACCTCAACCTAACCCTAACCCTAACCCTCACCCTCACCCTCACCGTAACTGTAACCCTAAAAATAATCCTAACCCTAACCCTAATCCTAACCCTCACCCTCACCCTAACCCTAAAGTTAACCCTAACCCTCACCCTAACCCTAACCCTCACCCTTACAGTAAACCTAACCCTCATCCTAACCCTCAACCTAAACGTAACCCTAACCCTAAACCTCACCCTAACACTAACCCTAACCCTCCCCCTCACACTGGCCCTCACCCTAACCCTAATCCTAACCCTAATCCTAATCCTAACCCTCACCCTAACCTTGACCATAAACATCACCCTAACCCTAAACATAACCCTAACCCTGACCCTAACCCTAACCCTCACCCTTACATTAATCCCTACCCTCATCCTAACCCTCACCCTAACTCTAACCCTAATCCTCATCCTAACCCTCAACCTAACCCTAACCCTAAACCTCACCATAACCCTAACCCTCAACCTAACTCTAACCCTCACACTCAACGTAAACCTAATCCTAACCCTCAACCTAACCCTAAACTTAACCTGAACCCTAACTCTCATCCTAAACCTAAACCTCACCCTCACCCTCACCCTCAGTGTATCCTTAAGCCTAAACCTAACCCTAACACTCACACTCACCCTAACACTTACCCTAATCCTAATCCTAACCCTAACCCTAACCCTCACGCTCAGCCTCACCTTAACCCTAACTCTAACCCTAAACCTTAACCTCACCTTAATCCTAACCCTAACCATAACCCTAAACCTCACCCTAACCTAACCCTAAACCTCACCCTCACACTAGCCATCACCCTAACCCTAATCCAAACATTAACCCTCATCCTATCCCTCCACATAACCCTAACTCTAACAGTCACCCTATCCCTAAACCTCAACCTCACCCTTAGCCTAACCCTATGCCTAAACGTAAGCCTAACCCTAAACCTAACCCTAAACCTCACACTCATCTGCACCCTCAACCTCACCGTAACTCTAACCCTAACCCTAACCTAAACCCTAAACCTCACCCCTACCCTAACCCTAACCCTATTCCAAACCCTAACCATCATCCTTACCCTAACCCTAACACTAAACCTAACCCTAACCCTCACCCAAACCCTCCCCCTAACAATAACCCGAACAGTCACCCTAACCCTAATCCTCACCCCCACCCTCAACCTAAGCCTAACCATAAGCCTAAGCCAAACCCTCACCCAAACCCTCACACTCCCCCTCAAACTAACCCTATTCCTAAACCTAACCCAATCCCTAACCCTAACCCTCACCCTAACCCTCACCCTAGTGCTCACCCTAACCCTAACCCTAACACTCACCCTACCTCTAAGCCTAACCCTAACCCTAACCCTCACACTCACCCTCAAACTAACCCTATTCCTAAACCTAACCCAATCCCTAACCCTAACCCTCACCCTAACCCTCACCCTAGTGCTCACCCTAACCCTAACCCTAACCCTCACCCTCAACCTAGCCCTCAACCTAATGCTAAACCTCACCCTCACCTTAACCCTTACCCTAACCCTCACTCTAACCCTAAACTAAACTCAAACCCTAACTCTCACCCTAACTCTAACCCTAACACTAACCCTAACCCTAACCATCAACCTTACCGTAACCCTCACCCTCAACCTAACCCTCATGTGTGCCCTTACCGTCACCCCTACCCTAACCCTCACCATAACCCTCACACTCACCCTAACCCTCACCCTAAAACTAACTCTACCCCTAAAACTCACCCTGACACTAACCATAACTCTAACCCTAACCCTAACACTAAACCTCACCCTAACCCTAACCCTACCCCTCAGAATAACCCAAACCCTCAACCTCACGCAAACCCTCAGCCTAAACCTAAGGCTAACCCTAACCATAACCATAAGCCTCACACTCACCCTAACCAGAACCATAATCCTAATCCGAACCTTAAACCTAACCTGAACGCTCACGCTCAGCCTCACCATAACCCTAATTCTAACCCTAAACCTCACACTGACCCTAACCCTAATCCTAAAACTGACCCTCACCGTAACCGAAACCCTAAACCTAACCCTAAACTTATCCCTAACCGTAGCCCTAACCCTACCCCTAATTCTCACCCTAACACTAACCCTAACACTAACCCTAACCCTAAACCTCACCCTAACTCTAACACTAACCGTAAACCTCACCATCATCCTAACCATCACTCTAACCCTAACCCAAACACTAAACCTTACCCTAACCCTAACCCTAAAAGTCACGCTCACCTCACCGTAACCAAAACCCTAAACCTAACCCTAACAATAACCCTAACACTAATCCTAACCCTCCTCCTAACCATAACCCTCATCCTAACCCAAACACTCACCCTAAAACTTACCCTCACCCTAACACTAACCCTAACCGTAAAACTAACCCTCATACTAACCCCAATCATAACCCTAACCCTAAACCTCAAACTAACCCTCACTCTCAGCCTAACTCTAACACTAACTCTATCCCTAACCCTCCTCCTAACCCTATATCTAACCCTAAACCTCACCCTCACACTAACCCTAACCATAACCCTAAACCATACCCTAACCCTAACCCTACCCCTCACCCGCAGCCTCACCCTCACAGTAACTCTAACCCTAACCATAACAGTAACACTAACCCTAACCCAAACCATCACCCTAACCCTAATCCTCAACTCCACCCTCACCCTCAGCCTAACCCTAAGCCTAAGCCTCACCCTCACCCTAACGGTCACACTCACCCTCACCCTACCCCTAATACTAAATCTAACCCTATCCCTAAACCTCAACCTAACCCTCACCCTCCCCGTAACCCTAACACTAAACGTCAACCTAAATCTCACCCTAACCCTAACCCTCACCCTCACCCTCAATCTCACCATAACTCTAAACCTAACCCTAAATCTAACACTAACCCTAACCCTAACCAGAAACATAACCTTAACCCTCAACTTCAGAATCAACCTCAGCTCCAACTTAACCCTAAACATAACACTAACAATAACCTTAATCCTAAACCTAACACTAATCCTCAACCCCACCCTCACCCTCAGCTGAATCCTAAGCCTAACCCTAAGCCTAAACCTAACCCTAACTGTAACCCTAAACCTAACCCTAAACCTAACCTTAATCCTCAGCCTCACCCTCACCCTAAACAAAACCCTAACCCTAACCCTCACACTAACCCTAAGCCTAACCATAACCCTGACCCTCACACTCACCCTCAACCTAACCCTAACCCTAACCAAAACCCTAACCCTAACCCTCACCCTAACCCTAAGCCTAACCATAACCCTGACCCTCACAATCACCCTCAACCTAACCCTAACCCTAAACCTAACCATATCCCTAAACTTAACCCTCACCCTAACCCTCACCCTAACACTAATCCTAACCCTAAACCTCATCCGAACCCTCACCCTAACCCTAAGCCTAACCCTCACCCTAACCCTAAACCTAACCCTCAACCTCATGCTTGGCCTAAGCCTAAGCCTAAGCCTAAATCTAACCCAAACATTCAACATAACGCTAACCCTAACTCTAAGCCTAAACCTCACTCTCACACTAACCCTAACTCTAACCCTTACCCTAAACCAAAACCTCATCCTAACACTAATCCTAAACCTCACCCTCACCCTCACCGTAACCGTAACCCAAACCCTAACCCTACCAATAACCCTAATCCTAACCCTAACCCTCAACCTAACCCTAACCCTAACCCTAACCCTCACCCTAACAGTTACCCTCACCCTAACACTAACACTAACTCTAACACTAACCCTCACACTAACCCTAACCATCACCCTGACTCTAAACCTCACCCTAAACCTAACCCTAACCCTCACCTTCATCCTAGCCCTCACAATAACCCTAATCCTCATCCTCACCCTAAACCTCACCCTAACTCTAACACTAATCCTCAAGCTAACCCTCACCCACACCCTTCCCCTAAACCTAACCATCACTCTAAACCTAACCCTCACCCCACTGTAACCCTCACCCTCAGCCTAAACCTCAAGTTTACCCTTACCATCACCCCCATGCTAACCCTTACCCTAAACCTAACCCTAACCCTAATCCTCACCATAACCCTAATTCCACCCCAAAACCTCATGCTCACCCTAACTCTAACCCTAACTCTAATCCTAACCCTAACCCTCATCCTAACCCTAAACCTCACACTAACCCTAACCCTAAACCTCAATTTAACTCTCACCCTGACCCTAATCCTAACCCTAACCCTAACCCTAAACCTAACCCTAACACTCACCATTATCTTAATCCTCACCCTCAGCCTAAACCTCACCTTTACCCTTACTATCATCCTCACCCTAAACCTCCCCCTAACCCTAAACATCATCGTAACCCTCACCCTAACCATAAAACTAACCATCACCCTAACACTAACCCTCAACCTCAACCTCACCCTCAGCCTAACCCTAAGCCTAAGCCTAAACCTTACCATAATCGTCACCCTCACCCTAGCCCTCACTCTAACCCTAATCCAAACCCTAACCCTCATCCTAACCCTCACCCTAAACCTAACCCTAACCCTCATCATCACCCTCACCCTAATCCTCATCCTAACCCTAAGCCTCAACCTAATCCTAACCCTCACCCTCACAGTAACTCTTTTCCTGACACTCACCGTAACCCTAAACTTAACCCGAAACCTAATTCTCACCCTAAACCTAACACTAACCCTCACCCTAACCCTAACCCTAAACTTCATCCTCACCCTAGCACTCACCCTAACCATAATCCTAAACCTAACCCTCATCCTAACCATCCTCCTAACCCTAAACCTAACCCTCACCCTAACCCTAACACTCACCCTCAACCTCACCCTCAGCCTAACCCTAAGCCTAACCCTAAACCTAACCCTAACACAGACACTTATCCCAAACCTAAACCTAAACCTAAGCCTAAGCTTATCCCTTACACTAAACTTCACCCTCACCCTAACACTAATCCTAATCCTCACCCTAACCCTAACCCTAAACCTCCCCCTAACTCTCACCCTAACCCTAACACTAACACTAACCCTAACCCTAATCCTCCACCTAACCCTCACCCTAACCCTAACTGTAACTCTAAACCTCACCCTCACCGTAAACCTCATCCTAACCCTAACCCTTATCCTAACCCTCCCCCTAACCCTTACTCTAACCCTCACCTTAACCCTAACCCTCACCCTCAACCACACCCTCAGCCTAAACCTAAGCCTAACCATAAACCTAACCCTAACACATACACGCACAATCACCTTGACACTAATCCTAACCCTAACCCTAACCCTAACTCTCCCGGTAACTCTCACCGTAACCCTAACCCTAACACTAACCCTAACCCTAACCCTCAACCTCACCCTAATACTAAACCTAACTCTAACCCTAACCCAAACCCTAAACCTCAACCTAACCCTAACTCTAACCCTCACCCTCACCCTAAACCTCACACTAACGCTAACCCTAATCCTCAATCTACCCTCACCCTAAACCTAAAACTAACCCTAACCCACACCCTTATCTTAACCCTCAACCTCAGCCTAAACCTCAACTTTACCCTTACCATCATCCTCACCTTAACCCTCATCCTAACCCTAACCCTTATCCTAACCCTCCCCCTAACCCTTACTCTAACCCTCACCTTAACCCTAACCCTCACCCTCAACCACACCCTCAGCCTAAACCTAAGCCTAACCATAAACCTAACCCTAACACATACACGCACAATCACCTTGACACTAATCCTAACCCTAACCCTAACCCTAACTCTCCCGGTAACTCTCACCGTAACCCTAACCCTAACACTAACCCTAACCCTAACCCTCAACCTCACCCTAATCCTAAACCTAACTCTAACCCTAACCCAAACCCTAAACCTCAACCTAACCCTAACTCTAACCCTCACCCTCACCCTAAACCTCACACTAACGCTAACCCTAATCCTCAATCTACCCTCACCCTAAACCTAAAACTAACCCTAACCCACACCCTTATCTTAACCCTCAACCTCAGCCTAAACCTCAACTTTACCCTTACCATCATCCTCACCTTAACCCTCACCCTAACCCTAAACCTCATCCTAACCCTCACCCTAACAATAAAATTAACCCTCACCATAACCATAACCCTCAACCTCAACCTCACCCTCAGCCTAACCCTAAGCCTAACCCTAAACCTAACCCTAACACACAAATGCACCCTCACCCTGACCCTAATCCTAACCCTAACGCAAACCCTTACACTCCCCGTAACTCTCACCCTAACCCTAACCCTAACCCTAACCCTCAGCCTCACTCTCACCCTAACCCTAATCCTATCCCTAACCCTCATCCTAACCCTCCCCCTAACCCTTACACTAAACCTCAACCTAACCCTAACCCTCAAACTCAACCTCACCCTTAGCCTAAACATTAGCCTAAACCTAAAACTAAACCTAACACACACACTCAACCTCACCCTGACCCTAATCCTAACCCTAAGCTTCCCCCTCACCCTCACCGTCAGTGTAAACCTAAGCCTAACCCTAACCCTAAACATAACACAAACCTAACCCTTACCCAAATCCTAATCCTAACCCTAACCCTAAGCCTCACCCTCAGCCTCAACTTTACCCTAACTCTAACCCTATATTTCACACTCACCTTAACCCTAACCCTAACCCTAACCCTAAACCTCATCCTAACCCTCCCCATAACCCTAACCCTAACCCTCAACCTAACCCTAACCCTCAAACTCACACTCAACCTCTGCCTAAACCTAAGTCGAAACCTAAAACTAAACCTAACACACTCACTCACCCTCAACCTAACCCTAATCCTAACCCTAACATTCACCCTCACCCTCATCCTCAGTATAAACCTAAGTCTAACCCTAACCCTAACCATCACACTCAAACTAACCATTACCTTAATCCTAATCCTAACCCTAACCCTAAGCCTCAACCTCAGCCTCACCTTTACCGTAACTCTAACTCTATACCTCACACTCACCATAACCATAACCCTAACCCTAACACTAATCCTCACCCTAACACTAACCCTAAATCTCAACCTCAGCCTAGCCCTCACCCTAACCCTAACCCTAACCCTAACCCTCATCCTAACCCTCCCCATAACCCTAACCCTAACCCTCACCCTAACCATAACCCTCAAACTCACCCTGAACCTCAGCCTAAACTTAAGCCTAACACTATACCTAACACTAAGCCTCACACTAACCCTAACCATAACCCTAATTCTAACCGTATCCCTCACACTCACCCTAACCCTCACCCTAAACCTAACCCTAAACCTAACAATAAACCTAACCCTAAACCTCACCCTCAGTCTCACCCTAAACCTAATTCTAACCCAAACCTCAAACTCACAGTAACCCTAACCCTAACCCTAACCTTAAACCTCACACTCACACTTCACCCTTGCCCTTACCCTAACACTAATCCTAACCCTAAACCTCATCCTAACCCTCCTCCTAAATCTTACCCTCACCCTCAACGTCACCCTTAGCCTAACCCTAAGCCTAACCCTAAACCTAAACCTAACACACACACTCACCCTCACTCTAACCCTGATCCTGTCCCTAACCCTAACCCTAACCCTAACCCTCCCCCTAACTATCACCCTAAACCTAACACTAAAACTAACCCTTACCCTAACCCTCAACCTACACCTCACCCTAACCCTAACTCTAACCCTAAACCTCACCCTCATTCTAACCCTAACTCTAACCCTAACCCAAACCCTAAACCTCACCCTAACACTAACCCTAGCACTAACACACACCCTCACCCTCATTCTAATTCAAGCCTAAACGTAACCCTAACCCTCACACTCACCCTAAACCTAACCCTAAACCTCAACCTAACCCTCACCTTCACCCTCAACCTCAGCCTAACACTAATCCTACTCCTAACCCTAACCCCAAGCCTCACCCTCAACCTAACCCTCACCTTAAGCCTAACCTTAACATTAATCCTAACCCTAACCCTCACCCTCAGCCTCACCCTAAATCTAACTCTAACACTAAACCTCACCCTGACCCTAACCCTAAACCTAACCCTATCCCTAAACATCATCCTAGCCCTAACGCTAACCCTCACCCTCACCATAACCTTAACCCTAACCCTAAAGCTAAAATAACCCTAACCCTAACCCTAAACCTCACCCTAAACATAACCCTCACCCTAACCCTAACCCTCACCATAACGCTTAACCTAACCTAACACTAACCCTAACCTTAACACTAAACCTCGCACGAACCCTAACCATCACCCTAACTCTAAACCTCACCCTAACACTAACCCTAAACCTCACCCTCTCCCTAGACCTCGCCCTAACCCTAACCCTAATTCTCACCCTAAACTGCACACTAACCCAAACACTAATCCTCAATCTAAACCTCACCATCAACCTATCCCTAACTCTCACCCTCACCCTAACCCTAATCCTCACCCTAACCCTAACCCTCAACCTCACCCTCACCCTCAGCCTTACCCTAAGCCTAACCCTAACCCTAACGCTCACACTAACCCTAACCCTTACCCAAAACCTAAGCCTAACCTTAAGCCTAACCCTCACCTTCAACCTAACCCTAAATCTAACCCTAACCCTAACCCTCAACCTCACCCTCACCCTCAGCCTTACCCTAAGCCTAACCCTAACCCTAACGCTCACACTAACCCTAACCCTTACCCTAAACCTAAGCCTAACCCTAAGCCTAACCCTCACCTTCAACCTAACCCTAAATCTAATGCTAACCCTAAACCTCAACCTCACGCTAACCCCTCACCCTTACCATTACCCTCAACCTCAGCCTAACGCTGAACTTTACACTTATTGTCAATCCCACCCTAACCCTCACTCTAACTCTAACACTCACCCTAACCCTAACTCTACCCCGAAACCTCACACTCACCCTAAAACTAACTCTAACACTAACCCTAACACTAACCCTCACCCTAACCCTAACACTAACCATCACCCTAACCCTAATCCTCACCACCACCCTCATCCTCAGCCTAAACCTAAGCCAAAGCCTAACCCTAAACCTAAACCTCACACTCACCCTCACCCTAACCCTAACCCTAACCCTAATCCTAAACCTCAACCTAACCCTCAACCTAACCTTAACCCTAACACTTACCCTAAACCTAACCCTCCACCTAACCCTCCAACTAAACCTAAGTCTAACCATAAACCTAACCCTCACCATAACACTAATCCTAGGCCTAAACCTAAACCTCACCCTAACCCTAACACTCACCCTCAACTCACCCCAATCCTAACCATAACCCTCACCCTAAACCTTACCCTCACCCTCACCGTAACCCTAACCCTCAACCTCACCCTCACCCTAACCCTAAACCTAAACATTACCATAAAACTAACCCTAATCCTCACCTTCACCCTAGCCCTCACCTTAACCCTACTCGTAAACCTAATCCTCATCCTAACCCTCACCCTAACTCTAAGCCTAAATCTAACCCTAACCCTAACCCCAAAACTCACTCTAACCCTAACACTAACCCTACCACTAACACTAACCCTAAAGCTAACCGTAAACCTAACCCTAAACCTAACCCTAATCCTCAGCCTCACCGACACCCTAACCCAAACCCTAACCCTAACCGTCATCCTAACTCTAAGCCTCACCCTAACCCTAATCCTAACCCTCACACTCACCCTCACCCTAACCCTAATCCTAAACCTAACCCTATCCCTAACCCTAACCCTCAGCCTAGCCCTCACCCTAACACTAACCCTAACACTAACCCTCACACTAACCCTAAACATCACCCTAACTCTAACACTCACCCTAAGTCTAACCCTAACCCTCACCCTCACCCTATCCTTCACCCTAAACCTAACCCTCATCCTCACCATAAACCTGACTCTAAACCTAACCCTCACACTAACCCTAACTCTACCCATAACAATAACACTAATCCTAACCCTAAACCTAAACCGAACCCTAACCCTAATGCTAAAACTCAACCTTTCCCTAACCCTAACCCTCACCCTAACCCTAAATGTACCCCTAAACCTCACCCTCACCCTAACCCTAACTCTAACCCTAACCATAACACTAAACCTCATTGTAACTCTAAACCGAACCCTTACCCTCACTTTAAACCTAACCCTAACCCTAAACCTAACAATAACCCTAACCCTAACCCTAACACTCACCCTAAACATAACACGTACCCTAACCTTAACCCTCACCCTAAAACTAACCCTAACCCTCACCCTTATCTTAACCCTCACCGTCAGCCTAAACCTCACCTTTACCCTTACCTTCATCCTCACCCTAACCCTATACCTCATCCTAACCCTCGCCCTAAGCATAAACCTAACCATCATCCTAATCCTAACCCTCACCCTCACCCTAGACCTCAACCTAACCCTAATCCTAATCCTAACCCTCATCCTTACCCTCACCTTAACCCTAACCATAATGATCAAACCTAAACATAATCCTCACCCCCACCCTCACCCTCAGCCTAACCCTAAGCTTAAGCCTAACCCTAAACCTAAACCTAAACCTCACCCTTACCCTAGCCCTCACCCTCACCCTAATCCTTACCCTAACCCTCAACCTATCCCTTACCCAAACACTAAACCTAACCCTCAACCCCACCCTCACCCTAACCCTAATCCGAACCCTAACCCTCAATCTCACCCTAACCATCACCCTCACCATAACCCTTACAATAACACTCAACCTAACCCTAAACTTAAACCAAACCCTAACTCTCACCCTTACCCTAACCATAACCCTCACCCGAAACCTAACCCTAAACTTCACCCTCACCCTAGCCCTCACTCTCAACCTCACCCTCAGCCTAACCCTAACCCTAAAACTAAACCTAACGCTAACACACACACTCACCCTCACCCTAAACCTAATCCTAACCCTAACTCTCATCCTAACCCTCCCAATAACCCTAACCCTCAACCTAACCCTAACCCTCACCCTCAGCCTAATCGTAAGCCTAACCCTAACCCTAACCCTCACACTCAACCTAACCCTCTCCCTAAACCTCATCCTAGCCCTAAACCTAACCCTCACCCTCACCCTCACAATAACCGGAACGCTAACCCTAATGCTAACAATAATCCTAAACCTAAACCTAACCCTCACCCTAACAATAACGCTCACCCTAACCATAACCCTCACCCTAACATTTACCCTAACCCTAACCCTAACCCTCACCCTAACACTGACCCTCACCTTAACACTAACCCTAACTCTAACACTAACCCTAAAAATCAAACTATACCTAAACCTCACCCTAACCCTAACCCTAAACCTCAACCTCTCCCTAGAACTCACCCTAACCCTAACCCTCATCCTCACCCTAACTTCACACTAACCCTAACACTAATACTCAATCTAACTCTCACCCTCACCCTAACCCTCACCCTAACCCTAACCCTTACCCTTACTGTAACCCTCACCCTCAGCCTAACCCTCAACTTTACCCTTACCATCACCCTCACGCTAACCCTCACTCTAACGCTAACCTCACCCTAAACATAACTCTACCCCTAAACCTCACCCTCACCCTAACCCTAACACTAACCCTAACCCTAACACTACCCTCACCATAACCCTAACCATAACCATCACCCTAACCCTAATCCTCACACCCACCCTCACCCTCAGCCTAATCCTAAGCCTAAGCCTAACCCAAACCCTAAACCTCACACTCACCCTCAGCCTAATCCTAATCCTAACCCTAAACCTAACCTAAACCCGAAACCTCAACCTAACCCTGACCCTAACCTTAAACCTAAAATTAACCCTTAGCCTAACCCTCGACGTAACCCTCCAGCTAAACCTAAATCTAACCATAAACCTCACCCTCACCCTAACACTAATCCAAACACTAACCCTAACCCTAAAACAAACCCTCACACTAATCCTAACCCTCACTCTAATCCTCATCCTAACCCTAACCCTCATCCTAACCCTCACCCTCAGTGTAACCCTAAGCCTCAACCTAACCCAAACACTCACACTCACCCTAACCCTTAACCTAATCCTAATATTAACCCTAAACCTAAGCCTCACCCTCAGCCTCAGCTTAACTTTCACTCTAACCCTGTACCTCACACTCACCCTAACCCTAACCCTAACCCGAAACCTCACCCTAACACTAACCCTAAACCTCAACCTCACCCTAGCCCTCACCGTAACCCAAATCCTAACCCTAAAACTCACCCCAACCCTCCCCATAACCCTAACCCTAACCCTCATCCTAACCCTAAACCTCACCCTCACCCTCACCCTCAGCCTAAACCTAAGCCTAACCCTAAACCTAACCCTAACCCTCACACTCACTCTAACCTTAACCCTAATCCTAATCTTAACCCTCACCCTCACCCTAAACCTCCCCCTAAAGTTAACCCTAAACATAACACTAACCCTAACCCTAACCCTCATTCTCAGCCTCACCCTAACCCTAACACTAACCCTAAACCTCATCCTCACCCTAACCCAAACTCTAACCCTAACCCAAACCCTAAACTTCACCCTAACACTAACCTTAACCCTAACCCACACCTTCACTCTCAGCCTAATTCTAAGCCTAACCCTAAACCTAACCCTCACACTCACCCTAATCCTAACCCTAAACCTCACCCTAACCTTAACCCTCACATTCACCCTAACACTAATCCTAATCCTACTCCTAACCCTAACCCTAACCTCACCCTAACCATAACCCTCACCCTTCCTGTAAACCTCAACCTCAGCCTAACCCTCACCTTTACCCTTACCCTGACCCGCACCATAACCCTCATTCTAACACTAACTCTCACACAAACCCTAACTCTACCCCTAAACCTCACCCTCACCCTTACCCTAACACTAACCTAACACTAACCCTCACTCTAAACCTAACCCTTACCCTCACCTTAACCCTAATCCTCACCCCACCCTCACCCTCAGCCTAATCCTAAGCCTAAGCCTAACCCTAAACCTAAACCTCACACTCACCCTCCACCTAACCCTAATCCTAACCCTAATCCTAAGCCTCATCCTCAACAGCACCTTAACCTTAACTCTAACCCTATACTTCACACTCACCCTGACCCTAACCCTATCCCTAACCCTAAACCTCACCCTAACCCTAACCCTAAAACTCAACCTCACCCCAGCCCTCACCCTAACCCTAAACCTAACCCTAACCTTCATCCTAACCCTCCCCATAAACCTAACCCTAACCCGCACCATAACCCTAAACCTCACCCTTGCCCTCAGCCTCAGCTTAACCCTAAGCCTAACCCTAAACCTAACCCTAACTGTCACACTCAACCTAACCCTAACCCTATTCCTAATCTTAACCCTCACCCTCACACTAACCTTCCCCCTAAACCTAACCCTAAACCTAACACTAATGCGAACACTAACCCTTACACTCAGCCTCACCCTAAACCTAACTCTAAACCTAAACCTCTCCCTCACCCTAACCCTAACCCTAACTCTAACCCTAACCTTAAACCTCACCCTCACACTCACCTTAGCCCTTACCCTAACCCATATCCTAACCCTAACTCTCATCCTAACCCTCCCCCTAACCCTAACCCTCACTGTCAAACTCTCCCTCAGCCTAACCCTAAGCCAAACCCTAAACCTAAACCTAAGACACACACTCACTCTCACTCTAACCCTAATCCTATCCCTAACCCTAACACTAAACTTAAACCTCCCCCTAACTCTCAACCTAACCCTAACCCTAACACTAACCCTAACCCTAACACTACCCTCACCATAACCCTAACCATAACCATCACCCTAACCCTAATCCTCACACCCACCCTCACCCTCAGCCTAATCCTAAGCCTAAGCCTAACCCAAACCCTAAACCTCACACTCACCCTCAGCCTAATCCTAATCCTAACCCTAAACCTAACCTAAACCCGAAACCTCAACCTAACCCTGACCCTAACCTTAAACCTAAAATTAACCCTTAGCCTAACCCTCGACGTAACCCTCCAGCTAAACCTAAATCTAACCATAAACCTCACCCTCACCCTAACACTAATCCAAACACTAACCCTAACCCTAAAACAAACCCTCACACTAATCCTAACCCTCACTCTAATCCTCATCCTAACCCTAACCCTCATCCTAACCCTCACCCTCAGTGTAACCCTAAGCCTCAACCTAACCCAAACACTCACACTCACCCTAACCCTTAACCTAATCCTAATATTAACCCTAAACCTAAGCCTCACCCTCAGCCTCAGCTTAACTTTCACTCTAACCCTGTACCTCACACTCACCCTAACCCTAACCCTAACCCGAAACCTCACCCTAACACTAACCCTAAACCTCAACCTCACCCTAGCCCTCACCGTAACCCAAATCCTAACCCTAAAACTCACCCCAACCCTCCCCATAACCCTAACCCTAACCCTCATCCTAACCCTAAACCTCACCCTCACCCTCACCCTCAGCCTAAACCTAAGCCTAACCCTAAACCTAACCCTAACCCTCACACTCACTCTAACCTTAACCCTAATCCTAATCTTAACCCTCACCCTCACCCTAAACCTCCCCCTAAAGTTAACCCTAAACATAACACTAACCCTAACCCTAACCCTCATTCTCAGCCTCACCCTAACCCTAACACTAACCCTAAACCTCATCCTCACCCTAACCCAAACTCTAACCCTAACCCAAACCCTAAACTTCACCCTAACACTAACCTTAACCCTAACCCACACCTTCACTCTCAGCCTAATTCTAAGCCTAACCCTAAACCTAACCCTCACACTCACCCTAATCCTAACCCTAAACCTCACCCTAACCTTAACCCTCACATTCACCCTAACACTAATCCTAATCCTACTCCTAACCCTAACCCTAACCTCACCCTAACCATAACCCTCACCCTTCCTGTAAACCTCAACCTCAGCCTAACCCTCACCTTTACCCTTACCCTGACCCGCACCATAACCCTCATTCTAACACTAACTCTCACACAAACCCTAACTCTATCCCTAAACCTCACCCTCACCCTTACCCTAACACTAACCTAACACTAACCCTCACTCTAAACCTAACCCTTACCCTCACCTTAACCCTAATCCTCATCCCACCCTCACCCTCAGCCTAATCCTAAGCCTAAGCCTAACCCTAAACCTAAACCTCACACTCACCCTCCACCTAACCCTAATCCTAACCCTAATCCTAAGCCTCATCCTCAACAGCACCTTAACCTTAACTCTAACCCTATACTTCACACTCACCCTGACCCTAACCCTATCCCTAACCCTAAACCTCACCCTAACCCTAACCCTAAAACTCAACCTCACCCCAGCCCTCACCCTAACCCTAAACCTAACCCTAACCCTCATCCTAACCCTCCCCATAAACCTAACCCTAACCCGCACCATAACCCTAAACCTCACCCTTGCCCTCAGCCTCAGCTTAACCCTAAGCCTAACCCTAAACCTAACCCTAACTGTCACACTCAACCTAACCCTAACCCTATTCCTAATCTTAACCCTCACCCTCACACTAACCTTCCCCCTAAACCTAACCCTAAACCTAACACTAATGCGAACACTAACCCTTATACTCAGCCTCACCCTAAACCTAACTCTAAACCTAAACCTCTCCCTCACCCTAACCCTAACCCTAACTCTAACCCTAACCTTAAACCTCACCCTCACACTCACCTTAGCCCTTACCCTAACCCATATCCTAACCCTAACTCTCATCCTAACCCTCCCCCTAACCCTAACCCTCACTGTCAAACTCTCCCTCAGCCTAACCCTAAGCCAAACCCTAAACCTAAACCTAAGATACACACTCACTCTCACTCTAACCCTAATCCTATCCCTAACCCTAACACTAAACTTAAACCTCCCCCTAACTCTCAACCTAACCCTAACCCTAACACTAACCCTTACCTTAACCCTAAACCTAAACCTCACCCTAACCCAAACTAACACTAAACCTCACCCTCACCCTAAACCTAACTCTAACCCTAACCCAAACCCTAAATCTCACCCTCACACTAACCCTAACTCTAACCCACATCCTCACCCTCAGACTAATCCTAAGCCTATCCCAAACCCCAAAACTCACACTCAACCTAACCCTAAAACTAAACCTCACCCTAACCCTAACCCTCACCCTCAACCTCAGACTAAGCCTAAGCCTATCCCTAATCCTAACCCTAACCCTCACTCTCACCCTAACACTAACCCTAATTCTACACCTAACCCTAACCGTAACCATCATCCTCAACTTAACCCTCACATTAAGCCTAACCCTAACATTAATCCTAAGCCTATCCCTCACCCTCTGCCTCACCCGAACCCTAAATCTAACACTAGGGTTACTAACCCTAACCCTATCCCTAAACCTCATCCTAGCCCTAACCCTAAACCTCACCCTCACCCTCACCATAACCTTAACCCTAACCCTAACAATAACAATAACCCTAACCCTAACACTAAACCTCACCCTAAACATAACCCTCACCCTAACCCTAACCCTCACCCTAACACTTACCCTCACCCTAACACTGACACTAACCCTAACACTAAAACTCACACTAACCCTAACCCTGACCAACACCCTAACCCTAATTCTCACCCCCACACTTACCCTCAGCCTAAACCTAAGCCTAAGCCTAACCCTAACCCTAAACCTCACACTCACCCTCACCCTCACCATAATCCTAACCCTAAACCTTACCCTAACCCTAAACGTCAACCTAACCCTCAACCTAACCTTAACCTTAACACTTAAGCTAACCCTAACCCTCGACCTAACCCTCCAACTAAACCTAAATCTAACCATAAACCTCACCCTCACCCTAACCCTTATCCTAACTCTAACCCTAAACCTCACCCTAACCCTAACACTCACTCTCTCCCTCACCCTCACCATAATTCTAATCCTAACCGTAACAATAACAGTAATCCAAACCCTAAACCTAACCCTAACACTAACCCTAACCCTAATGCTAACTCTCAACCTCACCCTAACCCTAATCCTAACCCTAAGCGTCACCCTAAGCCTAATCCGCACCCTCATCATAACATTAACCCTCATCCTAATGCTCACCCTAACCCTAACCCTAACCCTAAACATTACCATCTCACTAACCATCATCCTCACCTTCACCATAGCCCTCACCCTAACCCTAATCGTAAACCTAATCCTTATACTAACCCTCACCCTAACTCTAAGCCTAAACCTAACCCTAAACCTAACCCCAACCCTCACTGTAACCCTAACATTAACCCTAACACTAACCCTAAACCTAACACTAAACCTAAACATAAACCTAACCCTAACCCTCAGCCTCACCCTCACCCTAACCCAAACCCTAAC
This sequence comes from Dipodomys merriami, assembly GCF_024711535.1. NCBI lineage: Eukaryota > Metazoa > Chordata > Mammalia > Rodentia > Heteromyidae > Dipodomys > Dipodomys merriami. Next base: position 236,666 of record NW_027206021.1, read on the forward strand.
CCTAACCCTCATCCTAACGCCAAGCTTAAACCTAACCTAATCCTATCCCTCACATTCACCCTCACCCTAACCCTAATCCTAAACCTAACCCTATCACTAACCCTAACCCTCACCCTAACCCTCAGCCTAGCCCTCTCCCTTACACTTATCCTAACTCTAACCCTCACACTAACCATAACCCTCATCATAACCCTAACCCTCACCCTAACATTTACCCTCACCCTAACACTAACCCGAACCATAACAGTAACCCTCACACTAACCCTAAACATCACCCTAACCCCAAACCTCACCCTAACACTAACCCTAACCCTCACCCTCACCCTAGACTTCATCCTCACCATAAACCTCACACTAACCCTAACAATAATACTCAATCTAACACTCCACCTCACCCTAACACTAACACTAACCCTCACCCTAACCCTAACCCTCACCCTTACCGTAAACCACACCCTCAGCCTAAAACTCACCTTTACCCTTACCTTCACCCCCATGCTAACCCGGAACCTAACCCTAAGCCTCACACTAACCCTTGATGTAACCCTAAACCTCACCCTCTCCCTAACCCTAACTCTAACCCTAACCCTAACACTAAACCTCACCCTAACCCTAACCCTAAACCTCACCCTCATCCTAACCATAACCCTCAGCCTAACCCTAACCCTCACGATAACACTTACCCTAACCCCAAAACTAACCCTAAACCTAACACTAACCCTCACACTAACCCTAAACCTCACCCTATTCCTAAACCTCTCCCTAACCCTAACCCTATCCCTAATGCTACCCCTCACCCTAGCCCTAACCCTAACCCTAATTCTAACCCTCACCTTCACCCTAACCCTAACCTCATCCTCACCCTAAACCTCATACTAACCCTAACACTAATCCTAAATCTAACCCTCACCCTAACCCTAAACCTAACACTAACCCTTACCCTAAACCTAAACCTAGCCCTAACACTCACCCTTACCTTAACCCTCACCCTCAGCCTAAACCTCACCTTTGCCCTTAACATCATCCTCACCCTAACCCTCACCGTAATCCTAAACCTCATCCTAAACCTCACCGTAACCGTAAACCTAACCATCACACTAACTCTAACCCTCACCCTCAGCCTCACACTCAGTCTAAACCTAAGCCTAAGTCTAACCCTTAATCTAACCCTCACCCTCACCCTAGCCCTCACCCTAACCCTAATCCTAATGCTAACCCTCATCCTAACACTCACCCTATCCCTATCTCTAACCTTCTTCTAAACCTTATCTTCACCCCCTAACCCTAAGCCTAAGCCTAAGCTGAACCCACACTCTCACCCTCAACTTCACCCTAATCCTAACCCTAACCCTAACCATAACCCTAAACCTCAACATAACCCTCACCCTAACCTTAACCCTACAAATAACCCTAACTCTAACCCTCGAACTAATCCTCCAACTAACCTTAAATCTAACCCTAAACCTCAACCTCAACCTCACCGTAACCCTATTCCCAACCCTAACCCTCAACCTCACCCTAACCCAAACCCTAAACCTCACCCTCAACCTCACCCTCACCATAACTCTAACCCTAACCCTAACAATAACACTAATCCTAACTCTAAACCTAACCTTAACCCTAACCATAATCCTAACACTCACCCTCACCCTAACCCTAATCCTAATCCTAACCCTCATCCTAACCCTAATCCTCACCCTCACTGTAACTCTCATCCTCAACCTAACCTTCACCTTAACCCTAACCCTAACCCTAAACCTTAATCTAACACTAACCCTAAAAATCACCCTCAAACTATCCCTCACCGTAACCCTAACCTTAACCCTCACCCTAACGCTAACGCTAACCCTAAACCTCAACCTAACCCTAAACCTCACGCTCGCCATAACCCTAAACCTCACCCTAACCCTAAACATAACCGAACCTTAACTCTCACCCTAACCCTATCCCTAACCCTCCACCTAACCCTAACCCTCACCCTCACCCTCACCCTCAGCCTAACCCTAAGCCTAACTATAACCCTCACACTCACCCTAACCCTTACCCTAATCCTAATCCTAACGCTAACCCTAACCCTCACCTTCAGCCTCATCCTAACCCTAAATCGAACCCTAAACCTAACCCTCTCCATAACCCTAACAATAACCATAACCTTAAACCTCACCCTCACACTCACCCTAGACCTTACCCTAACCCCAATCCTAACCCTAACCCTCATCCTAACCCTCCCGCTAACCCTAACTCTCAACCTCAACCTCACCCTCAGCATAACCCTAAGCCTAACCAGAAAAATAAACCTAACACACACACTCACCCTCACTCTCACCTTAATGCTATCCCTAACCCTAACCCTAACCCTCCCCCTAACTCTCTCCCTAATCGTAACCCTAAACCTAACCCTTACCATAAACCTCAACCTAAACCTCACCCTAACACTAACTTTAACCCTAAACCTCACCCTCACCCTAACCCTAACTCTAAACCTAACCCAAAACCTAAAACTCACCCTAACACTAAAACTAACCCTAAACCTCAACCTAACCCTCCAACTAAACCTAAATCTAACCATAAACCTCAAACTCACCCTAACCCTAATCCTAACCCTAACCCTAAACCTCACCCTAACCCTAACCCTAATCCTCATCCTAACCCTCACCCTAACTCTAAGCCTAAACCTCACCCTAACCCCAACCCTAACCCTCCCCATAATGGTAAACCTAACCTTAACCCTAACAATAACCCTAACACTAACCCTCAGCCTCACCCTAACCAAAAACCTCACTCGAACCCTATCCCTCACTCTAACACTTACTCTCATCTTAACACTAACCCTAACCCTCATCCTCACCCTAAACCTCACACTAACCCTAACACTAATCCTCAAACTAACCCTCATTCTAAACCTAACCCTAACACTTACCCTAAACCTAAACCTAACCCTAACACTCACCCTTATCTTAACCCTCACCCTCAGCCTAAACCTCAACTTTACCCTTACTACAATCCCCACCCTAATCCTCACCGTAACCCTAAACCTCATCCTAACCCTCACCCTATCCGTAAAACTAACCATCACCCTAACCCTAACACTCACCCTCACCCTAACCCTCATCCTAAAACTAATCCTAATCCTAAATCTCATCCTAACCCTCACCCTAACCCAATCCCTAACCATCACCCTAAACCTAATCCTCACCCCCAACCCCACCCTCAGCCTAACCCTAAGCCTAAGAATAAGCCTAACCCTAACGCTCACACTCACCCTCACTCTAATCCTAACCCTAACCCTAACCATAACCCTAAACCTCAACCTAAACCTCACCGTATCCTTAACCCTAAAAGTAACCCGAACCCTAACCCTCGACCTAACCCTCCAACTAACCCTAAATATAACCCTAAACCTCACCCTCACCCTAACCCTAACCCTAAACCTCACCCTAACTCTAACTCTAAACCGAATCCTCACCTCACCCTCACCCTCATCATAACTCTAACCCCAACCCTAACAATAACATTAATCCTAACCCTAAACCTAACCATAACCCTAACCTTAATCCTAACACTCACCCTCATGCTAACTCTAATCCTAACACTAACCCTCACCCTAAACCTAATCCTCACCCTCACTGTAACCCTAAGCCTCAACCTAACCCTCACCCTAACCCTAACCCAAAACTTAAACCTTAATGTAACACTAACCCTAACCCTCACCCTCACCCTAGACCTCACCCTAACCCTAATCATAACCCTAATCCACATCGTTACTCTCACCCTAAACCTATCCTTAACCCTCACCCAAACCCTAACACTAACTCTCAACCTAAACCTAACCCTAGCCCTCACCCTAACCCTAACCTTCACCCTCACCCTCACTCTCAGCCTAACCCTAAGCCTAACACTAAACCTAATGTTCACAATCACCCTAAACCTTACCCTAAAACTAATCCTAACCCTAAGCTTACACCTCACCCTCAACCTAACCCTAAATCTAACACTAACCCTAACCCTAACCAACAACCTAAGTCTCACCCTAACCCTAACTCTAACCCTAAACTTCACCCTCACCCTCATCATAACCCTAATCCTAACCCTAAACCTCACACTAACCCTAACCCTGACCCTAACCCTCCCCCTAACCCTCACCCTAACACTAAACCTAACCTTCACCCTCACCCTCACCCTAACCCTAATCCGAACCCTAACCCTCAACCTAAACCTAACCCTCACCCTCACCATAACCCTTACACTAACACTCAGCCTAACCCTAAACTTAAACCGAACCCTAACTCTCACCCTTACTCTAACGATAAACCTCACCCTAACCCTAATAATAAAACTCACCCTCACCCTAGCCCTCACCCTCAACCTCACTCTCAGCCTAACCCTAAGCCTAACCCTAAACCTAAACCTAACACACACACACTCACCCTCAACCTAACACTAATCCTAACCCTAGCCCTCATCCTAACCCTCTCCATAACCCTAACCCTCACACTAACCATAACCCACAACCTTCACCATCAGCCTAATCGTAAGCCTAACACTAACCCTAACCCGAAACCTAAACCTCACCCTAACCTTAACCGTCACTCTCAACCTCAGCCTAACACTAAGCCTATACCTAACCCTAACCCTAACCCTCACACTCACCCTAACAAAAACCCTAATCCTACTCCTAACCCTAACTCTAACCCTCACCCTCAAACTAACACTCACCTTAAGCCTAAACCTAATTTTAATCCTAAACCTAACCTTCACCCTCAGCACCACCCTAACCCTAAATCTAACACTAAACCTCACCCTGACCCAAACCCGACCCTAACCCTATCCCTAAACCTCATCCTAGCCCTAACCATAATCCTCACCCTCACCCTCACCATAACTGTAACCATAATCATAATGCTAACAATAATCCTAAACCTAAACCTAACCCTCACCCTAACCATAACCCTCACCCTAAACATAACACTCACCCTAACACTTATCCTCACCCTAACAATAACCCTAACCCTAACACTAAACCTCACACTAACCCTAACCATCACGCTAACCCTAAACATCACCCTAAAAATAACCCTAAACCTCACCCTCACCCTAGACCTCGCCCTAACCCTAACCCTCATTCTCACGCTAAACTTCACACTAACTCTAACATTAATCCTCAATCTAACCCTCACCCTCACCCTAACCCTAACCCTAACCCTCAGGCTTAACGTAACCCTCACCATCAGCCTAACTCTCACCTTTACCATTACCGTCACCCCCACCCTAACCATCACCCTAACCCTAATTCTAATCCTAACCCTAATTCTAACCCGAACCCTAACACTAACCCTCACACTAACCCTAACCCTAACCATCACCTTAACCCTAATCCTCACCCCCAGCCTCATCCTCAGCTGAACCCTAAGCCTAAGCCTAACCCTACACCTAATGCTCACACTCACCCTCAACTTAACCCTAATCCTAACCATAACCATAACCCTAAACCTCAACCTAACCCTCAACAGAACCTTAACCCTAACACATACCCTACCCTAACCCTCGAACTAATCCTCCAACCAAACCTAAATCTAACCCTAAACCTCACCCTAACCCTAACACTCACCCTCACCCTCACCATAAATCTAACCCTCACCCTCACAATAACAGTAATCCAAACCCTAAACCTAAACCTAACCCAATCCCTAACCCTAATGCTAACTCTAAACCTCACCCTAACCCTAATCCTAACCCTAAAACTCCACCTAACCCTAACCTTCACCGCAACCGTAATCCTAACCCTCACCCTAACCCTCACACTCACCCTCACCCTCACCCTAACCCTCAACCTCACCATAATCCTAACCCTAACCCTTACCATAACCCTAAACCACAACCTAACCCTCACCCTAACCTTAACCTTAAAACTTACCCTAACCCTAACTCTCGACCTAACCCTCCAAATAACCCTAAATCTTACCCTAATCCTCACCCTCACACTAACCGTAATACTAACCCTAACCCTAAACCTCACCCTACCCCTAACCCTAACCCTCACCCTCACCCTCACCCTCACCATAACTCTAACCCTAACTCTAACAATAAAATTAATTCTAACAATAAACCTAACCCTAACCTTAACCCTAATCCTAACATTCACCCACACGCTAACCCTAATCCTAACCCTAAACTTCACCCTAACCCTAATCCTCACCCTCACTGTAACCCTAACCCTCAAACTTACCCTCACCCAACCCTAACCCTAAACCTAAACCTTAATCTAACACTATCCCTAACCCTCACCCTAACCCTAACCCTCACCACAACCATAAACCTAACTCTCATCATAACCCTCACCCCAACCCTAACCCTAACCCTCACCATAATCCTAACCCTAACCCTAACCCTAACCCTAAACCTCAACCTAACCCTCACCCTAACCTTAACCCTAAAACTTACTCTAAACCTAATTCTCGACCTAACCCTCCAACTAAAAATAAATCTTACCCTAATCCTCACCCTCACACTAAACCTAATCCTAATCCGAACCCTAAACCTCACACTAACCCTAAACCTAACCCTCACCATCACCCTTACCATAACTCTAACCATAACCCTAACAATAACATTAATTCTAACAATAAACCTAACCTGAACCCTAACCCTAATCCTGACACTCACCCTCAAGCTAACCCTAATCCTAAGACTATCCTTAGCCCTAACCCTAATCCTCACCCTCACTGAACCCTAACCCACAACCTTACCCTCACCCTAACCCTAACCCTAACCCTAAACCATAATCTGACACTAACACTAACCCTCACCCTCACCCTAACCCTAACCCTAACCCTAATCCTCATCCTTACCCTCACCCTAACCCTAAACCTAACCCTAACCTTCACCCTAACCCTAAACCTCACGCTCACCATAACCCTAACACTAACCCTCACCCTAACCCTAAACATAACCGAACCCTATCTGTCACCCTAACCCTAACCCTAACCCTCACCCTAACCCTAACCCTAACCCTCACCCTCACCCTCAATCTAACCCTAAGCCTAACCCTAATCCTAACCCTAACTCTCACACTCACCATAACCCTTACCCTAAACCTAATCTTAACCCTAACCCTAACTCTAACCCTAAACCTCACCCTAACACTAACCATAAACCACAACCTCACCCTAACTCTAATCTGAACCCTCAAACTCAACCTAACCATAACCCTCACCCTCACACTAACCCTTACACTAATCCACAACCTACCCCTAAACAAAACCAGAACCCTAACTCTTACCCTTACCCTAAACGTTACCCTCAACCTAACCCTAACACTAAACCTCATCCTCACCCTAGCATACCCAACCCTAATCCTAATCCTTACCCTCTTCCTAACTCTCCCCCTAACCCTTACCCTAACCCTCACCCTAACACTAACCCTCACCCTCAACCTCACCGTCAGCCTAAGCCTAAGCCTAAACATAAAACTAACCCTAACACACACACTCACCCTCACCCTAAACCTCACCCTAACCCTAATCCTCATCCTAACCCTCCCTATATCCCTAAACCTCACCCTAAACCTCACCCTAACCAAGACCCACACCCTCACCCTCAACCTCACAGTAACTCTAACCCTAACACTAACAATAACTATAACCCTTACCCTAACCCTGACCCTAACACTAAACATAACCCTCAACCTCAGCCTGACCCTCACCGCAAACTTAACCCTAACCATAACACTAACAATAAACGTAACCCTAACCCTAACCCTAAACCTAATCCGCACCCCCACCCTTACCCTCACCCTCAGCCTAAACCTAAGCCTAAGCCTAACCCTAACCCTAACCCTCACTGTAATCCTAACCTTAAACCTAAACCTAAACCTAACCTTAACCTTAAACCTAATTCCTAAACCTAACCCTAATCCTCAGCCTCGCCCTCACCCTAACCCAAACCCTAACCCTAACCCTCACCCTAAACCTCAGCCTAACCCTAACCCTAACCCTCACACTCACCCTCACCCTAAAACTAACCCTAAAACTAACCCTAACCCTAACCCTAACCCTCACACTAACACTTACCATCAACCTAACACTACGCCTAACCCTAACCCTAACCCTCAGCCTAACCCTAACTGTACCCCTAAACGTAACCCTCACCTACCCCTAATGCTAACCCTAACCCTAACACTAAACCTCACCCTAACCCTAAACCTAACCCTCACACTCAAACTAACCGTGACTGTAATGCTAACCTTAACCCTAAAAATAACCTAAACCTAACCCTAACCCTAACCCTAACCCTAAACCTAAACCTCACCCTACCACTTACACTCACCCTAACACTAACCCTAAACCTAACACTAACACTCACACTAACCCTAACCCTCACCCTAATCCTAAACCTCACCCAAACCCTAACCCTAACACTAAACCTCACCCTAACCCTAAACCTAACCCTCACACTCAAACTAACCGTGACTGTAATGCTAACCTTAACCCTAAAAATAACCTAAACCTAACCCTAACCCTAACCCTAACCCTAAACCTAAACCTCACCCTACCACTTACACTCACCCTAACACTAACCCTAAACCTAACACTAACACTCACACTAACCCTAACCCTAACCCTCACCCTCACCCTAACCCTGACCCTCATCCTCACCCTAAACCTCACACTAACCCTGACACTAATCCTCAATCTAACCCACACCTAACCCTAACCCTAACCCTTACCCTAACCCTAAACCTAACCCTAACCCTCAGCCTTATCTTAAACCTCACCCTCAGCGTAAACCTCACCTTTACCCTTACCATCATCCTCACCCTAACCCTCAACCTAACCCTAAACCTCATGCTCACCCTCACCCTAACTGTAAACCTAACCATGACCCTAACCCTAACCCTCACCCTCAACCTCAATCTCAGCATAACCCTAAGCCTAAGCCTAAGCCTTACCCTAAACCTCACCCTCATTCTAGCCCTCACTCTAACCCTAATCCTAACAATCACTCTAACCCTAATCTTGACGCCCACCATCACCCTCAGCCTAACCCTAAGCCTAAGCCTAAGTCTAACTCTAACCCTCACACTCACCCTCACCCTAACCCTAATCCTAACCTTAAACCTAACCATAACCCTAAACCTCAACCTAACCCTCACCCTAACCTTAACCCTAACACTAACCCTAAACCTAACCCTCGACTTAACTGTCCCCCTAACCCTAAATCTAACCGTAAACCTCACCCTCAACCTAACCCTAACTCTAACCCTAACCCCCATGTTCACACTCAATGTAACTCTAACCCTAACCCTAAACCTCAACCTAACCCTAACACCCTAACCCTAAACTTAAACCAAACCCTAACTCTCACTCTAACCCTAAACCTAAAACTCACTGTAATCTTAACACTCACAATCACCCTCAAACTCAGCCTTACGCTCACCCTAATTCTAACCCTAAACCTTACCCTCATCCTAAACCTATCCCTAAACGTCACCCTAACCCTCACCCTAACCCTCCCCCTAACGCTATATCTAACCCTAAACCTCACCCTCACCCTAACCCTAACCTTAAACCTCACCCTAACCCTAACCCAAACCCTCAACTGCACCCTCATCCTCACCGTAACTCTAACCATAACACTAAAAATAAACCTTAACCTAAACCTAACACTAACCCTAACCCTAATCCTTACCCCCACCCTCACCCTCAGTCTAAGCCTAAGCCTAACCCTAACCCTAACCCTAACTCTCACCGAAAACCTGAACCTAACCTTAATCCTAACCTTAAACCTAACCCTAACCCTAACCCTAACCCTAAACCTAACCCTAAACTTCAATCTCACCCTCACCTTAACCCAAACCCTAAACGTAACCCTCACCCTAACCCTAAGGCTAATCCTAACCCTAACACTAACCCTCCCACTCACCCTCACCCTAACCATAATGCTAACCCTAATCCTATCCCTAACCCTAACCCTCACTCTAACCCTCAACCTAACCCTAACCCTAACCCTAATGCTAACCCTAAACCCCATCCTAAACCTCACCATAACCCTAACCATAACCCTCGCCCTAACCCTAATCCTAACCCACAACCTCATGCACAGCCTAAGCCTAATCCTAAGCCTAACACTAATCCTAACCCTCACCCTAAACCTAACCCTAACACTTACCCTAAATCTAACCCTAAACCTCACTCTCAACCCTTCCCTAACTCTAACCCTAAGCTTTAACCTAAACGTCACCCTAACCCTAACCATAATCCTCACTCTCACCCTCACCATAACCGTAACCCTAACCCTAACCCTAACAATAACCCGAACCCTAACCCGAACCCTAACACTTACACTCACCCTAACAGTAACAGTCACCCTAACACTAACCCTCAAACTAACCCTAACAATAACCCTAACCCTAAACCTCTCCCTAACACTCAACCTCACCCTAAACCTAACTCTAACCTAAACCTCACCATATCCCCAACCCTCACCCTAAATCTAACTCTAACCCTCACCCTCATAATAACCCTAACCCTCAACTTAACCTTCACCCTAACCCTCACCCTAACCCTAACTCTAACCCTAAACCTCACACTAACCCTTGCTCTAACTCTAACACTAAACCTAACCCTGACCTTCACCCTAACCCCAATTCTATCCCTAACCCTCAGCTAACCTTAACCCTCACCTTAACCCTAACCCTAACCCTAATCCAAACACTAACCCTAACCTCACCCGAAACCTCATCCTCACCCTAATACTCACCCTCACCCTAAACCTCACCCAAACCCTTACCTTCACCTTAACCCTGACTCAAACCCTAACCCTCACCCTTACCCTCACCCTAACACCTACCCTCACCCTCACCCTAACCCTAAACTTTACCCTCACCCTGACCCTCCCCTCAGCCTAACCCTAACCCTAACACTATTCCTAATCCTAACTCTCACCCTCATACTAACCCTAACCCTAACCCTCAGCCTAACCCTCATCCTAACACTAACCTTAAAAATAACTCTCACCCTAACCTTAAACCTAAACCTGACCAAAACCCTAACCCTCACCCTCACCCAAAACCTCACCCTCACCCTCATCCTAACCCTAACCATTACCCTAAACCTCACCCTAAACCTAACTCAGCCTCACACTCACCCTAAAACTAACCCTACACCTAAGCCTAATCCTAAACCTAACCCTCACCCTCACCCTCACCCAAAACCTAAACCTTACCCTAACCCTAACCGTAACCCTAGCCCTCACCCTAACCCTTACCCTCACCGTCACCCTAACCCTCACCCTCACCCTATCCCATACTCTCACCCTAACCCTAACCCTAACCCTCAACCTCACCCAAACCCTAACCCTAACCCTCACGCTAACCCTAACCCTAACCCTAATGCTAAACCTAACCCTCACGATCAGAGTAACCTTAACCTTAAGCCTCACCCTAAACCTAAAATTAAACCTAATGCTATCCCTAACACTCACCCTCTCCCTGAACCTCACTCTAACCCTTACCCTCACCCTAACCCTCACGCTAACCCTATCCCTTACACTAAAACTAAACCTCATCCTAACCCTCACCCTAACCCTAAACCTAAACCTAACCTTCACCCTAACGCTCACCCTTACCCTCATCCTAACCCTAACCCTAACCCTCAGCTTAAACCTCATCCTAACCCTCACACTAACCTTAAACCTCACCCTAACCATAACCCTAACCCTCAGCCAAACCCTCTTCCTAACCCTAACCCTAACACTCAACCCAACCCTAACCCTAACCCTAACCCTCACCCTAACCCTAAACCTCACCCTCACCCTCAGCCTAACCCTATCCCTAAACCTAAACCTAACCCTAAACCTCACACTCACCCTCGCTCTAACTCTAACACTAAACCTAACGCAAATCTTCACCCTAACCCCAATTCTATCCCTAGCCCTCACCTAAACCTAACTCTCACCTTAACCCTAACCCTAACCCTAATCCAACACTAACCCTAACCCTCACTCTAAATCTAAACCTAACTCTAACCAAAACCCTCACCCTAATCCTAACCCTATAACTAACCCTCACCCTAACACTAACCCTAATCCTAAACCTAACCCTCACCCTCATCCTAACCCTTACATTCACCCTAAACCTATCTTTAACCCTAATGCTATCCCTAACCCTCACCCTCACCCTAAACCTCACTCTAACCCTAACCCTCACCCTAACTCTCACCTTAACTCTAACCCTAACACTAACACTAATCCTCACTTTAACCCTCACCCAAACCAAAACCTAAACCTAACCCTCACCCTAACGCTCAGCCTAACCCTGAACCTCAACCTAACCCTCACCTCACCCTAACCCTCACCCTAAATATGACCCTCACCCTAAACCTAACCCTAAACCTAACTGTCACCCACACCCTAAAAGTCACCCTCACCCGAACCCTCACCCACACCCTAACCTTACCCTAAACCTCACACTAACCCAAACCCTCACCCTAAACCTAACTATAACCCTCACCCTCATAATAACCCTAAACCTCAACTTAACCTTCGCCCTAAACCTCACCCTAACCCTAACGCTAACCCTAACCCTCACTCTCACCCTAACCCTCACCCTTACCCTTATCCTCACACTAACCCTAAACCTAAACCTAATCCTCACATTAACCCTAACCCTCACCCTAACCCTAACCCTACCCTCACCCTACCCCTCACCCTAACCCTAACCCTAACCCTAACCCTAACCCTATCCCTAACCCTCAACTTCACCCTAACAATCACCGTCACCATCACCCTAACACTCACCCTAAACCTAACCCTCACCTACACCCTCACCCTCACCCTCATCCTAACCCAAAACATCACGCTCACACTAAACATCATCCTAATCCTAAACCTCACCCTAACCCTAACCCTAATCCTCACCCTAACCCTAACCCTCACCTTAAACGTCACTCTCACCCTAATCTTCACCCTAAACCTAACCCTAACCCTCACCCTAACCCTCACCCTCACCCTAACCCTATCCTTAATCCAAACCCAAACCCTAACCCTAATCCTAAATCTAACCCTCACCCTCACCCTAACCTTTACCCTCAACCTAACCCTAAACCTAACCCTCAAACTAAGCTTCATCCCAACACTCACACTAACCCTAAACCTCACCCTAACCACAACCCTAATCCTCAGCCAAAACCTCTTCCTAACCCTAAAAGAAAACTTCAACCCTAACCCTAACCCTAACCCTAAACCTAACCCTCACCCTCAGCCTAACCCTAAACCTAAACCTAACCCTAACCCACACACTCACCCTAACCCCAACCCTATCCCTAACCCTCACCTAACCCTAACACTCACCCAAACCCTAACCCCAACCCTCACTCTCACCCTAACCATAAACCTCACCCTAACCCTAAGCATAAACTTAACCCTCACCCTCACCCTAAACCTCACCCTAACCCTTACTCTTTTTTTTTGTTTTCTTTTTTTATTTTATTTTATTTGAGAACATACTGTACAGAGGGGCTACAATTACATGGGCAGGATAATGCATACATTTCTTACCAAGCATTGCAGCCTCCTCCTTTGTTTACCCTTCACCTTCCTTCCCATCCTTCCCCCTCCCCCACCCAATTATACCCCCCCTCCCCCCCACACACCGACATTGTAAAGTTGGTTTTGACATGACATTTTGTACTTCTCATTGTTGCAACAGGTCAACCTGAATCCTTAAACGACTTGTTTGTCCCCATCTCCTCCACATGTTATACTGACATCAAATATAGTGAAAGCAGGGGTTACACTGTGGGGGAGGGACATACAACGCAACAAAGAAATAATCTTATAAATGCGTTAGAAACACATGCATGAAAGAAACGAAAACATTAAAATACATATTTAAGGGTTCATTTTCCTAACATCACATTATCTGACCTTTTCCGCTTGAATCATACCTATACTAGATATTGCAAATAAGGGAAACCATGGGACCTATACTTCTTTGGGCCTGGCTTACTTCACTTAATATAATTTTTTCCAAACCTTTCCATTTCCTAACAAATGGGGAAATGTCATTCTTTCTGATGGAGGCATAGAATTCCATTGTGTATATATACCACATTTTCTTGATCCATTCATCTACTGAGGGGCATCTGGGTTGGTTCCATATCTTAGCTATGGTAAATAATGCTGCAATAAACATAGTTGTGCTGGTAGCCTTAGTGTGGTCTTGTTTGTAAACATTTGGGTAAATGCCCAAAAGTGGGATTGCTGGATCATAGGGGAGATCTATGTGAAGTCTTTTGAGGAACCTCCATACTGCTTTCCAAAGTGGTTGAACAAGTTTACATTCCCACCAACAATGAAGTAAGGTTCCTTTCTGTCCACATCCCCTCCAGCATCTGTTGTTGTTAGAGTTCTTGATTTTTGCTGTTCTAACTGGAGTGAGGTGATATCTCAATGTTGTTTTGATTTGCATTTCTTTTATGGCTAGGGATGTTGAACATTTCTTCATGTGTCTATTGGCCATCCTTCTTTCTTCTTCAGAGAAGCTTCTCTTTAAGTCTTTCGCCCACTTATTTATTGGGCAGTTGTTTCTTTGAGGATTTGTTGTTGGGTGGTTTAATTTTTTGAGTTCCAAGTATATTTTAGATATGAGACCCTTGTCCGTTGTATGGCTAGTAAAGATCTTCTCCCAATCGGTGGGCTTTCTATTGATCTTGCTAGCTATGTCATTTGCCCTGCAGAAGCTCTGCAACCTTATGCAATCCCATTTGTCCAACCTTTCTTTGATTTGTTGTGCATCCGGGTCTCTATTCAGAAAATTTCGGCCTGAGCCAAGGAGACCTAGGGTTTCTCCTATTCCATCCTGTAATATTTTCAGAGTGTCTGCTTTGAGTTCAAGGTCTTTGATCCATTTGGAGTTGATTCTGGTGCAGGGTGATATATAAGGATCTAGCTTTAGTTTTCTACATGTAGTTAACCAATTTTGCCAGCACCATTTACTGAAGAGGCTGTCTTTCGTCCATTCTATTGTTTTAGCTTCCTTATCGAAGATTAGATGGCTATAGGTCTGTAGGTTCATTTCTGCCTAACCCTTACTCTTACCCGAACCCTAACCCTAACCCTCAGCCTAACCCTCATCCTAACGCTAACGCTAACCCTAACACTCATATTAACCCTAACCCTCACCCTCACCCTCAACCTCACCCTCAGCCTAACCCTAACCCTAACCCTAATCCAAACACGAACCCTAAAACTCACCCTAAGTCAAAACCTAACCCTAACAAAACCCTCACCCTAATCCTAACCCTATCCCTAACCCTCACCCTAACCCTAAACCTAATACAAAACCTAACCCTGACCCTCACCCTAACCCTTACCCTCACCCTAACCTTAAACTTAACCCTCATCCTAATCCTCATCGTAATCCTAAACCTAACTCTAACCCTCACCCTAACCTTAACCCTAACCCTAAACCTGACCCTCACCTAAACCCTAACCCTCACCCTCACCCTCAACCTAACACTCACGTTCACACTAACCCTCACACTCAACTTCACTATAATTCTAACCCTAACCCTAAATCTCACCCTAAATCTAACCCTGATCCTAATGCTTACCATAACCCTCACCTTCACCATAACCCTAAACCTAACTCTAACCCTCACACTAAACCTAACCTTAACCCTAATGCTATCCCTAACCCTCACCATCACCCAAACCCTCACTCTAACCCTTATCCACAGCCTAACCCTCACGGTAACACTAACTCTCATTCTAACTTTCATACTAACCCTAAGCCTAACCCTCACCCTAACAATTACCCTCACCCGAACCCTAACGCTAACCCTCAGCCTAAACCTCATCCTAACTCTAAACCTAACCCTCACCCTAACTATAACACTAACCCTAACCATAACACTCACATTAATCCTAACCCTCACCGTCAACCTCACCCTCAACCTAACCCAAACTCTAACCCTAATCCAAAACCTAACCCTCACCCTCACCCTAAACATCACCCAAACCTTAACCCTCACCTTAACCCTGACTCTAACCCTAACCCTCACCCTTACCCTCACCCCAACACTTACCCTCACCCTACCCCTAACCCTAACCTTTTCCCTCACCCTCAGCCTAACCCTAACCCTAACATTATTCCTAATCCTAACTCTCAACCTCACACTAACACTAACCCTAAACCTCACCCTCACCCTCACCCTAACCCTAACCCTAACCCTCATCCTAACACTAACCTTCACCCTCACCCTCACCCTAACCCTAAGCCTAACCCTAACTCTCATCCTAACCCTAAAGCTAAACCTAATGCTAACCCTAAAACTCACCCTCACCCTATCCCTCACCCTAACCCTTACCATCACCCTAACCTTAACCCTAACCCTCACAATAAACCTAACACTTACCCTTACCCTAAGCCTACCCTTCCGCCTAACTCTCACCCTAAACCTAACCCTAAACTTAATCCTCACCCTATACTTAAACTTAACCTCTACCGTCACCCTAACCCTAACCCTAACACTAACCCACACCCTAACCTTCACCCTAACCCTAACCCTAAACCTCACCCTCACCCTAACCCTCACCCTAAGCCTTATCCTCACACTAACCCTAATCCTAAACCTCACCATAACCCTCACCCTAACACTAAACCTCAGCCGATCCCTAACCCTAACCCTAACCCTCAACCTAACCCTTACCCTCACCCTAAACCTAAAACTCACCCTCACCCTAAACCTCACCCTAACCCTTACCCTCACCCTTACCCGCAATCTAAACCTAACCCTATAACTAGGACTCACCCTAACCCTCACCCTCATCATAACCCTAACCCTAAACCTAACCCTCACCCTCACCCTAAACCTCACCCTCACCCAAACCCTCACTCTAACACTTTCCCTCACACTAACCCATTCCCTAACCCTAACCCTAACCCTAATTCTCAACAGAACACTCAACCTCACCCTAACCCTCACCCTCACACTAAACATCAGCCTAACCCTAACCGTCACCGTAAGCCTAACCCTAAACCTCACCCTAACTCTAACCCTCCCCGTAAACCTAAACCACACCCTAACCCTATCCTGAACCCTCACCTTCACCCTCACTCTCACCCTAACCCTAACCCTAACCCTCATCCTAACACTAAACTTCACCCTCACCCTCACCCTAATCCTAAACTTAACCCCAACATACACCCTCATTACTAAACCTCACCCTAACCATAACCATAACCCTTACCTAAATGAAAACCTCACCCTCACCCTCACCCTCAACCTAATCCTCACCCTCACCCTAGCCGTCACCCTAAATTAACCCTCACCCTAAGCATAAACTTAACACTCACCCTCATCCTAACCCTCACCCTAAACCAAACCCTAACACTCATCCTAACCCTAACTCTAAACCTAATGCTAACCCTAAACCTCACACTAAACCCAACCCTCACCCTAACCCTAACCCTTCCCCTCAGCCTAACCCACACAGTAAACCTAACTCTAATACTCACACTATCTTTAACCTTAACACAAAACCTCACTCTAACCCTCACCCTAACCCTAACCCTAATGCTAACCGTAACCCTCACCCTCACCCTAACACTCACCCTAACACTAACCCTCACCCTAAACCTAAACCTCACCCTCACCCTAACCCTCACCCTAACACTTACCCACACCCTCACCCTCACCCTGACCCTAACCCTAACCCTAAACCTAACCTTCACCCTAACACTCACTCTAACCCTAACCCTCACCCTCAGCCTAACACTCACCCTCACCATTACCCTCACCCTAAACCTTACCCTAACACTAAACCTTGTAGTGACCGCCTACTCGACCAGCGAGGAAAAACGACCACCACTCCAGGAGTCTTCTCAGATCACGCTTTATTGGAGAGCCTTTTAGTTGTAGGAGAGCTTGGGCGCGAGAGAGCGTGCACCCGAAACACAGCCGCTTATATAGGGAATTCGAACACGGGTCTTTTCTATTGTTGGTCGCCTGCCTTTTACCGTCACCAGGTGTCATGGGATTGGCTGGGGACACTACCGGGCTCGCGCACGCGCACAGCCCAGGCGTCCAGCCAAACACCGTCTGGAGTGGTAATCCTCAAAACTGCAAGGGAGTGGGCGGAGTCTCGCCTCGGCTCCCTACAGTTCCCCCTTCTTTGTTTTATGGCAACAGGTAAGAGTAGAGGTTGGGCCTCTGTCTAAGACATTAATGAGAGGACCTTGCACTGGCCTTCGCCTGAGGGGCGCCTTCCCCAGTGATGACCAGGCCCGTCCGATGCCTTTTTTGCAGAGGTGGGATCTTGGGCATCAACCCACTTGCAACCCAGCATGCTCTTCTTGAGGAGATGAGAACCATCTCCTCAAGTGCAGTGCACTTGCCTGGCACCCTGTCCCAAATTGCAAATTGCATACCTGTCCCGGTGCAATGGGATCCCCTGATCCCTCGGGGTGCTAAGGCTATGCAGGATGGTAAGGCTTAACTGCCTCTCAGGGCCGACAGCCAAATCTGGGGTGAGGATCCACTCTCCAAAGCGGCTAATGCTTGCAAGATAACAACCTTGTCCCTTCTGGTTTGGGCTCGAAGGCGACAGACCAACCATAGGCAGACCACGCATCCTCCCAAGCAGCAGGCTAAAAACATTCCGACTCCCACCCGCTCTTTGACAAAGGACACCGCAGAGGCAATCCAGTCAGTAAATTGTGACAGCCCACAGCATCATCGGTTTAGCTATCACAGGGATTGCTATTAGCACTGTTGCTAACAGCAAGAAGATCAGCTGTATCTTCAAGAGCGGGTTCTGCTGCAGTCTCCACCAGCCTGGTCAGTCTCGTTGGCACCCAGTGAGGTACTTCTTGACTCTCTGGAAAAACACAAACAGCTCCCCTGGATCTCGTTATTACCGGATCCGGTCCATACCATTTATTATTAATAACATCCTTCCACATAACCATGTCTTTAGTATCCATGGAGTCTCTTGTCATATGCCGATCTGCGGCAGACTGATCGTTGTCATTTAGAATTAAAAAATTAAGGGTAAAGAGCGCAAGAGAAAGTCTTTCCCTGGGGGACGCGGACTCAGCAACTCCCCCTTTTTGTTTTTGAAGCATTTCTTTTATGCTTCTATTAGCTCTTTCCACTATACCTTGTCCTTGAGGATTGTAGGGCAATCCGGTGGTGTGGGCAACCTGCATTTGTGCGCAAAAGGCCCGAAAACCATGGGAAGTATAAGCAGGGCCATTATCCGTCTTGAGTCTAAGGGGCTTTCCCCAAGCTGCCCAAGCTTCTAAGCAGTGTATTCTGACGTGAGACACCTTTTCTCCTGCCAAAGGTGTGGCATGAATGACACCAGAAAAGGTGTCCACAGACACATGTAAATATTTCAACTTACCAAATTCCGTCAGATGAGTAACATCCATTTGCCATAGGGCATTTGGTCTCAACCCCCTGGGGTTTACCCCCACATGGGGAGGATGAAGAAAGGTAACACAAGATTTACAGGCTTTAACAATATCTCTTGCCACATGCCTGGACAAATTATATCTTTTCCTAAGGGTATTAGCAGGTACATGATACAATCTATGAAAGTCTTTTGCCAATTCTACAGGATCAGCAGCGACCAGAGCCACAGCCCGAGTTGCCTGGTCCACCAAATCATTACACTTTGCCATCGGGCCCGGCAACATAGAGTGGGCACGAATATGTCCAATATAAAAGGGATGTTTTCTGTTTAAGATAAGGGATTGAATCTGTAACAAAACATTAGAAATTGTACTGGCCTGCTTAACTGAAGCAGCAACTTCAAGAGAAGCAACGGCATTTACAACATATAATGAATCAGAAAATAAGTTAAAAGGTTGATCAAATCTTTTAAAAACTTCAAGCACAATTAAACATTCAACAGCCTGTGGGACATTCGGCTGAAAATTAAAGACTACCGGCTGTTTGTGTCCTTGAACAAAAAAGGCACCTTGTCCAGATTTTGATCCATCCGTAAAGATGGTCAGAGCATCAGCCAAGGGCTCCTTTGAAGTGACAACAGGAAAATACACTAAATTTTTGTTAACTATGGCAAACAGAGGATGCTTAGGATAATGATTATCAATTACATTTGGAAATGAGCAAACAAGAATTGTCCACATATCCATTGTGGCTGCTAAAATTTCAACTTGCTCACCATCCAGGAGCGGACCTTATATTCCAGCCTTTTAATAATCATGAAATAGGGCGAGGATTCTCTCTGGCTACTTCCTGTTGACAAGGGGCGTCGACAATAGGGGTAAAAGGCTGGAATTTGGTCTCCTCCCAGAGAAGGTAGTGAACAGCAGCTGTCCCTTGGTTGCGTGAGTCCTTAGATGAAATCTGGAGAAGTCTCATGAGCATTGAGGGGCTGGAAAAAAAAAATACTAGAGAGCAAATAAATGGCAAGAGGAAGGACTTGGGGCTGAAAATGTTGGTAGAAATGTCCCTAGTTACTTCTGACATCTGGCGACTAGGTAGAGAATTCAGGTGACAAAGGCAAGAATATAAATCCCTGTTCAGTTAATAGGTAGACAGGTATAGACATTGGATGGGCAGGCTTCTTACTTCTACTGACCTCCCGGCTCAGGTTAATTTTGAAAGGGCAGGCACAAAGTAGCTGATGTGACATCATCTCCTCTTACTCCTTTCCACGTTCCCTTGTTCCCTAGACTGGCTGAGTCTAGGTGCTCGTTGCTGGGATGGCTTGTCCCTGTTGGTATTCAAGATTTGAACTCAAGGCCTGGGCACTGTCCCTGAGCGCTTCCGCTCAAGGCTAGCACTCTACCACACTGAGTTATAGTACCACTTGCAGAGTTTAGCTGGGAGATGGAGTCTTAGGGATTTTTTAGCCCGAGCTGGCTTTGAACTGAAATCTTTGCCACAAAAGCCCTTTATTATTTTCAATTAAAGCAACATGGAGATCAAGTAGAATAAGTAGAGCTTACCTGGTTCTTATCAAGAATTGACCAACAAATATTCTGAAATGACAAAACTCATTAGATGTGATGAAAATTTTAGCATAGATATGCCCAGTATTTTAGAACCATTTAGTCAGTAGTAGAATACACAACACAAAACAAAAAAGGAAAAACTTAAAACCTAAAATTTCAACTTGCTCACGGGTATATGGAATAATTAATTTATCTGGAATTTTTGCAAAATGCATTAAACAATACTTTATACCCAAAATTGCCTGCTTTTTTTTTATTTTTTTATTTTTATTTTTTTATTTTTATTTTTTTTCTCAGATCAAAATTGCCTGTTTAGCCACTAATTCAGGAAAATATTGAACAGTTTTTGCTCCCACAGAATCATAGCATTAATAGTTAGCCTTTGAAGCAAGGCAGTGGTATAATTGGCCGTCACTCCATAAGTCCGGACTGCCTCAACTAAATCCTTAAGCTGGAAGTAGGAAACCGGCTCAAGAATTCTCTCATTAGTAATGGGATTTTCAAAAACTGGAAAGGCGGCCGCTAATGGCGACCAGGTGCTGCCTTTTATAAAGTGACTCTTCCCTGCAGGCGGGCACGGCGGGGGGGCCGACGGGTGAGGGGCAGCTCCGTTTCCTCTTCCTGGCTGCTGCGGTACTCCCACCCCTAGGGGGCGCCACCCTCCATATCTGTCTGCCACGTGCTCCGCCGCAGCCTCTTCTAACTCTTCACTATCAGCTGGATCGAGCTGCTCTCCCTCCTCCTCTAACATTTCTTCCTCTGAGTCACTCACAAGATTACTATATTCTTGGTCCCGCCCTTCCACATGTAGGGCTGAGAACCGGTTTGCTTTTAAAGAAGGGCACGGAGGTCTCCTTGAGACCCCCTCCCTAAAACCCTTCTCCTTTTGTGAGGGCTGCAGCCCCTCTCGCTTCAATTCTTTAGGATCCTTCTGTCTTTTTTCCCTTTTTCTTTTAGGCCTCTTTTCCTCCCCATTACTGTATACTGACTCTGATAGACTATCCTGATGCTGCGTTAGTACTTTGCGTCCTTCCTGGATTAAATCAAACCCTCCCTCCTCGAGGCAAGTGCGCACCATCAAAAAGACAAGCCACAAGGGAAGAAGCAATGCAAGCAACCAATAAATATCTAAATCTACAGTGGACAGCATACCGGGGGATATTTACCAACGTCTCCTCTCTGCGTGTTGAGTTCTGGCTCCAATTCGGCCTCTCGCGCGGGTCCCGTCCCAGGTTCGTTCCCGGGTTTCGGCACCAGTTGTAGTGACCGCCTACTCGACCAGCGAGGAAAAACGACCACCACTCCAGGAGTCTTCTCAGATCACGCTTTATTGGAGAGCCTTTTAGTTGTAGGAGAGCTTGGGCGCGAGAGAGCGTGCACCCGAAACACAGCCGCTTATATAGGGAATTCGAACACGGGTCTTTTCTATTGTTGGTCGCCTGCCTTTTACCGTCACCAGGTGTCATGGGATTGGCTGGGGACACTACCGGGCTCGCGCACGCGCACAGCCCAGGCGTCCAGCCAAGCACCGTCTGGAGTGGTAATCCTCAAAACTGCAAGGGAGTGGGCGGAGTCTCGCCTCGGCTCCCTACAAAACCTAACCCTCACTCTAACCCTAACCCTAACCCTCAGCCTAAACCTTATGCTAACCCTAAATCTAAACTTAACCCTCATCCTAACTCTAAACCTAACCCTAACCCTCACACAAACCCAAAACCGAACCCTCAGCCTAACCCTCATCCTAACCCTAATCCTAACCCTCACCTTAACTCGAAACCTAAACCTAACAATCACCCCCACCCTTATCCAAACCGAACACTATCCCTAACCCTCACCCTAACCCTAAACCTGACCCTATACCTCACCCTCACCCTTACCCTAACCCTAACGATAACCCTCTCCCTAAAAGTTACCCTAACCCTAACACTAACCCTAACCCTCATCCTCAAACTAAACCTCACCCTAAACCTGACCCTCACCATAACCTTGACCCTAAGCCTAAACTTAATCCTGACCCTAACCCTAACCTTAACCCACACACTAACCCTCACTCTAACCCGAACCCTCACTCTCACCCTAACACTCACCCTGACCCTAAACCTAATCCTAATCCTAAACCTAACCATCACCCTCAAACTCACCCTAACCCTAACTCTAACCCTAACTCTCAAGCTGAACCTAACCCTAACCCTCAACCTAACCCTAACCTTCACACTCACCATAAACCTCACCCTAAACATAACATTAACCTTCTCCCTAACAATCATCCAAACCCTAACTCTAACCCTAACCATGAACCAAACCCTAACCCTACCCCTCAACCTCACCGTCACACTAACCCTAAACCTAATGCTAAACCTCACCCTAACCCTAATCCTCAGCCACACCCTAACCCAAACTCGAACCCAAACCCGAACCCAAACCCGAAACCTCATCCTCAGCCTAACCCTCACCCTCAACCTAAACATCACCCAAACCCTAAACTTCACCTTAACCCAGACTCTAACCATAACCCTCACACTTACCCTCACCCTAACACTTACCCTTACCCTCAACCTAACCCTAAACTTTTCCCTCACCCTGACCCTCACCCTCAGCCTAACCCTAACCCTAACACTATTCCTAATCCTAACTCTCACCCTCACACTAACCCTAACGCTAAACCTCACCCTCACCCTTACCCTAACCCTAACCCTAACCCTCATCCTAACACTAAGCTTCACCCTCATCCTCACCCTAACACTAAACCTAACCCTAATTCTCATCCTAATCCTCAAGCTAAACCTAATGCTAACACTAAACCTCACCCTCACCCTAACCCTCAACTTAACCCTTACCGTCACCCTAACCTTAAGCCTAAACCTCACAATAAACCTAACCGTCACCCTAACCATAAACTAAACATAAACTTCACCCTAACCCTCACCCTAATCCTAAACCTCACCCTAAGCCTAAACCTCACCCTAAACTTTACCCTCAACCTAACCCAAAACCTAACCCTAAACCTAACACTCACACTAACCCTAACCCTAAACCTAACCCTCACCCTCAATCTCCCCTTCCTCCTCAGCCTTACCCTAACCCTCACCCTAATCCTAACCCTAACCCTCAACCCCACCCTCACCCTAACCCTAACCCTAACGCTAACCCTCACCCTAACCCTAACCCTAGCAATAACCCTAACCCTAACATAATCCTAACCCTAAAATTCACCCTAACCCAAATCCCAAGCCTAACCCTCACCATCACCCTCATTCTAACACTCACCCTCACCCTGACCCTCAGCATCACACTAACCCTCACACTAACCAGAAGCCTCATCCTAATCCTAAACCTAACCGTCACACTCAAATTCACCCTCATCCTCAGCCTAACCCTAACCCTAACCCTAATCCTATCACTAACCCTTAGCCTCATCCTCACCCTCACACTAACCCTCAACCTCACCCTAAACATCACCCTAACCCTAACACCCTAAGCCTAAGGCTAACACTAAACCTCAGCCTCACCCTAACCCTCACCCTAACCCTCACCCTCACACAAACCCTACCCCTAACCCTATCCCAACACCTCACTCTGACTCTCACCGTAACCCTAACCCTCAACCACACCCTAAGCCTCAGCCTTACCCGAACCCTCAACCTCACACTAACACTCACCCTCGCCCTAACCCTCACCTTCACAATAAACATCACCCTAACCCTAACTCTCACCCTAACCCTAACCCTAAACCTCACCCTCACCCTAACCCTCACCCTCACCCTAACCCTAATGCTAACCCTAACCCTCACCCTCACCATAACCCTCACCATAACCCTTACTGTCAACCTAACCCTAACGCTCACCTCACCCTAACCCTCACCCTAACCATTATCCACAACCTAACTCTTACCCTAAACCTAAACCTAAACCTAACCCTCACCCTAACCCTCAACCTAACACTAACCATAAACCTAACCCTATCCCTCACGCTAACCCTCACCCTAACCCTTACCCTCACCCTCACCCTAAATCTCACCCTAACATTTAAACTCAACCTAACCCAAACCCTAACCCTAAACCTAACAATCACACTGACTCTAACCCTAAGCCTCACCCTAACCCTTATACTAAACCTAAACATAACCCTAACCCTTACCTTAAACCTAATCCTAACCCTAACCCTCACACTAACCCTAACCCTAACCCTGAGCCTCACCCTCATCCTAACCCTAATCCTAACGCTCACCCTCAACCTAACCATAAAATTAACCCTCACCCTAACCCTCACCCTATGCCTAACACTCACCCTTACCCTAACACTCACCCTAACCAATACCCTCACCCTAACCCTATCCCTAACTCTAAACCTAACTCTAACTCTCACCTGAACACTCAACCTCACCCTAACCCTCACCCTCACACTAAACATCACCCCAAACCTAACCCTCAACCTCAACCTAAACCTAACCCTCACCCTAAATCTAACCCTCACCCTAAAGCTAAACCTATCCCTAATGCTAATGTAACACCTCACCCTCACCCTAACCCTCACCCTTACTTTATCCTCAACTAACCCTAAACCTAACCCTCACAATAACGCTAATCCTTACGCTATCCCTAACCCTAACCCTAACCCTCAACCTCACCCTAACTCTAATGCTAACCATAACCCTCACCCTCACCCTAACATCACCCTAACTCCTAACCTCACCCTAACCTGCAAACTAACCCTAACCCTAAACCTACCGCTCACCCTAACCCTCATCCTAACCATAAACCTAACCCTAACCTTAATGCTCACCCTTACCCTGAGCCTAACCCAAACCCTTTCACTCACCCTAACCATTAGCCTCACACTAACCCTATCCCTAACCCTAACCCTAACCCTAACTCTCACCAGAACACTCAACCTCATCCTAACCCTCACCCTGACACTAAACATCACCCTAAACCTAACCCTAAACTTCGCCCTAACCCTAACTCTCACCATAATCCTAACACTAAAATCCTCCCTCACCCTCACCCTAACACTCTCCTTAACCCTTACCGTCACCCTAACCCTAACCCTCTCCCTCACACTAACCCTCACCCTAACCCTTACGCTGACCCTAACCCTAAACCTAACCCTCATCCTAACCCTAAACCTAACTCTAACCCTCAACTTCCCCATCACCCTCAGCCTAACCCTAATCCTAAGCCTAATAACCCTCACCCTCAACCTCACCCTAACCCTAAACCTAACCCTAACACTAACCCTCATCCTCACCCTAACCCTAAGCCTATCCCTAACCCTCACCCTAAACCTAACCCTCACCCTATACCTCACCCACACCCTAACCCTAACCCTAACCCTAACACTCACCCTAACCCTCACCCTAACCCTCACCCTCACCCTAACACTCAGCCTAACCCTTACCATCACCCTAACCCTCACCCTAACACTTACCCACACCCTAACCCTCACCTTAACCATAATCCTAAACTTTAACCTAAACCTCACCCTCACCCTCACTCCAACCCTAACCCCAACCCTCACGCTCACCCTCACCCTAACCCTAACACTCACCCTCACCCTAACCTTCACCCTAACCTTTACACTCCACCTAACCCAAACCCTAACCCTAAACCTAACACTCACACTAACCCTAACCCTAACGTGCACCCTAACCATTATACTAACCCTAAACCTAACCCTAAACCTCACCCTAACCCGAACCCGAACCCTAACCCTCACCCTCACCATAACTCTAATGCTAACTCTAACCCTCACCTTCACCTTAACCCTCCACCTAACACCCACCCTCACCCTAACCCTAACCCTCACCCTCAAGCTAAAACTCACCCTCATCCTAACTCTCACCCTAACACTGACCCACACCCTCACACTCACCCTAACCCTAACCCTAAACTTAAACTTCACCCTAACGCTCACTCTAACCCTAACCCTCACCCTCACCCTAACCCTCACCCTAACTCTCACCCTAACACTTACCCACACCCTCACCCTCACCCTAACCCTAACCCTAAACCTAACCCTCAGCCTAACCCTAAGCCTAACCCTCAACCTCACCCTCACCGTAACTCTAAACCTAAATCTAACACTCCCGCTCACCCTCACCCTAAACTAACACTTTCCCTAACCCTCACCCTAACCCTAAACCTCACCCTATACCTCACCCTCACGCTCACCCTAACCCTAACCCTAAATATAACCCTCACCCTAAACGTCACCCTAACCCTAACACTAACCCTAACCCTCATCCTCACACTAAACTTCACCCTAACCCTTAGCCTCACCATAACCTTGATCCTAAGACTAAACCTAATCCTGACCCTAACCCTAACCATCACCCATACACTAACCCTCAGTCTCAACCGAAACCTCACTCTCACCCTAAAACTCACGCTGAAACTAACCCTAATCCTAATCCTAAACCTAACCCTCACCCTCAAACTCACCCTAAACCTAACTCTAACCCTAACCCTCACCCTCACCCTAACTCTAACCCTCAACCAAACCCTAACCCTCACACACACCCTAAACCTCACACTAAACCTAACATTATCCCTCTCCCTAAAAATTATCCAAACCCTAACCCTAACCCTAACCCTCAACCAAACCCTAACCCTACCCCTCACCCTCACTGTCACACTAACCCTAAACCTAATGCTAACCCTCACCCTAACCGTATTCCTCAGCCACACCCTAACCTGAACCTGAACCCGATCCCAAACCCTCACCCGAAACCTCATCCTCACCCTCACCCTCACCCTAAACATCTCCTAAACCCTAACCCTCACCTTAAACCTGACTCTAACCCTAACCCTCACCCTTACCCTCACCCACACCTAACCCTATTTTCCCTCACCCTGACCCTCAGCCTCAGCCTAACCCAAACCCTAACACTATTCCTAATCCTAACTCTCACCCTCACACTAACCCTAACCCTAAACCTCACCCTCATCCTCACCCTAACACTAACCATAACCCTCATCCTAACATTAACCTTCACCCTCACCCTCACCCTAACACTAAGCCTTACCCTAACTCTCATCCTAAACCAAATGCTAACCCTAAAACTCACCCTCACCCTATCCCTCACCCTAACCCTTGCCATCACCCTAAACTCAACCCTATCCCTCACACTAAACCTCACCTCACCCTAACCCTAAGCCTACCCTTCCGCCTAACACTCACCCTAAACCTAACCCTAAACCTAATCCTCACCCTATCCTTAAACTTAACCCAAACCGTCACCCTAAACCTCACCCTCACCCTAACCTTAATGCTAACCCTAAACCTCAACCTAACACTCACACTAACCCTAACCCTAACCCGCAGCCTAACCCTCATCCTAACCCTAACCCTAACCCTACCCCTAACCCTCACACTCACCCTAAACCTCACACTAACCCTAAACCTACCCCTCTCCCTGACCCTCACCCTAACCGTTACCGTAACACTAACCCTCAACTGAACCCTAAAACTACCCCTCACCCTCACCCTCACACTAAGCCTAAACCTAATGATAACCCTCACCCTAACCCTAATCCTCACCCACACCCTAACCCGAAACCTCACCTGAACCCACAGCCACACCCAAATTCTCATCCTCACACTAAACCTCACCCTCACCCTAAACATCACCCTAACCCGAACCCTCCCGTAACCCTAACCCTAACCCTAACTTTCACCCTAACCCTCACCCTCACCATAACCCTTACCCTCACCATAACCCTAACCATAACCATAACCATAATCCTCACACTAACCTTAACCCTCACTCTAACCATAATCCTAACCCTATCCTTCACCCTCACCCTGACCCTCACCTCAACCTAACCCTAACACTAACCCTATTCCTAATCCTAAGTCCCAACCTTTACCCTCACCCTAACAATCACCCTAAAACTAACCCTCACCCTCACCCTAACCCTAACGATCATGCTAAACCTAACCTCAGCTTAATCGTCACCCTCACCCTAACACTTACATAACCGAAACCCTCACCCTCACTCTCACCCAAACCCTCACACTCACCCTAGTCCTCACCCTAACCCTAACACTCACCCTCAACCTCCCCTTCCCCCTCAGTCTTACCCTAACCCTAACCCTATTCCTAACCCTAACCCTCAACCTCACCATCACCCTAAAACTAAACCTAACCCTAATGCTAAACCTAACCCTCAATCTCACCCTAACCCTAACCCTAACCCTAACAATAACCCTAACCCTAAGCCTAAACCTAAAACTCACCCTAACCCTAATCCTAACCCTAACCCTCACCCTCACCTTAGGCCTCATTCAAATCCTCACCCTCACCCTGACCCTCACCATCACACTAACCCTCACACGAACCCTAACCCTCACCCTAACCCTAATGCTAAACCTATCCCTCACCATCACCCTCACCCTAAACCTAAACCTAAACCAAATCCTCACCCTCACCCAAACCCTCACACTGACCCTAGCCCTCACCCTAACCCTAAACCTAATCCTAACCCTCACCCTCAACCTCATCTTCCCCCTCAGCCTTACCCAAACCCTAACCCTAATCCTAACCCTAACCCTCAACCCCACCCTCACTCTAACCCTAAACCTAATCCAAATGCAAAACCTCACCCTCACTCTCACCCTAACCCTAACCCTGAACCTAACAATAACCCTAACCCTAACCCTTACCTTAAAACTCACCCTAAACCTAATCCTAACCATAACATTCACCCTCATCTTCAGCTTCATTCTAACCCTCACTTTAACCCTGACCCTCACCATCACACTAACACTCACACTAACCCTAACCCTCACCCTAACCCTAACCCTAAACTTAACCCTCACCATCACCCTCACTGTAAACCTAACCCTAAACCTAACCCTAAACCTCACCCTAAGCTTAACCCTCAACCTAACCCTAACCCTCACACTGACCCTCACACTAAACCTTACCATAACCCTAACCATCACCCTAACACTTAACCTGACCCTAACCCTCACCCTAACCCTAAACCTGACCCTAAACCTAAGCCTCACCCTCACCCTAACCGTAACCCTCATCCTAACCTTAAATCTAAAACTAATGCTAACCCTAAACATCACCCTCACCCTAAACCTCACCCTAACCCTTACCCTCACCCTAACCCTAACCCTAACTCTCACACTAAACCTAAACCTCACCCTAACCCTAACCCTAATCCTCACACTAAACCTAACCCTCACCCTAAACCTAACCCTGCTCCTCACCCTAATTCTCACCCTCTGCCTAACCCTAACCCTAATCCTCACCCTATCCCTAACATTAATCCTAACCCTTACCCTCACCCTAACCCTAATGCTAACACTAACCCTCCCCCTCCCCCTATTCCTCTCCCTCACCCTAACCCTCACTCTAACACTTACCCACACCCTAACCCTCACCCTAACCCTAAACCTAAACCTAACCTTTACCCTAACCCTAACCCTCAGCCTAACCCTCAATCTAACCCTAACCCTAACCCTAATCCTAACCCTCAAACTAACCCTTTCACTAACTGTAAACCTAAACCTAAACCTAACACTCAGCCTCAGCCTCACCCTATCCTAAAACTATCCCTAACCCTCACCCTAACCCTAAACCTGACCCTAAACCTCACCCTTACCCTAACACTAACCCTATCCCTAAACCTCACCCTAACCCTAACAATAACCCTAACCCTCATCCTCACACTAAACATCACCCTAACCCTTACCCTCACCATAACCTTAACCCTAAGCCTAAAACTAATCCTCACCCTAAACCTAACCCTCACCCACACACTAACCCTCACCCTCATCCTAACATTCACCCTAACCCTAACCTTAATCCTAATCCTAAACCTAACCCTCACCCTCAAACTCACCCTAACCAAAACTCTCACCCTAACCCTCAACTTCACCCTAATGCTAACCCTAACCCTAACCCTCAACCTAAACCTACCCCTAACACTAACCCTCACACTCAACCTAAACTTCAACCTAAACCTAAAATTACCCCTCCTCCTAACCATCACCCTAACCCTAACCCTAACCCTCAACCTAACCCTTACCCTACCCCTCACCCTCACCGTCACACTAACCCTAAACCCAATGCTAACCTTCAGCCTAACCCTAATCCTCACCCACAACCTAACCCGACACCTCACGCGAACCCTCACTCTCAACCGAACCCTCATCCTCACCCTAACCCTCACCCTCACCCTAAACATCACCCAAACCCTAACCCTCACCCTAACCCTGACACTAACCCTAACTCTCACCCTTAAACTCACCCTAAAACTTACCCTCACCCTAACCCTAACCCTAACACTTAACTTAACCTTCACCCTCACCCTGACGCTCCCCCACTGCCTAACCCTAACCCTAACCCTATTCCTAATCCTAACTCTCACCCTCACACTCACGCTAAACCTAACCCTAACCCTAAAGCTCACCCTCACCCTCACCCTCTCCCTAGCTCTCACCTTTACCCTAAACTTCACCCTGACACAAACCATCACGCTAACCCTAACCCTCACCCTAACCCTAACCCAAACCCTCACCCTAAACCTAACCTCAGCTTGACCTTCACCCTCCCCCTAATCCTCACCCTAACCCTAACACTTACCTAAACGAAACCCTCACCCTCACCCTCACCCTAAACCTGACCCTCAACCTAGCTCTCACCCTAACCCTAAACCAGACCCTTACCCTCACCCTCAACCTCCCCTTCCCCCTCAGCATTACGCTAACCCTAACCCTAATCCTAACCCTAACCTTCAATCCCACCCTCACCCTAATCCTAACCCTAACGCTAACCCTCACCATCACCCTCACCCTAACCCTAACCCTAAACCTAACAATTAACCTAACCCAAACCCTAACCCTAAAACTCACCCTAACCCTCTCCCTAACCCTCACCCAAACACTTACCCTCACCCTAAATCTAACCCTAATCCTCACACTAAACCTAACCCTCACCCTAAACCTAACCCTAATCCTCAGCCTAACCCTCTCTCTATACCTAACCCTAATCCTCACCCTAGCCCTAACCTTAACCCTAACCCTCACCCTAACCCTCACCCTCATCCTAAACCTAATGCTAACACTAACCTTCAACCTCCCTTTAACCCTCATCCTGACCCTCACACTAAACCTAACCATAACCCTAACCCTCACCCTAACAATTACCCTGACCCTAACCCTCACCCTAAACCTAACCCGAACCCTCAACCTAACCCTAAACGTCATCCTAAAACTAAGCCTCACCCTCACCCTAAACCTCACCCTCTCCCTAAACCTCACCCTTACCCTAAACCTAAACCTAACCTTCACTCTAACCCTCACGCTAAACCTAACCATAATCCTAACCCTAACCCTCACCTAAACGCTCACCATAACAATAAACCTCACCCTCTCCCTAACCTTCACCTTAACCTTTACTCTCAACCTAACCCAAACCCTAACCCTAAACCTAACACTCACACTAACCCTAACCCTTACCCTCAGGCTAACCCTTATACTAACACTAAACCTAACCGTAACCCT
This sequence comes from Dipodomys merriami, assembly GCF_024711535.1. Lineage (NCBI taxonomy): Eukaryota > Metazoa > Chordata > Mammalia > Rodentia > Heteromyidae > Dipodomys > Dipodomys merriami. The sequence goes on from NW_027206021.1 coordinate 269,176, forward strand.
CACCCTAACCCTAACCCTAAACCTCACCCTCAACCGCCCCTTCCCCTTCAGCCTTAACCTAACCCTAACCGTAGTCCTAATCCTAACCGTCAACTACACTTTCACCCTAACCCTAACCCTAACCCAAATGCTAACACTCACACTCACGCTCACCTAACCCTAACCCTAAACCTAACAATAACCCTAACCTTTACCCTAAAAATCACACTAACCTAATCCTAACCCTAACCCTCACCCTCACACTCACCCTCATTCTAACACTCACCCTCACCCTGACGCTCACCATCACACTAACCCTCACACTAACCTGAAACCTCACCCTAACCCTAAACCTAACCCTCACCCTCAATTTCATTATCACCCTCAGCAACCATAACCCTAATCCTAACCCTAACCCTCACCCTCACCCTAAACCTAAACCTAACCCTCACCCTGACCCTCACCCTCACCTGAACCCGCACCCTAACCCTCACCCTCACTCTCTGCCTCACATTCATCCTCAATCTCACCCTAAACATCACCCTATCCCTAACCCTCACACTAAACCTAATCCTAACCCTCACCCTAACCCTAAACATCATCCTAAACCTCACCCTAACCCTAACGCTAACCCTAACTCTCACCCTCACACTAACCCACAACCTAACTCTTATCCTCACACTAACCCTAACCCTAACCCTAACCTTCACACTAACCCTAACCCTCACCCTAACTCTATCCCTACATATCACCCTGACTCTCACCTAACCCTATCCCTCAACCACACGCTAATCCTCACCGTCACCAGAACCCTCACCCTCACCCGAACACCCACCCTCACCCTAACACTCACTCTCACAATAAATAATACCCTAACCCTAACCCTAAACCTCACTCTAACCCTCACCCTAACCCTTACCCTAACCCTAACCCTCACCCTAAACCTAACCCTAACCCTCACACTAACCCGAACCCTCATCCTAACCCTAACTCTCAACCTCACCCTCTCCCTAACCCTAACCCTCATCCTAACCCTAATCTTAAACCTAATGCTAACCCTAAACCTCACCCTCACCGTAACCCTTACCCTCAGCCTAACCCTAACCCTAACCAACACACTAAACCTAACCCTCACACTAACCCTAAACCTAAACCTCACACTAAACCTAACACTCAACCCTAACACTAACCCTACCCTTCAGCCTAACCCTAACCCTAAATCTAACTGTAACCCAAATCCTCACCCTATCCCTAACTTTAACCCTAACCCTCACCCTCAACCTTCCCCCTCAGCCTTACCCTAACCATAACCCTAATCCTAACCCTCAACCTAACCCTCACCCTAATCCTAGCCCTCAGCCTCACCCTAAACCTAACCCTAAACTTTACCCTCAACCTAACCCAAACCCTAACCCTAAACCTAACAATCACACTAACTGTAACCCTAACCCTCACCCTATACTTTATACTCACCCTAAACCTAAACCGAACCCTCATCCTAACCTGAACACTCACACTAAACCTAAACCTAACCCTAACCCTAAACCTCTCGCTAACCCTAAAAATCACCCTCACGCTCACACTCACCCTAAAACTTACCCTCATCCTAACCCAATTCCTAAAGCTTACCCTAACCCTAACTCTCACCCGAACACTCACCCTCACCCTAACCCTCACCCTCACACTAAACATCACCCTAAACTTAACCCTATCCCTCACCCTAACCATAACCGTCACCGTAACCCTAACCCTCACACTAACCCTAAGCCTAACCCTCACCCTCATCCTCACCCTAACCCTAACCTTCAACCTAACCCTCCCCCTCACAATCACACTCACCCTAACCCTATACCTAACCCTAACGCTCACCCTAACCCTAATCCTCACACTAAGCCTAACCCTCACCCTAACCGTAACCCTACCTCTCAGACTGACCCTCACCTTAACCCTAACTCTAAACCTCACAATAACCCTAACCCTATCACTAACCCTCACACTAACCCTAACCCTAATACTGAACCTAACCCTTTACCCTCAACCTCACCCTAACCCTCACCCTAAGCCTTACCCACACCCTTGCTCTAATCCTAAACATAACCCTAACCCTCACCCTAACCCTAAACCTATCCCTAAACCTCACCCTAACCCTAACCTTCACCCTACCTCACACTCACCCTAACCGTAACACTAACTCTTACCATCACCCTAACCCTAACCCTAACCCTCGCACTAAACCTAACCCTCACACAAATTCTAATGTCACCCCTCACCCTAACCCTAACCCTCAACCTAACCCTAACACTTATCCTCACCCTATCCTTAACCTTAACCCAAAATTTCACCCTAACCCTCACCTTCACCCTCACCCTAATGCTACCCCTAAACCTCAGACTCAACCTAACCCTCACCCTGACACTTACCTTCACCCTAACCCTAACCCTAAACCTCACCCTAACACTAACCTTCACCCTCACCTTCACCCTAACCCTAAACCTAACCCTAACACTCATCCTAACCCTAAGGCTACACCTAATGCTAACCCTAAACTTCACACTCACCCTAACACTCACCCTCACCCTAATGCTAACCCTAAACCTCAGACTCAACCTAACCCTCACCCTGACACTTACCCTCACCCTAACCCTCACCCTCACCCTAACCCTAACCCTAAGCCTCACCCTAACACTAACCTTCACCCTCACCTTCACCCTAAACCTAAACCTAACCCTAACACTCATCCTAACCCTAAGGCTACACCTAATGCTAACCCTAAACCTCACACTCACCCTAACCCTCACCCTAACCCTTATCGTCACAATAACCCTAACCCTAACCCTCACACTAAACCTAACCCTCACCCTAACCCTAAGGCTACCCTTCCGCCTAACACTCACACTAAACCTAACCCTAAACCTAGTCTGCACCCTGTCTTAAACCTTAACCCAAATCCTCACCCTAACCCTCACCCTCACCATAACCTTAATGATAACCCTAACCTTCACCCTCACCCTAACCATCACCCTAAAACCTACACACACCCTAACCTTCACCCTAAGCCTAACCCTAAACCTAACCTTCACCCTAACCGTCACCCTAACCCTAACCCTCACACTTACCCTAACCGTCACCCTAAACTTTACCCTCACCCTAACCCTACTCCTAACCCTCACACTAACCCTAACACTAACCCGCAGGCTAAACCTTATCCTAACCCTAAACCTAGCCCTAAATCTCACCCTAACCCTAACCCTAACCCTCAGCATAACCCTCATCCTAACCCTTACCCTAATCTTAACCCTCACCCTAACCCTAACCCTAACACTAACCTAAACCTCACCCTAACCCTAACCCTCACCCTCCCCATCACCCTCAGCCTAACCCTAATCCTAACCTAATCCTACTGCTCACCCTCACCCTAAATCTAACCCTAAACCTAACCCTAACACTCACCCTCAGCCTTAACCTACCCCTAACAATATCCCTAATCCTCAACTTAACCCTAACCCTCACCCTAATCCTAAACCTAACCCTCACCCTCAAACTCACCCTAAATCTTATCCACACCCTAACCCTAACCCTCACCCTCACCCTCAACCTAACCTTCACACTCACCCTAAACCTCACCCTAAACCTCACCCTACCCCTCTCCCTACTCCTCACCCTAACCCTAATGCTAACCCTAACCCTCAACCTATCCCTAACCCTACCCCTAACACTAACCCTCACCCTAACCCTAATCCTCACCCTAACCCTCACCCTCACTCTAAACATCACCCAAAACCTAACCCTCACCCTAACCCTAACACAAACCTAATCCAAACCCTCACAATGACCCTAACCCTCACCTTAACCTTAGCCTCAACCTAAACCTTAACCTCACCCTAACCATAAACATAACCCTCACACTAACCATAACCCTCACTCTAAACCTAACCTTAACCTGACCCATGCCTTCACCGTCACCCTGACCCTCACCCTCAGTTTACCCATAACCCTAATCCTATTCCTAATCCTAAACCTCACCCTCAACCTAAACCTAACCCTCACCCTAAACATCACCCTAACCCTAAACCTCACCCAAAACTTAACCCTCACCCTAACCCTAACAATAACCCTCACCCTGAACCTAACCTCAGCCTAACCCTCACCCTCACCCAAGCCCTCACCCTAACCCTAACCTTAACCATAACCCTCAACCTCAACCTCCTCTTCCCCCTCAGCCTTACCCTAACATTAACCCTAATCCTAACCCTAACCCTTAACCCCACCCTCACCCTACACCTAACCCTAACCCTAACAATAACCCTCACCCTCATCCTAACCCTAACACTAACCCTAACAATAACTCTAACCCTAACTCTAACCCTTAAACTCACCCTAAGCCTAATCCTCACCCTAAACCTCAAGCACACCCTCACCCTCATTCTAACCCTCACCCTCACGCTGACCCTCACCATCACACTAACCCTCACACTAAGCCTAACCCTCACCCTAGCCCTAACCCTAACTTTCACCCTCACTTTCCCTCTCACCGTCAGCCTCACCCTAACTCTAACAGTAATCCTAAACTGACCTCACTCTCACCCTCACCCTAACCCTCACACTCAACCTCACCATAACCCTAACTCTAACCCTCAACCTCACCCTCACCCTCACCCTCATCCTCAGCCTAAACCTCACCCTACCCCTAACCATAACCCTAACCCTCACCCTCACCCTCACCCTCACCCCAACCCTAAACCTAACCCTAACTCTCACCCCATCCCTAACCCTCACCCTATCACTAACTCTCACCCTTACCCTAATCCTAACCTTAACTCTAATACTAACCCTAACTCTAATACTAACCCTCAAGCTCACTATAACCCTCACCGAAAAACTTACCCTCAACCACACCCTAAGCGTAACCCTAAACCTCAAAGTAACCCTAACATCCACCCTAATCCTAAACCTCATCTTAACCCTCAACCTCACCCTAATCCTCAACCTAACCTTACCTTAAGCCTTACCTAAACTAAACCCTCAACCTCACTCTCACCCTAAACCTCACCCTCACCCTAGCCCACACCCTAACCCTAACCCTAAACCTAACCCTCACACTAAACCTCACACTACCCCTAAACCTTACCCTAAGCCTCACGCTCATCCTAACCCTAACCCTAACCCTAACTGTCACCCTAAACCTACCCCTAAACCTAACCCTCACTCTAACCCTAAACCTCAACCTCAACCTCAAGCTCACCCTCACCCTCAGCCTAAAGCTAGTGCTACCCTAATCCTAACCCTCACTCTAAAACTAAATCTAACCCTAAACCAAACATTCCCCCTCCCCCTCACCCTCACTCTAATTCTCACTCTAACCCTAACCCTGATCCTCGACCTCACTCTCACCCTCAGCCTAACCCTAGTCCTTACCCTCATCCTAACACTCAACCTACCCCTGACCCTAACCCTAAACCTCACCCTAACCCTCACCCTCACCATAGTCCACACCCTAACCCTAACCCTAAACCTAACCCTCACACTAACCCTAACCCTAACCCTCACCCTAAACCTTATCCTAACCCTAAACCTAAAACTAACCTTCACACTAACCGAACCCTAACCCTAACCATAACCTAACCCTAACCCTCACACTAACACTAACCCTAACCCTCAGCCTAATGCTCATACTAACCGTAACCCTAACCCTAACCCTAAACCTCAACCTAACCCTCATGCTAACCCTAACACTAACACTAACTCTAAACCTGACCTTCAATTTCACCCTCCCCATAACCCTAACTCTAACCCTAAACCTCACCCTCACATTAACCCTAATCCTATCACAAACCTTAAACCTCACCCTAACTCTCACCCTAACCCTCACCCTAAACATCACCTTAACCTTAACCCACACCCTAACCCTAACCATAACCCTCACCCTAACGATAATCTCAGCTTAACCCTAAACCTGAAGTAAACGACACCCTCAACTTCACCCTCAACCTAGCCCTCACACTCACCCTAACCCTAACACTAAACATCAACCTCATCCTGACCCTCACCCTCAGCCTAAGCCTAACCCTAACCTAACCCTACTCCTCAACCTCACCCTCATGCTCAACCGAACCCTAACCCTAACAATAAATCTAACCCTCACCCTAACACTAATCCTCAACCTCACCCTAAACCTAATCCTAACCCTAACTCTAATCCTAACCCTCACCCTCCCCCTAACCCTAACCCTAACCCTCACACTAACCCGAACCTTCACCCTAACTTTAACACAAACCCTAAACCTTACCCTCACAATCACCCTAAATCTAACCCTGACCCTCACCCTAACCCTAACCCTAACAGTACCCCTAAACCTAGTCCTCACACTAACCCTGTCACCCACACCTTATCCCGAACCCTCACCCGAAACCTCACACTAACCCCAAACCTAATCCTAACCCTAACTCTCCCACTACACCTAACCCTCACCCTAACTATAACCCTACACATCAGCCTAAACCTCACCCTAACCCAAACCCTAACCCTAATCCTCACCCTATACCTAAACCTATCCTTAACCCTCACACTCACCCTAGCCCTCACCCTAACCCTACCCCAAACCCTAACCCTAATTCTAAACCTAATTCTCACCCTATCCCTAAACCTAATCCTAACCCTCACCCTCACCCTAGCCCTCACCCTAACCTCACCCTAACCCTATCCCTAAACCTAAACCTCACCCTCACCCTAACCCAAACCCTAACATTCATCCTAACCCTAATCCTAACCCTGACCCTAAATTTAACCCTAAAATTCACACTAACCCTAACCCTCACCGTAACGCTAACCCTACCCCACAGCCTAACCCTCATCCTAAACCTAACACTAACCCTATCCCTCATGCTAACCCTACCCTAACATTAAACCTAACCCTCACCCTAACGCTAACCTTCACCCTCACCCTCACACTCACACTCACCCTCAGTCTAACCCTAACCCTAATCCTAAACCTAACCCTCATCCACACTCTCACCATAACTCCAACCAGAACCCTAACCATAACGCTCCCACTCCCCTTCCACCTCACCCGAAACCTCACTCTCACCCTAACACTCACCCTCACCCTAACCCTAACCCTAATACTAAACCTCACCCTAACCCTAAGCCTTACCCTCACCCTCAACCTCACACTCACCATAACCCTAACCATCACCATCACCCTAACCCTAACCCTAACTATAACACTCACACTCACCCTAACCCTAACCCTCCCCCTCACCCGAACCTTCACCCTCACCCTCACCCTAAACATCACCCTAACAATAACCCTCACCCTAATCCTAACCCTAACGCTCACCCTAACCCTAACCCTCACCTTAACCCTCAACCTCATCCAAATTCTCACCGTAATCTTACCCTAACCCTTACCTAAACTAAACCCTCACCCTCACCGTAAACCTAAACCTCACCCTCACCCTAATGCTAACCCTAACCCTAACCCTCACACGCACCCTCACCCTCACCTCACCACAACCCTATCCCTCACCCTCAACCTAAACCTAACCCTATCACTTGCCGTCACCCTAATCCTCACCGTAAACTTAACCCTAAAGCTAACCCTCACCCACATGCTCACCCTAACACTAACACTAAAACTATCCCTCACCCTCAGTCTAACCCTCACCCTCACGCTTACTCTCACCCTAAACCTAATCCTCACACTAACTCTAAACCTAAACCTAACCCTAACCCTAACCCTCACCTTAATCCTGACCCTGATCTTAACCCTCAGCCTATCTCTAACACTAAACCTAAATCTCACCCTCACCTAATGCTCACCGTCACCATAAACCTCACCCTAAACCTAACCCTCAACCACACCATAAATCTCACCCTCACCCTTACTCTCACCCTAAGCCGAAACCTAACCCTAACCCTAATCCTAAACCTAAACCTCACCCTCGCCCGAAAGCTAACACTAACTGTAAACTTCACCCTCACCATCATACTAACACTAATCCTAAACCTAACCCTCACACTCACCCTAAACCTAACCCTAATCTTCACCGTCACCCTCACCCTTACCCTAAACGCAAACTTAACCATCATCCTAACCCTAACCCTAACCCTAACCTACACCCTAAATCTAACCCTAACCCTAAACCTCACCCTCACCCTAACCTTCACCCTCACATGAAACCACAATCTCACCCTAACCCTCACCCTCACCCTAAACATCACCCTAACCCGAAACCTAAACATAACCCTCACCTTCACCCTAACCCTAACAATAACCCTAACCCTCACCCTTAAACTCACGCTAACCCTAACCCTCACTCTTACCCTAAACCTCATCCTAAAACTTAATCTTACCCTAAAACTAACACAAACCCTAACCCTCACACTAAAACTAACCCTCACCCTCACACTAACCCTAACCCTATCCCTCACCGTAACCCTAACCATCACCCTAAACCTAACCCTAACCCTCATCCTCACCATAGCCCTCACACTTACCATAATCCTAACCCTTACCCTAACCCGAACCATAAACCCTAACCCTCACCCTCACCCTCACCCTAAACCTAAACCTAAACCTACTCCTCACACTCACCCTAACCCTAACCCTAACCCTCACCTTAACACTCACTCTAATCCTATCCCTGATCCTAACCCTCACTCTAAAGCTAACACTAAACCTAAACCTCACCCTCACCCTGACCCTCACCATCACCCTAACCCTCACCCAAACCCGAACCCTCACTTCAACCTAATCTTCACTGTCACCCTAACCCTAAACCTAACGCTAAACCTCTCCCTAACCCTCACCCTCACCCTCACACTCACCTTAAGCCTAACCCTAAACCTAATCCTAATCCGAACCCTCAACTTCACCCTAAACCTAACCCTAACCATCACCCTCACACTCACCATTACCCTAACACCAACCCTAACCCTTACCCTAACCCTAACCCTCATCCTAACCCTAACCCTAACCATAACAATAACCCTCACCCTAACCCTAACCCTAACAAAAACCCTATCCCTCACCATAACACTTATCCTCACACTTACCCTAAACCTATCCCTAAACCTCACACTAACCCTAAACCTCACCCTAACCCTGACCCTATCCTTCACCCTAATCCTAACCCTAACCCACAGCCTAAAACTAACCCTAACCCTCACCCTCACCCTAACCCTCATCCACACCCTAATCCTCAACCTCACCCGAACCATCACCCTCACCCTTACACTCACCCTCACCCTAAACATCACCCTAAACCTAACCCTCACCCTAACGCTAAACATAACCCTCACCCTCACCCCAACTGTAATCCTAACTCTAATACGAACCCTCACTCTGACCCTCACACTCACACTCACGCTAAACCTAAACCTCACTCTCACTCTAACCCTCACTGTAACCCTTAACCTTACCCTAACACTAAAGGTAATCCTAACCCACTCCCTCACACTAAACCTAACCCTCACCCTCACCCTAACCCTAACCCTCACACTACCCCTCACCCTAACAATTACCCTCACCCTAACCAAACCCTAACCCTCACCCTCACCCTAGCACTCACCCTTACACTAATCCTATCCCTAACCCTAACCCTATCCTTAAAACTAACCCTCACATTCACCCTCATCCTGACCCTCATCCAAACCGTAACCCTAACCCTAACCCTAACCCTCACCCTCACCCTCACCCTAACCCTAACACTAACTCTAATTCAAACCCTAACCCTCACTCACACCCTAAACCTCACCCTAATCCTTAGCCTCACCCTCACCCTAACCGGAACCCACACCTTAACCTTAACCCTCACCCTACCCCTAACCCTAACCCTCACACTCACACTCACCCTAAAACTAGCCCTATCCCTCATCCTCACCCTAACCCTAAACCTAATGCTAACCCTAACCCTCATCCTCACCTGAACCCTAACCCTACCCCTCACTCTAACCCAAACCCTAACCCTAATGCTAACCCTGAGCCTCACCCTCACCCTAACCCTCACCCTAATCCTTACCCTCACCCTCTCCCTCACCTTTACCTTAAACCTACCCATCAGCCTAACACTCACCTTATCCCTTAATCTCAGTATAAACCTAACACTAACCCTAATCCTGACACTAACCCTAAACCTAAACCTAACACTAATCCTCACTTTAACCGTCACCCAAATCCTAACCTTGACCCTAACCCTCGCCCTAACGCTAACACTAAACCTAAACCTCACACTCTCTAACCCTCACTGTCACCCTAACCCTCAACGTCACCCTAACCCTCACCGTAATCCTAACCCTCACCCTAAACCTCACCCTAACCCTTACACTCACCATAAAATTAACCCTAATCCACACCCTAACCCTAACCCGAACCCGAACCCTCACCCTCACACTCACCCTAACTGTAACCCTAACACTCACCCCAACCATAAACCTTATCCTAACCCTAACCGGAACTCTAACCCTATACCTCACCCTAACCCTAAGGCTAAACCTTACGCTACCTCTTACACTCATCCTAATCCTCACCCTAACCCTTTTCCTCACACTAACCCTAATCCTAACCCTCACACTAATCCTAACCCTCAACCTAACCCACACCATCACCCTAACCCTCACCCTAACCCTAACCCTCACCTACAACCTAACCCTCACCCTCACCCTCACTCTCACCCTCAGCCTAACCCTAACCCTAATCCTAACCCTAACCCTCAGCCTAACCCTAACCCTAACCCTCACATTAACCCTAACCCTCACCTTCAACCTCACCCTCAGCCTAATCCTCACCCAAAACCTAACCGTAACCCTTTCCTAACTTAAAACCCCACCCTCACCCTAACCCTCACCCTAACCCTCTCCCTCAGCCTAGCCCTCACCCTAAGCCTAACCCTAACCCAACCCTCAGCATCAACCTCATCTTCAACCTAGGCCTCACCTTAACACTAAACCTAATCCTAAACTTAACCATCACCCTCACCCTCACTCTAACCCTAACCATAAACCTAATGCTAACCCTAAACATCACCCTCACCTTAACCCTAATCCTAACCATCAACCTAATCCTAACACTAACCCTAATGCTACACCTAACCCTAACCATCACACTAAGACTAATGCTAACCTTAATACTCAACCTCACCCTAAACCTCACCATAAATCTTACCCTCATCCTAACCCTCACCATAACCCTAAACCTAAACCAAACCCTCACCCAAACACTCACCCTAACCCTTAAACTAACCCTATCCCTCACCCTAACCCTAAGCCTCACCCTAACCCTCACCCTCAACCTAACCCTAATGCTAACCCGAACCCAAACCCTTACCCTAACCCTCACCCTAACCCTAACCCTCACCCTCAAAATAACTCTCACTATAACCCTTACCCTCACCCTAACCCTAAGCCTAACATTAACACTAAAACTCACCCTAAACCTCACCCTAACATCAACCCTCAAACTCACCCTAACCCTCACCCTAACCCTTGCCCTCACCCTAACCTTAACCCTAAACCTAAGCCTCACACTAACACTAACTCTAACCCTCAGCCTAACCCTCATCCTAACCCTAACCCTAACCCTAAACCTAACCCTCACCTTCACCCTCACCCTAACCATAACCCTAACTCTAATCCTCATGCTAACCCTCACCCTCATTCTCACCCTAATCCTAACCATAACCATAACCCTGACAATAACACTAACCCTAACCCTAACCCTAAACCTCACCCTCACCCTCACCCTCACCCTCACCCTAACCGGAACCCTAATCCTAACTCTCACCCTCAACCTCACCCTCAACCTCACCCTGACCCTCAAACTCACCCTCACCCTAACCCTCAGTCTAACCCTAACACTCACCCTAACCCTCACCCTCACCCTCAACCTCACCCTCTCGCTCAGCCTAACCCTTACACTAACCCTAATCCTAACCCTAAACCTTACCCTCACCCTAAACCTAACCCTAACCGTCACCCTCACACTCACCCTCACCCTAACCCTAACCCTCACGCTGAACCTCACTCTCACCCTAACCCTCACTGACACCCTAAAAATCAACCTAACCCTAACCCTCACCCTAAACAAAACCCTTATCTTAACCCTAACCCTAACCCTCACCCTAACCATATCCCTAAGCCTCACACTCACCCTAACCTTAACCCTAACCCTAAGCCTAAACCTAACCCTTACCCTAACTCTAACCCTAACCCTCATCCTCACCCTAACCCTTATCCTCACACTAAACCTAACCCTCAGCCAAACCCTCACCCTAACCCTAAATGTAACCCTCACCCTAACCCTAAACCTTACCCTAACTCTAAACCTACCGCTCACCCTAAAACTCACCCTCACCCAAACCCTAACCCTGACCCTCACCCTAAACCTAACCCTTACCCTAACGTTAACCTTAACCTTTATCCTCATACTAAACCTAACTCTAACCCTCACACAAACCCTAACCCTCTCCCTAACCTTAACCCTACCCCTCACCCTAATTCTCACCCTAACCCTAAACCTCACCCAAACCCTTATCCTAACCATCACCCTCACCCTAACGCTCACCGTCACCCTAACCCTCACCCTAAACCTAACCATAACCCTAAACCTCACCCTAACCCTAACACTAACCCTAACCCTCACACTTACTCTAATCCTTAACCTCACCCTAACCCTAACCCTTACCCTTAACATAACCCTCACCCTAATCCTAACATTCAGCCTAACCCTAACCCTAACCCTTACCCTAACCCTCCTCCTAACCCTAACCCTAACCCTCACCCTAACACTAACCCTAACGGTATCCCTAAACCTCAAAAACACACTAACCCTCAACCTCACCCTCATCCTATCGCTAACGCTAACCCTAATCCTAACCTTCAACCTCACACTCATCCTCACTGTAACTCTAACCCCCACCCTAACCGAAAACCTCACCCTCACCCTCACCCTAACCCTCACCCTCACCATCACCCTAACCCTAACACTAAACCCTCACCCTAAGTCTCACCCTAACCCTAATGCTAACCCTAACCTTAAACTTCACCCTAACCCTAACCCTCACCCGCTTTACTCTCACATTCACCCTCACCCTAAACATCACCCTAACCATAAGCCTCACCCTAAACCTAACCATAAGACTCACCCTAAACCTAACCCTCAACCTCACCTTCACACTCACCCTAACCCTCACCCTCACCGTAGCCCTCACCCTAAACATAAACCTAACCTTAACCCAAACACTAAGCCTCACCCTCACCCTCACACAAACTCTAACCATAAACCTAACCCTCACCCTAACCTTAACCCGAATCCTAATTCTAACCCTCACTGTCACCATCACCTTCAAACTAACCCTCAACCTCAAACTCACCTTCACCCTAACCCTCAAACGAACCCAAACCCGTAACCCTAAACTTCTCCCTAAACAAAACCCTACCCTTCACCCTAACCCTCACCCTAAACCTAACCCTCACCCTAACCCTAATCCTAAACCTCACCCTCTCCCTAACCCTCAATGTCACCCTATCCCTCACCCTAAACCTAACCCTAAACCACACAAGAACACTCAACCTCACCCAAACCCTCACCTCACCCGAACCCGAATAATCACCTTTACCCTTGGCCTCACCCTAACCCTCACCCTAACCCTAACACTCAACCTAAACCTCACTCTCATCCTAATCCTCACCGTAACCCTAACCCTAACCCTTACCTAACCAAAACACTCACCCTCACCATCACACTCACTCTAACCCTCACACTCACCATAGCCTTCACCCTAAACCTAAACCTCACCCTAACCATAACCCTAAGCCTCACCCTCACCCTAACCCTAACCATAACCCTAAGGCTAATCCTAAATCTAACCCTCAACATCACCCTCATCCTAAATCTAACCATAAACCTAACCCTAACCCAGAACCTCACCCTCACACTAACCCTAATCCTCACCCTATCCCTAACCCTAACCCTAACCTACACCCTAACCCTCACCCTCAATCTAACCCTAATGTTAACCCGAACCCAAACCCTCACCCTAACCCTCACCCTAACCCTTACCCTAACCCTAACCCTAACGCTCACCCTCACAATAACTCTCACTATAACCCTTACCCTCACCCTAACCCTAACCCTTACATTAATCCTAAAACTCACCCTAAACCTCACCTTAACCCTAACCCTCAAACTCAATCTAACCCTCACCCTAAACCTTACCCTCACCCTAACCGTAACCGTAACCCTCAAACTAACCCTAACTCTAACCCTCATCCTATCCCTCATCCTAAACCTAACCCTAAACCTAATCCTAACCCTAACCCTCACCCTCACCCTCACCCTAACCCTAACCCTAACCCTAACCCCCACCTTCACCCTAAACCTAACCCTAACCATCACCCTCACACTCACCCTTATGCTAACCCCAACCCTAAGCCTTACCCTAACCCTAACCCTCACCCTAACCCTAACCCTAACCATAACTCTCACCCTCACCCTCATCCTAACCCTAATCCTAACCCTAATCCTACTCTTCACCCTAACTCTTAACCTTACACTAACCCTAACTCTAACCCTAAACCTCACCCTAACCCTAACCCTAACCCTCACCATCACCCTAACCCTCACCCTCACTGTAACCCTAAAACTTGCCCTATACCTAAACCTCAGCCATAACCTAACCCTAACCCTAACCCTCACCCTAAGCCTAACCCTAAAGCTCACCCTAACCCCCACCCTCCTTCTCACCCTCACCCTAACCCTCACCCTCACCCTGATCCTCACACTAAAACTAAACCTAATCCTAACCCTAAGCCTCACCCTCACCCTCACCCTATCCTTAACCATAATTATAATCCTAGTCCTAACTCTAACCCTCCTGCTCACCCTCACTATAATTCTAACCCAAACCCTAACCCTCACCCTCACTCTCACCTAACTCTAACCCTAACCCTAATCCTAATTCTAACCCTCACCATCACCCTAACCCAAAATGTACCCCTAACCCTAATCCTAACCCAGACCCTCAACTAACCCTAAACCTAACCCTAACCCTTTCTCTAACCCTAAACCTAGCCCTCACTCTCACTCATACCCTCAACCTCAGCTAACTGTAACCCTAACCCTAATCCTAAACCTAACCCTCACACTCACATTCACCCTAACCCTAACCCAAACCCTCACCCTCGCCCTAAGGCTAACCCTAACCCTCACCCTCACCCACACCCTAAACTTTAACCTCACCCTAACCCTAACCCTAACCCTAAAACTACCCCTCAGCCTAACACTAACCCTCATTCTTAACCCAACCCTGTGCTAATACAAATGCTCATTCTCAACATAAGCCTCAGCCTAAACCTTACCCTCACAATAACCCTAACCCTCACCCTACCCCTTCTCACCCTAAGCCAAACCCTAACCCTAACCCTAAACTTCACCCTAATCCTCACCCTAACCCTCACCCTAACCCTAACCCTAACCCTCAACCTAACCCTCACCCTAAGCCTAAACCTAACCCTAACATTCACCCTCAAACTAAATGTCAATAAAACCCTTACCCTCACCCTAATCCTAACCGTAACCCTAACCCTAACCCTCACCCGAACCCTCACTCTCACCTTCACCGTCACACTAAACATCACTCTAACCCTAACCCTCACCCTAACCCTAACCCTAACCCTCACCCTAACCATAACCCTCAACTTAAACCTCACCCCCACCCTAATCCTCACCCTAAACCTAACCTTAACGTTTCCTAAACAAAATCATCACCCTCACCCTAAACCTAACCCTAAACTTAAATTTCACAGTCACACTCACCCTCACCCTCAGCCTCAACCTAACACTAAACCTAATCCTAACTCTAAACCTGACCCTTACCCTCACTCTAACCCTAACACTAACCTGCACCCTAACCCCAACCCTAACAATCATCCTAACCCTAACCCCAATGCTAACCCTAACGCTCACCCTTAACCTAACCCTGACCCTATCCCTTACACTTAATCTAACCCTCACACTCACCCTAACCCTAACCCTTACCCTCACCATTACCCTATCCCTCACCATCAAACTAACCCTCACCCTAATCCTTACGCTCAACCTAACCCTCACCCAGCCCTTACAAGAACCCTAACCCTCACCCTAACACTAACGCTAACACTAACCCTCAGTCTCAACCTAACACTTACCCTAAACCTTATCCTCACACTAACCCAAACCCTAATCGTAACCCTCACAGTAAGCCTAACCCTCATCCTAACCCTAAACCTAACTCTCACCCTAACCTTCACCCTAACCCTAAACCTAACCCTAACCCTCAACCTAACCCTAACCCTCAACCTCACCCTAATCCTCACCCTAAACCTAACCCTAAACCTAACCCTAACCGTCACCCTGCCACTCACCCTCACCCTCACACTAAACCTCACGCTCAACCTCACCCTCACCCTAACCCTCACCGTCTCCCTAAACACCACACTAACCCTAACCCTCACACTAACCCTAAACGTAACCTAACCTTAAACTTAAACCTAACCCTTACCCTAACCCTAATCCTAAGCCTAACCCTCACCCTAACCCTAACCCTAACCGTAAGCCTCACCCTAATCCTTACCCTAACCCTAACCCTTACCATAACCCTAACCCTAATCCTAACCCTCACCCTAAACCTTATTCTAACCTAAACCCTCACCCTAATCCTCACCCTAACCCTTATCCTCACACTAACCCTAACCTTAATCCTCAGCATCACCCTCACCCTAACCCTAAACCTAAAACTAACGCTCAACCTAAACCTAACCCTTACCCTAACCCTAAAACTAACACTCACACTAACCCTCACCCTAACCCTAACACTAACCTCACCCTCACCCTCACCCTCACCCTAACCCAAACCCTAACCCTAACTCTCACCCTAAAACTAACCCGAATCCTAACCTTAACCCTCACCATCACCATCACCCTCACCCTAACCATCAACCTCAAACTCACCTTCACCCTAACCCTCAAACTAACACTAACCTTCAGCCTAACCCTAACCCTCTCCCTAACCCTAAACTTACATCTCATCCTAAGCCTCACCCTAAACCTAACCCTCACCCTAAACTTAATCCTAACCCTCACCGTCACCCTAATCCTCACCCTAAACTTAACCCTAGCCGACACCCAAACCCTGAACCTCACCTGAACCCTCACGCTCACCCTCACCCTAAACCTCAACCTAAACCTCAGCCTCATGGTAACCCTCACCCTAAACATAACCCTTAACCTAAACCTCACCCTCACCCTAATCCTCACCCTAACCCTAACCCTAACCCTTACCTAACCAAAACCCTCGACCTCACTCTCACACTCATCCTAACCCTCATCCTCATCGTAGACCTCACCGTAAACCTAAACCTCACCCTAAACCTAACCCTAACCCTCATCCTAAACCTAAACCTAACCCTCACCCTAACCCTAATCCTAACCCTAACCTTCACCCTAAATCTATCCCTTACACTAACCCTAACCCTAACCCTAAACCTCACCCTAACCCTAACCCTAACCCTAAACGTCACTCTCACCCTAAACCTAACCCTAAACCTAACCCTCACCATAACCCTAACCCTTACCCTGGCCCTAACCGTCACCCTAATCCTAACATTCACCCTAACCCTAACCCTACCCCTTACACTAACCCTCATCCTAACCCTAACCCTAACCCTAACCCTCACCCTAACACTAACCCTAACCCTACCCCTAACCCTCAAAAACACCCTAACCCTCACCCTAACCCTAATGCAAACCCAAACCCTAAACCTCACCCTAAACCTAACCCTAACCCTAAACCTCACACTAACCCTAACCATCACTCTAACCCTAAACTTCATCCTATCCCTGACCCTCACCCTAATCCTCACCATAACCCTAATCTTGACCGTTACCTAACCGAAACGTTCACCCTCACTCTCACCCTCACCCTAACCCTCAACCTCACATTAGACCTCACCATAAACCTTACCCTAAACCTAACAATAACCCTCACACTAACCCTCACCGTCACCCTAAACGTAACCCTAAGCCTTACCCTCACCCTAACCCTAACCCTAACTCTAACCCTCATACTAACACTAACCCTCATCCTAGCCCTAAACCTCACCCTCACCCTAAACCTCACCCTAATCCTTACCCTCACCCTAACCCTAACACTAACTCTAACCCTCAAACTAACCCTAAACCTCATCCTAAACCTCACTCTAAAACTTACCCACAACCTAGCCCTAACCCTAACCCTAACCTTAATCCTAATATTAACCCTAACCCTCACCCTATCCCTCAACCTAATCCTAACCCTAACTCTAACCCTAACCGTCACCATAAAGCTCACCCTTACCCTAAGCCTAGCCCTCACCCTAACCCTCACTCTATCCCTAACCCAACCCTATCCCTCACTCTCACCCTAACCCTCACACTCACACTCACCCCAACCCTAACCCTAATAGTCACCCGAACCCTCACCCTAACCCTAATCCTAATCATAAACCTCAACCTCACCCTAACCCTTATTCTAACCCTATCTATCACCCTCACCCTAACCCTCACCTTAACACTTACCCTCACCCTAAATCTAACCCTCACTCTAACTCTAACCCTCACACTAACCCTAACCTTAACCCTCACCCTTTCCTTAACCCTAATATTAAACCTAAACTTCATGCTAAGCCTCAAACTAACCCTAATATTAACCCTAACCCTCACCATCACCCTAACCCAATCCCTAACACTAAACCTAACCCTAACCCTCACCCTAACACTAATGCTAACCCTAACCATCACCCTCACCCTAAGCCTCACCCTAACCCTTATACTCACCTTAACTCTAACCCTAATCCTGACCCTAAACCTCACAAAAAACCTATCACTCAGCCTACCCCTAACCCTAACATTCACCCTAACCCTAACCATAACCCTCACCCTAACCCTCACCTTAAACTTTTCCCTAACCCTAAACCTCATCCTATCCCTAACCCTAACCATAACTGTCACCCTCACACTAAGCATAACCCTCATGCTAACACTCACCATCACTCTAATCCTCACCCTAATCCTAACCCTAAACCTCACCCTAACCCTAACCCTAACATTAATCCTAACCCTCACACTAAACCTCAACCGAACCCTACCCCTACCCCTACGCCTAACCCTCACCCTAAACCTCACACTTACCCTAAACCTCACCCTCACCCTAACCCTCACCCTGACCCTTACCCTCACGTTATCCCTAAAACTAAACCTAACACTAAACCTCACACTAAACCTATCCCTCACCTTCCCCCTAACCCTAACATTCACCCTAAAACTAAGCCTAACCCTCACCCTAACCCTCACTGTAAATTTTACCCTAACCCTAAACCTATCCCTAACCCCAATTCTCACCCTAACCCTAACGCTAACCCTCACCTTCACCGTAGCGCTCACTCTAACCCTCAATCAAACCCTAACCCTCACCGTAACCCTAACCCCTACCCTAATACTAACCCTCACCCTCACCCTAACCCACACCCTAACCCTAACACTAACCAAAACCCTCACCCTAACCTCACCCTAACCCTAATCATAACCCTAATCCTCACCCTCACACTAAACCTCATCTTAACCCTAACACTAACCCTCACCCTCACCCTAAACCTCACCACAACTCTTACCCTCAAACTAACCCTCACCCTATCACTCACCCTAACCCTCACCCTAAACCTTACCCTAACCCTATCCCTTACCCTTACCGTAACACTTACCCTAACACTAACCCTCAACCTCACCCTAAAACTTACCCTAGACCTAACTCTAACACTAACCAAAACCCTCACACTAACCCTCACCATAACTCTAACCCTCACCCTACCCCTAACCCTAATCCTAACACTCAACCTCACCCTAACCCTCACCTTAACACTTACCCTCACCCTAAACCTAACCGTAACCCTCACCCTATCCCACACCCTAACCTTAACCCTAACCCTCACCCTCACTCTAAACCTTACCCTCACCCAAGCCCTAACCCTAACCCTCACCGAAACCCTCACCTTAAACTTAACCCTAAACCTAACCCTAACCTTCACCCTAACTCTCCCCATAACCCTAAACCTAACCCTAATCCTCACCCTAACACTAAACCTAACCCTAAACCTTACCCTCACTCTAACCATAACCCTAACCCACACAGTAACCCTAACTCTCACCCTAACCCTAACCCTATCCCTCCCTGTAACCCTCGCCTAACACTAACCCTAAACCTAAACCTCACCCTAACCCTAACCCTACCCCTCATGCTCACCCTAACCTTCAACCTCACACTAACCCTCAGCCTAACCCTAACCCTCACCCAAACCCTAACCCTCACGAGAACCCGAACTCTCACCCTCAGCCTCACCATCACCCTAAACATCCCACTAACACTAACCCTCTCCCTAACCCTAAAATTAACACTCAGTCAAAACCTAACGGTCACCTTAACCCAAAACCTCACCCTAATCCTCAAACTAACCCTAACACTAACCATTACCCTAACCCTAACCCTCACCCTCAGCCTCACCCTCACCCTAACCCTAACCCTCACCCTCACCATCACCCTAAACATAACACTAACCATCACCCTCACCCTAATCCTTAACCTCACCCTAACCGTCACCCTAATCCTAACATTAACCCTAACTCTACCGCTTACCCTAACCCTCATCCTAACCCTAACCCTAACCCTCACGCTAACCCTAACCCTAACCCTACCGCTAACCCTCAAAAACACCCTAACCCTGACCCTAACCCTAATGGAAACCGGAACCCTAAAACTCACCCTAACCCTAACCCTAAACCTAAACCTCACACTAACCCTAACCATCACTCTAACCCTGAACTTCATCCTATCCCTGACTCTCACCCTAATCCTCACCCTAACCCTTATCTTAACCCTTACCTAACCGAAACGCTCACCCTCACCCTCACCCTCACCCTAACCCTCAAACTCACATTAGACCTCACCATAAACCTTACACCTTAAACCTTAAACCTAACAATAACCTCACACTAACCCTCACCGTCAACCTAAACCTAACCCTAAGCTTTAGCCTCACCCTAACCCTAACCCTAACTCTAACCCTCACACTATCACTAACCCTCATCCTAACTCTAACCTTCACCCTCACCCTAAAGCTCACCCTAATCCTTACCCTCACCCTAACCTAACCCTAACTCTAACCCTCAAACTAACCTTAACCCTCATCCTAACCCTCACTCTAACACTTACCCACAACCTAACCCTAACCCTAACCCTAACCCTAAACCTAACCCTAACACTAACCCTAACCCTAAACCTAATATTAACCCTAAACCTCACCCTATCCCTCAACCTAATCGTAACCCTAACCCTAATCCTAACACTCACCCTAAAGCTCACCCTTACCCTAACCCTCAACCTCAACCTAACCCTCACCTTAACCCTTATCCTCACCATCAGCCTCAGCCTAAAAAAAAACCATAACCCTAAACCTCACCATCACCCTCACCCTAACCCTAACCCTAACCCTCATCCTAACCCTAACTCTAACCCTCACCCTCACCCTCAGCCTAACACTAACCCTAACCCTAAAGCTAAAACTAACCCTCACCCTCACTCTAACCCTAACCATACCCCTCACGCTAAACCTCATCCTAACCCTAACCCAAACCCTAACCCTAAACCTCACCTTCACCTTCAGCCTAAGCCTAATCCTAACCCTCACCCTCACCCTAACTCTCAAACTAATCCTAACACTCCCAATAACCCTGAACCTCACCCTAATCCTAACCCTAACCCTCACCCTCACCCTAACACTAATATTAACCCTAACCCTCACCCTATCACTCAAACGTAATCCTAACCATAACCCCAACCCTAAACCTCACCCTCACCTTCAGCCTAAGCCTAACCCTAACCCTCAACCTCACCCTAACCCTCACACTAACCCTAACCCTCACCGTAAACCTAACCCTACCCCTTACCATAAACCTCATCCTATCCCTAACTCTAAACCTAACCCTCACCCTAACCCTAACTCTAACCCTACCCCTCAAACAAATACTAACCCTCACCTCAACCTCACCCTCAACCTAACCCTAAACCTAACCCTAAAGATAAACCTAACCCTCACCCTCACCCTAACCCTAACCATACTCCTCACCCTAACCCTCATCCTAACTCTAACCCAAACCCTAACCCTAACCCTCACCCTCACCCTCAGCCTAACCTTAACCCTAATCCTCACCCTCACTCTAACCCTCAACCTAACCCTAATACTCACAATAACCCTTAACCTCACCCTAATCCTAACCCTAACCCTCACCCTAACCCTAACCCTAACACTCACACTAACACTTACCGTCACACTAACACTCACCCTAACACTAACCCTAACCCTAACCCTAACCCACCCCATAAATCTCAGCCTCACCCTAACCATCAACCAAAACCTAACCCTCAACCTAACCCTCACCACAACTCTAAACCTTACCCTAATCCTCACCCTCACCCTAACCCTCACCCTAACCCTTACCCTCACCCTAAGCCTAACCGTAACAATCACACTAAACCTTAATCTCACCCTAAACCTAACCCTAACCCTCAACCTAGCACTCATCCTAAACCTAACCCTAACCCTGACCCTCACCCTCACCCTAAACCTAACACTAACCATCACCCTCACCCTAATCCTTAACCTCACCCTAACCCTAACCCTTACCCTTACCCTAACCGTCACCCTAACCCTAACAATAACCCTAACCCTCATCCTAACCCTAACCCTAATCCTAACCCTCACCCTCAACCTAAGGTTAACCCTAAACATAACACTAATGCTCACCTTCACCCAAACTCTAACCCTCAACTTCACCCTAAGCCTAACCCTAAACCTAATCCTCATTCTAACCATCACTCTAACACTCACGATTACCCTAAACCTCGCTCTCATCCTAACCTTCACCCTAACCCTCACCCTAACCTATCCCGAACCCTAACCCCTAGCCCAACCCTGTCACTAACCCTCATCATAACCCTCACCCTCACCCTCACCCTATCCCTTACCATAACACTAACCCTATTGGTCACCCTCACAGTAACCCTCACTTTAACCATAACTCTAACCCTAACCCTATCCCTAACTCTAACCACCACCCTAACCCTAACCCTAACCCTGACCCTACCCCTCACCCTATTCCTAACCCTAATGCACACACTCAACTTAACCATAACCCTCACAATCTCTCTCATCCTCAGCATAAACCTAAGACTAACAATAACCATAACCCTAACCCTCACACTCACCCTCACACTAAACCTAATCCTAAACCTAAACTTAACCCTCTCACTCACCCTCACCCTCACCCTCACGCAAATCCTTTCCCAAACCCTCAACCGAACCCTCACCCTCACCCTCACCCTAAACCTCAACCTAAACATCTCGGTAAACCTAACCCTCACCCTGAACCTTAGCCTAACCCTGACCCTAAACCTAACGCTCACCCTCACCCTCACCCTCAGGTTCACCCTAAATCTAATCCCAACCCTAACAGTCACCCTCACCCTCAAACTAACCCTACCCCTAACGCTAACCCTCACCCTAACCCTATCCTCCAACCTAAATCTAACCTTCACCCTAACCCTAACGCTAACCCTCACCCTAAACCTAACCCTCACCCTAACCCTAACCATCACGCTCACAGTCACCCTCAGCCTAACCCTATCCCTAACCCACACACTCACACTCACCCTCAATTTAACCCAAATCCTAATCCTAACCCTCACCCTAACCCTCCCCCTAGCCCTAACACTCATACTAACCCTAAACCTCACCCTAAAACTAACCCTCAACCTAACCCTTACTCTCACCCTAACACTAAGCCTAAACCTAACATGAACCCTCACAGTAACCCTATACTTCACCCTAACCCTAACCCTCACACTAACCCTAACCCTCACCCTAACCGTAACCCTATCCCTACCACTCACCCTAACCCTCACTCTAACACTAAACCATAACCCTCACCCTCACCTTCACTCTCACAGTCACCCAACCCTAACCCTCACCCAAACGCTAACCCTCACACTCTCCCGATCCCTCACCGTCACTCTAACACTCACCCTCATCCTCACCCTAACCCTCACCCTAAACCTACCCCTATCAGTCACCCTCAGACTAACCCTAAACCTCACCGAAATCCTGAGCTTAACCCTAAACTAACCCGCACCTTCAACCTAACCCTATCCCTCACCAACACCATAAAATTCACCCTATCCCTAATCCTAACCCTAACCCACACACTCACCCTCACCCTAACCCTCACCCTAAACCTAACCCTAACCCTCACCGTCACCCTAACCTTTAACTTTACCCTCACCCTAACCCTCACACTAACCCTAACCCTCACCCTAACCCTAACCCTCACCCTAACCCTAACCCTAACCCTCACCCAAACCCTCACCCTCATCCTAGCCCTCAACCTAACCCTAATCCTAACCATAACACTCACCCTAAGCCTAAACCTCAACGTAAACCTAACCGACACCCTCATCTAACCCTCACCCTCACCCAAACCCTAACCCTCACCCTAACCCTAACCCTCACCCCAACACTTACCCTCAACCTAACCCTCACTCTAACGCTAACCCTAACGCTAAACCTCACCTCACCCGCAACCTCACATTAACCGTAACCTTAACCCTAACCCTAACAATAACCCTCACCCTAATCCTAACCCTCACCCTCACCCTAACCCTAACCGTAACCCTAACCCTAAACTTCACCCTATCTCTCACCCTAACACTAACCCTAACCCTAACCCTCACCCTCACCCTCACCCTAAGCCTCACTGTCACCCTCACGCTCAACCTCACCCTAACCCTAACACTAACCCTCACCCTAAACCTATCTCTCACCCTAACCAAAAACCTCACAATCACCCTCACCTCACTTCACCCTAACCCTCACCCTAACCCTCACCCGATCCCTAACCCTAACCCTCAAACAAACCCTTACACTCACTGTAACACTAATCCTAAACCTAACACTAACCCTCACCCTAAAAATAACCCTGACCCTAACCCTAACCCTCACCTCACCCTCAGCCTAACCCTCAGATTAAGCCTAACCCTAAACCTAACCCTCACAGTCACCCTCACCCTAACCCTAACCCTAAGCCTCACCCTCATCCTCAACCTCACTCTAAACCTAATGCAAACTCTCCAACCAACACTCACCCTCACCCTCAACCTAACGCTTAAACTCACCCTAAACATAACCCTAACACTAATCCTAACCCTAATCCGCAGCATAACCCTAACCCTCACCCTAATGCTAAACCTCACCTGAACCCGAACCCTAACCCTCACCCTAACCCTAACCCTCATACTCATCTAACCCTCAACCTAACGCACACCCTAACCCTCACCCTAACCCTCAACCTCACCCTCACCCTAACCCTAACCCTAATGCTCACACTCAACATAACACTAACGGTCACACTCACACTCACCCTCAGCTTAAACCTAAGCCTAATAATAACCCCAACCCTAACCCTCACAGTCCGCATCACCCTAAACCTAATCCTAACCATAAATCTAACGCTCTCACTCACCCTCACCCTCAACCTAACCCTAACCCAAATCCTCAACCGAACCCTCTCCCTCAACCTCAACCTAACTCTCACCCTCCACCTAAACATCACCCTAAACCTAACCCTCACCCTAACAGTTAGCCTAACCCTCACCCTAACTCTAACCCTCACCCTCACCCTCACCCTCACCCTAAACCTAATCCTAACCCTAACCCTCAACCTCAACCTCAACCTACCCCTACCCCTACACCTAATGCTAACCCACATCCTAACCCTAACCTCCAACCTAACCCTAACCCTAACCCTAACGCTAACCCTCACCCTAACCCTAACCTCCAACCTAACCCTAACCCTCACCCTAAACCTAACGATAACCCTCACCGTACCCCTAACACTCACCCCAACCCTTACCTTCACCCTAACACTAACCCTCACGCTAACCATAACCCTCACGCTCACAGTCACCCTCAGCATAACTCTAAACCTAAGCCTAACCCTATCCCTAACCCTCACACTCACCCTCACACTACACCTAGCCCTAAGTCTCACCCTCATCATCAACTTCGCCCTAACCCTAACTCAAACCCTTAAATGAACACTCACCCTCACTCTCACACTCACCCTAACCCTCACCCACACCCTAAACATCACCCAACCCGAACGCTCACCCTAAACCTCACCCTAGCCCTAACCCTCATTCTAACCCAAAACCTCACCCTAAACCTAACCCTCAACCTACCCTTTACCCTCACCCTAACACTAAGCATAAACCTAATATGAACCCTCACAGTAACCCTAAACCTAACCCTAAACCTAAGCCTCACACTAACCCTAACCCTCACCCTAACCCTAACCCTAACCCTATACCTCACCCTACCACTCACTCTAACACTCACCCTCATCCTCAACCTAACCCTCAACCTAACCCTAAGCCTAACCCTCACCCTAACCTTTAACCTTACCCTCACCCTAACCCTCACAGTAACCCTAAACCTCAACCTAACCCTAAACCTAACAGTTACCCTCACCCTGACAATCACCCTCAGCCTAAATGTAAATCTAACCCTACTCCTAACACTAACCTTCACCTTCACCCTCACACTAACCCTAAGCCTAACGCTCACACTCACCCTCACACTCACCCTAAGCCTCACTGTCAACCTCAGGCTCACCCTAATGCTAACCCTAACCATAAACCTAAACCTAAACCTCACCCTAACCGTCACCCTAACCCTTACTCTAACACTCACCCTCACCCTAAACTTTAACCTTACCCTCACCCTAACCCTCACACTAAACCTAACCCTCAACCTAACCCTAAGCCTCACCCTAACCCTACCCCTCACCCTCACCCTAGCCCTCACCCTAACCCTAATCCTAACCATAACCCTCATCCTAAACGTAACCCTCAACCTAACCCTAACCCTCACCCGCATCTAACCCTCACCCTAACCCAACCCTAACCCTCACCCTAACCCTAACCCTGACCCTAACCTAACCCTAACACTCAGCCTAACCCTCACACTAACCCTAATGCTAACACTAACACTCACCCTCACACTAACCCTCAACCTAACCCTTAAACTCTCCCTAACCCTAACCCTAACACTATCCCTAAACCTCACCCTAAACCTCACCCTAACCCTAACCCTCCCCCCAACACTTACCATCACCTTAAATCATATCCTAACCCTGACCCTAATGCTAAACCTCACCTAACCCACAACCTCACCTTAACCGTAACACTCACAATAACCCTCACCCTAACACTAACCCTCACACTAACCCTCACCCTCACCCTCACCTTAACCCTAACCATAACCCTAACCCTAAACCTCACCCTAACCCTCACCCGAACCCTAAACCTATCCCTGACCTTTAGCCTTACGCTCATGCTAATCCTCACACTAACCCTAACCCTCACCCTAACCCTAACCCTAACCGTCACTCTCACCGTGACGCTCACCCTCAGCCAAACTTTAAACCTAACGCGATTAATAACACTAACCCTCAACTTCACCCTCACACTAACCCTAACCCTAACCCTTAGCCTAACCCTCACACTCACCCTCACCCAAAACCTAAGCCTCACTGTCACCCTCATGCTAACCCTCACCCTAACCCTAACCCTAATCCTCATGCTAAACCTATCTCTCACCCTAACCATAAACCTCACAATCACCCTCACCCTCACCTCACCCTAACCCTAAACCTAACCCTAACCCTCACCCTAAACCTCACCCTAACGCTAATGCTAACTCCAACCCTCACACTCACCCTTAACCTCACGCTAACCCTTACTCTCACCGGAAATCTAACCCTAACAATAACCCTCACCCTGACCCTAACCCTCACCCTAACCCTAACTCTAACCATAACCTGCACTCTAACCCTCACTAAAAACCATCCTAAACCTCACCGTAAACAAACCCTATCCCTAACCCTAATGCTAAACCTAACGCTCATTCTAACCGTAACTCTACCCCTCAAACTAATTCTCATCCTAAACTGAACACTAACCCAAACCCTCACCCTAACCCTAACTCTAACACTCAACCTAACCCTAATCCTCACCCACATCCTCAGACTCATCCTCAGCCTAAACATAAACCTAACCCTAGTCCTAACCCTAATCCTCACCCTTATCCTAAATCTAACCCTAACTTTCACTCTCACCCTCACCCCCACCCTCACCATAACCCTAACACAAACCCTAACCCG
The DNA here is from genome assembly GCF_024711535.1 of Dipodomys merriami. Classification (NCBI taxonomy): domain Eukaryota; kingdom Metazoa; phylum Chordata; class Mammalia; order Rodentia; family Heteromyidae; genus Dipodomys; species Dipodomys merriami. The sequence goes on from NW_027206021.1 coordinate 297,491, forward strand.
AACCCTCAACCTAACCCTCATCCTCACCCTCTCCCTAACCCTTAACCTAACCCTAACCGTAACCCTTACCGTAACCCTAAACCTCACCCTCACTCTAACCCTATCCCTAACCCTAACCCTCACACTCACCATAACCCTCACAGTAAACCTTACCCTCACCCTAACCCTCATCCCAACCCTCAACCTATCACTAACCCTAACCCTCAACCTAACCCTTACACTCACTCTAACACTAAGCCTAAACCTAACACTAACTGTCACACTAAACCTCACCCTAAATATCACACTATCATTAACCCTAACCCTAACCTTCACCCTAACCCTAACCCTCACCCTCACCCTCAGCCTAAAGCCTAACCCTAACCCAAACCCTCAGTGTCACCCTCAACCTAACCCTAACCCTAAGCCTAACCCTCACCCTCAACCGCACTCTAAACCTAACGCATACCCTCAAATCAACCCTTGCCCTCACCATAAACATCACCATAACCCTAACACTAACCCTAATCCGCACGATAACCCTACCCTCACCCTAAAGCTAACCCTCACCCTCACCCTCACCCTAACCCTCACCCTAACCCTAACCCTCACCCTCATCTAACCCTCATCCTAACCCAAACCCTAACCCTTGCCCTAACCCTCAACCACAACCTCACCCTAAAACTAACCCTAATGCTCTCACTCAACATAACCCTAACCCTGACAATCACCCTCACCCTCAGCTTAAACCTAAGCCTAACAATAAACCTAACCCTAACTCCCACACTCACCCTCACCCTAAACATAATTCTAACCCTAAACTTAACCCTCTCACTCACCATCACCCTCAACCTAACCCTAACCCAAACCCTCAACCGAAGCCTCACCCTCACCCTAACTCTAACCCTCACCCTCAACCTAAACATCACCCTAAACATAACACTCACCCTAACCTTAGCCTAACCCTCACCCTAACCCTAACCCTCACCCTGACCCTCACACTCAGGCTCACTTTAAACCTAATCCTAACCCAAACCCTCACCCTTACCCTCAACCTAACCCTACCCCTGATGCTAACCCTCACTCTAACACTAACCTCCAACCTAACCCAAACCCTAAACCTAACGCTAACCCTCACCCAAACCCGAACATTCACCCCAACCCTTACCCTCACCCTAAGCCTAACACTAATGGTCACCGTAACCCTAACCCTGAAGCTCACAGTCAGACTCAGCCTAACCGTAAACCTAAGCCTAACCCTAACCCTAAACCTCAAACTCACCCTGACCCTAAACCTAACCCTAAGTCTCAACCAAACCCTAACCCTAACCTAAACCCTCAACTGAATCCTCACCCTCACCCTCATCCTAATGCTCACCCTCACCCTAAACATCACCCTAACCCTAACACTGAACCTTACTCTCACACTAGCCCTAACCCTCATACTAACCCTAAACCTCACCCTAAACCTAACACTCAACCTAACACTTACCCTCTCCCTAACACTAAGCCTAAACCTAACATGAACCCTCACAGTAACCCTAAGGCTCACCCTAACCCTAACCCCCACACTATCCCTATCCCTCACCCTAACCCTAACCCTAACTCTCACCATAACCCTAACCATCACCCTCACCCTCAACCTCAGCTTAACACTTAGCCTAAGGCCTAACCCTAACCCTAACCCTCATAGTCACCCTCACCCTAACTCTAACCCTAAGCCTCACCCTCACGCTCAACCTCACCCTAAACCTAACGCAAATCCTAAAACCAACCCTCAACCTCACCCTAAACATCACCCTAACCCTAACCCTCACCCTAATCCGCACTCAAACCCTAACGCTCACCCTAACGCTAACCCTCACCCACACCCTAACCCTAACCCACACCCTAACTCTAACCCTCAACCTCATCTAACCGTCACCCTAACCCAAACCCTAAACCTCAACTTAACTCTCATTCTCAACCTCACCCAAAACCTAACCCTAATGCTCACACTCAAAATAACCCTAACCCTCACACTCACCCTCACCCTCAGCTTAAACCTAAGCCTACCAATAACCCTAAACCTAATGCTCACACTCACCCTCACCTTAAACCTAACCCAAACACTAATCCTAACCCTCTCACTCACCCTAACCCTAACCCAAACCCTCAACCTAAACATCAACCTAAAACTAACCCTCACCCTAAACCTTAGCCTAACCCTCAACCTAACCCTAAACCTCACCCTCACCCACAGGCTCATCCTAAACCTAATCCTAAACCTAAACCTCCCCCTCCCCCTCAACCTAACCCTACCCCTAAAGCTAACCCTCACCCTAAACCTAACCTCCAACCTAAACCTAACCCTAACACTAACGCTAACCCTCACCCTAACCCTAAGCCTCACCCTAACCCTAACCATCATGCTCACAGTCACCCTCAGCCTAACCCTAAACCTAAGCCTAACACTATGCTAATCCTCACACTCACTGTCACACTAAACCTAACCCTAAGTCTCACCCTCACCCTCAACCTCACCCTAACCCTAACCCAAACCCTCAAGTGAAATCTCACCCTCACCCTAACACTCACCCTCACCCTAAACATCACCCTAACCCTAACCCCCATCCTTAACCTCAATCTAGCCCTAACCCTCATACTAACCCTAAACCTCACCCTAAACCTAACCCTCACCCTAAAACTTACCCTCCCCCTAACACTAAGCCTAAACCTAACATGAACCCTCAATGTAACCCTAAACCTCACCCTAACCCTAACCCTCACACTAACTCTATCCCTCACCCTAACCCTAACCCTACCACTCACCCTACCCCTCAGCCTAACCCTAAACCCAACCCTAACCCTAACCCTCACTGTCACCCTAACACTCACCCAACCCTAACCCTCACCCAAACCCTAAACCTCATACTTTCCCAAATCCTCACCCTCACCCTAACACTCACCCTCATCCTCACCCTAACCCTCACCCTAAACCTAACCCTATCAGTCACCTAACTCTAAACCTAACACTACTCCTAACCCTATACCTCACCCAAACCCTCAGCTTAACCCTAAACCTAACCCTCACCTTCACCCTAACCCTAGCCCTCACCGACACCCTAGCATTCACCCTAAACCTAAACCTAACCCTAAACCTCACCCTAAACCTAATGCTAACTCTAACCCTCACACTCACCCTAACCCTCACCCTGACCCTAACCCTCACCCTAACCTTTAACCCTAACCCTAAACTTTACCCTAACCCTCATCCTAATCCTATCTCTAAACCTAATCCTAACACTAACAATAACCCTCATCCTACCTCTAGCCCTAACCCTAACCCTAAACCTCAACCTCACACTTATCCTCACCCTAAACCTAACCCTCACCCTAACCCTAACCCTCATCCTAACCCTCATCCTAACCGTCTCCCGAACCCTGAACCTAACCCTATCCCAAACCCTAACTGTAAACCTAAACCTCACCCTCACCCTAACACTAACCCTAACCCTAACCCTGACACTCACACTAACCCTCACCCTAAACCTTACCCTCACCCTAACCCTCATCCTAACCCTCACCCTATCCCTAACCCTAACCCTCAAACTAACCCTAAACCTCACCCTAACCCTAACCCTACCCATCATCCTAAGTCTCAACCTAACCCTTAACCTAACCCTGACCCTAACTCTAACCGTAACATTAACCCTCAACCGCACCCTAACACTCACTTTCACCCTAACCCTTACATTAAACCTAACCCTAACACACACCTTACCTCTCAGTCTTACCCTCACCCTCAACTTCAGCCTAAACCTAAGCATAAGCCTAACCCTAACCCTAACCCTCACACTCACACTCAGCCTAACCCGAACTCTAAATCTAACCCTAACCCTAATTCTAACCCTAACCCTCACCTTACACCTCACACTAACCCTAAACCTAACCCTCACAATCACCCTAACCCTAACCCTCACACTCTCCCTCACCCTCAGGTTAACCTAAGCCTAACATTAACCCTAAACCTAACCCTCACACTCACCCTCACCCTAAACCTAACCCTAACACTCAACCTAACACTCAACCTCACCCTAACCCTAATTCCAACGCTCAACCAAACCCTCACCCTCACCCTTACCCTCACCCTAAAAATCACCCTAAACCTAAGCCTTACCCCAACCATTAGCCTAAACCTCACCCTAACCCTCACCCTCACCCACAGGCTCACCCTAACCCTAATCCTAACCCTAAACTTCACACTCACCCTTATCCTCATCTTCTCCCTAACCCTTACCCTAACAATAACCCTAACCTTAACCTTAAACCTAACCCTTACCCTAACCCTAACCCTCACAGCTAGCCCTGCCCCTCACCCTCAACCTCAACTTAACCCTAAGCCTAACCCTAACCCTCACACTTACCCTCACCTTAACACTAAACCTAAAACTAAACCTCACCCTAACAGTAACCCTAACACTCACCCTCACCCTAACCCTCACCCTTACTTTATCCTCACCCTAAACCTAACCCTCACATTAACCTTAACGCTCACCCTAACCCTAACCCTCACCCTAACCCTAAAACACGCTAACCCTAACCCTAACCCTCATCCTCACCCCAACCCTACTGCTAACTCTAACACTCACCCTAACCTTCACACTATCACTTACCCACACCATAAACCTAAACCTAACCCTCACCTTCACCCTAAACCTCACCCTAACCCTAACCCTAACCCAAACACGAAACCCTTAACCTAAACCTAAACTGAACCCTAACCCTCACCAGAAACCTTAACCCTAACCCTAAACCTAACCCTCAAGCTAATAGTCACCATAACCCTAACCCTATCCCTAACCCTAATCCTCACCCTAACCCTCACCCTAAACCTTATCCTCACCGTCACCCTAACCCTAACCCTAATGCTAAACCTCACAATAAATCTAACCTCAACCTAAACCTAACCTTAGCCCTCACCCTAACCCTCATCCTAACCCTTAACCTAACCCAAAACCTCTCAATAACCCTAATCCTAAACCTAACCCTCACCCTCATCATAACTCTAACCCTAACCCTAACCCTAACTCTCACCCTCACCCTCACCCTCACCCTAACCCTAATCCTCACACTAACCATAACCCTAACACTTAAACTAAAACTAACGCTAAACCTCAATAACCCTAAACCTAGACCTAACCCTAAACCTTACCCTTACCCTAACGCTAACCCAAACCCTCACCCTAACCCTAACCCTCACCCTAAATCTAACCCTCACCCTAAACCTTACCCTGACCCAATCACTAAGTATAACCCTAACACCAACCCTCACACTAACCCTACCGCTCAGCCTAAACCTAACCCTCAACCTAAACCTAACCCTAACCCTAATCCTCACCCTCACTTATCCCTCACACTAACTCTTTTCCTAACCCTAAACCTAACCCTCACCCTAACCCAACCCTCTCCCTTTCTGTAACCCTCACCTTCACTAAAAACCTCACCCTTACCCTTACCTTTCCCTTACCCTTAACCTCACACTAACCCAAAACCTCACCCTAACCTAAACAAAACACTCACACTAAACCTCACCCTAACCCTAATGCTAACCCTAACATTCACCCTCACCCTAAACCTCACCCTAAACCTTAACCTCACCCTAAGCCTAACCCTAACCCTCAATCTCACCCTAAACCCCACCCTAAGCCTAACTCTCACCCTAATCCTTACCCACACCCTAACCCTCACCCTAACATTAACCCTAAGCTAACCCTTAACCTCACCCTAATCCACACTCTCACCCTAACCCTAATCCAAACCCTAACCCTCAACCTAACCCTCACCCTAACCCGAACCCTAACCCTAACCTTCACACTAACCCTAAACCTCACCGTAACTTTATCCCTACCCCTCACCCTAACTCTAACCCTCACCCTCACCCTAAACCTAACCCTAACCCTAACCCACACCCTCACCCTCACCCTCATCCTCACCCTAACCCTAAACCTAACCCTAACAATAACCCGAAGCCTAAACCTAACCCTCACCCTAAACCTAACCCTCAAGCTAAACCTCATCCTCACCCTCACCCTCACCTTAACCCTAAGCCTAACACTAACCCTCACCCTCACCCTCACATTAACACTAAAGCTAAGCCTAACCCTCACCCTAACAGTAACCCTAACCCTCACCCTCACCCTCACCGTCACCCTTACTTTATCCTCACCCTAACCCTAACCATCACATTAACCCTAATGATCACCCTAACCTTAACAGTACCCCTCACCCGAACCCTCACCTTAACTCTAACCCTAAACCTAACTCTAACCCTAAACCTAACCCTAACTCTCAACCTTACCCTAACTCTCACCATCACCTGAACCCTCACCCTAACCCTAACTCACCCACACCCTAACCCGAAAGCTCACACTCACCCTCACCCTCACTCTCACCTAATCCTCACCCTAACCCTAATGATTATCTAACAAAGACCCTCACCCTCACCCTCACCTTCACATTAACCCTCACCCTCACCCTAGCCCTCACCCTAAAAGTAACCCTAACCGTAAACCTGACCGCACCCACACCCTCATGCTCAGACTTACCCTAACCCCACCCCTAATCCTAACCCTAATGATCAACCTCATCATAACCCTCACCATAACCCTTAACCTCACACTCATCCTAACCCTAACCGTAACCTCTCACTAAACCTAACCCTAACCCTAAACCTAAACCTACCCCTCACCCCAAACCACAACCTAAACCTAACCCTAACCCTCACCCTAAGGCTAACCCTAACCCTCAACCTAATCCTATCCCTCATCCTAAACTTCACCTTCACACCAAACTCAATGTAACCCTAACCCTAAGCCTCACCTTAACCCTAAACCTCACCCTAACCCTAATACGAACCCTAGCCCTCACCCTAACCCTTACCCTAACCCTCCCCCTCACCCTAAACCTAACCCTAACCCTCACCCTCACCCTAACCCTAAACCTAACCCTAACCCTCACCCTAACCCTCATCCTAATACTAACCCTAAACCTAACCCTCACCTTTACCTTAACCCTCACCCTAACCCTTAACCTCATCCTCACCATAAACCTCACACTAAACCTAACCCTCAACCTAACACTAACCCTAACCCTCACCGTCACCCTCACCCTCACGCTAACCCTAACCCTAACCCTCACCCTAACCCTAAAACTCACCCTAACCCTAACCCTAACCCTCGCCCTCACCCTCACCCAAAACCTACTCATAACTCTAACACCCACACTAAACCTCATGATATCACTTAAACACACCATAAACCTAAACCTAACCCTAACCCTCACCCTCACCTTAAACCTCACCCTAACCCTAACCCTATCCCAAACACGAAACCCTTAACCTACCCCTAAACTGAACCCTAACCCTCACCCGAAACCTTAACCTTAACCCTAAACCTAACCCTCAAGCTAACAGTCACCCTATCCCTAACCCTATTCCTAACCCTAACCCTCACCCTAACCCTCAGCCTAAACCTTATCCTCACCCTCACCCTAACCTAAACTTAACCCTAAACCTAAACTTACCCCTCACCCTAAAACTCATCCTAACCGTAAACCTAACCCCAAACCTCTCCCTAACCCTAATCCTAACCCTAACCCTCACCCTCATCATAACTCTAACCCTAACACTAACCCTAACCCTATCTCTCACCCTCACCCTCACCCTCAGCCTAACCCTAACCCTCACACTAACCCTAACCCTCACGCTAACCCTCACCCTAATCCTCAAACTAACCCTAACCCTAACCCTTACACTATCCCTAACCCTAAACCTCACCAAAACCCTGAATAACCCTAAAACTAGCCCTAAACCTAACCCTTACCCTTACCCCAACCCTAACCCAACCCTCACCATAAACCTAACGCACACCCTAAACCTAACCCTCACCGTAATCCTTAACCTCACCCTAACACTAAGCCTAACCCTAATACCAACCCTCACACTAAACCTAACCCTCAGTCTAAATGTCAACCTCAACCTATACCTAACACTAATCCTAATCCTCACCCTCACCTTACCCCTCACACTAACCCTTTTCCTAACCCTAACCCTAATCCTCAACCTAACCCTAAACATCTCCCTTTCCGTAACCTCACGCTCACCAAAAACCTCACCCTTACCCTGACCTTACCCTGACCCTAACCCTCACACTAACCCAAAACCTCACCCTAACCTAACCAAAACACTCACACTAAAACTCACCCTAACCCTAATGCTAACCCTAACACTCACCCTCACCCTAAACCTCACCCTAAACCTTAACCTCACCCTAACCCTAACCCTAACTCTCAACCTCACCCTAAACCTCACACTAAGCCTAACCCTCAACCTAACCCTTACCCTCACACTAACCCTCACCATAACCCTAACCCTAAGCTAACCCTTAAACTCACCCTAACACTCACTCTCACCCTAACCCTAATCCAAACCTTAATCCTCAACCTAACCCTCACCCTAACCCTAACTTTCACACAAATCCTTACCCTAAACCTAACCTTAACCCTACCCCTCACCATAAATCTCATCCTAACCATAAACCTAAGCCTAACCCAAACCCTAAACATCACCCTAACCCTAACCCTCACCCTCATCCTCACCCTTAACGTAACCATAAACCTAACCCTACACCAAAAAAATAACCCTAAACCTAACCCTTATCCTAACCCTCACCTTCACCCACACCCTAACCCTAGCTCTCACCCTTAACCTAACCCTCACCCTCAACTTAACCCTAATCCTAACCCTAAAATTTGTGCTCACCCTAACACTCAACCTAACACTAAAACTAAGCGTTACACTAACCCTAATCCTCAGCCTAACTCTAACCCTCACCCTAACCCTATCCCTAACCCTAACCCTCACCCTCACCCTAGCCCTCACCCTAACCCTAATCCTAATCCTAACCCTCACCCTAAACCTAACGCTCACCCTGATTCCAAACCTCAATCTCACCGTCAGCCTATCCCTAACCCCAAACCTAACACTCACCCTAACCCTCACCCTTACTGTAAACCTAAACCTAACCCTCACCCTAACCCACACCCTTACCATAATCCTTACACTCACCCTAACCCTCACACTTACCCTTACCCTCACACTCTACCTAACCCTCACCCTAACCCTAATTCTCACCCTAACCTTACCCTAACCCTCACAATAACCCTCACCCTAACGATAATGCTAACCCTAACACTCACCCTGACCCTAACCCTCACACTAACACTTAACATCACCGTAAACCTAAACCTATCCCTAACCCTCAACCTAATCTTTACCCTCAACCTAACACTAAGCCTAACCCTAACACTAAACCTCACACTAAACCTAAACCTCACCCTAGCCCTCAGCCTAACCCTAATCCTAACCCTAACCCTCACCCTAAACCTAACCCTCAACCTAACACTAACCGTCACCCTCACCTAACCCTCACCCTAAACCTAAACCTAACCCTCACCATAACCTACACCTTAACCCTAACCCTTACCTTAACCGTAACCATAACCCTAACCCTTACAATAAAACTAAGCCTAACCATAAACCTAATCCTCACCCTAACCCACACCCTCACCCTCAGCCTCACCCTAACCCTAACTCTAAACCTAAACCTCACACTCAACCTAACCCTAATTCAAACCCTAACCCTAACCCTAAACCTCACCCTAACCATAACCCTCACCCTCACCCTCACTGTAACCCTAACCCGAAACCTAACAATAACCCTAAAACTAAACCTAACCCTCACCCTAACCATGACCCTCACCCTAAACCTAACACTCACCCTAACACTTACCCTCAAGCTTACCCTAACCCTAACACTAACACTAACCCTAACTGTAACCCTAACTCTCACCCTAACCCTAAACCTCACCCTACCCCTAACCCTCACCCTCACCCTACCCCTAACCCTAACCCTAATTCAAACCCTAACCCTCACCCTAACCCTAACCCTCACCATAACCCTTATCCTAACCCTCACACTAATAGTAACCCTCACCCTGAGGGGAACACTCACACTCAGCCTAACCCTCAGCTTAACTCTTACCATCACCCTCATCCTAACCCTCACCCTAACCCTAACCTTCATCCTAACACTCACCCTAACCCTAATCCTATCCATCAACCTAACACTAACCCTCACCTTCACCCTCACCCTCACCCTAACCCTATGCCTAAGCCTAAGCCTGAGCCTAACCCTAATCCTCACCCTCACCCTAGCCCTCACCCTAATCCTAACCCTAATCCTCATCCTAACCCTCATCCTAACCCAAACACTAACCATAACCCAAAACATATTCCTCACCCCCAAACTAACCCTCAGCCTAACCCTACCCCTAACCCTCAACCTAACCCTAACCCTCACCCATACAGTAACCCTAACCCTAACCCTCACCCTAACCCTAAAACTAACCCAAACCCTAATCCTAAACCTAACCCTAATAATCAGCCACACCCTCACCCTAACCCAAACCCTAGCCCTAACCGTCACCCTAACCAAAAGTCTAAACCTAACCCTAAACCTAATGCTCACACTCACACTCACCCTAACCCTAATCCTAAACATAACCCTATCCTTAACCCTAACCCTCACCCTAACACTCACCATAGCCCTCACCCCAACACTAATCCTAACCCTAAACCTCATTCTAACCCTCACCCTAAGCCTAAAACTACCCCTCACCCTAAACCTAACCCTAACACTAATCCTAACTCTAACCCTAAAGCTCACCTTCACCCTAACCCTAACCGTAACTCAAAACCAAACCCTAAACCTAAACCTCATCCTAACCCCAACCCTAAACCTCACCCTCACCCTAGCCCTAACCCTAACTCTAACCCAAAACCTAAACATAAACCTCATCCTAACCCCAAACCTAAACCTCACCCTTACCTTCACCGTAACTGTAACCCTAACCCTAACCCTAACAATAAACCTAACCCTAACACTCACCCTAACCCTAACACTAACCCTCACACTAACCCTAAGATCACCCTAACCCTAAACCTCACCCGAACACTAACCCTAACCCTCACCCTCTTCCTAGCCCTCACCCTAAGCCTAACCCTCATCCTCACCCTAAACCTCACACAAACCCTAACACTAATCCTCAATCTAACCCTGACGCTCACCCTAACACTTACCCTAACCCTCACCCTAACACTAACCCTCACCCTTACCGTAACCCTCACACTTGGCCTAACACTCACCTTTACCCTTACCGTGACCCCCACCCTAAACTTCACCCTGACCCTAAACCTCACCCTAAACCTCACCCTAAACATAACTCTACCCCTAAACCTCACCCTCACACTAACCCTAATTCTAACCATAACCCTAACACTTAAGCTCACCCTAACCCTAACCATCACCCTCACCCTCACAGTAACCGAAACCCTAACCCTAACCCTAACAATAACCCTCACCCTAAACCTAACCCTCAACCTAAAACATACCCTCACCCTAACACTAACCCTAACCCTAACACTAACTCTCACACTAATCCTAGCCCTCACCCTAATCTTAAACCTCACTCTAACCCTAACCCTGACCATCACCCTAACGCTAATTCTAACTCTCACCCTCACCCTAACCCTAATCCTCATCCTCACCCTAAACCTCACACTAACCATAACCCTAAACCTCAATCTAACCCTCACCCTAACCATAACCCAAAACCTTACCCTAACCCGAACCCTAACCCGAACCCTCAACCTTATCTTAACACTCACCCTCAGCCTAACCCTGATACTCATCCTCACCCTAAACCTCACACTAAACCTAACATTAATCCTCAATATAAGCCTCACCCTTACCATAAACCGAACCTTTACCCTAAACCTCACCCTAACCCTAACCCTAACACTAACCCAAACTCTAACCCGAACCCTAACCCTAAACCTCATCCTAAACCTAAGCCTAACCCTCACCCTCACCGAAACTGTAACCGTAACCCTAACCCTAAAAATAAACATATCCCTAACCCTCAGCCTAACAATAACCCTCACCGTAACCCAAAGCCTCACCATAACACTTACCCTCACCCTAACACTAACCCTAAACCTAACACTAACCCTCACACTAACCCTAACCCTAAACCTAACCCTAAACCTCAACCTAACCCTCACCCTCACCCTTACCCTAACAATAACACTAACCCTAACTCTAACCATCAACCTAACCCCAATCCTAAACCTAACCCTCACCCTCAGCCTAACCCTAAGTCTCAGCGTAACCCTAAGTCTAAACCTAACACTGACCCTATCCCTCACACTCACCCTCACCCGAAACCTAAACCTAAACCTAACTCTATCCCTAAACCTCAACCTAACCCTCACCCTCACCCTGACATTAACACTAACCCTAACCCTAAACCTCACCTTAACCCTCCCCCTAACCCTAACTCTAACCCTAAACCTCACCCATACCCTAACCCTAAACCTAACCCTAACCCTAAACCTAACCCTCAACCTCACCCTACCCTAACCCTCACCCTCACTCTCAACCTAACCGTAACTCTAAAATTAACCCTAACAATAACACTAACCCTAACCCTAAACCTAACCATAACCCTCATCCTCAGCCTCACCTTCTCGGCAAACTTAACCCTAACCATAGCAATAACGATAAAGCTAAAACTAAACCTAACCCTAATCCTCACCCCCACCCTCACCCTCAGCGTAACCCTAAGCCTAACCCTAACCCTAACCATCACTGTAACCCTAACCCTAACCCTAACCTAACCCTAAACCTAACCCTAAACCTAACCCTAATACTCAGCCTCACCCTCACCCTAACCCAAACTATAAACCTAATCCTCACCCTAACCATAAGTCTAAACCTAAACCTAACCCTAACCCTCATCCTCACCCTCACCCTAACCCTAATCATAAACCGATCCCTATCACTAACCCTAAACCTCAACCTAACCCTCACCCTAGCCCTCATCCTAACCCTAACCCTAACCCTCACCCTCACACTAGCCCTCACCCTAAACCTAATTCTAACCCTCACCCTCACCCTAACACTAACCCTCATCCTCACCCTAAACCTCACACTAACCCTAAACTGAATCCTCAATCTAACCCTAACCCTAACCCTAACCCTAAACCTTAACCTAACCCTAAACTTAACCAAACCCTCACACTTAACCCTCATCCTCAGCCTAAATCTCACCTTTACCTTTACCATCTTAATCACCATAACCATCACCCTAACACTAAATCTCATGCTAACCCTCACCCTAACCGTAAACCTACCCAGGATCATAAATCTAACCCTCACCCTCAACCTCATGCTCAGCCTAAACCTAAGCCTAAGCCGTAGCCTAACCCTCACCCTCACCCTAGCCCTCACCCTAACCCTAATCCGAACCATAAACCATATTTTATTCCTCACCGTAACCCAAACCCTAACCATCACCCTAATCCTAATCATCACCCAAACTCACCCTCAGCCTAACCCTAAGCCTAAGCCTAAGCCTAACCCTAACCCTCACACTCACCCTCACCCTAAGCCTTATCCGAACCCTAACACTAACCCTAAACCTAAGCCTCAACCTAACCCTCACCCTAACCTTAACCCTAACACTAACCCTAATCGTAACCCTCGAAATAACCCTACCCCTAAACCTAAATCTAAACCTAAACCTCACCCTCACCCTAACCCTATTCCTAACCCTATCCATAACCCTAACACTCTCCCTAACTCTCAACCTAAACCTAACCCTAAACCTCACCCTCACCCAAAACCTAACTCTGACCCTCACCCAAACTCTAAACCTCACAATAACCATAACCCTGACCTTCACCCTCACCCTCACCGCAACCCAAACCCTATACCTAAACCTAACAGTAACCCTAACACTAATCCTAACCCTCACCCTAACCATAAACCTCACCCTAACCCAAACCATCACCCTAACACTTACCCTCACCCTCAAACTAACCCTAACCCTAACACTAACCATCACACTAATCCTAACCCTAACCTAACCCTAAACCTCAACCTATCCCTCACCCTCACTCTAACCCTAACACTGACCCTCACCCTAACCCTCACCCTAGCCCTCCCCCTAAACCTATATCTAATCCTAAAACTCACCCTCACACTAACATTAACCTTAACCCTAACCCTAAACCCCAATCTAACCCTAATCCTAACCCTCAACCTCACCCTCACCCTCACCTTAACTCTAACCCTAACCCTAACAATAACAATAACCCTAACCCTAACCCTAAACCTAACACTAATCCTCAGCCTTACCCTCACCCTAAAACTAAACCTAACTCTAACGCTCACCCTAACCTTAAGCCTAACCTAAACCTAACCCTAACCCTCACACTCACCCTCACCCTAACCCTAATCCTAAACCTAACACTATCCCTAACCCTAACCCTCAACCTAAGCCTCACCCTAGCCTTTAGCCTAACCCTAATCCTAACCCTAAACCTCATGGTTACCCTCACCCTAACCCTAAACCTAACCGTCACCCTAACCCTAACCCTAACCCTCACCCTCATGCTCATCCTAAGCCTAAACCTAAGCCTAAGCCTAACCCGAACCCTAACCCTCACCCTAACACTAACCCTAACATTATCCGTAAACCTCACTCTCACCCTAACCCTAACCCTAACCCTAACCCTAAACTGAAACCTCTTCCTAACCCTAACACTCACGCTCACCGTAACCGTAACCCTAAACCTAACCCTAAGAATATGCCTAACCCTAATCCTCACCCTTAACATAACCCTCACCATAACACTAACCCTCACCCTAACACTTACCCTCACCCTAAGACTAAACCTACACATAACACAAACACTCACACTAAACCTAACCAACACGCTAACCATTTACCTCACCCTAATCCTAACCCTAACCCTCATCCTAACGCTAACCCTCATCCTCACCATAAACCTCACACTAACCGAACACTAATCCTCAATCTAACCATCACTCTCATCCTAACCCTAACCCTAACCCTCACTCTAAACCTAACCCTCACCCTAAAACTCACCCTAACCCTAACTCTAACCCAAAGACTCACACTCACCTTAACCCTAACCCTCACCCTAATCCTCACACTACCTTAACTCTACTCCTAAACCTCAACCTAACCCAAACCCTCATGCTCACCCTCTCCCTCAGTGAAACCCTAAGCCTAACCCTAAACCTAAACCTGACCCTAACCCTAACCCTAATTCTCACCCTCTCCCTCAGCGAAACCCTAAGCCTAACCCGAACCCTAACCCTAACCCTCACACTAACTCTAAACCTTACCCTACTCCTAATCCAAACCCTAAGCCTAACCCTCACCCTCACCATAACACTCACCCTATCCCTAACTCTAACACTAACCCTCACCCTAAACCTCACCCTAACCATCGCCCTAACCCTAACTCTAACCCTAAACCTCACCCTCACCCTAACCCTAACGCTAAACCTCACCCGAACCCTAACCCTCACCCTCACCCACAACCTCACCGCAACTCTAACACTAAACCTAACAATATCAATAACCCTCGACCAAACCCTAACCCTAAAAATAACCCTAACCCTAACCCTCATGCTCATACTCTCCCTCAGCGAAACACTAAGCCTAACCCTAACCCTAAACCTAAACCTCATCCTAACCTTAACCCTAATAATAACCCTAACCCTAACCTTAAACATACCCCAACCCTACCCCTAACACTAACACTAAACCTAACCCTAACCCTAACCATAACCCTCACCCTAACCCTAACATTACCCTAACACTAACCCTAATCCTCAACCTCACCCTAGCCCTCAACCTAACCCTAACCCTCATCCTCACCCTAAACCTCACCCTAAACCTAACACTAATCCTCAATCTAACCCTCACCCTCACCCTAACCCTAACCCTTATCCCTACCATAACCCTCACCATAGGCCTAACACTCATCTTTAAACTTGCGGTCACCCCCAACTTAACCCTCACCCTAACCCTAACCCTCACCCAACCCTCACCCTAACCCTAACTCTACCCCTCAACCTCACCCTAACCCTAACCCTAACTCTAACCTTAACCTTAACACTAAAAACCTCTCCCTAAACTTAACCCTAAACCTCACCCTCACCATAACCATAACCCTAACCCTAACCCTAACAATAACCCTAACCCTAACCCTAATCCTAACCCTCACAATCACCCTCACCTTAATCCTAACCCTAACCCTCACCCTTCCGTAACCCTAACCCTCACCTTAACCATAATCCTGACCCTAACCCTCATCATAACCCTCCCAATAAACCTAACCCTAACCCTCAAGCTAACCCTAACCCTCTCCCTCACCATCACCCTCAGCCTAACCCTTAGCCTAACACTAAACCTAAACCTAACCTTCACCCTCACCCTAACTCTAAAACTAACCCTAACCCTAACCATCACCCTTACCCTCCCCCTAACCCTCTATCTAACCCTAAACCTCACCCTCACCTTAACCCTAACCCTAACCCTAAAGCCCACCCTAACCCTAACTCTCACCCTCACCCCGACCCTTACCTTCACTGTAACTATAACCCTAACCCTAACAATAACACTAACCCTAACCGTAATCATCTCCCTAACCTTAATCCTTACACCCAAACTCAAGCTCAGCCTAAACCTAAGCCTAAGCCTAACCCTAATCCTAACCCTCACACTCACATTCACCCTAACCCTAATCCTAAACCTAACCCTATCCCTAAACCTCAACCTAACCTTCACCCTCACACTAAACCTAACACTAAACCTAGCCCTCAACCTCACCCTAATCCTCCGCCCTAAACCTAAATCTATCCCTAAACCTCACCCTCACCCTAACCCTAACCCTAACCCTAAAATTAAACCTCACCTTAACCCTAATCCTCACCCTCACCTCAATCTCACCGTAACGCTAACCCTAACCCTAACAATAACACTAACCCCAACACTAACAATAACCCAAACCCGAACCATAACCCTCACCCTCTGCCTCACCCTCACTGCAAATTTAACCATAACCATAACACTAACAATAACCCTAACCCTAAACCTAACCCTCACCCTAACCCTAACGCTAACCCTAACCCTCAAACTAACCCTCACCCTAACCCTAATCCTAACTCTAACCTTAACCCTAACCCTAAACCTCAACCTAACCCTCACCCTAAACTATACCCTAACACTTACCCTAACCCTAACCCTAACCCTTGACCTAACCCTCCCATTAACCCTAAATATAACCCTGAAACTAACCCTCACTCTACCCCAAATCCTAACACTAACCCTCAACCTAACCCTAACCTTCAACCTCACCGTAACTATAACCCTCATCATAACCCTCACCCAAACCCTAACCCTAACCCTAAACCTCAACCAAACTCTAAACCTAAACCTCACCCTCACCCTAGTCCTCACCCTAACCCTAATCCTAACCCTAATTCTCATCCTAACCCTCACCCTAACCCTAAACATAACCCTCACCCTAATCCTAAGCCTAACCCTAATCCTCAACCTAACCCTAACCCTCACCATAACCCTAACCCTAACATTCACCCTAACCATTAATTTAACCCGAACACTAACGATCAACCAAACCCTAACCCTAACCATCACCCTCACCCTCATCCTCACCATCAGCCTAACCCTAAGCCTAAACCTAACCCTAACCCTCAAACTCACCCTAATCCTTACCCTAATCCTAATCCTAACACTAAGCCTAACCCTCAACCTCACTCTAACCCTCACTGTAACCTTAACTCTAACACTAACACTAACCCTAACGCTCCTCCTCAGCCTCACCCTAACCCTAACCCTAACACTAAACCTCAGACTAACCCTAACCCTAAACTCAGCCTAACCCTAAGTCTAACCCTAACCCTAAAACTAAAAACCTCACCTTACTCCTAACCCTAACCCTCACCCTCACCCTCTCAGTAACCGTAATCCTAACCCTAACCCTAACAATAACCCTAACCCTAATCCTAACCCTCACCCTGACCCTTAACCTAATCTTAACCCTAACCCTCACCCTAACCCTAACCCTCACCCTTACCGTAACCCTAACCCTCATCCTAACCCTCAACCTAAACCTAAAACTCACCCTAACACTAACCCTAAAACACACCCTCACACAATTCCTCACCCTAGCCATCACCCTAACCCTAATCCTCACCCTAATCCTCATCCTAAACCTCACCCTAACCCTCACCCTAACCCTAACCCTCAACCTAACCCTCACCCTCACCCTAAACTTAACCTGAACACTAACTCTCACCCTAACCTTAACCCTAACACTAACCCTAACCCTAACCCTTAACCTCAACTTAACCCTCCCCCTAACCCTAAATTTAACCCTAAAACTAACCCTCACCCTAACGCAAATCCTAACCCTAACCGTCACCCTAACCCTAACCCTCACCCTTACCGTAACCCTAACCCTCATCCTAATCCTCACCCTAAACCTAAACCTCACCCTAACACTAACCCTAACCCTCACCCTCACCCTAGCCCTCACCCTAACCCTAATCCGAACGCTAATCCTCATGCTAAACCTCACCCTAACACTAACCCTAACCCAAACCCTAACCCTCAACCTAACCCTAAACCTCACGCTCAACGTAACCCTAACCCTCACCCTCACCCTCATCCTCACCCTAAACTTAACCGGAACACTAACTCTCACCCTAACCCTCACCCTCACCCTCAGTGTAACCCTAAGACTAACACTAAACCTAACCCTAACCCTCACAATCACCCTAAACCTTAAACTAATAATATGCCTAACCCTAACATTAACCCTCACCCTCAGCCTCAACTTAACCCAAACCTCACCCACACCCCAAACCTAACCCTAACCCTAACCCTAAACCTCAGCCAAAACCTAACCCTAAACCACACCCTCAACATAGCCCTCAACCTAACCCTAATCCTAAACATCAACCTCACCCTAGTCCTCACCCTAACCCTAATCCTAACCCTACCCTCAATCTAACCCTCACCATAATCCTAACACTAACCCTCACCCTAACCCTAAACCTCACCCTCAGCCTAACCCTAAGCCTAACCCTAACCTATCCCTAACCCTTACACTCACCCGCACACTCACCCTCACCATAAGTCTAAACTTAAACATAACCCTAACCCTAAACCTCACCCTAACCGTAACCCTCACCCTAACCCTAACCCTCACCTTAAACCTCCCCCTAAACCTATATCTACCCCTAAACCTCACCCTCACCCTAACCCTAACCCTAACCCTAACCCTAACCCTACCCCTCATCCTAACTCTCAACCTAACCCTAAACCTAACCCTGATACTAACCCTAACCATAACTCTAACCCTTACCTGCACCCTAACACTCACTTTCACCCTTAAACTTACATTAAGCCTAACCCTCACCCCCAGCCTAACCCTCAGTCTCACCCTCACCCTCAGCCTAAACCTAAGCCTATCTTTAACCCTGTCCCTAACCCTCACACTCACCCTCACCCTAACCCTAACCCTAAGCCTTACCGTCACCCTCAACCTCATCCTAACCCTCAACCTAACCCTAACTCTCACCCTAACCCTGACCCTCACATTAACCCTAACCCTCACCCTAACCCTAACCCTCAACCAAACCCTTACCTTCACCCTAACACTAAGCCTAACCCTAACTTGAACCCTCACAGTAACCCTAAACCTCACCCTAACCCTAACCCTCACAGTAACAGTAAACCTCACCCTAAGCATAAACCTACCCCTCACTCTAACCCTAACCCCAACCATAAACCTCGCACTTACCGTCACCCTAACACTCACCTTAACCCTAACCCTCTCTGAAACCCTAACCCTCACACTCTCCAGAACCCTCATCCTCAAATACTCACCCTCACCCAAAACATAATCCTAACACTAACCCTCACCATAACCGTAACCCTAACCCTCACATTGAGTAACCCTAACCCTCACCCTCACCCCAAACCTCACCCTTACCTTATCCTCACCCTAACCCTAACCCTCACACTAACTCTAACCTTAACTCTAAACCTACCCCTCATCCTACCTCTCACCCTAACTAGAACCCTAAAACTACCCCTAACCCTCACCCTAATCCTATCCCTTACCTTCACCCTCACCCTAACCCTCAGCATTACCTTAACCCTAACCCCAAGTTTAACCCTCACCCATACCCTAACCCTTACTCTCACCCTCACCCTAGCCCTTACCCTCATTCAACACATCACCCTACGCCTAACCCTCACCCTAACCCTAACGCTAACACTCACCCTAATCCTATCACTCACCCTAACCCTAACACTCACCCTAACCCTCACCCTAACCCTAACCTCCAACCTAACACTAACCCTCAACCTAACCCTAATGCTAACCCTCACCCTAAACCTAACCCTCACCCTAAGCCTTACTGTCACTCTAACCCTAAGCCTTACACTATCCCTAATCCTCACCCTAACCCTAACACTACTCCTCAACCTAACCCTCACCCTAACCCTAACCCCAAACCTAAACCTCACCCTTACCGTCACCCTCACCATCACCCTAACCCTCACCCTTACCCTCACCCTAAACCTAACTCTAACCCTAACCCTTACCCTCAGCCTAACCCTCAACCTGAACCTTAACCTAACCCTCACCCTAACCCTAAACCTCACCTTAACCCTAACTCTAACCCTAAACCTCACCCTAGCCCTCACCCTAACCATAATTCTAACCCTAACCTAACCCTTCAACCTAACCCTAACACTCATCCTCACAATAAACCTCACCATTAACCCTAACCCTAAACCTCAATCTATCCCTCACCCTAACCCTAACCCGAACCCTAACCCTAACCCTCACTCTAAGCCTAAAACTCACCCTTATCTTAACCCTCATCCTCAGCCTATCCTAACCCTCAACTTTACACTTAGCATCATCCTCACCCTCACCCTAACCCTCACACTAACCCTAACCCTCACCGTAGCCCTCACCCTAACCCTAACCCTAACCCTCACCCTCACCCTAACCCTCACCTTAACCCTTAACCTAACCCTCACCCTAATCCTAACCCTCAACCTTAGGGGAACACTCACCCTCAGCCTAACCTTCACCTTTACTCTTACCATCACTCTCACTCTAACCCTCACCCTAACCCTAACTGTCATCCTAACACTCACCCTAACCCTAACCCTATCCATCCACCTAACACTAAACCTCACACTCACCCTCACCCTCAGCCTAACCCTAAGCCTAAGCCTCACCCTAACCCTAATCCTCACCCTCACCCTAGCTATCAACCTAAACCTAATCCTAACCCTAACCCTCATCCTAACCCTCACCCTAACCCAAACGCTAAACCTCACCCAAAACCTATTCCTCACCCCCAACCTAACCCTCAGCCTAACCCTAACCCTAAACCTCAACCTAACCCTAACCCTCACCCATACAGTAACCCTAACCCTAAACCTCACCCTAACCCTAAACCTAACCCAAACCATAAACCTCACAGTAAACCTAATCCTAACTTTAAACCTCACCCTAGCCCTCAACCTAACCCGAATCCTAACCCTATACCTCATCCTAACACTCACCCTAACCCTAAATCTAACCCTCACCATAACCCTAACCCTCACCCTTACCCTCAGCCTAACCCTAAGCCTAAGCCTAAGCCCAACCCTAACCCTCACCCTCACTCACACCCTAACCATAATCCAAAATGTAACCCTATCCATAACCCTAACCCTCACCTTAAACCTCACCCCAACCCTAACTCTAAACCTAAACCTCACCCTAGCCCTCACCCTAACCATAATTCTAACCCTAACCTAACCCTTCAACCTAACCCTAACACTCATCCTCACCCTAAGCCTCACATTAACCCTAACCCTAATCCTCAATCTAACCCTCACCCTAACCCTAACCTGAACCCTTACCCTAACCCTCACTCTAAGCCTAACACTCACCCTTATCTTAACCCTCATCCTCAGCCTATCCTAACCCTCAACTTTATACTTACCATCATCCTCACCCTCACCCTAACCCTCACACTAACCCTAACCCTCACCGTAGCCCTCACCCTAACCCTAACCCTAACCCTCACCCTCACCCTAACCCTCACCTTAACCCTTAACCTAACCCTCACCCTAATCCTAACCCTCAACCTTAGGGGAACACTCACCCTCAGCCTAACCTTCACCTTTACTCTTACCATCACTCTCACTCTAACCCTCACCCTAACCCTAACTGTCATCCTAACACTCACCCTAACCCTAACCCTATCCATCCACCTAACACTAAACCTCACACTCACCCTCACCCTCAGCCTAACCCTAAGCCTAAGCCTCACCCTAACCCTAATCCTCACCCTCACCCTAGCTATCAACCTAAACCTAATCCTAACCCTAACCCTCATCCTAACCCTCACCCTAACCCAAACGCTAAACCTCACCCAAAACCTATTCCTCACCCCCAACCTAACCCTCAGCCTAACCCTAACCCTAAACCTCAACCTAACCCTAACCCTCACCCATACAGTAACCCTAACCCTAAACCTCACCCTAACCCTAAACCTAACCCAAACCCTAAACCTCACACTAAACCTAATCCTAACTTTAACCCTCACCCTAGCCCTCAACCTAACCCGAATCCTAACCCTATACCTCATCCTAACACTCACCCTAACCCTAAATCTAACCCTCACCATAACCCTAACCCTCACCCTTACCCTCAGCCTAACCCTAAGCCTAAGCCTAAGCCCAACCCTAACCCTCACCCTCACCCACACCCTAACCATAATCCAAAATGTAACCCTATCCATAACCCTAACCCTCACTGTAAACCTCACCCCAACCCTAACTCTAAACCTAAACCTCACCCACACCCTAACCCTAAACCTCACCCTCACCCTCAGCTGAAAGCTAACTCTAACCCTAACCATAACACTCACCCTAACCATAACCCTCAACCTTACGGTAACCCTGACCCTCAGACTAACTCTAACCTTTAACCTTACCGACACCCTCAACCTAACACTCACCCTAACCCTAAACTTAACCCGAAACCTAACTCTCAAACTAACCCTAACCCTAACATTCACCCTAAGCCTAACCCTCACCCTCACCCTAAACCTAACACACACCCTCATCCTAACCTTCACCCTAACCCTAACCCTAACCCTAACCCTAACCCTCACTGTAAACCTCACCCTAAACCTATCTCTAACCCTAAACCTCAAACTCACACTGATCCTAACCATAACCCTAACCCTAAACCTCACCCTAACACTAACTATAAACCTCACACTCACCCTAGCCCTCACCCTAACCCTAATCCTAAACCTAACCATCATCCTAACCCTCACCCTACCCCTAACCCTAACCCTAACACTAATCCTCACCCTCAACATAACCCTCAGCCTAACCCTAAGCCTAACCCTAAACCTAACCCTAACCCACACACTCACCATCACCCTAACCCTAATCCTAATCATAAACCTAATCCTAAACCTCAACCTATCCCTAAACCTAAAACTAACCCTAACCCTTACCCTCATCCTAAACCTCACCTGAACCCTAACTCTAACACTAAACCTCACCCTCACCGTAACCCTAACTCTAACCCTAAACCTAACCCTAAACCTCACCCTAACCCTAACCCTCACCCTCACCCTTACCATAACCCTAAACCTCACCCTAAACATAACCCTCACCCTAACCCTAACCCTCACCCTAACACTTACCCTCACACTAACACTAAACCTCCCACTAACTCTAACCCTCACCATAACCGTAAACCTCACCCAAAACCTAGCCCTAAACCTATCGCTCACCATAACCCTCATTCTAATCCTAACCCTCACCCTAACCCTAATCCTCATCCTCACCCTACACCTCATCCTCACCCTACACCTCACACTAACCCTAATCCTAACCCTAACCCTCACCCTCACCCTAAATCTAACCCTAACCCTTATCCTAACCCTCACCCTAACCCTAACCCTCACCTTAACCCTAACACTCACCCTCATCCGAAACCTCAGCCTAACCCTAAGCCTAACCCTAAACCTAACCCTAACCCTAACCCTCAAACTCACCTTCTCCCTAACCCTAATCCTAAACCTAACTCTAACCCTAACACTAATCTGAACCCTCACACTAACCCTCACCCTAACCCTATCTCTAAACCTAAACCTCAAACTCACCCTGACCCTATCCCTAACCCTAACCCTAAACCTCACCTTAACCCGAACCCTAAATCTCAACCTCACCTAGCCCTCACCCTAACCCTAATCCTAAACCTAACCCTCATCCTAACCCTCAAACTAAACTTAACGCTAATCCTCATTCTAACAATAACCCTCACCCTCAACCTAACCCTCAGCCTAACCCTAAGCCTAACCCTAAACCTAACCCTAACCCACACACTCACCCTCACCCTAATCCTAATCCTAATCATAAATCTAACCCTACCCTTCACCCTAACCCTCACCCTAACCACAAAACTAAAATTAACCCTAACCCTAACCCTCATCCTAACCCTCACCCTAACCCTAACTCTAACCCTAAACCTCACCTTCAAACTAAACATAATTTAAACCCTAACCCTAAACCTAAACCTCACACTAACCCTAACCCTCACCCTCACCCTCACTGTAACCCTAACCCTAAACCTAACAAAAACCCTAAACATAAACCTCACCCTAAACCTAACCCTCACCCTAACAATTACCCTCACCCTTACCCTAAACCTAACTCTAACCCTAACCCTAACAGTAACCCTAAATCTCACCCTAACCCTAAACCTCACCCTAACCCTAAACCTCACCCTCACCGTAGCCCTCACCCTAACCCTAATTCTAACCCTAACCCTCACCCTAATACTAACCCTCATCCTCACCCTAAACCTCACACTTACCCTAAACCTAATCCTCAATCTAACCCTCACACTCACCCTAACCCTCACCCTAACCCTTATGCTAACCCTCATCCTAATCCTAACCTTCAACATTACAGGAACACTCAACCTCAGCCTAAACCTCATCTTTACTCTTACCATCACGCTCACCTTAACCCTCACCCTAACCATAATCCTCATCCTAACACTCACCTTAACCCTAACCCTATCCATCAACCTAACACTAACCCTCAACCTCACCCTCACCCTCAGCATAACCCTAAGCCTAAACCTCACCCTAACCCTAATCCTCACCCTCACCCTAGCCCTCACCCTAATCCTAATCCTAACCCTAACTCTCATCCTAACCCTCACCCTAACCCAAACGCTAACCATCACCCAAAACCTATTCCTCACCCCCAACCTAACCCTCAGCCTAACCCTAACCCTAACCCTCAACCTAACCCAAACCCTCACCCATACAGTAACCCTAACCCGAACCCTCACCATAACCCTAAACCTAACCCAAACCCTAAACCTCACACTAAACCTAACCCTAAATTTAACCCTCACCCTAGCCCTCAACCTAACCCGAATCCTAACCCTATAACTTATCCTAACCCTCAACCTAAGCCTAACCCTAAACCTCACCCTAAACCTAACCCTCACCCTCACCCTCAGCCGAACTCTAAGCCTAAGCCTAACCCTAAGCCTAAACTTCACCGTCACCCACACCCTAACCATAATCCTAAATGTAACCCTATCCCTAACCCTAACTTTTACCCTAACCTTAACACTAACCCAACCCTAACACTAATCCTAACTCTAACCCGCACACTAACCCTCACCCTAACCATAACTCTAACCTTAAACCTCACCCTAACCCTAAGCCTAATCCTCACCCTCACCCTCAGGTGAAACCTAACTCTAACCCTAACCATAACCCTCACCCTAACCCTAACCCTCATCCTTACCATAACCCTCACCCTCAGACTTACCCTCACCGTTAACCTTACCGACACCTTCAACCTAACACAGAGCCTAACCCTAAACTTAACCCAAAACCTAACTCTCACCATAACCCTAACCCTAACACTCAACCTAACCCTAACCCTCATCTTCATCCTCAACCTCACCCTAACCCTAAACCTAACCCTCATACTCACCCTCTCCCTAAACCGAATCCTAAACCTCACCCTCACCCAAGCCCTCACCCTCACCCTAATCCTAAACCAAACCCTCACGCCAACCCTAACCCTAACACACACCCTCACCCTAACCTTCACCCAAAACCTAACCCTAAACCTAACCCTAACCCTAACCCTCACCGTAACTCTCACCCTAACCCTATCTCTAACCCTAAACCTCAAACTCACACTGATCCTAAACCTAACCCTAACCCTAAACCTCACCCTAACACTAAACCTAAACATCACCCTAACGCTATCCCTCACCCTAAACCTAACCTTAAACCTCACCCTCATCCTAACTCTCACCCTAACCCTAACCCTCACCCTAATCCTAACCCTCACCGTTTGGGGAACACTCACCCTCAGCCTAACCCTCACGTTTACTCTTACCGTCACGCTCACCCTAATCCTCATCCTAACCGTAACCCTCATCCTAACACTCACCCTAACCCTAACCCAGTCCATCACCCTAACCCTAAACCTCACCCTCACCCTCACCCTCAGCCTAACCCAAAGCCTAAACCTAAGCCTAACCCTAACCCTCACCCTCACCGTAGCCCTAACCCTAAACCTGATCTTAACCCTAACCCTCATCCTAATCCTCACCCTAACCCTAAAACTAAACATCACCCAAAACCTATTCCTCACTCCCAACCTCACCCTCAGCCTAACACTAAGCCTATTCCTAACCTTAACAGTAACCCTCACCCTCAGCCTCACCCTCAACTCAAACTTAACCCAAACCAAAACACTAACAATAACCAGAATTTTAACCCTAGGCCTAACCCTAATCCTCATGCCCACCCTCACCCTCAGCCTAACCCTAAGCCTAACCTAGGCCTAACCCTAACCCTCACCATAACCCTAACCCTAACCCTAACCCTAATCCTAATCCTAAAACTAATCCTAATAAACAGCCACATCCTCACCCTAACCCAAACCCTAGCCCTCACCCTCACCCTCACCCTAAGCCTAAGCCTAACCCTAACCCTAACCCTAACTCTCACACTCACACTCACCCTAACCCTCATCCTAAACCTCACCCTATCACTATTCCTAGCCCTGACCCTAACCCTCACCATAGCCCTCACCCGTACCCTAATCCTAACACTAAACCTCATCCTAACCCTAACCCTAACTCTAACCCAAACCCTAAACCTAAACCTCATCCTAGGCCCAACCCTAAACCTCACCCTTACCTTCACTGTAACCATAACCCTAACCCTAACACTCACCCTAACCCTAACACTCACCCTAACCCTCACATTAACCCTAACCATCACCCTAAACTTAAACCTCAACCTAACACTAACCCTAACCCTCACCCTCACCCTAGCCCTCACCCTAACCCTCAGCCTCATCCTCACCCTAAACCTCACACTAACCCTAACACTAATCCTCAATCTAAGCCACACCCTCACCGTAACCTTTACCCTAATCCTCACCCTAAACCTAACCCTCTCCCTTACCGTAACCCTTACACTTGGCCTAACCCTCACCTTTACCCTTACCGTCAATCCCACCCTAAACTTCACCCTAACCCTCATCCTCACCCTAACCCCGACCCTAAACATAACTCTACCCCTAAACCTCACCCTCACACTAACCCTAATTCTAACCATAACCCTAACACTAAAGCTCACCCTAAACCTAACCCTCACACTCACCCTCACAGTAACCGTAACCCTAACCCTAACCCTAAAAATAACCCTCACCCTAACCCTGACACTCAACCTACTGCTTACCCTCACCCTAACACTAATCCTAACCCTAACACTAACCCTCACACTAACCATAACCCTCACCCGAATTCTAAACCTCACCCTAACCCTAAACCTCAACCTAGCCCTCACACTAACCCTAATTCTAACCCTCACCATCACCCTATCCCTAATCCTCATCCACACCCTAAACCTCACACTAACACTAACCCTAATCCTCAATCTAACCCTCACCCTAACCATTACCCGAACCCTTACCGTAAACCTCACCCTAACGGTAACCCAAACCCTAACCCTAAATCTAACCTAACCCTAAACCTAAACCTCGTCCCAAAACTAATCCTAAACCCTAATCCTAAACCTAACCCTATCCCTAACCCGAACCTTCACCCTAAACCTCACCCTTGCCCTCACCCTAACTCTAATCCTAAACCTACACTTCATCCTAACCCTCACCCTAACCCTAACCTTAACCCTCACCCTAACACTAACCCGAACACTCACCCATATACTGGGCCTAAGCCTAAACCAAAGCCTAAGCCTAACCCTAAACCAAAACCTCACCATAACCCTTACCCTAATACTAACCCTAACTCTAACCCTAAACCTCACCCTTACCCTAAGCCTAATTTTAATCCTAACCCTAAATCTAAACCTCATCCTAACCCTAACCCTAACAATAACCCTAAACCTAACACTAAAAACCTTAGCCTTACCCTAAACCTAACCCTCACCCTCACCCTATCAGTAACCATAACCCTAACCCTAACTGTAACAATAACCCTAACCCTAACCCTAATTCTAACCCTCACCCTCACCCTAAACCTAAACCTAACCGTAACCCTCAACCTAACCCTAAGCCTCACGCAAAACTTAACCATAACCCTAACCCTCACCCTAACCCTAAACATAACCTGAACACTAACACTCAACCTCACCCTAACCCCAACCCTAACCCTCACCCTCACACTAGCCCTCACCCTAATCCTAATCCTAACCCTAACACTCATCCTAACCCTCACCGTAACACTAACCCTAACCCTCACCCTCACCCTAACTCTAAACCTAACCCTAACCCTCAACCTAACCCTAACCCTCACCCTCACATTACCCCTTACCATAAACCTCACCCTAACCCTAAATTTAACCCGAAACCTAATTCTCACACTAACCCTAACACTAACCCTCACCCTAACCCTAACCCTCGCCCTCATCCTCACCCTCAGCCTAACCCTAAGCCTAAGCCTAACCCTAACACTCACACTCACCCTAACACTAACCCTAATCCAAACCCTCACCCAATCCCTAACCCAAACCCTAAACTTCACCCCAACACTAACCCTAACCCTCACCCTCACCTTAGCCCTCACCCTAACCCTAAGCCTAACCCTAATCCTAACCCTCACACTCACCCTAACACTAACCCTAATCCTAACCCTAACCCTAACCCTAACCCTCACCCTCACCCTAACACTCACCTTAAGCCTAACCGTAAAATTAATCCTAACCCTAACCCTAACACTAAACCTCACCATAACACTAAAATTAACAATACCCCTAAGCCTAAACCTCACCCTAATACTAATCCTAAACCTCAACCTCACCCTAGCCCTCACCCTAACCCTAACCCTCAACCTTACCCAAGACCTCACACTAACCCTAACACTAATCCTCAATCTAACCCTCACCCTCACCCTAACCCTAACCCTATCAATCACCCTAACCCTAGCCCTCACCCTTACCGTAAACCTCACACTCAGCCTAACCATCACCTTTACCCTTACCATCATGCCCACCCTAACACTCACCCTAACCCTAACCCTGACCCTAACCCTAACTCTACCCCTAAACTTTACCCTCAACCTAACCCTAACTCTAACACTAACCCTAACACTAAACCTCACCCTAACACTAACCCTAAACCTCCGCCTCAACCTCATGCTCAGCCTAACCCTAAGCCTAAGCCTAACCCTTACCCTAACCCTCACCCTCACCCTTGCCCTCACCCTAACCCTAATCCTAACCCTAACCCTCATCCTAACTCTCACTCTAACCCTAAACCTAACCATAACCCTAACCCTAATCCTCACCCACACCCTCACCCTCAGCCTAACCCTAAGCCTAAGCCTAACCCTAACCCTAACCCTAAAACTCACCCTCACCTTAAAACTAATCCTAACCCTAACCCTAACCCTAAACCTAAACCTCAACCTAACCCTCACCCTAACCTTAAACCTAACACCAACCCTAACATTAACCCTCCAAGTAACCCTAAATCTAACCCTAAACCTCACCGTCATCCTAAACCTAATCCTACCCTAACCCTAAACCACACCCTAAACCTAACCGTATCCCTCACCCTCACCCTCACCCTCACCCTCACCCTCACCATAACTCTAATCCTAACCCTAACTATAATACTAATCCTAAATTTAAACGTAACCCTAACCCTAATCCTACAATTCACCCTCACTCTATTCCTAACCCTAACCCTAACCCTCAACCTAACCCTAACCCTCGAACTCACTGAAACCCTAACCCTCATCCTAACCCTCACCCTAACCCTAACCCTAATTATAAACCTAACCCTAACACTAACCCTAACACTCACCCTCACCCTAGCCCTCACCCCAACCCTAATCCTAATCCTAACCCTCACCCTCACACTCACCTGCACACTCACCCTCACCATAACTCTAAATTTAACCCTAATGCTAACCCTAAACCTAACCCTAATCCTAACACTAACCATAACCCTCACACTAACCCTCCCCCTAAACCTATATCTAACCCTAAACCTCACCCTCACCCTCACCCTTACCCTAACCCTAACCCTAATCCCCACCCTAAACGTAACCCTAACCCTCACCCTCAACCTAAAGGGAATTCTAACCCTAAAATTAACAATAACACTAACCTTATCCCTAATCCTCACCCCCACCCTCATCCTCAGCCTAACCCTAAGTCTAAGCCTAACCCTCACCCTAACCTTCACACTCACCCTAATCCTAAACCTAATCCCAAACCTAAGCCTATCCCTAAATCTCACCCTAAATCTAACCCTAACACTAACCCTAACCCTCACGCTTACCCTCAACCTCACATTAACTATAACCCTAACCCTAACAATAAGAATAACACTCTACCATGACCATAACCATAACCATAACCCTCACCGTTAACCTCACCCTCACCACAAACTTAACACTAAATATAACACTAACAATAACCCTAACCCTAACCCTAATCCTAATCCTCACCCCCACCATCACCCTCAGCCTTACCCTATCACTAACCCCAAACCTAACCCTAACCCTCACTGTAACCCTAACCCTAAAACTAACCCTAACCCTAACCCTAAACCAAACAATAAACCTAACACTAAACCTAACCCTAATCCTCACCCTCACACTCACTCTAACCCAATCCCTAACCCTAACCCTCACCTAACCCTAAGACTAACCCTAACCCTAACCCTAACACACACACTCACTCACCCTAACCCAAATCCTAAACCTGACCCTATCCTTAACCCTAAACCTCACCCTAACCCTCACCCTAGCCCTCACCCTAAACCTAATCCTAACCCTCACCCTTATCTTAACCCTCACCCTCAGCCTAAACCTCACCTTTACCCTTACCATCATCCTCACCCTAACCCTCACCCTAAACCTAAACCTCATCCTAAGACTTACCCAAACAATAAACCTAACCATCACCCTAAACCTAACACTCACCCTCAACCTCATGCTCAGCCTAAACCTAAGCTTAAGCTTAAACCTTATCCTAGCCCTCACCCTCACCCTAGCCCTCACCCTAACCCTAATCTGAAACCTAACCCTCACCCTAACCCTAACCATAACCATAACCCTAACCCTAATCCTCAGCCCTACACTCACCCTCAGTCTAACCCTAAGCCTAAGCCTAAGCCTAACCCTAACCCTCACCCTCACCCTCACCCTAACCTTAACCCTAACACTAACCCTAACCCTAAACCTCAACCTAACCCTCCCCCTAAACCTAAATCTAACCCTAAAACTAGCCCACAACTAAACCCAAATACTAACCCTAACCCTAAGCCTAAACCTCACCCAAACACTAACCCTAACTCTCACTCTCACCATAGCCCACACCCTAATCCTAATACTAACCCTAATCCTCATCCTAACCCTCACCCTAACCCTAACCTTAACCCTCAGGCTGACCGTAACCCTAATCCATCCCCTCACCCTAACCCTTAACTTATCCCGAACAGTAACACTAACCCTATCCCTAACGCTAAACCTCACCCTAACCCTAACCCTAAACCTCACCCTCACCCTAGCCCTCACCCTAATCTTAATCCTAACCCTAACCATCATCCTAACCCTCACCCTAACACTAACCCTAACCCTCACGCTCACCCTCAGTCTAACTCTAAACCTAACCCTAACCATAATACTAATTCTAAACCTAAACCTAACCCTAACCCAAACCCTAATCCTACCACTCACTGTCATTCTAATCCTAATCCTAAACCTAACCCTCAAACTTACCCTAAACCTCAACCTCACTGTAACCCTAACCATCATTCTGACCCTCACCCTAACCCTAACCCTAATTCTAAACCTTACCCTAACACTAACCCTAACCCTCACTCTCACCCTAACCATAATCATAACCCTAACCCTCATCCTAACTCTCACCATAACCCTAACCCTAAACATAACCCTAACCCTAATCATCACACCCACCCTCAACCTCAGCCTAACTCTAAGCCTAAGCCTAACCCTAACCCTAACCCTCAGACTCACCCTCACCTTAAAACTAATAATAACCCTAACCCTAACCCTAACCATAAACCTCAACCTAACCCTCATCTTAACCTTAAACCTAACTCTAACCCTAACATTAACACTCCACCTAAGCCTAAATCTAACCCTAAACCTCACCGTCGTCCTAACCCTAATCCTAGCCGTAACCCTAAACCTAAACGTATCCCTCACCCTCACCCTCACCCTCCCCATAACTCTAACCCTAACCCTAACCATAATACTAATCCTAAACCTAAATGTAACCCTAACCCTAACCCTAATCCTATCACTCACCCTCATTCTAATCCTAATCCTAACCCTAAACCTCAACCTAACCCTAAACCTCAACGTCACTGTAACCCTAACCCTCATCCTAACCCTCACCCTAAACCTCACCCTAATTCTAAACCTTACCCTAACACTAACCCTAACCTTCACTCTCACTCTAGCCCTCACCCTAACCCTAATCCTAACCCTACCACTCACCCTAACCCTAAAATCACCCTCACCTTTACCCTCAGCCTAACCCTAAGACTAAGCCTAACCCTAACCCTCACACTCAACCTAACCCTTACACTAATACTAATCCTAACCCTCAGCCTAACCCTCACCCTCACCCTAACCCTAACCCTAACAATAATCCTAACCCTAATCCTCACCCTAACCCTCCCCTTAACCCTAACTCTAACCCCAAACCTCACCCTCACCTAACCCTAAACCTAACCCTAACCCTAACCTTAACCCTAAACCTCTCCCTAACCCTAACCCTCACCCTCAACCTCAACCTCACCATAACTCTAACCCTAACCCTAACAATAAGAAAAATCTTAACCCTAACCATAACCAGAACCCTCACTGTCAGCCTCACCCTCATCACAAACTTAACACTAACCATAACAGTAACAATAATCCTAACCCTAAACCTAACCATAATCCTCACCCCCACAATCACCCTCAGCCTAACCCTAACACTAATCTTAATCCTAGCCCTAACCCTTACCTTAACACTAACACTAACACTAACCCTAAACCAAACCTTAAACCTAAACCTAAACCTAACCCTAATCCTCAGCCTCAACCTCACATTAAACCTAACCCTAACCCTATCCTTAACCCTAACCCACACCCTAATCCTCACCTAACCCTAACCTCACCCTCACCTTCACCCTCAGCCTAACCCAAAGACTAAACATAATCCTCACACTAAACATAATCCTAACCCTAACCCTCACCTTAACCCTAAACCTCAACCTAATCCTCACCCTAAACCTCACCCTATCCCTATCCCTGACACAAGCCCTAAAACTCAACCTAATCATCACACTAACCCTCACCCTAATGCTAAACCTAACACTAAACCTCACCCTAACCCTCACCCTAACCCTAAACATAACCCTCAACCTCAACCTAGCCCTCATGCTAACCCTAATCCTAACCCTAACCCTCACCCTAACCCTTACCCTCACCCAAACCATAACCCTCACCCTCACAATAACCTTCACAATAACCCTAACCCAAACCCTAACTCTAACCCTCACCCTAAACCTCACACTCAATCTAACTGTAAACCTCACCCTAACCCTCTCCCTAAACCTAACCCTAAGCCTAACTCTAACCCTCACCCTAAACTTCACGCTCACCCTAATCCTAAACCTAACCCTCAACCTCACCCTAACACTCACACTAAAACTTAAGCTCAGCCCCAACCTAACCCTTACACTCACCCTAACATTCATCCTCATCCTAACTCTAAACCTAACTCTAATACGAACCCTCACACTCAGCCTCACACTAACCCTAATCCTAAACCTCACCCTCACCCTTACCCTCACCATAACCCTCAACCTCGCCCTCAGCCTCACCCTAAACCTATCCCTAGCCCTCACACTAACCCTAAAACTCACCCTAACCCTAACCCTAACCCTCACCCTCAAACTCACCCTAAACCTAACCCTAAACTTAACCCACAGCTTAACCCAAATGCTAGCCCTAACCCTCACACTCACCCGAAAACTCACCCTAACCCTTACCCTCACCGTAAATCTAACTCTAACCCTAACCCTCAACCTCAACCTAACCCTCACACTAACCCTAACCCTAACCCTCACCCTAACCCTAAGCCTAACCCTTATCCTCACCCTAGCTCTCACCATAACCCTAATCCTAACCCTAACCCTCACACTAACCCTAACCCTCACCCCAACCCTAACCCTCACCCTCAAACTAAACCTCACCCTAGCCCTACTTCTAACCCTCACCCTAACCCTCACCCTATCCCTATCGCTGACACCAACCCTAAACCTCAACCTACCCCTCACGCTAACGCTCACCCTAACCCTAACCCTAACACTAAACCTCACCCGAACCCTCACCCTAACGCATAACCTCACCCTCACCCTAACCCTCACACTTATCCTAACCCTCACCTTAACCCTAAATATAAACTTCATCCTAACCCTAACCCACACCCTCGGCTTAACTGTAACCCTCACCCTAACCATAACCCTATCCATAACCCTCACCATAACCCTAACCCTAACTCTCATCCTCAACCTAACCCTAACCCTAAACCTCACCCTAAAACTCACAATCACCCTCAAAATAACCCTAACTCGAACCCTAAATCTAAACTTCACCCTAACCCTCACCCTCACTCTAACCCTAAACCTCACCCTAACACTCACCCTATCCCTATCCCTGACACTAACCCTAACTCTCAACCTAAATCTCACCCTAACCCTTAAACTCACCCTCACCCTAACCCTCACACTAATCCTAACCCTCACCCTAATCCTAAACTTAACCATCACCCTCAACCTAGCCCTCACCCTAACCCTAACCCTAACCCTCACCCTAACCCTAACCCTAACCCTCACCTTAACCCTAAATCTAAACCTAACCCTAAGCCTATCCCTCACCCTCACCAGAGCCCTCACCCTCACCATAACCCTCAACTTCGCCCTCACCCTCACATTAACCCAAACGCTCAACCTAACCCTCAACCTAACCCTCACCCTTACCCCAACCCTAACACTAAACCTCACCATAACCCTCAACCTAACCCTTAACCTCACCCTCACCCTAACCATCACCTAATCCAAACCCACACCCTAATCCTAAACCTAAACGTCACCCTCACCCTAACCCATACCCTCAGCCTAACTCTAACCCTCACCCTAACCCGAACCCTATCCCTCACCCTCACCCTAACCTTAATCCTAACCCTATCCCTCACCCTAACCCTGAACCTAACCCTCATCCTCAATCTAGCCCACACCCTAACCCTAATCCTAACCCTAACCCTCAACTTAACCCTTACCCTCACACTAACCATAACCCTCACCCTAACCCTAACCCCAATCCTCACCGTAACCCTCACTCTAAACCTTACCCTCACCCTAACCATAACCCTCAGCCTCACAATAACCCTCACAATAACCCTAACCAGTACCCTAACTCTAACACTCACCCTAACCCTCACCCTCACTCTAAACCTAAACCTCACCCTAACCCTAACCCTAAGCCTTACTCTAACCCTAACCCTAAACCCCTAAACGTAACCCTCACCCTAACCCTAATGCTAGCCCTAATCCTCACATTCACCCTAAACCTCACCCTAACCCTTACCCTCACAGTAAACCTAACCCTAACATTAACCCGAACCCTCAACCTAACCCTCAACCTTACCCTAACCCTATGCCTAACCCAAACCCTAATCCTGAATCTCACCCTCAACCTAACTGTAACCCTTACCTTCTCCATAACCCTATCCCTATCCCAAAACCTAACCCTCAGCCTCACCCTTAACCTCACCTAAACCCGAACCCGTACGCTCACCCTAACCCTAACCCTATCCCTAAACCTAACCCTCACACGAACACTAAACCTCACCCTCACATTAACACGATCCCTCACCCTAACCCTCATCCTAACTGTAAGCCTAACCCTAACCCTCACTCTAAACGTAAGCCTAAACCTGAACCTAACCCTCACCCTCACTCTAACCCTCACACTCACCCTCACCCTCAGCCTAAACCTAACCCTAATCCTAACAATATCCCTCACCCTCATCTTAACTCTAACCCAAATCCTAAACCTAACCCTCACATTCTCCCTCACACTCACACTAACCCTAACACTAATCCTCACCCTAAACCTAACCCTTAGCCTAACCCTAACCCGCACACTCACCCTAACCCTCACACTAACCCTAAACATCACCCTAACCCTAACCCTATCACTCAAGCTAACCCTTACCCTAACCCTAAACCTAACCCTCACCCTAACACTAACCCTCAACCCCACCCAAACCCTCACCCTCATCTGAAACCTCAACCTCACCCTAACCCTCACCATTACCCTAAATAAAGCCCCAACCCTAAGCCTCACACTAACCCTAACCCTAACCCTCACCCTTACCCTCACCCTCACCCTGAGCCTAACTTTAACCCTAAACCTAATCCTAACCCTAAACCTCAACGTCACCCTGACCCTCACCCTAAACCTTACCCTCACCCTAACAGTAACCCTAACCCTAACCCTCATACTAAACCTAACCCTCACCATATCCCTAAGCCTACCCCTCAACCTAACCCCCACATTAACCCTAAACCTAACCCTCACGCTAAAGTTAAACCTCACCCTAACCCTAACCCTCACCCTCACCCTCACACTCACCCTAACCCTTATACTCACCCTAAGCCTAACACTAACACTAACCCTAAAACTAAACCTAACCCTCACTCTAACCCTAACTCTAAACTTCACCTTAACCGTAACCCTCACCCTAACTGTCACCCTCAACGTCACCTTAACCCTCACCCTAACCCTAACTCTAACCCTCACCTTAACCGTAACCCTCACCCTAACCCTCACCCTCAACCTAATCATCACCCTAACCCTAACCCTTACTTAGTTGAAACCCTCACCCTCACCTTCACCCTCACCCTAAGCCTCACCCTAACCTTAGCCCTCAACTTAACCCTAACCCTAATACTAACCCTCACCCTCACCCTAACCCTCACCCTCACCAGAGCCCTCTACTTAACCCTAACCCTAATCCTAACTCCCACCCTAACACTCACACTCAAGCTCAGGCTAACCCTCACCCTCATCCTAATCCTAAACCTAACCCTCACCATCACCCTAACCCTCAACCTAACCCACACCCTCATCCTAATCCTAACCCTAACCCTAACCCTCACACTAAACCTAACCCTCACCCTCACACTCACCCTAACCCTCACACTAACCCTAACCCTCATCCTCACCCTAAACCTCACCCTAACCCTAACCCAACCCCTCACCCTAACCCTCACCCTATCCCTATCCCTGACACTAATCCTAACCCTCAACCTAACCCTCAACCTAACGCTCAATCCTAACCCTAACCCACAATCTAACCCTAATCCTCACCCTCAACCTAACCCTTAACCTCACCCTCACCCTCACCCTAACCCTCACACTAACCCTAACTCTCACCCTAACCATAACCCTAAATGTCACCCTCACCCTAACCTTCACTCTCAGCCTAACTTTAACCCTCACCCTGACCCTAAACCTAACCTTCACACTAACCCGAAACATAACCCTCACACTCCCCCTAACACTCACGTTAACCCTAACGCTCATTCTCACACTAACCCTCACCCTAACCATAACCCTCACACTAAACCTAACACTCACCCTAACCCTAACTCTACCCCTCACCGTTACCCTCATCCTAACCATAACTATAACCCTCACCATAACCCTAAACCTAACTTTCACCCTCAACCTAGCCCTCACCCTAACCCTAATCCTATCCCTAACCCTCACCCTAACCATATCCCTCACCCTTACAATAACCCTCACCCTAACCCTAACCCAAAACCTAACTCCAATCATCACCCCAACCCTAAACCTCACCATCACCCTTTCCCTCACCCTAAAACTCAACCTAACCCTAACTTTAAGCCTAACCCTAACCATCAACCTAACCCTCACCCTAACCCTAATCCTAAACCTAACCCTCATCCTCACCCTTACCCTTAACCTCAGCCTTACCCTAACCCTCACACTAAACCTAACCCTCACCGTAATCCAAAGCATAAACGTCACCCTCAACCTCAAGCTCACCTTCAGACTAACTCGAACCCAAAGGCTAATCCAAACCCTCACCCTCAGCCTCAACCTAACCCTAACCCTAACCCTCATCCTCACCCTAACCCTCAGCCTCGCCCTCACCCTCACACTAACCCTAATCCTAACCTAACTCTCATCCTAACCCTAAACTTCAACCTAACCCTAACCCTAACTCTCACCCTAAACCTAACCCTAAACCTAATCCTAACACTACCCCTCACCCTAACCCTCATGCTAACCCTAAATCTAACCCTAACCCTCACCCTACACCTCACACTAACCCTAACCCTGAAAGTAAACCTCACCCTAACCCTCACCCTCAGCCTAACTCTAACCCTCACCCTAACCACAAACCTAACCCTCACACTAACCCTAACCCTAATCCTCACCATCACCCTAACCCTAAACTAACCCTCACCCTAACCCTCACCCTAATACTCACAGTAACCCTAAAACTCACCCTCACCCTAGCTCTAACCCTAACACTCAACCTAAACCTAACCCTATCCCTAACCGTCACCCTTACCCTAAAGCTCACCCTCACCCTAACCCTAAACCTACCCCTCACCCTAACCCGCATGCTAACCCTAAATCTAAAACTAACCCTCACCCTAACCATCACCCTAACCCTAAATCTTACCCTAACCCTCACCCTAACTCTAACCCTTACTCTCACCCTAAACTAACCTTAATTCTAAGATTATCCCTCAACCTCACCCTAGCCCTCACACTAACCCTAATCCTAACCCTAACCCTCACCCTCACCCTAATCTTCGCCCTAACCCTCACCCTAACAATAGCCCTAACCCTCACCCTAACCCTCACGCTAACCTTAATCCTAAACATAACCCACACCCTCACCCTAACGCTCACCCTAACCCTTAAACTCAGCCTCACCCTAACCCTCAAACTAAACCTACCCCTCACCCTAACACTAAACATAAATGTCACCCTCACCCTCACCCTCAGCCTCAGCCTAAATCTAACCGTAACGCTAATCCGAACCCTCACACTCAGGCTCACCCTAACCCTAACCCTAACCATCACCCTCACTCTCACCATCACCCTAACCCTCACCCTAACCCTAAACCTTACCCTCAATCTAACCAAACACTATCCCTGAACCTAAAACTCACACTAACCCTAAAGCTCACCCTCATCCTAAACCTCTCCCTCACACTAAGGCTTACCCTCACCCTAACCCTAAACCTATGCCTCAACCTAACCCCAACCCTAACCCTCACACTAAACCTAGCCCTCACCCTAACCCTAACCCTAGCCCTCACCTTAACCCTCAACTTAACCCTAACCCTAACCCTAACCCTCACCCTAACCCTTACCCTCACACTAAAGCTAACCCTAACCCTCACCTTACCTTTATCCTCACTGTAACCCTAACCCTGACACTAAATCTATCCCTCACGCTAACTCTAACCCTGCCCCTCACACTAACACCCACCCTAAACCTAACCGCAACCCTCATCCTAACCCTAACACTCACCCTCACCCTAAACCTCACCCTAATCCAAACCCTCACCCTAATCCTAAGCCTAATCCTCACACTAATCCTATCCCTCACCCTAACCCTCACCCTCACCCTAGTCCTCTCCCTAACACTAACACTTATCTAACTGAAACCCTCAACCGAACCCTAACCCGAACCCTAAAAATAACCATCACCCTACCCCTCACCCTCACCCTAACCCTAACCCTAACCCTAACCCTAACCCTCACCCTAACCCAAACGCTAAACCGAAGTCTCACATTAACTCTCACACTAACCCTAAACCTAACCCTTACCCTCACCCTCAGGCTTACATTAACCCTAACCCTAACCCTCATACTAACCAAAACCCTCAACCTAACCCTAACCCTACACCTCACTCTAACCCTCATCCTAACACTAACCTAACCCTAAACCTAAACCTAACACTCACCCACACCCTCACCCTCAGCCTAAACCTAACCCAAACCCTAATCCTAAAACTAATACTCAACTTCACTCAAACTCTAGCCCTAAACCTATCCCTAAACCTCACACTAACCCTCACCCTAACCCAAATCCTAACCACTACAATAACCCTAACCCTAAACCCAAAACTAACTCTCACCCTCAAATTAACCCTAACCCCAACCCTACCACTCACCATAACCCTAACCTTCACCATCAACCTAATCCTCACCCTAACCCAAATCCTTAGCTAACCGAAAACCTCAATCGAACTCTAAACCTAACCGTAACCCTAACCCTCACTCTACACCTCACCCTAAAACTAACCGTAACCCTAACACTCACCCTCACCCTAACCCTAACCCTACCCTAACCCTCAAACTAAACCTATCCCTCACCCTAATCCAAAGCCTAACCCTAACACTCAACCTCAACCTAGCCGTCACCATAACCCCAATCCTAACCCTAAACCTCAAACTAACCCTAACCCTCACCCTCACTTTCACCCTAACCCTAACCCTCACACTAACCCTCATCATAACCCTATCCCTAATCCTAACCCTCAGCCTCACCCTCACCTTCAACCTAACCCAAACACTAACCCTCACCCTAACCCTCACACTAACAGTCACGCTAAACCTAACCCTCACTCTCACCCTAAACCTCACCTTAACGCTTACCCTCATCCTAAACCTAACCCTAACCCTAACCCTCACACTAAACCTAACCCTCACCCTAACCCTAATCCTAACCCTCAAGCTAACACTCACCTTAACCCTAACCTTACACCTCACCCTAAACCTAAACCTCACCCTCATCCTAAACCTAACCCTAACCCTAACCCTCACAGTAAACCTAACCCTCACCCTAACCCTAATCCTAACCCTCAAGCTAACACTCACCCTAACCCTAACCTTACACCTCACCCTAAACCTAAACCTCACCCTAATCCTAAACCTAACCCTAACCCTCACCCTCAATCTAGCCCTTACCTTAACCCTAATCATAACCTTAACCCTCAACCTACCCTAACACTCATCCTCACCCTAACCCTCACCCTCACCCTAACCCTCACCCTAACCCTAACCATAATCCTAACACTAACCCTCACTCTCACACTCACCCTAACCCTAACCCTAACCCAAAACCTCACAGTAAGCATAACCATCACTCTAACGCTCACCCTAACCCTAAAGCTCACTCTAAGCCTTACCCTCACCCGAACCCTAAACCTAACCCTGATCCTCACTCTAACCCTAAGCCTAACCCTATCCCTCACAGTACCCCTCCTCCTAACCCTAAACCTAAACCTAACCGTCACCCTCACACTAACCCTAACTCTAACCCTAACCCTAACCCTCACACTAACCCTAACCCTCACACTATCCCTAACCCTACCCCTCACCCTATCCATCATCCTAACCCTAACCTAACCCTAAACCTAAACCTAACCCTCACACACAGCCTCAACCTCAGCCTAACCCTAACAATGATCCTAACCCTAATCCGGACCATCACCCTCTTCCTAGCCCTAACCCTAAACCTAACCCTCAGCCTCACCCTCAGCCTAACCATAAACCTAACCCTCACCCCAAACCTAACCCTAACTCTCACACTCAACCTCACCCTAACCCTAAACCTAACCCTAACCCTCACCCCAACCCTAACCCTAGTACTAACTCTAACCCTCACCCTCACACTAACCCTCACCCTAACCCTTACCGTCACCCTAACACTAACCCCAAGCCTAAGCCTATCCCTCACACTAAACCAAACCTTCACTCTAACCCTAATCCTACCCTCAGCCTAACGCTCACCATAACCTTTACCCTAAATCTAATCCTCACCCTATCCCTAACCCTAACCCTAACCCTCACCCCCACCCAAGTCCTCACCTTAAACCTACCCATAACCCTCACCCTCACCTTATCCTTAATGCTAACCCTAGCATTCACCCTCAACCTAACCCTCACCCTAACCCTTACCCTCACCTTAACCCTCACTGTAACACTAACCCTCACCCTAACACTAACCCTAACCCACACCCTAACACTCAACCTCAACCGAAGCCTCACCATAACACTATTCCTCACTGTCACCCTAACCCTCACCCAAACCCTAAAGCTCACCCACACCTTAACCCTCACCCTCACCTGAACCCTCATCCTAACCCTAACCCTTAACCCTCATCCTCACCCTAAACATAACCTTAACACTAACCCTCACATTAACCCTAAACCTAACCCTCAACCTAACCCTCAACCTCACCCTCACCCTCATCCTAAGCCTAACCCTAACCCTAAAACTAATCCAAAACCTAAACCTCTCCCTCACCTTCACCCTAACCCTAACATTTAGCCTATCCCTAACCCTCACATGCACCTTAACCCTAATCCTAACCCTAATATTAACCCTCACACTCACCCTAATCCTAAAACTAATACTCACTCTGAAACTAACCCTTACCCTAACCCTTATCCTCACCCTAAATCTAACCCTAACCCTAAATCTAAACTTCACACTAAACCTAACCATCATCCTAACCCTAACCCTCACCCTAACCCTCACCCTCACTCCTTCCCTCACCCTAAGCCAAACCCTAACCCTAACCCTAGTCCTAAACCTAACACTTTCCCTCAACCTCACCCTAACCCTAAACCTAACACTCACCCACACCCTAACCCTC
This sequence comes from Dipodomys merriami, assembly GCF_024711535.1. NCBI lineage: Eukaryota > Metazoa > Chordata > Mammalia > Rodentia > Heteromyidae > Dipodomys > Dipodomys merriami. Next base: position 340,829 of record NW_027206021.1, read on the forward strand.
ACTATAACACAAACTTTCACGCTCACTCTAACCCTCACCCTCACCCTAAACATCACGCTAACTGTAACCCTCACCATAACTCTAAACCTAACCCTATGCCTAACCTTCACTGTCACCCTAATGCTAACCATAAGCCGAACCTTCACCCACAACCTAACGCTCACACTCACCCTCACCCTAAACATCACCGTAACCCTCACCCTCACCCTAAACATAACCCTAACCCTACCCCTCACCCTAACCCTTAACCTAACCCTAACCTGTACACGAAACCTAACCCTCACCCTAACCTTACCGTATCCCTCACCCTCAGTCAAACCCTAACCCTACCACTAGTCTTAAACCTAACCCTTTCCCTCACCCTCAACCTAACCCTAACCCTCACCCTAACCGTCACCATAACACTAACCCTAACTCTCACCCTCACCATAAACCTAACCCTAACCCTAACCCTCACCCTAACCCTAAAGCTAACTCTGACCCTCACTCTCCAACTAACCCTCACCCTAAACCTTAACCTCACCCTAACCCTAACTGTAACCCTAAAACTCACACTAAACTTAAGCCTCAACCTAACCTTACGCTATCCCTCATCCTAACACATACCCTAATCCTAATCCTAACACTCACCCTCACCCTAACCCTAACCCTAACACTCACCCTCACCCTAACCCTAACCGTCACCCTAACCCAAAACCGCAACCACACCCTAACCTTCACACTCACCCAAACCCTCACCCTCAACCTAACCCTCACCCTCACCCTAAACCTCACCCTAACCCGAACCCAACCCTAACCCTCACCCTAACTTTAACGCTAAACCTGAACCTAAGCCTCAAACTAACCCTCACCCTAACCCTTATCCTCACCCTAACTCTAACCCTAACCGTAATCCTAACCCTCACAATAAACCTAACCCTCATCCAAAACCTAACCCTATCCCTAAACTTAACCCTCACCCTAACCCTAACTCTAACCCTAACCCTCACTGTAACCTTAACCCTAATGCTCACCCTCACCGTAACCCTCATACTAAACCTGACACTCACACAAACCCTATCCCTCACCCTAACCCTCACCCTCACCCAAACACCCTAAACCTAAACCTAACCTCACCCTCACCCTAATGCTAACTGTCACCTAAACCTCACCCTACCCCTAACCCTCAGCCACACCCTAACCCTCACCCTCACCCAAACACTCATCCTCACCCTCAGCTTCACCCTCACCCTAATCCTCAACCTAACACAAACCTTGGCGTAAACGAAATCCTCAACCGAAACCTAACCCCAACCCTAACCCTGACACTCACGCTACCCCTCACCCTAACCCTAACCCTAACCCTAACCCTCGCCCTCATCCTTACCTTCACCCTAACCATTAACCTCAGCCTAACCCTCACCCTAAACCTCACTCTAATCCTAATCCTCACCCTCACCCACACCCTACCTCAAACCTAACCCTAACCCTCACCTTAACCTTTACCCTCAACCTATACCTATCACTGAGTCTCACCCTAACCCTCACCCAAACCATAAAACTAACTGTAATGCTGACCCTCACCCTCTCCCTAACCACCATCCTAACCCTTACCCTCACCCTAACCCTAACCCTCACGCTAACAGTCACCCTCACCCTAACCCAAATTATAATCCTCACCCTAACCCTAACCCTAACCCTATCCCTCAACCTCAAACTAACCGTCACACTAACCCTTACCCTCACCCTAATGCTAAGCCTTACCCTCACACTAACCCTAACCCTCACCCTAACCATAACCCTACCCCTCACCCTAACCCTCATCGTAACCCTAAACTAAACCTAACCCTAAACCTAACCCTCACCTTCACCCTCAACCTCAGCCTAACCCTAACCTTAACCCTAATCCAAACCCTAATCCTCACCCTAACCCTAACCATTATCCTAATTCTAACCCTAATCCTCACCCTAAACCTAACACTCAGCCTAACTTTCACCCTAAACCTAAACCTAACCATAACGCTCACCCTCACCCTAAACCTCACCCTAACCCTTACCCTCAGCCTAACCCTCAGTCTAACCCTCAACCTAACCCTAACCCTAACCATAACCCTCACCGTCACCCTCACCCTAACTCTCACCCTAATCCTAACCCTAAACCTCACCCTAACCTTAACCTCAACCTGTACCCTGACACTAAACCTAACCCTCACCCTAACATTAACCCTAAAACTAACCCTCACCCTAACCCTCACACTAAACCTAAACGGCACCCTAACACTCACACTCACCCTAAACCTCACCCTAAACCTAACCCTAACTCTCACCCTCAACCTTGCGATCACCCTAACCCTATTCCTAACTCTAACCCTCACCCTAATCCTAACCCACAAACTCACGCTAACACTCATCCTCACACTACGCCTAAACCTACCCCTACCCTGAACCTCACAGTCACCCTAATCCTAACCCTAACCCTCACCCTCACTGGAACCCTAACCCTAACCCTAACCATAACACTAAACCTAACTCTAACCCTAACCCTCACCCTCACCCTTGCCCTCACCCTAACCCTAATCCTAACCCTAAACCTCATATAAACCTCACCCTAACCCAACCCAAACACTCACCCTAACCCTAACCCTAACCCTAAACCCCACGCTAAGCCTCGCCTAAGCCTAAGCCTAAGCTTAAGCCTAACCCTAACCCTAACCCTAACACTAACACTAACTCTAACTCTAAAGCTCACTCTCACCCTAACCCTAACTCTAACCCTAACACTAAACCTAAACCTCATCCTAACCCTAATCCTAACCCTCAGCCTCACCCTCACCATAACCATAACCGTAACCCTAACCCTAAAATAACCCTCACCCTAACGCTAACCCTTACCCTCACCCCCAAGCTTGGACTAAGCCTAAGCCTAAGCCTAAGCCTAAGCCTAACCCTAACCCTCACACTCACCCTCACCCTAACCCTAACTGTAACACTAACCCTAACACTAACCCTCATACTATCACTCACGCTAATGCTAACTCTAACCCTAAACCTCACCCTCATCCTAACCCTCACCCTCACCCTCACCCTCACCCTAACACTAAGCCTAACCCTAACCCTAACCCTAACCCTAAACCTTACACTCAACCTCACCCTAAAACTAAGCCTAAGCCTAAAACTAACCCTAACCCTCACTCTCACCCTATCCCTCACCCAAACCCTAACCCCAACACTAAGCCTAACCCTAACCCTAACCCTAACCCTAAACCTTACACTCAACCTCACCTTAAAACTAAGCCTAAGCCTAAAACTAACCCTAACCCTCACTCTCACCCTATCCCTCACCCAAACCCTAACCCCACCACTAACCCTAACCCTAACCCTCACCCTAACCCTCACCCTAACCCTAACTCTAACCCTAAAGCTCACCCTCACACTAACCCTAACCCTAAACCTCATCCTCAGCCTCAACCTCAACATAACCTTAACCCGAAGCCTAACCCTAACAATAACCCTATCCCTAACACTAATCCTATCCCTAACCTTCACCTTAACCCTCACCCTAAACATAACCCTAATCCCACCCTCACCCTAGCTCTCACCCTAACGCTAATACTAACCCTAACAATCACCCAAACTCTCACACTAATCCTAACCCTAAACCTGACACTAACCTTAACCCTCACACTCACATTCACCCTCAAACTAAACATAAACATAATCCTAAGCATAACCCTCACTCTCACCCTCATCCTAACCCTACCCCTAACCCTAACCCTCATCCTAACCCTAACCTCCACCCTAAGCCTAACCCTCACCTTAACGCAAACCCTCAACCTGAACCTAACCCTCACCCTAAACATAACCCTAATCCTCACCCTCACACTAGCCCTCACCCTAACCCTAATCCTAACCCTAACCCTCACCCAAACTCTCACCCTAATCCTAACCCTAACCCTCACCCTAATCTAACCCTCACCCTCACCCTCAGCCTCAGCCTAAGCCTAAGCCTAAACCTTATCCTAACCATAACCCTCACCCTCACCCTCATCCTAACCCTACACCTAACCCTAACCCTCACCCTAACCCAACCTCCACGCTAAACCTAACCTTCACCTTAAAGCTAACCCTCACCCTAACCCTAAGCCTAACTCTAACACCAAACCTTATCCTCACCCTAACACTAACCCTAACACTAACCCTTACACTAAACCTCACCCTAATGCTAACTGAAACCCTAAACCTCATGCTGACCCTAACCCTAACCCTCACCCTAACCCTCACCCTCAGCCTAACCCTAAGCCAAAGCCTAATCCTAACCCTAACCCTCACACTCACCCTCACCCTAACCCATACCCTAATCCTAATCCAAACCCTAACCCTAACCCTAACACTCACCCTAACCCTCACCCTAACCCTAACAATAACACTAAAAATAACCCTAACCCTAACCCTCACCCTAACACTAACTCTAAACCTAAACCTCACTCTCACCCTAACCATAAATCCTAAACCTAAACCTAACCCTAACCCTCACCCTGACCCTAACCCTGAACCTCACCATAACCCTAACCCTAACCCTCACCCTCACTGAAACCCTCAACCTAACCCTAATCCTAAACCTAACCCTCACTCTAACCCTCACCCTAACCCTAACCTTAACACTCACCCTAACACTAATCCTATCCCTAACCCTCACCCTAAAACTTACCCTCACTCTTACACTAACCCTAACCCTAACACTAACCCTCACACTAACCCTAAAACTCACCATAACTCTAACCCTCACACTAACCCTCACCCTAGCGCACACCCTAACCCTAATCCTAACCCTAAACTTCATCCTCACCCTCACCATAACCCTAACCGTAACCCTCACCCTAACCCTCAACGTCACACTCGGCCTAAGCCTAAGCCTAAGCCTAAGGTTAAGGCTAACCTTCAAACTCACCCTCACCCAAATCCTAACTGTAACACTAACACTAACACTCACAGTAACACTCACCCTAACGCTAAATCTAACCCTATACCTCACCCTCACCGTAACAATAACCCTCCCCCTCAACCTCACCCTCAGCCTAAACCTAACCCTAACCCTAATCCTAAACCTAACCCTCACCCTCACCCTCACCCTAAACTTAAACCTAACCATAACCCTCACACTCACCGTCACCCTAACCGTAACCCTTAAGCTAACCCTCACCCTATCCCTCATCCTAACCCTCACGAAAACCCTAACCCTCACTCTCACCCTATCCCTCACCCTAACCATCACGAAAACCCTAACCCTCACTCTCAGCCTAACCCTCACCCTAACCCTTAACCTCACCCTAACCCTAACCATAACGCTCACTTTCACCCTAAACCTAACCCTAACGCTCACCATCACCCTAACCCTCACTTAAAACCTAACCCACACCCACACCCAAAACCTCAGTCTCACCCTCACCCATATCCTCACGCTAATCCTCACTCTCACCCTAAACATCAGCCTAAGCCTAACCCTCACCCTTACCCTAACTCTCACCCTCACCATCACCCTCAGCCTAACCCTAATCCTAACCGTAATCCTAACCCTAAACCTCACCCTCAACCTCAACCTCAACCTAACCTTAAACGTAACCCCAATCCTAACCCTAAAATTCAGCCTCACCCTAACCCTAACCCTAACCCTAACCCTAACCCTAATCCTAACCCTAACCCAAACCCTAACCCTCACCCTAAACCTCACCCTAACCCTAAACCTAACACTTACCCTAACACTAACCCTCAGCCTAAACCTCACCCTAACACTAACTCTAACCCTAAACCTCATCCTCATCCTAACCCTAACCCTCACCCTCACCCTCAACCTCATCCTAATCCTAAGGCTAAGACTAACCCTAACCCTAACGCTTACACTCACCCTCACCCTAACCCTAAACCTGAACCTTTTCCTAACCCTAACCCAAACATTCATCCTAAACTTCACCCTAACCCTAACACTAACACTAACCCTAAACCTAACCCTCACCAAAACCCTCACCCAAACTCTAACTCTAACCCTAAACCCCACCCTCACCCTAACCCTAACCCTCACCCTTACCTCACCCTCACCGCAACCCTAACCGAAACCCTAACCCTAAACTTCACCCTCAACCTCACCCTAACCCAAACCCAAACCCTCAACCGAACCCTCAACCTAACCCTCATCCTCACCATCACCCTCAGCCTAACCCTAACCCTAATTTAACCCTAACCTTCACCCTCAACCTAACCCTAGCCCTAACCCTTACTCTCACCCCAACCCAAACCTCCACCCTAAACTTAACCCTCACCCTAACCCTAACCCTAACGCTAACCCTAACCCTCACACTAACCCTAACCCTCACCATAAACGTAATCCTACCCCTCATGCTACCCCTCACCCTATGCCCCACCCTAACCCTAAACCTAACCCTAATCTTAACCTTAACCCTAACCCTAAACCTCACCCCAACCCTAACCCTCACCCTCACCCTCAACCTCACGCTCACCATAACCGTAACCGTAACCCTAACCCTAATCCTAACCCTAAACCTAAACCTAACCCTAATCCTAATCCTTAAACTCACCCTCAAACTTACCCTAACCTTAACAATGACCCTAATCCTAACCCTAAACCTAACCCTAACCCTAATTCTAACACTCAGCCTAACCAAAACCATAACCTTAAACCTCACCCGAACCCTAACCAAAACCCTCACCCTCACCCTAAACCTAAATCTAACCCTAACCCTACCCCTCACCCTAACACTGACTCTAACACTCACGGTAACCCTAACCCTCAATTTCACCCTAACCCTCACCCTAAACCTTACCCTAACACTAACTCTAACCCTAACCCTAACCCGCACACTAAACCTAACCCTCACCCTAACCCTAAATCTCACCCTAACCCTACCTCTCACCCTAACACTGACTCTAACACTCACGGTAACCCTAACCCTCAATTTCACCCTAACCCTAACCCTAAACCTTACCCTAACACTAACTCTAACCCTAACCCTAACCCGCACACTAAACCTAACCCTCACCCTAACCCTAACACTTACCCTCATCCTCACACTCACCCTCACCCTAAAACTAACCCTAACCCTCACACTAACTCTAAGGCTAACCCTAACCCTCAATCTCACCCTAACCCTCACGCTAACCCTAACCCTAACCCTCACTCTAACCCTCGGCCTCACAATAACCCTCACCATAAGCCTAACCCTCACCCTAACTCTAACCTTCACACTCACCCTCAGCCTAACCCTAAACCGAATGCTATCCCTCACCCACACACTCAGCCTAACCTCAACTGAACCCTAATCCTAAACCTAAACCTCACCCTCACCCTAACCCTCACTCTAACCCTAATCCTAACCTTAAACCTAATCCTAACCCTCAGCCGCACCCTAAACCTCACCGTCAGTCTAACCCTAAACGTAAACCTAACCCTCACCCACACTGTAACCCTCAGACTCAACCAAACCCTCACCCTCATCCTAAAACTCACCCTAACCCTAACCCTCAACCTCACTCTCACCCTCACCCAAACCCTAATCTTCAGTCTCACCCGAAATCTCACCCTCATCCTAAACCTCACCCTCACCCTAAACATCACCTAAGCCTAACCTTCACCCTCACCATAACCCTAAACCTAAACCTCACCCTAACCTTAACCCTCACCCTCAACCTAACTCTGAGCCTCACCTAACCCTAATCCTACCCCTAAACCTCACCCTCACTCTCCACATCATCTTAAACTAACCGTCACCCTAACCCTAACCCTAACCCTCAGTCTAACCCTAACTCTCCCCCTAACCCTCACCCTCACCCCAACCTCACACTAACCATAACCCTAAACCTAGCCCTTACCCTAACCCTAACCATCACACTCACGCTCACACTCAACCTAACCCTCACCCTCAAACTAGCCCTCAGCCTAAACCTAACACTAACCCTAAACCTCACCCTCACCCTCACACTCAGACTAAACCTAACCCTAAACCTAATCCTAACTTTAAACCTCACACTCACACTCACCATAAACCTCATCCTCACCATAGCCCTCACTCTAACCCTAACCCTAACCCAAACCCTAAACATCAACATCACCCTCCCCCTCCCCCTCTCCCTCAGGCTAACCCTAACCCTAACATTAATCCTAACCCTAACCCTAACACTCACACTAACCCTAACCCTCACTCTCACCCTAAACCTCACCCTAACACTTACCCTCACCCTAAGCCTTACCCTAAGCCTAGCGCTCACACTAAACCTAACCCTCACCCTAACCCGAACGCTAACCATCACCCAAACCCTAAGCCTAACCCTAAACCTCACCCTAAACCTAATCATCACCATCACCCTAGCCCTCAAACCAACCCTAATCCTAACCCTAACCCTCACCCTTACCCTCACCCTAACCGTAAATCTCACTATCACCCTCACCCTAACACTAACCCTAACCCACAAGCTAACCCTAATGCTCACCCTAACCCTAACCCTAACCCTCACACTCAACCTCATCCTCACCTTAGCCCTAAACTTAACCCTAACCCTCACCCTAACCCTAATCATAAACCGCAACCTCACCCTAACCCAAAACTTAAAGGTAAACCGAACCCGAACCCTCACCCTCACCCTCACTCAAAACCTAACTCTAACTGTAACTCTTACCCTCACCCTCACTTTAACCCTAACAATAACCCTAAACCTAACTGTAACTCTAAACCTCAACCTAACCCTAACCCTAACCCTAACCGTAACCCTCACCCTAACATGATGATCGTAACCCTCACATTCACCCTAACCCCCACTCTAACCTTTACCCTCACCCTAACCATAACACTAGCCCTAAGCCTATCCATCCCACTAACCCCAACCCTAACCCTCACGCTCACCCTCACACTCACCCTAACCCTCACCCTCACCATAGCCCTCACACTAACCCTAACCCAAACAAAACCCTACACCTCAACATCACCCTCACCCTCAACCTCACCCTCAGGCTAACCCTAACCCTAATCCTAACCCCAACCCTCACCTTAACACTCACGCTAACCCTAACCCTCACTCTCACCCTAACCCTCACCCTAACACTTACCCTCACCCTAACCCTTACCCTAAGCCTAACTCTCACACTAAACCTAACCCTCACCCTAACCCTAACGCTAAACATCACCCTAACCCTAAGCCTAAACCTAAACCTCACCCTAAACCTAATCCTCACCATCAACCTAGCCCTCAAACCAACCTTAATCCTAACCATAACCCTCACCCTTACCCTCACCCTAACCATAACTCTCACTCTCACCCTCACACTAACACTAACCCTAACCCTAACCCTAACCCTACCCCTCACGCTCACCCTCATCCTCACCCTAGCCCTAAACTTAACCCTAACCCTCACACTAACCCTAAGCCTAATCCTAATGCTAACTCTAAGCCTCACCCTCACTCAAACCCTCACCCTCACCCTAACCCTCACCCTAACCCTAATCATAAACCGCAACCTCACCCTCATCCAAAACCTAAACCTAAATCGAACACTCACCCTCACCCTCACCGTCACTCACAACCTAACTCTACCCGTAACCCTTAACCTCACCCTCAAATTAACGCTAACAATAACCCTAACTGTAACACTAACCCTCAAACTAATCCTAACCCTAACCTTTACCCTCACCCTAACCATAACCCTAGCCCTAAGAATAAAACTCCCACTAACCCCAACCCTCACCCTAACCCTCACCCTCAACCTAACCCTAAAACTAACCCTCACACTCACACTAATTCTAACCCTAAACCTAACCCTAACCCTCACGCTAACCCTCAAAGAAACTCTAAGGCTAACCTAAACCTCACTCTCAACCTAACCCTCACCCTCAACATAACCCTTACCCTAACCCTAATCCTAACCCTAACCCTCACCCTCACCCTGTCTCTAATCCTAACTGTCACCCTAACCCTAAACCTATCGCTAAACCTCACCCTATCCCTAATCCTCACCCTAACCCTAACCCAATCCCTGACCCTCACCCTACCCTAACCCTCACCCTCACCCTAAACCTCACCCTAATGCTTACCCTCAACCTAACCCTAAACCTAACCCTAACCCTAATCCTCACAATAACCCTATGCCTAACCCTAACCCTAACACTCACCCTAATGCTAAACCTCAACCTAAACCTCACCTTCAGCCTAACCCTCAACATCAGCCTAACACTCACCTCACCCTAAACATCAACCTAACCCTAACCTTCACCCTAACCCGAACCCTAACACTCACCCTAAACCTCACCATCACCCTCACACTCACCCTAAGCCTAACCCTAAACCTACCCCTAAACCTTAACATAACCCTCATCATCACCCTCACCCTAAACCTATCCCTAACCCTAACACTAACCCTCACCCTCACCCTAACCCTACCTCTAACCCTAACCCTAACCCTCACCCTAAACCTAACCCTCAACCGCAACCTAACCCTAACCCTCACCCTAACCCTTATCCTCATCCTAAAGCTAACCCTAAACCTAACCCTAACAATCACAATAACCCTAACCCTCATTCTAACCATAAACCTACCCCTCAACCTAACACTAACCCTAACCCTAACCCTAAACCTAACCCTCAACTTAGCCCTAACCTTAAGCCCCACCCTCAACTTAACCCTCACCGTCACCCTAACACTCACTCTAAGCCTAACCCTCACCCACATCTTAACCCTCACCCGAACCGAACCCTCACCCTAACACTCACCTTCAGCCTAAACATCACCCGAACCCTAACCCTCACCCTAACACTAAAACTAAACTTAACCCTCACCCTAACCCTCTCCCTAAAACTTAACATCACCCTAACCCTAACCATAAACCTCACCCTCAGCCTAAACCTAACCCTAAGCCTAATCCTAAACCTAACCCCCACCCTCACCTTCACCCTCACCGTCACCCTAAGCGTAACCCTTAACCTAACCCTCACCCTATCACACACCCTAACCCTCACGAAAAACCTAACCCTCATTCTCACCCTATCCCTCACCCTAACCCTAACCATAACGCTCACCTTCACCCTAAACCTAACCCTAACGCTCACCATTACCCTAACCCTCACCTAAAACCTAACCCACAACCCCACCCTAAACCTCAGTCTCACCCTCACCCATACCCTCACCCTAACCCTCACCCTCACCCTAAACATCACCCTAAGCCTAACCCTCACCCTTACCCTAACACTCACCCTCACCCTCACCCTCAGCCTAACCCTAACCTAACCCTAATCCTAACCCAAACCCTCACCCTCACCCTCAACTGCAACCTAACCTTAACCCTAACCCTAACCCTAATCCTAACCCTCAGACTCACCCTAACCCTAACACTAACCCTCACCTTATCACTAACCCTCAACTTCTCCCTCAGCTTACCAGTATCCGTAACCCTAATCCTAACCCTCACACTCACCCTCACCCTAACCTAACCCTAATCCTCACCCTAACCCTAACACTAACTCTCATCCTCACCCTCACCCTAACCCTAATACTACCCCTCACCAAAACCCTAACTCTCACCCTCACCCTCAACCTAACACTCATCCTCACCCTAACCCCAAACCTCACCCTAATCCTCACACTCACCCTTACCCTATCCCTCAGTCTAACCCTAACCTTAACCCTAATCCTAACCCTCACACTCACCCCTTATCCTCAGCCTAACACTCACCCTCATACTCACCCTCACCCTAACCCTTAACCTCACTGTAACCCTCACCCTAACCCTGAGCTTAACCATAACACTAATCCTAACCCTAGCCCTCAACCTCACCCTCACCCTAAACCTAACTCTAACCCTAGGCCTCACTCTCACCATCACCCTCCCCGTAACCCTAACCCTCACCCTAACCCTATCCATAACCCTAACCGTCACAGTAACCCTAACCCTAACCCTAACACTCACACTCACCCTAACCTTAAAACCCTAACCCTCACCTTAAAACTCACCGTAACTCATGAAAACCCTAACCCTCACTCTCACCCTAAACCTCACCCTAATGCTTATCCACAACCTAACCCTCACCCTAACCCTAACTCTAACCCTCATCCTATCCCTCATCCTAATCTTAACCCTACCCCACACCCTAACCCTAATCCTAACACTCACCCTTACACTAACCTTAACCCTAAACCTAACTCTAAACTTCCCCCTAATCCTCAACATAACCCTAACCCTAACCCTCACCTTAACACTAACCCTAACCTTAACCCTCATCCTCACCCTAAACCTCACCCTAACTCTTAACCTCACCGTAACGTTAACCCTAACTCTAACCCTCAACCTCACCCTAAACCTCACCCTCAAAATAACTCTTACCTCACACCAAACCTCACCCTAAACCTAAACTTGACCCTCACCCTCACCATCACTGTAATCGTAAGTCTAACCCTAACCCTAACAATAACCCTAACCATAAACCTAACCGTCACCCTCACCAAAACCCTAAACCTAACCCAATCCCTCACCCTACCAGTACCCCTAACCCTAACCCTAAACCTCACCTAAACCCTAACCCTAACCTCACCCTCACCGTAAAGGTAACCCTAACCCTAACAATAACCCAAAAGTTGACCCTAATCCAAACCCTCATGCTCACCCTCACCATAACCCGAAGCCTAACACTAAGCCTAACCCTAACCCTTAACCTCACCCTAATCCTAAACCTCACCCTATCCCTCACCCTCAACCTCACCTTAACCTTAATTCTAACCCTAACCCTAACCCTAACCCTAAGCCTCACCTTAACCCTCACCCTCACCCTAACGCTAACACAAAACCTAACAAAACACAAAACCTAGCCCGCAACCTAACCCTAACCCTAACCCTAACCCTCACAGTAAACTTAACCCTCACCCTAACCCTAAACCTACGCCTCACCTTAAGCCTAATCCTAACCCTAACCATAACCCTAACCCTAAACCTAACCCTAAACCTAACACTAATCCTCACACTCATCCTCACCCTCATCTTAACTGTAACCCTAACCCTAACAATAAACATAACCCTTAACATAATCCTAACCCTCACCCTCACCCTAACCCTAAACCTAACCCTAACCCTCATCCTAAACCTAACCCTCACCCTAACCGTAAACCTTACCCTAACCCAAACCCTCACCCTAACCCTAGACTTATACTTAAACCTAAACCTCACCCTAACCCTAACGCTAACCCTCACCATCCCCCTAGCCCTCACCCTAACCCTAATCCTAACCCTAAACCACATCCTAAATCTAACCCTCACCTTAATCTTAAACCTCACCCTCACCTTCAGCCTAACCCTAAGCCTAAACATAACCCTAACCCTAATAGTCACACTAACTCTATTCCTAATCCTAAAACTAACACTAACCCTAACCCTAACCCTAACCCTATCCCTAAAAGAATCCTAACCGTAACCCTAAACCTCACCTTCACCCTATCCCTAAAGTTAACCCTAACCCTAACCCTAACCCTAAACCTCACCCAAAAGCTTACCCTCACCCTAAACCTCACCCTCACCCCCACCGTAACCGTAACTCTAACCCTAACCCTAACAATAACCCTAACCCTAAACCTAAACCTATCCCTAACACTCACCCTCACCCTCACCCTCATCCTAACCCTATCCCTCACCCTAACCCTAATGCTAACCCTCACCCTCACCCTCACCCTAACCCCAATCCTAACCCTAACCCTCACCCTAACCCTAAACCTAACACTCACCCTACATCTAACCCTCACCCGCACCCTAAACCTAATCCTAACCCTAGGCCTCACCCTCATACTCAACCTCAACCTCAGCCTAACCATAACCGTAATCCTAATCCTAAACCTCAACCTCACACCTCACCCTAAGCCTAACCCTCACGTCACCCTCACCCTCACCCTAACCCTTACCTTCAACCTTACCCTCAGCGTAACCCTAACTCCAATCCTAAACCTAACCCTCAACCTCACCCTCACCCTAAACCTAAACCTAACCCTAGGCCTCACCCTCACCCTCACCCTCACCATAACCCTAACCCTCACTCTCACCCTAACCCTATACCTAACACTTACCCTAACCCTAACCCTAACCCTAACCCTAACACTCACACTCACCCTAACCCTAAAACCCTAACCCTCACCCTAAAATTCACCATAACACTCATGATAACCCTAAACCTCACTCTCACCCTAAAACTCACCCTAATGCATATCCTCACCCGAACCCTAACCCTAACCCTCATCCTGAACTTAACCCTAACCCTCACCTTAACACTAACTCTAACCCTAAACCTCACCCTCACCTTAAACCTCACCCTCATCCTAGCCTTCATCCTAACCCTAATCCTAACCCTAATCCTCACCCTAAACCTAAACCTAACAATCACCCTAAATCTGACCCTTACCCTCACCCTCACCCTTCCCCTAACCCTAAGTCTAACCTTAACCATAACCCTAACCCTCACCATCACCCTAAACATAACCCTATCCCTAACCCTCACCCTAACCTTAAGTCTAACCCTCACTCTAACCCTTGCCTTCACCCTCACCCTCACCCTCAGCTGAACACTAAACCTACCCCTAATCCTAACAGTAACCCTCGCCTTCACCCTCAACCTAACCCTAAACCTAACCCTCACCTAACCCTAACCCTCACCCTCACCCTCAGCCTAACAATATCCCTACCCCTAATCATAACCCTCACACTCATGCTCACCCTAACCCTAACACGAAACCTCACCCTAACACTAATGCTTACCCTCAACCTCACCCTCACCCTAACCCTCACCCTAACACTAAACCTAACACTAAACCTCACACTCACCCTCACACTCACACTCAGCCAAACCCTAACTGTAAGCCTAATCCTAACCCTCGCCCTCACCTCTCACCATCAGCCTAAACTTGACCCTCACACTAACCCTCACCCTAACCCTTACCCTCACCACAACCCTCACCCTCCCGCTCAGTGTAAACCTTACCCTAATCCTAACTCTAACTCTCAACCTGACCCTCACCCTAAACTTAACCCTAACCCTAAGCCTTACCCTCACCGTCACCCTCACCCTCACCCTAAACCTAACCCTCACCCTAACCCTCTCCCCAACCCTAAACCTCACCCTAATCCTAACCCTAACCCTAAACCTCATCCTCAACCTCACCGTCACCCTCTGCCTAACCCTAACCCTAACCTTAACCCTAACCCTCACCTTAACACTTACCCTCAACCTAACACTAACCCTAAACCCATCCCACACACTAAAACTTACCCTCACCATGACCCTAACCATACCCCTCACCATACCCCTCACCCTAACCCTAACCCTAACACTAACCCTCACCCTCACCCAGACACTAACCCTACCCCTCACCCTACCCCTCACCCTAACCCTCAGCCTCACCCTAAACATCACCCTAACCCTAACCCTCACACTAACTTTAAGCCTAACCCTCACCCTAAACCTTGCCCTCAACCTCACCCTCAGCTTAACACTAAACCTAATGCTAACCCTAACCGTCAAACACACCCTCAACCTAACCCTAACCCTAACCCTAACCCTATCCCTTATACTCACTCTCACTTTCACACTCACCCTCACCCTAACCCTAAACCTAAGCCTAAATGTCACCCTCACCCTAAAACTCACCCTCAACTTAACCTAACCGTAACCCTAATCCTTACCCTCACCCTCACCCTTCACCCTCAGCCTAAAACTCACCCTCATATTAACCCTCACCCTAACCCTTACACTCACCCTAACCGTCACGTTCACCCTCAGCATAACCCTAACCCTAATCCTAACCCTAACCCTCAACCTCACACTCACCCTAAACCTAAACCTAGCACTAAGCCTCACACTCACACTCACTCTCACACTCACCCTAACCTTAACCCTCACCCTAACAATATCCTAAACCTAACCCTCACCCTAACCCTAACCCTATCCCTAACACTCACACTCACCCTAACACTAAAACCCTAACCCTCACCCTAAAACTCACCCTAACACTCATGATAACCGTAACCCTCACTCTCACCCTAAACCTCAACCTAATGCTTATCCTCACCCTAACCCTAACCCTAACCCTCATCCTAACCCTAATCCTAACCTTAACCCTAACCCTCACCCTAAACCTAACCCTAACCCTAAACCTCACGCTCACCCTCACTCTCACCCTAACCCTAACCCTAACTCTAATCCTAACCCTCACCCTCAACCCTCACCCTCAGCCTAATCCTCATCCGCACACTAACCCTCACCCTAACCCTTACCCTCATCCTAACCCTCACCCTCACCCTCAGCGTAACCCTAACCCTAATCCTAACCCTAACCCTCATCCTCAACCTCACTCTAAACCTAACCCTAACCCTAGGCTTCACCCTCACTCTCAACCTAACTCTCACCCTAACTCTTACCCTCAACCTAAACCTAACCCTAACCCTAACCCTCACACTAAATTACGCTCAGCCTAACCCTAAACCTCACCCTCATCCTAGCCCTCACCCGAACCCTAAACGTAACACACCCTCATATTTACCTTAACCCTAACCTTAACCATGAACCTAATCCTAAACTTAACCTTAACATTCCCATCTAACCCTCAACCTAACCCTAACCCAAACCCTCACTCTAACACGAGCCCAAACTTTAACCCTCACCCTCACCCTAACCCTCAACCTAACACTTAATCTCACCATAACGTTAACCCTAACCCTAACCCTCAACCTCACCCTAAACCTAACCTTCACCCTACCTCTTACATCACCCTAAATTTCACCCTAAGCTAACCCTAACCGGAAACCTCAACTTAACCCTCACTCTCACCCTAACACTAACCTAAACCCTAACCCTCAACCTAACCATCACCCTAACCCTAAACCTAACCCTAACCCTCACAGTAACCCTAACACTCACACTAACCCTAACCGTACCCCTCACCCTAAGCCTCATCCTAACCCTAACCATAACCCTAACAATAACTCTAACCCTAAACCTCACCCTAACCCTAACACTAAGCCTCACACTCATCCTCACCCTCACCGTACCTGTAACCCTAACACTAACACTAAAAATAACCATAAACCTTAAACGTAACCGTAAGTATAACCCTAACCCTAACAATAATCCTAAAACTAACCCTAATCCTAACCCTCACCCTCACCCTAAGACTAACACTAACCCTAACCCTCACCCTAACCCTAAACCTCAACATAACCGTAAACCTAACCCTAACCATCACACTAACCCTAAACCTAAACCTCACCCTTAACCTAACACTAATCCATACCCTCATCCTATCCCTAATCCTAAAACTAATCCTAACCCTAACCCTCACTCTAACCCTAACCCTAACACTAACCCTAACTCTCTCCCTAACCCTAATCCTAAAGCTAACTTTCACCCTAACCCTCACTCTACCCTAACCATAATACTCACCCTCACCCTAGATCTCACCCTAACCCCAATCCTAACCCTAACCTTCAACCTCACACTCAACCTAAACCTACACCTAACCCTAACCCTCACCCTAAACCTAACCTCCATTCTAATTCTCACCCTAACCCTAACCCTAACCCTAAACCTCACCCTAAACCTCACCCTCAACCTAACCCTAACCCAAACCCTAACCCTCAACCTAACCCTCACCCTAACCCTAACCCTAACCCTCACCCTCACCCTCACCCTAACCCTAACCCTAACCCTCACCTTCATTGTAACACAAACCCTAAACCTCACCCAAACCCTAACCCTCACCCTAACCCTCAACATAACCGTAACCCTAACCCTAACACTAAACCTAACCCTAACCCTAAATCTCACCCTAACCCTAACCCTCAACATAACCGTAAACCTAACCCTAACACTAACCCTAACCCTAACCCTAAACCTCACCCTAAACCTAACATTAACCCATACCCTCAACCTAGCCCTAACGCTAAAACTAATCCTAATCCTAACCCTCACTCTAACCTTAACCCTAACAGTAACCCTAACTCTCACCCTAACCCCAATCGTGAAGCTAACTCTCACCCTAACCCTCACCCTACCCTAACTATAACCTCACCCTCACCCTAGCTCTCACCCTAAACCTAATCCTAACCCTAACCCTCAACTTAAACCTACTCCTAACCCTAAACCTCACCCTAACCCTAACCTCCATCCTAACTCTCACCCTAACCCTAACCCTAACCCTAAACCGAACCCTCACCCTAACCCTAAACCTAACCCTCACCTTAACCCTAACGCTCACCCTCACCCTAGCCCTTAACCTAACCCTAATCCTAACCCTAACCCTCATCCTAAACTTCACCCTAACCCTAAACCTAAACCTCACCCTCACCCTAAACCAAACCCTAACCCCAACCCTAACCCTCACCCTATCCCTCAAGAAAACCCGAACCCTCGCTCTCACCCTAACCTTCACGCTAACGCTCACTGTCACCCTAACCCTCACCCTAAACCTAACCCACACCCACACCCTAATCCTCAGTCTCACCCTTACGCATACCCTCACTCTAACGCTCTCCCAATCCCTAAACCTCACCCTAAGCCTAACCCTTACACTAACACTAACCCTCACCCTCACCCTCAACCTAAGCCTAAACATAAACCTAAGCCTAATCCTAAACCTAACCCTCACCCTCATCCTCAACCTCAACCTAACCATAACCCTAACCCTAATCCTAACCCTAACCCTCAGCCTCACAGTAAACCTAACTCTAACCCTAAAACTAACCCTCACCCTAACCATAATGCTAAGCCTAATGCTCACCCTAACCCTCACCCTAATCCTTACCCTCCCGCTAACCCTCACCCTAAAGCTAACCCTAACCCTAACCCTAAAGATCACTATAACCTTCACCCTAACACATACGATAACTCTAACCCTCATTCTCACCATAACCTTCACCCTAACCCTTACCCTCACCCCAAACCGAACCCTAAACCTCACACTAAAACTAACCCTCACTCTTACCTAAACCTTACCCTCACCCTCATCTTAAACCTAAACCTAACCCTAAACCTAAGCCTCACCATAACCCTCACACTTGGACTAAGGCTAACACTAACCCTCCCTATCACCCTAACCCTCACCCTTAATCTTAAACTCACCCTAACCCTAACCCTAACCCTAACCCTCACACTGTACGTAATCCTCACCCTCACTAACCCTACCCCTCACCCTCACCCTAACACTTAGACTCTCCCTAACCCTCACCTTAAGCCTTAGCCTTGCCCTAACCTTCACCCTAACCCTAACCCTATCACTAACCCTCACCCTAACCCTCACCATAAGCCTCACACTAACCCTCACCTTAACCCTAGCCCTCACCCTCAACCTCACCCTCAGTTTAACACTAAACCTAACCCTAATCCTAACTGTAACCCTCGGCCTCAACGTCACCCTAACCCTAACCCTAAACCTCACCCTAACCATAACCCTCACCCTGACCCTTAACATACACCTCACACTAACCCTCATCCTAACCCTCATCCTTACCCTAACCCACAGCCTCACCCTCACACTCAGACTAAACATAACGCTAACTCTTACCCTCACACTCACCTCTTATATTCACACTCACCATATCCCTAATGCTAAACCGAACACTCACCCTCACCCTAACCCTCAACCTAACCCTCACCCTCAACTTAACCCTAACCCTCACCCTCACCCTACCCCTAAACCTAACCCACAAACTAACCCTAACCCTAACCCTCACCCTATCCCTAAAAATCACCCTAACCCTAACACTAACCCTCACCGTCAACCTCACCCTAACCCAAACACTAACCTTCACCTTAACCCTCACCCTAACACTAACGCTAACCCTAAACCTCACCCTCAACCTAAACCTCACCCTAACACTTATCCTCACCCTAAATCTAACGCTAAACCTAACCCTAATCCTCACACTTACCCTAACCCTAACCCTAACCCTAACCCTCACCCTCACCCAACCCTAGCCCTCAGCCGAAAGCTAACCCTAACCCTCACTCTCACCCACACCCTCACCCTAATCCTTACTCTCACCCTAACCCTGACCCTAACCCTCACTCTAACTCACCCTAACCCTAAATTAACCCTCACCCTAACCCTCACAGTAGCGCTAACCCTAACCCTAACCCTCACTGGAACGCTAAACCTAACCCTAAACCTAACACTTACACTAACCCTCACCGTCATCCTAACCATCACCCTAACCCTAACCCTCACACACATACTTACCTTCACTCTCACCTGAACCCTCACCCTCACCCTAAACCTCAACCTCAATCTAAACTTCACACTAACACTAAACCTCACCCTCACCCTAAAACTCACCCTTACCCTCACACTCACCCTAAGCATAACCCTAAACCTAACCCTAATCCTAAACCTAAGCCTCCCCATCATCCTCACCCTAAACCTAAACCTAAATCTAACAATCAGACAACCATCACCTTAACCCTAACCCAAACTCTAAACCTTAGTCTAAACCTAACTCTCATCCTATCCCTAATCCTAACCCTCACACTCAACTAACACTAACCTTCACTGTAACCCTTACCCTCACCCTAAACCTAATGCTAACCTTAACCCTCACCCTCACCGTAACCATTATCCTGACACTAACCCTAGCCCTAACTCTAACCCTAATCCTCAAAATAACCCTACCCCTCAACATAGCCCTAACCCTCCCCCTCCCCCTCACCCTAACCCTAACTCTCACCCTAACCCTCAACCTCACACTAATCCTCACTGGCACCCAACCCTCACCCTAAACCTAACCCTCAACCACACCTTAACTAGAACCCTCACCCGAACCCTCACCCTCACCCAAACCGAACCCTCACTCTAAACATCACCCTAACCTTAACCCTCACCCTAACACTAAGCCTAACCCTCACCCTCACCCTAACTCTCACCTTCAACCTAATCCTCACACTAACCCTAACCCTCACCCTAACCCTAACCCTCACCCTAACCCTAACCCTCACCCAACCCTAGCCCTCACCCGAACGCTAACCCTAACCCTCAATCTCACCCTCACCCTCACCCTAACCCTTACTCTCACCCTAACCCTAACCCTAAACCTCTCTCTAATTCTCACCCTAACCCTAAAAGTAACCCTCACCCTAACCCTAAACCTAAACCTCACCCTAATGCTAACCCTAACCCTAACCCTCACGGGAATGCTAAAAGTAATGCTAAACCTAACACTTACACTAACCTTCACCGTCACCCTAACCGTCACCCTAACTCTAACCCTCACACACACCCTTACCTTCACACTCAACTGAACACTCACCCTCACCCTAAACCTCAACCACACCCTAAACTTCACACTAACACTAAACCTCACCCTAACCCTCACCCTCACCATAAAACTCACCCTTACCCTCACCCTCACCCTAAGCTTAACCCTAAACCTAACCCTAATCCTAAACCTAAGCCTCACCATCACCCTCACCCTAACATTAAACCTAATCCTAATCCTCAGCCTCACCCTCACCTTAACCCTAACCCTAACCCTTAGCCTAACCCTAACACTCACCCTAACCCTAATCCTAACCCTCACACTCACCCTAACACTAAACCTAAATGTAACCCTCACCCTAAACCTAACACTAACCCTAACCATCACCCTCATCCTAACCCTCACCCTAACCATTACTCTCACACTAACCCTAACCCTAACTCTAACACTAACCCTCAAAATAACCCTAACCCTCACCATAACCCTAACCCTACACCTCACCCTAACCCTCACCCTATCCCTAACCCTCACTCTAACACTAACCCTAACCCTCAACCTCACATTAATCCTCACTGTCACCCTAACCCTCACCCTAAACCTAACCCTCACCAACACCCTAACCCATACCCTCACCCTCACCTTCACCCTCACCCAACCCTCACCCTCACCCTAAACATCACCATAACCTTAACCCTCACACTAACCCTAATCCTAACCCTCACCCTAACCCTCACCCACACCCTAACCCTCACCTTCATCCTAATCCTCACCCTATCCCTAACCCTAAACAAACTACCTAACACTTACCTACCTAAAACCTCATCCTCACCCTCACCCACACCCTAACCCTCGCCCTCACGCAAGCCCTCCTCCTAACCGTAATACTAACTATAAACCTCATTCTCCCCCTCACCCCTCACTCTAAACCTAACCCTAACCCTAACCCTCACCCTCACCCTAACCTGACCCTTAACCTCAACCTCAACTTAAGCCTAATTCTAACCCTAACCCTCACACTAATCCTAACCCTCAAAATAACCCTAACCCTTCCCCTCACCCTAGCACTCAACCTAACCCTAACTCTCACAATAACCCTAAACCTAACCCCACCCTCACGCTAACACTCACTGTCACCCTATCCTTCAGCCTAAACCTAACCCTCAGCCTCACCCTAACCGTAAGCCTAACCCTAACCCAAACCCTAACTCTCACTCTCACCCTAACACTCACCCTAAAACTTACCCTCACCCTCACCCTAAAGCTAACCCTAACCATAACCCTCACACTAAACCTAACCCTCACCTAACCCTAACACTCACCCTCATCCTAACCCTAACCCTAAACCAAACACACACCCTATCCTTACCCTAACCCTAAACCTGACCCTAACCCTAATGCTCACCGTGACCCTAAACATACACCTCACACTAACCCTCACCCTAACCCTCACCATAACCCTAAACCTCAGCCTCATCCTCACCCTCAGACTAACCTTAATGCTGTCTTACCCTCACCCTCACCTCTTACACTCACACTCACTATATCCCTAATGCTAAACCTAACACTCACCCTCACCCTAACCCTCAACCTAATCCTCACCCTAACCCTAACCCTAACCCTCACCCTAGCGCTAACCCTAACCCTAACCCTCACTGGAACGCTAAACCTAACCCTAAACCTAACACTTAAACTAACCCCCACCTCATCCTATCCGTCACCCTAACCCTAACCCTCACAGACACCCTTAACTTCACCCTCACCCGAACCCTCACCCACACCCTAAACCTCAACCTCACCCTAAACTTCACACTAACACTAAACCTCACCTTAAACCTCACCCTCACCTTCACCCTAAAACTCACCCTTACCCTCAAACTCACCCCAAGCTTAACCCTAAACCTAACCCTAATCCTAAAACTAAGCCTCACCATTACCCTCACCCTAACCCTAAACCTAATCTTAACCCTCAGCATCACCCTCACCTTAACCCTAACCCGAACGTTAAACCTTAGCCTAAACCTAACCCTCACCCTATCCCTAATCCTAACCCTCATACTCACCCTAACCCTAACCCTAACCTTAACCCTCACCCTCACCCTAAATCTAACACTAACCCTAACGCTCACCCTCATCCTAACCCTCACCCTAACCATTACCCTCACACTAACCCTAACCCTCACCCACACCCTCACCTTCACCTTCACCCGAACCTGAACCCTCACCCTAAACTTCAAACGCACCCTAAACTTCACACTAAACCTAAACCTCACCCTAACCCTAACCCTCGCCCTGAACCTCACCCTATAACTCACCCTTACCCTCACCCTCACTCTAAGCCTAACCCTAAAACTAACCCTAATCCTAAACCTAAGCCTCACCATCACCCTCACCCTAACCCTAACCCTAATCCTAAAACTCAGCCTCATCCTCACATAAACCCTAAACCTAACCCTAAACCTTAGCCTAACCCTAAGCCTCACCCTAACCCTAATCGTAACACTCAAGCTCACCCCAAACCTAAACCTAACCATAACCCTCACCCTCACCCTAAACCTAACGCTAACCCTAACCCTCACCCTCACCCTAACCATCACCCTAACCCTTATCCTCACACTGATCCTAACCCTAACTCTAACCCTAACCATCACACTAACCCTAACACACACCATAACCCTAAACCTACCGCTCACCCTAACACTAACCCTCACCCTAACCCTAAACGTAACCCCCACCCTCGCCCTAACACTCACTATCACCCTAACCCTCACCCTAAACCTAACCCTCACCCAACACCTAACTTTCACCCTCACCCTCACCCAACCCTCACCCTCAACCTAAACATCACCCCAAACTTAACCCTCACCCTAACCCTATTCCTAACCCTCACCCTAACCCTCACCCTCACCTTAACCCTCAAAATGACCCTAATCCTCACCCTATCCCTAACCCTAACACTTACCTACCGAAACCCTCACCCTCACCCTCACCCTAACCCTTGCCCACACGCAAGCCCTCACCCTTACCCTAATCCTACCCATAACCCTCACCCTCACGCAAACACTCACCCTCAGCCTTACCCTAACCCTAACCTTAATCCTAACACTAACCCTCACCCTCAAACTAACGCTCACCCTAACCCTAACCCTAAGCGTCAGCCTCACCTTATACATTACCCTAACCCTGACCCTAACCCTCACACTAACAATCACCACAACACTCACACTCACCATAATCCTCACGCTCACCCTAACCCACAACCTAACCCTTACACTTACCCTAATCCTACACCTGTCCCTCACTCTAACCCTCACACTAACCCTAAACCTAACCCTAACCCTCACCCTAGAACTCACCCTAAACCTAATCCTAACCCTAACCCTCACACTTATCCTTATGCTCACACTAACCCTAACCATCAATCTCAACCTAACCCTCACCCTAATCTTCACCCTAACCCTAACCCTAACCCTCAAGCTAGCCCTCACCCTAACCCTCACCCTAACCATCACCCTCACCCTAACCTTCACCCTCACCCTAACCCTCACCCTCACCCTAATCCTCAACTTCACGCTAGTCCTCACCATATCCCTAACCCTAACACTTACCTACCAAAACCCTCAGCCTCACCCTCAGCCTCACCTAATCCTCGACCTCATGAAAGCCCTCACCCTAACCCTAATCCTGACCATAACCCTCAACCTCACCCTCACCCTCACCTTAACCCTCGCCCTCACACAAGCCCTTACCCCAAACCTAAACCTCACCCTAACCCTAACCCTAACCCTCACCTTCACCCTCACCCTAAACCTAACACTAACCCTGACCCAGACCCTCAACCTCACCCTAACCCTCACCCTAATCCTTACCCTCACCCTAACCCTAAACCTAACCCTAAACCTATCCCTCATCCTAGACCTAACCCTAACCCTCACACTAACAGTAACCCTAACCCTAAACCTCACCATCACCCTAACCCTAACCCTCACCCTAACCCTAGACCTCACCTTAACCCTAATTCTAACCCTAACCCGCAGCCTCACCCTAATCCTCATCCTAACCTTAATCTTCACCCTGACACTAACCCTCAACCTCACCCTAACCTAACCCTAACTATAATCCTAACCCTCACCCTAAACCTAATACTAACCCTAACCCTCACCCTCATCCTAACCCTCACCCTAACCATTACCCTCACACTAACCCTAACCCTAATTCTAACCCTAACCCTCACAATAACCCTAACCCTAACCATAACCCTAAACCCACAACTCACCCTAACACTAACCCTCACCCTAACCCTCACCCTAACCCTATCCCTAACCCTCAACCTCACACTAATCTTCACTTTCACCCTAACCCTCACCCTAAACCATACCCTCAACCACACCCTAACCCGAACCCTAACCCGAACCCGAACCCTCACCCAAACCTGACCCTCACCCTAAAATCACCGTAACCTAACCCTCACCCTAACCCTAATCCTAACCTTCACCCTAACCCTCACCCTCACGTAAACCCTCAACTTCACCCTAAACCTCACCCTATCCCTAACCCTAACCAAATTACCTAACCCTTACCTACCTAAACCCTCACCCTCACACTCACCCACACCCTAACCCTCGCCTTCATGCAAGCCCTCCACCTAACCATAATATTAACCGTAACCCTCATCCTAACCCTCACCCCTCACCGTAAACCTAACCTTAACCCTCACCCTAACCCTAACCTGACCCTTACCTTCAACCTCAACCTAAGCCTAATTCTAACCCTAACCCTCAAACTAACCCTAACCCTCACCATAACCCTAAAATTAGCCCTCAACCTAACACTCACCCTAAACCTAACCCTCACCCTAACCCTAAACCTAACCACCACCCTCACACTAACACTCACTGTCACCCTATCCTTCAGACTAAACCTAACCCTCAGCCTCACCCTAACCGTAAGCCTAACCCTAACCCTAACCCTAAACCTCACACCCACCCTAACACTCATGCCAAACCTTACCCTCCCCCTCCCCCTAACGCTAACCTAACCATAACCCTCACACTAAACCTAACCCTCACCTAAACCTAACCCTAACACTCATCCTAACCCTATCCCTAAACCTAACACACACCCTAACCCTAATGCTAACCATAAACCTCAACCTAACCCTAACCCTCGCCCTGACCCTCAACATACACCTCACACTAAAGCTCACCCTAACCCTCACCCTAACCCTAATCCTCAGCCTCACCCTCACCCTCGGAATAACCTTAAAGCTAACTCTTACACTCACCCTCACCTCTTACACTCACACTCACCATATACCTTATGCTAAACCTAACACTCACCCTCACCCTAACCTTCAACCTAACCCTCACCCTCACCCTAACCCTAACCCTCACCCTCACACTAATCCTAAACCTAAACCTCACCATAACCCTAACCCTAACCCTCACCCTATCCCTAAACCTCACCCTAACCCTAACACTAACCCTCACCGTCAACCTCACCCTAACCCAAACCCTAACCTTCACCTTAACCCTCGCCCTAACACTAACGCTAACCCTACACCTCACCCTCAACCTAAACCTCACCCTAACCCTTACTCTCACCCTCACTCTAAAACTCACCCTTATACTCAACCTCAACCTAAGCATAACCCTAAACCTAATTCTAATCCTAAACCTAAGCCTCACCATCACCCTCACCCTAAGCCTAAACCTAATCCTAACCCTGAGTCTCACCCTCACCTTAACCCTAACCCAAACTCTAAACCTTAGCCTAAACCTAACCCTCACCATATCCCTAATCCTAACCCTCACACTCACCCTAACCGTAACCTCACCCTAAATCTAATGCTAACCTTAACCGTCACACTCACCCTAACCAATATCCTCACACTAACCCTAACCCTAAATCTAACCCTAACCCTCACAATAACCCTAAACCTCACTATAACCCTAAACCTACAACTCACCGTAACCCTCACCCTAAACCTAACCCTCACTCTAACCCTCACCTTAAACCAAACCCTAACCCTCAACCTCACACTAATCCTCACTGGCACCCAACTCTCACCCTAAACATAATCCTCACCCACAACTTAACCCTCACCCAACCCTCACCCTCACCCTAAACATCACCCTAACCTTAACCCTCACCCTACACCTAATCTTAACCCTCATACTAATCCTCACCCTCACCCTAACCCTCACCTTCAACCTAATCCTCACACTAACTCTAACCCTCACCCTAACCCTCACCCTAACCCTAACCCTCAACCTCACCCTCACTCTACCTGAAACCTTAAACCTAACTATCACCCTAAATTTAACTCTCAACCTAACCCAACCCTAACTCTCAATCTGTCCCTCAACCTAAACCTAAAACTAACTGTAACACTGACACTCACCCTCACCCTAACCATCATCCTAAACCTTACCATTATGCTAAACCTCACCCTAACCCTAAACCTAACCCTAACCCTCACGCTAACGCTCACGGTAACCCTAACCCAAATTATAACCCTAAACCTAAACCTCACCCTAACCCTACCCCTACCCGTAATCCTCACCTTCACCGAAACCCTCACCCTAACCCTTACCCTCACCCTAAACCTAACGCTAACTCGCACACTAACCCTAACCCTCAACCTTACCATAAACCTACCACTCACACTAAAGCTAACCCTAACTCTAACCCTAATCCTCACCCTAACCCTAACGCTAACCCTAACCCTCACCCTAACCCTAACCCTCAGGTTCAAGCTCAACCTGTCTAACTCCAACCCTAATCCTAATCCTAACCCTAAACCACACTCTCACCCTCATCCTAACTATAACCCTAACCCTAACCCTAACACTCACGCTCACATTAATCTCACCCTCAACCTCACCCTTACCCTCACCCTCACCTTAACACTCACGATAACCCTAACCCTAACTCTCACCCTAAACCTCACCCTAACAATTACCCTCACCCTAACTCTAACCCTAACCCTAACCCTCACACTAACCCTAGCTCTCACCCTAACCCTAGCGATACCACTCACACTAACCATCACCCTAACCTCACCCTAAACCTAATGCTAACCCTAAACCTCCACATCACACAAGCCCTCAATCTTATCCTAACCCTAAGCCTAAATTTCACACTCAACCAAACCCTCAGACTAAACCTAACCCTCAACCTAACCGTAACCCTCACCTTCACTCTCACCCTCACCTTCAGCCTAACTCTAACCCTAACTCTGTAACTAACCCGAACCCTCAACCTCACCCACACCCTCACCCTCACCCTACACCTAACCCTCACCATAAACCTATCCCTCACCCTAATCATAACCCTAACGCTCACACTCACCCTCACCCTAACCCTAAAACTAACCCTCAGCCTCACCCAAACCGTAAGCCTAACCCAACCCCTAACCCTAACTCTCACTCTCACCATAACCCTCACCCTAAACATTACCCTAAACTTCACCCTAAATCTAACTCTAACCATAACCCTCACACTAAACCTACACCTCAACCTAACCCAAAACCTAGCCCTCACCCTCACTCTAAACCTCACCCTCATCATAACCCTAAACCTAAAACTAACTCACCCTAACCCTAACCCTAACCCTAAACCTCACCCTAACCCTCACCCTCACCCTAACCCTCAACCTAAGCCTAACACTAAGCCTAAGCCTAAACCTCACCCTAACCCTCACACTCACCCTCACCCTAACTCTAATCCTAAACTTAACACTATTCTTAACCTCAACCTAAGCCTCACCCTCACCCTAACCCTAACCCAAGTCCTCACACTAACCCTCACCCTAACCCTAACTCTAACCTTAATGCTCACCCTCACCCTAACCCTAACTCTAACCCTAAAACTCACCCTAACCCTAACCTTCACCCTCACCCTCAACCTCACCGTAAATCTAGCCCTAAACCTAACAATAATACTAACCCTAAACCTAACCCTAACCCTAACCCTCACCCTCAGCCTCACCCTCACAACACACTTATCCCTAACCCTAACACTAACAATAACCCTAATCCTAAGCCTAACCCTAACCCTAATTCTAATCCTCACCCCCACAGTCACCCTCAGCCTAACCCTAAACCTAACCCTAACCCTAACACTAACACTAACCCTAAACCTAAACCTAACCCTAAATCTAACCCTAAACCTAACCCTAATCCTCAGCCTCACCTGCACCCTAACCCAAACTCTAACCCTAACCCTCACCCTAACTCTAAGCGTAATCCTAACCCTAACCCTAAGCCTCACACTTACCCTCACTCTAACCCTAATCCTAAACCTAACCCTATCCCTAAACCTAACATTCACCCTATCCGTCACCCTAGCCCTCACCCTAACCCTAACCCTAAACTTCATCCTAAACCTGACACTAACGATATCCGTAACCCTCATCTTAACCCAAACCCTAACCCTCACCCTCATGCTCAGCCTAAGCCTAAGCCTAAGCCTAACCCTAACCCTCATCCTAACCCTAACACTAACCCTAACCCTAACCCTAAATCTCACCCTCAACCTAACCCTAACTCTAACCCTAACCCTAACAATAACCCTAACCCTCACCCTAACCATAAACCTAACCCTAAACCTAAACCTCACCCTAAAACTTACCCTCACGCTACCACTAACCCTCACCCTAACACTAACCCTCATACTAACACTAACCATAACCTCAGCCTAACATTAAACCTAACCCTCAACCTAAACCTAACACTCATGCTCAATGTAACCCTCACTATAACCCTAACCCGAACCATCACCCTAACCCTAATCCTCACCCACACCCTCACCCTCAGCCTAAACCTAAGCTTAACCCTAAATCTCACCCTAAACCTCCCCCTAACCCTAACCCTAACACTAAACCTCACCCTCTGCCTAACAATAACCCTAACCCTAAACCTCAACCTAACCATAAACTTCACCCTCACCCTCAACCTCACCGTAACTCTAACCCTAACCCTAAAAATAACACTAGCCCTAACCGTCACCCTCAGCCTCACCCTCACGGCAAACTAAACCATAATCATAACACTAACAATGACACTAACCCTAAGCCTAACCCTATCCCTAACCCTAATCCTAACCCCCACCCTCACCCTCAGTCTAACCCTAAGCCTAACCCTAACCCTAACCCTAACCCTCACCGTAACCCTAACCCTAACCCTAAAACAAACCCTAACCCTAAACCTAGCCCTAAATGTAACCCTAAACCCAAACCTAATCCTCAGGCTCACACTCACCCTAACCCAAACCCTAATGCTAACAGTCACGCTCTCAGTCTTACCCTAAACCTAAACCTAATCCTCATACTCACTTACACCCTAAACCTAACCCTATCCCTAACCCTAACACTCACCCTAACCCTCACCCTAGCCATCACCCTAACCCTAATCCTAACCCTAAACCTCATCCTAACCCTGACCCTAACCCTAACCCAAACCCTAAGCCTAACCCTAAACCTAATCCTCACCCTCAGGCTCCGCCTAAGCCTAAGCGTAAGCGTAAGCCTAACCCTAACCCTAACCCTCCCTAACCCTAACCATAACCCTAAACCTAACTCTAAACCTAAATCTCACCCTCACCCTAACCCTAAGTCTAACCCTAACCCTAACCCTAAAAATAACCCTAAACCTCACCCTAACCATAATGCTCACCCAAACCCTAACCCTCAAACTAACACTTACCCTCCCCCTAACACTAACCCTAACCCTAACACTAACCCTCACACTAACCCTAACCCTCACCATAATCCTAAACCTCACCCTAACACTAACCCCAACCCTCACCCTCACCCTAGCCCTCACCTTAACCCTAATTCTAAACCTTACCCACACCCTAAGCCTAACCCTCATCCTCACCCTAAACCTCACACTCACCCTAAACCTAATCCTCAATTTAACCCTCATCCTAACCCTAACCCTAACCAATACCCTAGCCCTAAACCTAACCCTAACCCTCACACTTATCTTAAGCCTCACCCTCAGCCTAAACCTCACCTTTACCCTTACCATCATCCTCAGACTAACCCTCACCCTAATCCTAAACCTCATCCTAACCGTCACCTTAAACGTAAACATAACCATCACACTATCCCTAACTTTCACCCTAAACCTCACACTCAGCCTAACCCTAAGCCTAAGCCTAAACCTTCCCCTAACCCTCCCACTCACCCTAGCACTCACCCTAACCATAATCCTAACACTAAACCTCATCCTAACCCTCACCCTAATCCTAACCCTGTCACCCTAACCCTATTCCTCACCCCCATCCCACCCTCAGCCTAACCCTAAGCCTAAGCCTAAGCCTCACCCTAACCCTCATCCTCACCCTCACCCTAACCCTAGTCCTAAACCTAACCCTATCCATAAACCTCAACCTAACCCTCATCCACACCCTAACCCTAACGCTAACCCTAACACTAAACTTCACCCTAACCCTCCCCTAAGCATAACTCTAACCCTAAACCTCACCCTCACACTCACCCTAACCCTAACCCTAACCCTAAACCTCACCCAAACCCTAACACTCACCCTCGCCCTCAACCTCCCCATAACTCTAAACCTAACCCTAACAATAACACTAACCCTAAACATAACCATAACCCTAACCCTCACCCTCAGCCTCAGCCTCACCACAAAATTATCCCTAACCATAACACTAACAATAAACCTAACCCTAAGCCTAACCCTAACCCTAACTCTAATCCTCACCCCACTCTCAGCCTCAGCCTAACCCAAAGCCTAAGCCTAACCCTAACCATAACCCTCACTGTAACCCTAACCCTAACCCTAACACTAACCCTAACCCTCAACCTAACCCTACATCTAAACCTAATACTCAGCCTCAACTTCACCCTAACCCTAACCCTCACCATAACTCTCAGCCTAACAATATCCTGAACCCTAACACTCACACTCACCCTCACCCTAACCCTAATCCTCAAACTAACCCTATCCTTAATGCTAACCCTCACTCTCACCGTAACCCTTACCCTAACCCTCACCCTAAACATAAAATTAACCCGAATCCTAAATCTCACCCTAACCCTAACCCTAACCCTCACCCTAACCCTAGCCCTAAACCTCACCCTCAGCCTAACCCTAACCTAACCCTAACACTAACACTAACACTAACTCTAAACATAACCCTAAATCTAATCCTAAACCTAACCCTAATCTTCATCCTCACCTGCACCCTAACCCAAACTCTAACCCTAAACCTCACCCTAACTCTAAGCCTAATCCTAATCCTAACCCTAACCCTCACCCTCATCCTAGCCCTCAACCTCACCCTAACCCTAACCCTAAACCTCATCCAAAACCTGACACTAAACACAACTGTAACCCTCACCATAACCCGAACCCTAACCCTAACCCTCATGTTCAGCCTAAGCCTAAGCCTAAGCTTAACCCTAACCCTAACTCTCACCCTAACACTAACACTAACCCTAACTCTAAGCCTAAATCTCACCCTCACCCTAACCCTAACGTGAACTATCAACCTAACCTTAATTCTCACCCACACCCTCACCCTCAGCCTAACCCTAAACCTCACACTAACCCTCCCCCTAACCCTAACTCTAACCCTAAACCTCAACCTCTCCCTAACAATAACCCTAACCCTAAACCTCACCCTTATCCTAACCTTCACTCTCACCCTCAACCTCACCGTAACTCTAACCCTAACCCTAAAAATAACACTCGCCCTAACACTTACCCTGACCCTCACCCTCAGCCTCACCCTCACGGCAAACTTAACCATAACCATAACACTTACAATAACCTTAATCCTAAGCCTAACCCTATACTTAACCCTAATCCTAATCCCCACCCTCAACCTCAGCCTAACCCTCACCCTAAACCTAATGTGAACCATCACCCTAAACTTAATTCTCACCCACACCCTCACCCTCAGCCTATCACTAAGCCTAACCCTAAACCTCCCCCTAACCCTCCCCCTAACCCTATCTCTAACCCTAAACCTCAACTTCTCCCTAACAATAACCCTAACCCTAAACCTCACCCTTACCCTAAACTTCACTCTCACCCTCAACATCAGCCTAACCCTCAGCCTAACCATAAGCCTAACCCTAACCCTAACCCTCACAGTAACCCTAACTCTAACCCTAACACAAACCCTAACCCTAAACCTAGCCATAAATCTAACCCTAAACCTAAACCTAATCGTCAGCCTCAAACTCAACCTAACCCAAACCCTAACCCTAATCCTCACCCTAACTCTCAGTCTAACCCTAACCCTACCACTAACCCTCACACTCACCCTCAACCTAAACCTAATCCTAAACCTAACCCTATCCCTAACACTAACCTTACTTTAACCCTCACCCTAGCCCTCACCATAACCCTGACCCTAACACTAACCCTAACCCTAAGCCTAACCCTAAACCTAATCCTCACCCTCATGCTCCGCCTAAGCCAAAGAGTAAGCCTAAGCCTAACTCTAACCCTAACTCTCCCTAACCCTAACCCTAACCCTAACCCTAAATCTAAACCTAAATCTCACCCTCACCCTAACCATAACTCTAACAGTAACCATAACCTCACCCTAACCATTACGCTCACCCTAACCCAAACCCTCACGCTAACACTTACCCTCACCCTAACACAAACCCTAACCCTAACACTAACCCTCACACTAACCATAACCCTCACCCTAATCCTAAACCTCACCCTAATCCTAACCCCAACCCTCACCCTCACCTTAGCCCTCACCCTAACCCTAATTCTAAACCTTACCCTCACCCTAACCCTAACCCACATCCTCACCCTAAACCTCACATTCACCTAACCCTAATCGTCAATTTAACCCTCACCCTAACCCTAAACCTAAACATTAACCTAGCCCTAAACGTTACTCTAATCCTCAAACTTATCTTAACCCTCACCCTCAGCCTAAACCTCACCTTTACCCTTACCATCATCCTCAGCCTAACCCTCACCCTAACCCTAAACCTCATCCTAACCATCACCCTAACCTAAAACCTAACCATCACCCTAACGCTAACCCTCACCCTCAACCTCCCGCTCAGCCTAACCCTAACCCTAAGCCTAACCCTAACCCTAACCCTCACCTTAATCCTAATAATAACCCTAACACTAACCCTAACCCTATACCTAACCCTAAATCTAACCCTAAACCTAACCCTAATCCTCAGCCTCACCTGCACCCTAACCCAAACCCTAACTCTCACCTTAACTCTAAGCCTAAGGCTAACCCTAAAACTAAGCCTCACACTCACCCTCACCCTAACCCTAATCCTAAACCTAACTCTATCCCTAATCCTAACCCTCACCTTAACTCTCACCCTAGCCCTCAACCTAACCCTAAACCTAATCGTATACCTGAAACTAACCATAACCCTAATCCTCACCCTAACCCGAACCCTAAACCTCACCATCATGCTCGGCCTAAGCCTAAGCCTAAGCCTAAACATAACCCTAACCCTCACACTAACAATAACCTTAAAACTAACCCTAACTCTAACCCTAAACCTCACCCTCACACTAACCCTGACTCTAACCCTAAACCTAACCCTAACAATGACCCTAACCCTCACCCTAGACATAATCCTCACCCTAACCCTAAGCCTCACCCTAACATTTACCCTCACCCTAACACAAACCTGAACCCTAAAACTAACCCTCACAATAACCCTAACCCTAGACTCACCCTAACCCTAACCCTAACCCTAACCCTCAACATAACCCTAACCCTCACGCTCAACGTAACCCTCAACCTAACCCTGACCCTCACCCTAAAACTTGCCCTAACCCTAACACTAAACCTAACCCTAATCCTAACCCTAAACCTCACCCTCACCGTAACCATAATCCTAACCCTAACCCTAACAAAAACCCTAATCCTAACCCTAACCCTAACCCTAACCATTACCCTCACCCTAAACCTCACCCTCCCCCTAACACTTACCCTCACATTAACACTAACCGTAACCCGAACACTAAGCCTCACACTAACCCTAAATATCACCCTAACCCTATACCTCACCCTAACACTAATCCTAAACCTCAACCCAACCCTTGCCCTAACCCTAATACTCATCCTCACAGTGAACCTCACACTAAGCCGAACACTAATCCTCAATCTAACCCTCACCCTCACCCTAACCCTAACCCTAACCCTCGCCCTAACCCTAACCCTTACCCTTACCGTAACCCTCAACTTCAGCATAATCCTCACCTTACCCTTACTGTCACCCCCAACCTAACCCTCACCCTAAGCCTAACCCTCACCCTAACACTAACTCTACCCATAAACCTCACCCTCACCCTAATCCTAACTCTAACCCTAACCCTAACACTAAACCTAACACTAAGCCTAACCCTAACCCTCACCCTCACCCTCACCGTAAACCTAACCCTAACCAGAACACTCACCCTCACCCTAACCCTAATCTTAACCCTAAACCTGAACCTAATCCTAACCCTCAACCTCACCGTAACCCTTACCCTAACCCTCACCCTAACCGTAAACATAACCAGAATCTTACTCTCACCCTAACCCTAACCCTAACTCTGACCTTAACCCTAACATTAAAACTCACCCTCACCCTAGCCCTCACCCTAATCCTAATCCTAACCCTAACCCTCATCCTAACCCTCCCCCTAACCCTTAACCTAACACTGACACTAACCCTAAACCTCACTCTAAACCTGACCATCAGCCTAACGCTAAGCCTAACCCTAAACC
Organism: Dipodomys merriami; assembly: GCF_024711535.1. Taxonomy (NCBI): domain Eukaryota; kingdom Metazoa; phylum Chordata; class Mammalia; order Rodentia; family Heteromyidae; genus Dipodomys; species Dipodomys merriami. The sequence goes on from NW_027206021.1 coordinate 376,828, forward strand.
TAACCCTAGCACACACACTCACCCTCACTCTAACCTTAATCCTAACCCTAACCCTCACCCTCAACCACACCCTCAGTGTAACAATAAGCCAAAAACCCACCCAAACCCTAACCCTCACAATCACCCTAACCCTTACCCTAATCCTAATCCTAACCCTAACCCTAACGCTCACCCTCAGCCTCAACTTAACCCTAACTCTAACCCTAAACCTCACCCTCAGCCGAACCCTAAACCTAACCCTAACCTTAAATCTCACCCTAAACATCACCCTCACCCTAGCCCTCACCCTAAACCTGATCCTAACCCTAACCCACATCCTGACCTTCCCCATAACCATAACCCTAAATCTCACCCTAATTCTAACCCTCACCCTCATGCTCAGTTTAACAATAAGCCTAAGCCAAAACCTTACCCTAACCCTCACCCTCACCCTAGTCCTCACCCTAACACAAATCCTAACCCTAACACTCAACCTAACCCTAAACCTCACCCTCACCGTAACCCTTACCCTAACCCTAACCCTGACCCTCACCCTAACCCTAATCTTAACACTAAACCTTAACCTAACCCTAATCCTCAACCTCACTGTAACCATCACCCTAACCCTCAACCTAACCCTAAACTTAACCTGAACGCTACTCTCACCCTAACCCTAACCCTTACTCTCACCCTAACCCTAACATTAAACCTCAACCTAACCCTAGCCCTCACGATAATCCTAATCCTAACCCTTACCCTCACACTCACCCTCGCCCTCAGTGTAACCCTAAGCCTAATCCTAACTCTAACCCTAACCCTCACACTCACCTTAACCCTTACCCTAATCCTAATCCTAACCCTAACTCTCACCCTCACCCTCAGCCTCACCTTAAGCCTAAATCTAACCCTAAACCTCAACCTCAACATAACCTCAACCCTAATACTAACCCGATTCCTCACCCTAACCCTAACACTAACCCTAAACTTCACCCTCACCCTAACCCTAAACATAACCCTAAAACTCACCATAACCCTAAACTTCACCCTCACCCTCAACCTCACCGCAAATCAATCCCTAACCCTCACAATAATCCTAACCCTAACCCTAACTCTAAACCTAAGCCTCACCCTCACCCTAACCTTAAACCAAAACCTCAACCTCAGCCTCACCCTCACCTCAAACTTAACCCTAACCATAACACTAACATTAACCCTAACCCTAAGCCTAACCCTAACCTTAACTCTAATCCTCACCCCCACAGTGACCCTCAGCCTAACCATCTCCCTATCCCGAACATTAACACTAACCCTATCCCTAAACCTAACGCTAAATTTAACCCTTAACCTAACCCTAATCCTCAACCTCAACTGCACCCTAAACCAAACCCTAACCCTAACCCTCACCCTAAGTCTCAGGCTAAACCTAAACCTAACTCTAAGCCTCACACTCAACCTCACCCTAACCCTAATCCTAAACCTAACCCTTCCCTAACCCTAACCCTAACCCTCAACCTAACACTCACCTTAACACTCACCCTAACCTTAACCCTAACCCAAAACCTCATCCTAAACCTGACAGTAATCATAACCCTAAACCTCACCGTAACCCTCACCCTAACCCGAACCCTCATGCTCGGCCTAAGCCTTAACCTCAGCCTAAGCCTAACCCTAACCCTCACCCTAACCCTAACCCTAACACTCACCCCAACTCTAACCATAAATCTCACCCTCACACTCACCTTAACCCTAAATCTAAACCTACCATAACCCTAACAATAATCGTAACCCTCACCCTAACCATAATCCTCAACCTAACCATAATCATCACCCTAACCCTAAAACTCACCCTAAAACTTGCCCTCACCCTACCACTAACCCTAATCGGAACACTAAGCTTCACAAAAACCCTAACCCTAAACTCACCCTAACCACAACCCTAACCTGAAACCTCAACCTAAGCCTAATCCTCACGCTCAACTTAACCCTAACCCTAACCATAATCCTCACCCTAACCCTAACCCTCATACTAACACTTACCCTCACCCTAACACTAACCCTAATCCTAATCCTATCCCTAACCCTAACCCTCACCCTCACGCTCACCGTAACTATAACCCTAACACTAATGCTAACAATAACCCTAAGCCTAACCCTAACCCTCACCCTAAACATAACCCTCACCATAACCCTAAGCTCACCCTAACACCCTCACCCTAAAACTAACCCTATCCCTACCACTAACCCTCACACTAACCCTAACCATCACCCTAACACTAAACCTCACCCTAACACTAACCCTAAACCTCACCCTCATCTTAGCCCTCACCCTAACCCTAACCCTCATCCTCACCCTAAACCTCACACTAACCCTAACACTTATCCTCAATATAACCCTCACTCTCACTCTAAACCTAACCCTAAGCCTCACCCTAACCCTAACCCTCACACTTACCATAAACCTCACCCTCAGTCTAATCTTCAACTTTACCCTTAGCGTAACACTCACCCTAACCCTCACCCTAACCCTAACTCTACCCCTAAACCTCACCCTCACTCGAAACCTAACTCTAAATCTAACCCTAACACTAAACCTCACCCTAAACCTAACCCTAAACCTTATCCTCAACCAAACGCTCAGCCTAACCCTAAGCCTAAGCCTAACACTTACCCTAAACCACACGCTCACCCTAGCCCTCACCCTAACACTAATCCTAAAACTAACCCTCATCCTAACCCTCACCCTAACCCTAACCCTAACCATCACCCTAACTCTAATCCTCACCCCCACCCTCACCCTCAGCCTAACCCTAAGCCTAAGCCTAAGCCTAACCCTAATCCTCACACTCACCCTCACCCTAACCCAAATCCTAACCCTAACTAAACACTAACCCTAAACCTCAACCTAACCCTAACCCTAACCCTAACCCGCCCATTAACTCTCAACCTAAACCTAACCCTAACACAAACCATAACCCTAACCCTCAACTTAACCCTCACCCTAACCCTAACTCTAACCCTAAACCTCACCACCACCCAAAACCTAACTTTAACTCTAATGCAAACCCTAAACCTCACGCTAACCCTAACCGTAACCCTCACACTCACCCTCACCATAACCTTAACCCTAAACCTAACACTATCAATAACCCTAACCCTAATCTTAACCCTCAACTTAACCATAAATCTCACCCTAACCCAAACCCTGACCTAACACTTATCCTCACCCTAACATTAACCCTAACCCCAACCCTAACCCTCACACTAATCCTAACCCTAACCTCACCCTAACCCTAACCCTAACACTAACCCTCAACCTAAACCTAAAACTCACGCACAACCTAACCCTAACCCTAACCATAAACCTCACCCTAACCCTAACCCTCATACTAACACTTACACTCACCCTAACACTAACCCTAATCCTAATCCTAACCCTAACCCTAACCCTCACCCTGAACCTCACCGTAACCGTAACTCTAACCCTAACGCTAACAATAACCCTAAACCCAACCCCAACCCTCACCCTAACCCTAACCCTCACCATAACCCTAAGCTCACTGGAACACCCTCACCCTAACACTAAGCCTAACCCCGACACTAACTCTCACACTAAGCCTCACCATCAGCCTAATCCTAAACCTCACCCTAACACTAAACCTAAACCTCACCCTGACCTTAGCCCTCAACCTAAACCTAACACTCATCCTCACCCTAAACCTCACACTAACCCTAACATGAATCCTCAATCTAAACCTCACACTCACCCTAACCCTAACCCTAATCCTCACACTAACCCTCAACTTTACCCTTACTGTCACCTTCACCCTAAATCTCACCCTAAACCTAAACCTCACCCTAACCCTCATCCTAACCATAACCCTAACCATCACCCTAACCTTAACCCTAACCCTCACCCTTACCATAACCCTCACCCTCAGCCTAACCCTCAACTTTACCCTTACCGTCAGCCCCACCCTAACACTCACCCTAACCCTAACTCTACCCCTAAACCTCACCCTCAACCTAACCCTAACTCTAACCCTAACCCTAAAACTAAACCTCACCCTAACACTAACCCTAAAGCCTTATCCTCAACCAAAGGCTCAGCCTAAACCAAGCCTAAGCTTAACACTTACCCTAAACCACACCCTCACCCTGGCCCTTATCCTAACCCTAATCCAAACCCTAACCCTCATCCTAACACTCACACTAACACTAACACTAACCATCACCGTAACACTAATCCTCACCCCCATCCTCAACCTCAGCCTAACCCTAAGCTAAGCCTGAGCCTAACCCTAAACCACACATTCACCCTCAGCCTAACCCTAATCCTAACCCTAACTCTAACACTAACCCTAAAACTCAACCTAACCCTCACCCCAACCTTAACCCTAAAACTGACCCTAAACCTAACCCTCGACCTAACCGTCCAACTAACCCTAAACCTCACCCTCACCCTAACCCTAATCCTAACCCAAAAACTAAACCTCACCCTAACCCTAAACCTAACCCTCACCCTCACCCTAACCATAACTCTGACCCGAACCCTAACAATAACACTAATCTTAACCCTAAACCTAACCCTAACCCTAACCCTAATGCTAACACTCACCCTCACCCTAGCCCTAATCCTAACCCTCAACCTAACCCTAACACTCACCTTCACCGTAACCCTTACCCTCATCCTAACCCTCACCCTAAACCTAACCCTAACCTTAAACGTTACCCTGACACTAACCCTAATCTTCACCCTCAACCTAGCCCTCAACCTAACCCTACTCATAACCCTAAACCTCATCCTAACCCTGAACCTAACCGTAATCCTAACTCTCACCCTAACCTTGACCCTAACCCTGAACCTAACCCTAACCCTCATCCTAACACGTACACTCACCCTAACACTAACCCTATCCTAATCCTAACACTAACCCTAACCCTCACCCCCAACCTCACCGTAACAGTAACCCTAAACCTAACGCTAACAATAAACCTAACCCTAACCCTAACCCTCACCCTAACCATAACCCTCACCATAACCCTAAGCTCACCGTAACACCTTCACCCTAACACTAAGCCTAACCCTAACACTAACCCTCACACTAACCCTAACCATCACCCTAACACTAAACCTCACCCTAACACTAACCCTAAACCTCACCCTCACCTTAGCCCTCGCCCTAACCCTAACCATCATCCTCACCCTAAACCTCACACTAACCATAACACTTATCCTGAATCTAACCCTCACTCTCACTGTAACCCTAACCCTAACCCTCAAGCTAACTGTGACCCTCACCCTTACCATAAACCTCACCCTCAGCCTAACCCTCAACTTTACCCTTACCGTCACCCCCACCCTGACCCTAAACCTAACCCTAACCCTAACCCTAACTCTACCCCTAAACCTCACCCTCACCCTAACCCTAACTCTAACCTTAACCCTAACACTAAACCTCACCCTAAACCTATCCCTAACCCTTATCCTCAACCAAACACTCCCCCTAACCCTAAGCCTAAGCCTAACCCTTACCCTAAACCAAACCCTCACCCTAGCCCTCACCTTACCCTAATCCTAAACCTAACCCTCATCCTAACACTCATCCTAACCCTAACCCTAACAATTATCATAACTCTAACCATCACCCCCGCCCTCAGCCTCAGCCTAACACTAAGCCTAAGCCTAAGCCTATCCCTCACACTCACCCTCACCCTAACCCTAATCCTAACTCTAACTCTAACATTAACCCTAAACCTCAACCTAAACCCCACCCTAACCTTAACCCTAAAACTAATCCTAACCCGAACCCTCAACCTAACCCTCCAACTAGACCTAAACCTAACCCTAAACCTCACCCTCACCCTAACTCTAATCCTAACCCTAAACCTAAAACTCACCCTAACCCTAAACCTAACCCTCACCCTCACCCTCACCATAACTCTGACCCTAACCCTAAAAATAACACTAATCCAAACCCTAAACCTAACCCTAACCCTAACCTTAATGCTAACACTCACCCTCAACCTAACCCTAATCCTAACCCTAACCCTCATCCTAAACCTAAACCTCACACTCACCGTAACCCTAACCCTGATCCTAAATATCACCCTAAACCTAACCCTCATCCTAACACTTACACTCACCCTAACACTAACCCTAATCCTCACCCTCAACCTAACCATCAACCTAACCATAATTGTAACCCTAATCCTCATGCTAACCCTCACCCTAACCGTAATCCTAACCCTCATCTTAACTCTAACCCTAACCCTCAACCTAACCCTAACCTTCACGCTCACCATAACCCTAAACCTAACCCTCACCCTAAACCTAAACTTAACCTGAACCCTAACACTCAAGCTAACCCTAACCCTAACGCTCAACCTAAAGCTAACCCTCACCTTCACCCTCTCCCTTACCCTAAACATAAGCCTAAGCCTAACCCTAACCCTAAACCTCACACTCACCCTAACCATTACCCTAATCCTAATCCTAACCCTAAGCCTAATCCTCATGCTCAACCTTAACCCTCACTCTAACCATAACTCTAAAACTAACCCTAACCTTAACCCTCAACCTCAGCCTCACCCTTACCCTAACTCTAACCCTGAACCTCACACTCACCCTAAACCTAACCCTAACCCTAAACCTAAACCTCACCCTAACACTAACCCTAAACCTCACCCTCAGCCTAGCCCTCACCGTAACCCTAACCCTAACCCTCATACTAAACCTCACCCTAAAACTAACCCTAACCCTCAACCTAACACTAATCATAACCCTAACCCTCAACCTAACCCTAAACCTCAGCGTACCCCTTACTTTAACCATCACCCTAAACATAAAATTAATCCGAATCAGAATTCTAAACATAACCCTAACCCTAACAATCACCTTAACCCTAACCCTAAATTTCACCCTCATCCTAGACCTCACACTAACCCTAATCCTAACCCTAACCCTCATCCTAACCCTCCCCCTAATCCTTACGCTAACCCTCACCCTAAACCTAACACTCACACTCAACCTAAGACTCAGCCTAACCCTAAGCCTAAACCTAATCCTAACCCTAACCATAAACCTCACACTCACCCTAACCCTAACCCTAATCCTAACCTTAACCTGAACCCTCACCTCACCCTAACCCTCACCCTAACCCTAACCCTAAACCTAACACTAACCCTAAACCTAACCCTCACCCTCAGCCTCAATCTAACCCTAACTCTAACCCTAAACCTCACCCACACCATAACCCCAACTCTAACCCTAACCCTAAACCTAACCCTCAAACTATCACTCACCCTAACCCTAATCCTAACCCTAACCCTCATCCTAAACTTCCCCATATCCCTAACCCTAACCCTCACCCTAACCCTAACCCTAACACTCACACTCACACTCAGCCAAACCCTAAGCCTAAACCTAATCCTAACCCTAACCCTAAACCTCGCACGCACCCTAAACCTAACCCTAATCCTAAACTTATCCTTAACCTTAACCCTAACTCTAACCCTCACCCTAACCCTAACACTAAACCTAACACTAACCCTAACCCTAAACCTCACCCTCAGCCTTACCCTATCCCTAACCCTAAAACTCACCCTAACCCTAATCTTGAACCTCACCCTCAAAGATATGGTAACTCTAGCCCTAACCCTAACAATAACACTAAACTTAACCCTAACCCTCACACTTACCCTCAGCCTCACCCTCACCGCCAATGAAACCCTAACCATAACACTAACAATAACCCTAACCCTAAGCCTAACCCTAAACCTAACTCTAATCCTCACCCCCAGTCACCCTCAGCCTAACCCTAAGCCTAACCCTAACCCTAAGCCTAACCCTCAACATAACTCTCACACTAACTGTAACCCTAAACCTAAACCTAAATCTAACCCTAAACCTAACCCTAAACATCAGCCTCAACTGCACCCTAATACAAACCGTAACCCTAACCCTCAACCTAACTCTAAGCCTAACCCTAACCCTAACCCTAAGCCTCACACTCACACTCACCCTAACCCTAATCCTAAACCTAACCCTATCCCTCACCCTAAACCTCACCCTAACCCTCAACCTAGCCCTTACCCTAACCTTAACCCTAACCCTAAACCTCATCCTAAACCTGACAGTAACCATAACCGTAACCCGAACCCTAACCCGAACCCTAACCCTCACCCTCATGCTCGGCCTAAGCCTAAACATAAGCCTAACCCTAACCCTCACCCTAACCCTAACCCTAACACTAACCCTAACTCTAACATTAAAGCTCACCCTGACCCTAACACTAACTCTAACCCTAACCCTAACCCTAACACTAACCCTCACCCTATCACTAACCCCAACCCTAGAACTAACCCTCACACTTACCCTAACCCTAAACTCACCATAAACCTAAAACTAACTCTAACCCTCAACCTAACCCTAACCTCATGCTTAACCTAACCCTAACCTCACGCTCAACGTAACCCTAACCCTAACCCTGACCCTCACCCTATTACCCTCAGCATAACCCTAACCCTCACCCTAACACTTACCCTCACCTTAACACGAACCCTAATCCTAATCCTAACCCTAAACCTAAGCTTCACCCTCACAGTAACCGTAACCCTAACCCTAACCCTAACAAAAACCCTAACCTTAACCCTAATCCTCTCCCTAACCATTACCCTCACGCTAAACCTAACCCTCACCCTAACACTTACCCTCACCTTAACACTAACGGTAACCCAAACACTAAGCCTCACACTAACCCTAACCATCACCCTAACCCTATACCTCACCCTCACACTAACCCTAAACCTCAACCTAACCTTAGCCCTAACTCTAACCTTAACACTCATCCTAACGGTAAACCTCACACTAACCCTAACACTAATCCTCAATCTACACCTCACCCTCAACGTAACCCTAACCCTAACCCTAACCCTAACCCTCAACCTAACCTTAACCCTAACCCTTACCGTAACCCTCACCCTCAGTCTAAACCTCACCTTACCCTTAGTGTCACCCCCACCCCAATCCTCACCCTAAGCCTAACACTCAGCCTAACATTAACTCTACTCCTAAACCTCACCCTCACCCTAACCCTAATTCTAACCCTAACCCTAACACTAAACCTCACACTAACCCTAACCCTAAACCTCACACTCACCATCACGCTCAGCTTAACCCTAAGCCTAAGCTAAACCCTAACCCTAACCCTCACCCTCACCCTAGCCCTCACCCTAAAACAAATCCTAACCGTAACCCTCAATCTAACCCTAACCCTCAACCTCACCCTAACCCTAAATTTAACCCTAAACCTAAACCTAACCCTAACCATCAACCTCACATTAACCCTACCCTAACCCTCACCCTAACCCTAAACTTAACCCGAATCCTACTCTCCCCTAACCATAACGCTAACTCTCACCCTAACCCTAACCCTAAACCTCATCCTCACTCTAGCCCTCACCCTAACCCTAATCCTAACCCTAACCCTCATCCTAATCCTGCCCCTAAACCTTAAACTAACCCTCAGACTAACCCTAACTCTCACCCTCAACCTCAACATCAAGCTAACCCTAATCCTAACCCTAAACCTAACCCTAACACACAAACTCACTCTCACCCTAAACCTAATCCTAACCCTAACCCTCACCCTCACCCTCACCCTCAGTGTAACCCTAACCCAAACCCGAACCCTAACCCTAACACTCACAATCACCCTAAACCTTACCCTAATCCTAATCCTAACCTTAACCCTAACCCTCACCATCAGCCTCACCTTAACCCTAATTCTAACCCTAAACCCCACCCTCACCCTGTCCCTAAACCTAACCCTAACCCTAAACCTCACCCTAACCCTAACCCTAAACCTGACCCTCACCCTAGCCCTCACCCTAAACCTAATCCTAAACCTAACACAAATCCTAACCCTCCCCATAACCCTAACACTTACCATCACCGAATCCTAACCCTCACTCTCACCCTAAACCTCAGCCTAACCCTAAGCCTAACCCTAACCTTAACCCTAACCCTCACACTCACCATAACCCTAACCCTAATCCTAATCCTAATCCTAACCCTAACCCTCACCCTCAGCCTAACCCTCACCTTAACCCTAACCCTAAACCTAACACTAACACTATCCCTAAACCTCACCCTCACCCTCACCATAACACTAACTCTAACCTAAACCTCACCCTCACCCTAACCCTAACACGAACCGTAACCCTAAACTTCACCCTAAAACTAACCCTAAACCTAACCCTCACCTTAGCCCTCACCCTAACCCTGACCGTCATTCTCACCCTAAACCTCACACTAACCCTAACACTTATCCTCACTCTAACCCTCACCCTCACTCTAACCCTAACCCTAACCCTCACCCTAACCCTAACACTAAACCTTACCATAACCCTCACCTTCAGCCTAACCCTCACCTTAACCTAACCGTCACTCCCACCCTAACACTCAACCTAACCCTAACTCTAACCTTAAACCTCACCAACACCCTAACCCTAACTCTAAACCTACCCCGAACACTAACCCTCACCCTAACCCTAATCTTAACCCTTATCCTCACCCAAATGCTCAGCCTAACCCTAAGCCTATGCCTAAAACTTACCCTAACCCACACCCTCATCCTAGCCCTCACCCTAACCCTAATCCTAAACCTAACCCTCATCCTAACCCTCACCCTAACCCTAACCCTAACCATCACCCTAGCCCTAATCCTCACCCCCACCCTCACCCTCAGCCTAACCCTAATCCTAAGCCTAAGCCTAACCCTAACACTCACACTCACCCTCACCCTAACCCTAAACCTAACCATAACTCTAAACCTAAACCTCCACCTAAACCTCACCCTAACCTTAACCCTAAAACTAACCCTAACCCAAACACTTGACCTAACCCTCCAACTAACACTAAACCTATCCATAAACCTCACCCTCACCCTAACCCTAATCCTAACCCTAAACCTAAAACTCACCCTAACCCTAAGCCTAACCCTCACCCTCACCCTCACCCTCACACTCACCATAACTCTAACCCTAACCCTAACAATAACACTAATCCTAACCTTAAACCTAACCCTAACCCTAATGCTAACACTCACCCTCACCCTAACCCTAATCCTAACGCTAATACTCAACCTCACTCTAACCCTAAACCTCACCCTAACCCTCACCCTTACACTAATCCTCAACCTCACCATAACCCTAACCCTCATCCTAACCCTCATCCTAAACCTAACCCTAAACTTAAACCTTACCCTAACACTAACCCTAATCCTCACGCTCACCCTAGCCCTCAACCTAACCCTAATTGTAACCCTAATCCTCATCCTAACCCTCACCCTAACCCTAATCCTAATCCTCACCCTAACCCTAAACTTTACCTGAACCCTAAATCTCAAGCTAACCCTAACCCTAACCCTCAACCAAAAGCTAATCCTCACACTCACACTCTCCCTCAGCCTAATCATAAGCCTAACCCTAAACCTAAACCTAAGACTACCCCTCACCCTCACCTTAACCCTCACCCTAACCCTTACATTAACACTAACCCTAACGCTAACCCTCAACCTCAGCCTCACCCTTACCTAACTCTAAGCTAAACCTCACCCTCACTCTAACCCTAACCCTAACCGTAAACCTCACCCTAACCCTAAACCTAAACTTCAACCTCAGTGTAGCCCTCACCCTAACCCTAATTCTAGCCCTCATCCTAACCCTCACCCTAAAACTAAATCTAACCCTCACCCTCACCCTAACCATAATAATAACCTTAAGCCTCAACCTATACATAGCCCTCACCCTCACTCTCACCGTAACCCTTACCTAACACACACCCTAAACCTAAACTTAACCCGAATCCTAAATCTCACCCTAACCCTAACCCTAACCCTAACACTCACCCTAACCCTAAACCTCACCCTCACCCTAGCCCTCAACATTACCCTAATCCTAACCCTAACCCTCATCCTAACCCTCCCCCTAACCCTTACCCTAACCCTCACCCTAACCCTAACCATCACCCTCAACCTCACCCTAAGCCAACTCTAAATCAAACCCTAACACACACACTCTCTCTCACCCTAACCCTAATCCTAACCCTTACCCTCACCCTCACCCTCACCCTCAGTGTAACCCTAAGCCTAATCCTAACCCTAACCCTAACACTCACACTCACCCTAACCCTTATCTTAATCTTAATCCTAACACTAACCCTCACCCTCACCCTCAGCCTCACCTTAAGACTAACTCTAACCCTAAAACTGACCCTCACCCTAACCCTAACCCTAACCCTAAACCTCACCCTCACCGTAGCCCTCACCCTAACACTAATCCTAACTCTAACAATCATCCTAACCCTTCCCATAACCCTAACCCTAACCCTCACCCTAACCCTAATCTTCAAAGTCGAGTGCAAACTGAACAGACCAGCAAAGATACAGATTTCCAATCAGGTGGTCATATTTCCAACTCCACTACTTGGGACTTGGAGAGATCACATAGACTTGTTGTATCTTAGCTGCCATGTCATAAGCGGAGAATATAATAACTCCCTTCTCCTATTTGTTGACGTTGTTGTTGTTTTAATGGTTGTGTGTGGTGGAAGTACTGGGTTTTAAAGCTTGGGTACTGTCCTTTAGTCTTTGTGTTCATGTCTGGTACTCTACCACTTGAGCCACAGATCCACTGGTGGCTTTTTGCTGCTTAATTGGAGTAAGAGACACAGGGACTCACCCTCACCCTCAGCCAAACCCTAAGCCTAACCCTAATACTAACCCTAAAACTAACACTCACACTCACCCTAACCCTAACGCTAATCCTAATCCTAAACTTAACCCTAACCCTCACCCTCACCCTAACCCTCACCTTAACCCTAACCCTAAACCTAACACTAACCCTAACAATAACCCTCACCCTCAGCTTCACCGTAATCCTAACTCTAACCCTAAACTTCATCCTCACCATAACCCCAACTCTAACCCTAACCCGAAACCTCACCCTAACCCTAACCCTAACTCTAACCCTAAACCTCACCCTCACCCTAACCCTAAACCTAACCCTCACCCTCAGCCTCACCCTCACCGCAAACTTAACCATAACCATAACACTAACAATAACCCTAACCTTAAGCCTAACCCTAACTCTAATCCTCACTCCCGCAGTCACCCTCAGCCTAACCCTAACCCTAAACCTAACCTTAACACTACCCCTATCCCTAAACCTAACCCTAAATTTAACCCTTAACCTAACCCTAATCCTCAACCTCAACTGCACCCTAAACCAAACCCTAACCCTACCCCTCACCCTAACTCTCAGCCTAAACCTAAACCTAATCATAAGCATCACACTCACCCTCACCCTAACACTAATCCTAAACTTAACCCTATTGCTAACACTAACCATCACCCTAACACTTACCCTAACCCTCACCATAACCCTAACCCTAACCCTAAACCTCATCCTAAACCTGACACTAATCAAAACCCTAACCCGAACCCTAACCCGAACCCTAAACCTCACCCTCATGCTCGGCCTAAGCCTAAGCTTAAGCCTAACCCTAACCCTCACACTAACCCTAAACCTAAATCTAACCCTAATTCTAACACTAAATCTCACCCTCACCCTCACCCTAACACTAAATCTAACCCTAACCCTAACCCTAACAATAACCCTAACCCTCACCCTAACCATAATCCTCACCCGAACCCTAAACCTCACCCTAACACTTGCCCTCACCCTACCACTAACCCTAACCCTAACACTAACCCTCACAATAACCCTAACCCTAACCTCACCCTAACCAGAACCCTAACCCGAACCCTCAACCTAAGCCTAATCCTCATGCTCAACTTAACCTAACCCTAACCATAATCTTCACCCTAAACCTAACCCTCATCCTAACACTTACCCTCACCCTAACACTAACCCTAATACTAAACCTAACCCTAACCCTAACCCTCACCCTCACAGTAACCTTAACCCTAACCCTCACCCTAACCATTACCCTCACCCTAAACCTAAACTTCACCCTAACACTTACTCTCACATTAACACTAACCGTAACCCGAACACTAAAACTCACAATAACCATAAATATCACCAAAACCCTAAACCTCACCCTAACACTAACCCTAAACCTCAACCTAACCCTAGCCCTAACCCTAACCGTAACACTCATCCTCACGGTAAACCTCACACTAACCCTAACACTAATCCTCAATCTAACCCTCACCCTCAACCTAACCCTAACCCTAACCCTCAACCTAAACTTAAACCTCACCCTTACTGTAACCCTCACCCTCAGCCTAACCCTCAACTTACCCTTACTGTGACCCCCACCCTAACCCTTATCCTATGCCTAAACCTCACCGAAACACTAACTCTACCCCTAAACCTCACCCTCACCCTAATCCTAACTCTAAATCTAACCCTAACACTAAACCTCACACTAACACTAACCCTAAACCACACGCTCAAACTCACGCTCAACTTAAACCTAAGCCTAAGCCAAACTCTTACCCGAAACCTCTCCCACACCCTAGCGTTCACCCTAACACAAATCATAACCCTAACCCTAAACCTAAGCCTAACCCTCACCGTAACCCTAACCCTAAACCTAACCCTCACCCTCACCCGCACCTTAAACCTAACTCTAACCGTAAACCTCACCCTCACCCTAACCCTAAACCTAACACTAAACCTCACCCTAACCCTAACCCTAAACCTCACCCTCACCCTAGCCCTCACCCTGACCCTAATCCTAACCCTAACCCTCATCCTAACCCTCCCCATAACCCTAAACCTCACCCTCACACTAACCCTAAACCTAACCCTCACCCTCAGCCTCACCCTCACCGCAAACTTAACCATAACCATAACACTAACATTAACATTAACCCTAAGCCTAACCCTAACCCTAACTCTAATCCTCACCCACACAGTCACCCTCAGCCTAACCCTAACCCTAACCCTAACCTTAACACTACCCCTATCCCTAAACCTAACCCTAAATTTAACCCTTAACCTAACCCTAATCCTCAACCTCACCTGCACCCTAAACCAAACCATAACCCTATCCCTCACCCTAACTCTCAGACTAAACCTAAACCTAACCATAAGCCTCACACTCACCCTCACCCTAACCCTAATCCTAAACCTAACCCTATCCTTAACCCTAACCCTCACCCTAACCCTTACCCTAACCCTAAACCTCATCCTAAAACTGACACTAATCATAAACCTAACCCTCATGCTAATCCGAACCCTAACCCTCACCCTCATGCTCAGCCTACCTAAGCCTAAGCCTAACCCTCACCCTAACCCTCACCCTAACCCTAACCCTCACCCTCACCCCAACCCTCAGCCTAA
The DNA here is from genome assembly GCF_024711535.1 of Dipodomys merriami. Taxonomy (NCBI): domain Eukaryota; kingdom Metazoa; phylum Chordata; class Mammalia; order Rodentia; family Heteromyidae; genus Dipodomys; species Dipodomys merriami. The sequence continues at coordinate 392,182 of NW_027206021.1, forward strand.
CCCTAACCATAACCCTAACCCTCACACTCACACTCACTCTAACCATAACCCTAATCCTAATCCTAACCCTAATCATACACTCAGCCTCAGCCTAACCCTCACCCTAACCCTAACCCTAAACCTAACACTAACCCTAAACCTAACCCTAACCCTAACCCTAAACTTCACCCTAACGCTAACCCTTAACATCACCCTCACCCTAGCCCATACCCTAAACCGAAATCTAACCATAACCCTCATCCTAACCCTTCCCCTAAACCTAACCCTCACCCTCAACCTCACCCTCAGCCTAACCCTAAGCCTAACCCTAAACCTAACCCTAATACACACAATCACTCTCACCCTAAAACTAATACTATCCGTACACCTAACCCTAACCCTAACCCACCCATTAACTCTCATCCTAACCCCAACCCTAACACTAACCCTAACTCTCAACCTAACCATCACCCTAACCTTAACTCTAACCCTAAACCTCACCCTCACCCTAACACTAACACTAACCCTAACCCAAACACTAAACCTCACCCTAACCCTAACCCTAACCCTCACCCTCACTCTCACCGTAACCTTAACCCTAAACCTAACCCTAACAATAACCCTAATCCTAAACCTCCCCCTAACCATAGCCCTCACCCTAACCCATACCCTCACCCTAACACTTACCCTCACCCTAACACTAACCCTAACCCTAACACTAACACTCACACTAATCGTAACCCTCACCCTAATCCTAAACCTCACCCTAACCCTAACCCCAACCCTCACCCTCACCCTAGCCCTCACCCTAACACTAATTCTAAACTTAAACCTCACCCTAACCCTAACACTAAACTTAACCCTGAACCCCACCCTAACCCTAACCCTAACCCTCACCCGCACCCTCAACCTCACTGGAACTCTAACCTTAACACTAACCCTAACCCCAACGATCACCCTAACCCTAACCTGAACCCACACCGTCAACCTCAGCCTAACTCTAAGCCTACCCCTAAAGCTCAACCTAAAACTAAACTTTACCCTCACCCTCAACCTCACGGTAACTCTAAACCTAACCCTAACAATAACACTAACCCTAACCCTAAATCTAACCCTCACCCTCAGCCTCAACCTCACCGCAAACTTAACCCTAACCATAACACTAACAATAACCCCAACCCTAACACTAATCCTAACCCCCGCCCTCACCCTCAGACTAACCCTAAGCCTAACTCTAACCCTTACCCTCACCCTAAATCTAAGCCTAACCATAACCCTAAACTTAACACAAACCCTAACCCTAAACGTAGCCCTAAATCTAACCCTAAACCTAAACATAATCCTCAGCCTCACCCTCACCATAATCCAAACCCTAACCCTAACCGCACCCTAACTCTAAGTCTAACTCTAACCCTAAACCTCACACTCACCCACACCCTAACCCTAATCCTAAACCTAAACCTATCCCTAACCCTAAACCACATCCTAACACTAAACTTAACCTTAACCCTACCTCTCACGCTAACACTAACCCTAAACCTCACCCTAACCCTAACCCTCACCCTCACCCTCACCCTCAAACTCACCCGCACCCTCACACTCACAGTATCTCTAACCCTAACCCAAACCCTAACCCTAACACTAAACGTCACCCTAACCCTAACCCTAAACATCACACTCACCCTAGCCCTCACCCTAACCCTAATCCTAACCCTAAACCTCATCCTAACCCTCCTCATAACCCTAACCCTAACCCTCAACTTAACCCTAACCCTCATCCTCACCCTCAACTTCAGCCTAACCCTAAGCCTAACGCTAACCCTAACCCTAAACCTAACCCTAACCCTCACACTCACCCGCTCCCTCACCCACAAAGTAACTCTAAACCTAAACCTAACCCTAACCCTAAACCTAACTCTCACCCTCACCCTCACCCTAACAATAACTCTATACCTAACTCTCACCCTACCCCTCCACCTAACCTTATACCTAACCCTAAACCTCACCCTCACCCTAAGCCTAACCCTAACCCTAAACCCCACCTTAAACCTTACCTTATCCCTAACCCTAAACCCCACCCTAACCGTAAACCTAACCCTCACTCTCACCCTCACCCTCACCATAACTCTAACACTAACCTTAACAATAACACTAACCCTAACCCTAACCATCACCCTAACCCTAATCCTCACACTCACGCAGATGCTCAGCCTAACCCTACGTCTTAGCCTACACCTCAAACTAACCCTCACACTCACGCTCATGCTCACCCTAACCCTAACCCTAACCTCAGCCTAACCCTCCCCCAAACCCTAACTCTAACCCTAAACCTAACCCTCACCGTAACCCTAACCCTAACCCTAATCCTAAACCTCACCCTAACACTAACCTTCACTCTCACTCTCAACCTCACTGTAAATCTAACCCAAACCCTAACAATAACAGTAACCCTAACCCTAACCCTAACACTAACCAAAACCCTCACCCTCAGCCTCACGCTCACTGAAAACTTAACTCTAACCATAACACTAACAATGACGCTAACCCTAAGGCTAACCCTAATCCTCAGCCCCACCATCTCCCTCACCATAACCATAACTTAACCCTAAACCTAAACGTAACCCTAACCCTCACTGAAACCCTAAACCTAACCTTAACCCTAACACAAACCATAACCCTAAACCAAAACATAAACCTAATCCTAATCCTCAGTCTCACCCTCACCCTAACCAAAACCCTAACCCTAACCCTCACCCAAACCCTAAGCCTAACCCAACCCTAACCCTCACACTGACCCTCACCCTAACCCAAATCCTAAACCTAACCTTACTCTAACCCTAACCCTCACCCTAGCCCTCACCCTAAACCTAAACCTAAACCTCATCTTAACCCTCACCCTCACCCTAAACCTAATCCTAACCCTAACCCTAACCCTAACACTCAACCTAAACTTAACCCTCACCCTCACCCTCTCCCTCAGCCTAACCCTAAGCCTAAGCCTAACCCTAATGCTAAACCTCCCACTCACCCTAACCATTACCCTAATCCTAATCCTAAACCTAAGCCTAACCCTCACCCTCACCTTAACCCTCACCCTAACCCTAACTCTAACACTAAACCTAATCTTAAACCTCAACCTCAGCCTCACCCTTACCCTAAATCGAAACCTAAACCTAACCCTCACCCTAACCCTAACCCTAACCCTAAACCTGACCCTAACCCTAATCCTAAACCTCACCCTCAGCCTAGCCCTCACTCTAATCCTAATCCTAACCCTCATCCTAACCCTCACCCTAACACTAACCTAACCCTCACCCTAACACTAATCCTAACCCTAAGCCTCAACCTAACCCTAAACCTCACCCTCACCGTAACCCTTACCCTAACCCTCACCCTAAACATAAACTTAACCCGAATCCTAACTCTCACCCTAATTCTAACCCTAACCCTAACCCTCACCCTAACCCTAACCCTAAACCTCACCCTCACCGTAACCCTCACACTAAATCTAATCCTAACCCTAACCCTCATCCTAACTCTCCCACTAACCCTTACCCTAACCCTCAACCTAACCCTAACCATCACCCTCAACCTCACCCTCACCCTCAGTGTAACCCTAAGCCTAATCCTAACCCTAAACATAACCCTAACCCTAACAGTCACACTAACCCTTACCCTAATCCTAATCCTAACCCTAACCCTCACCCTCACCCTCAGGCTCACCTTAAGCTTAAGTCTAACCCTAAAACTCACCCTCAACCTAACCCTAACCCTAACCCTAAACCTCACCCTCACCCTAGCTCTCACCCTAACCCTAATCCTAACTCTAACAATAATCTTACCCTCCCCATAACCCTAAACCTAACCCTCACCCTAACCCTAATCCTCAAAGTCCAGTGCAAACTGAACAGACCAGCAAAGATACAGATTTCCAATCAGGTGGTCATATTTCCAACTCCACTACTTGGGACTTGGAGAGATCACATAGACTTGTTGTATCTTAGCTGCCATGTCATAAGCGGAGAATATAATAACTCCCTTCTCCTATTTGTGGATGTTGTTGTTGTTTTAATGGTTGTGTGTGGTGGAACTACTGGGTTTTAACGCTTGGGTACTGTCCTTTAGTCTTTGTGTTCATGGCTGGTACTCTACCACTTGAGCCACAGATCCACTGGTGGCTTTTTGCTGCTTAATTGGAGTAAGAGACACAGGGACTCACCCTCACCCTCAGCCAAACCCTAAGCGTAACACTAATACTAACCCTAACTCTAACCTTCACACTCACCCTAACCCTAACCCTAATCTTAACCCTGAATCTCACCCTAACCCTAAACCTGACCTTCACCCTAGCCCTCACCCTAACCCTAATCCTAATCCTAACCCTCATCCTAAGCCTCCCCATAACCCTAAACCTAACCCTTACCCTAACCCTAACCCTCAGCCTCACACTAACCCTCATCCTAAATCTCACCCTAACCCTAAACCTCATCCTAAACCTGACACTAATCATAACCCTAACCCTCACCTTAACCTGAACCATAACCCTCACCCTCATGCTCGGCCTAAGCCTAAGCCAAAGCCTAACCCTCACCCTAACCCTAACCCTAACCCTAACTCTAACCCTAAATCTCACCCTCACCCTCACCCTAACACTAAATCTAACCCTAACCCTAACACTAACAATAACCCTAACCCTCACCCTAACCATAATCCTCACCCTAACCCTAAACCTCAACATAACACTTGCCCTAACCCTACCACTAACCCTTAAAATAGCCCTAACCCTAACCTCACCCTAACCAGAACCTTAACACGAACCCTCAACCTAAGCCTAATCTTCATGCTCAACTTAACCCTAACCCTAACCATAATCCTCACCCTAACCCTAACCCTCATCCTAACACTTACACTCACCCTAACACTAACCCTAATCCTAATCCTAACCCTAACCCTAACCCTCAAACTCACCCTCACCATAACCGTAACCATAACCCTTACGCTAAAAATAAACCTAACCCTAACTCTAAAACTCACCCTAACCATAACCCACACCATAACCCTAAGCTCACCCTAATACCCTCACCCTAACACTAACCCTAACCCGAACACTAACCCTTACACTAACCCTAACCATCACCCTAACCCTATACCTCACCCTATCACTAACCCTAAACCTCAACCTCAACTTAGCCCTCACCCTAATCCTAACCCTCATCCTCACCCTGAACCTCAAACTAACCCTAACACTTACCCTCAATCTAACCCTCACCCTCACTCTAAACCTAAGCCTAACCCTCACCCTAACCCTAAACTTCACCCTTACCATAACCCTCACCCTCAGTCTAACCCTCAAATTTACACTTACCGTTACCCCCACCCTAAACCTGACCCTAACCCTAACCCTCACCCTAACCCTAACCCTAACCCCTAAACCACACCCTCACTCTAATCCTAACTCTAAACCTAACCCTAACACTAAACCTCACCCTAACTCTAACTCAAAAACTTGTCCTCAACCAAACGCTCAGCCTAACCCTAAGCCTAAGCCTAACACTTACCCTAACCCACACCCTCACCCTTGCCCTCACCCTAACACTAATCCTAACCATAACCCTCATCCTAACACTCACCCTAACCCTAACCCTAAACATCACCCTAACTCTAAGCCTCACACCCACCCTCACCCTCAGCCTAACCCTAAGCCTAAGCCTAAGCCTAACCCTAATCCTCACACTCACCCTCACCCTAACCCAAATCCTAACCCTAACTAAACACTAACCCTAAACCTCAACCTAACCCTAACCCTAACCCTAACCCGCCCATTAACTCTCAACCTAAACCTAACCCTTACACAAACCATAAACCTAACCCTAACCCTAACCCTCACCCTAACACTTTCACCCTAACACTAACCGTAACCCTAACACTAACCCTCACACTAACCCTAACCATCACCCTAACCCTAAACTTCACCCTAACACTAACCGTAAACCTCAACCTCACCTTAGCCCTCAGCCTAACCCTAACCCTCATCCTCACCCTAAACCTCACACTAACCCTAACACTTATCCTCAATCTAACCCTCACTCTCACTCTAACCCTAACCCTAAACCTCACCCTAACCCTAACTCTCACCCTTACCATAACCCTCACCCTCAGCCGAACCTCAACTTTACCCTTAACGTCACACCCACCCTGACCCTCATCTTAACCCTAACCCTCACCCTAACACTAACTCTACCCCTAAACCTCACCCTCAACCTAACCCTAACTCTAACCCTAACTCTAACACTAAACCTCACCCTAACCCTAACCCTAACCCTTATCCTCAACCAAAGGCTCAGCCTAAACCTAAGCCTAAGCCTAAAACGTACCCTAACCCACACCCTCACCCTAGCCCTCACCCTAACCCTAATCCTAACCATAACCATCATCCTAACCCTCACCCTAACCCTAAAACTAACCATCACCTTAATTCTAATCCTCAACCCCACCCTCACACTCAGCCTAACCCTAAGCCTGAGCCTAAGCCTAAACCTCACCCTAACCCTCACCCTCACCCTCACCCTAACCCTAATCCTAACCCTAACTCTAACACTAACCCTAAACCTCAACCTAACACTCACCCTAACCTTAAACCTAAAACTAACCCTAACCATAACCCTCGACCTAACCCTCCAACTGACCCTAAACCTAACCCTAAACCTCACCTCACCATAACCCTAATCCTAACCCTAAACCTAAAACTCACCCAAACCCTAAACCTAACCCTAACCCTCACCCTAACCCTAAAACTACCCCTCAGCCTAACGCTAACCCTCACCATCAACTCAACCCTGTTGCTAACACAAATGCTAACTCTCAACCTAAGCTTCAGCCTAACCCTTACCTTCACCATAACCCTATCCCTTACCCTCTCTCTAACCCGCACCCTACACCTTCCCCTCACCCTAAGCATAACCCTAAACCAAACCCTAAACCTAACCCTAACCTTCACCCTAACCCTCACCCTCTCACCCTAACCTAACCCTAACCCTCACCCTAACCCTAAACGTAACCCTAACCCTCACCCTCAACGTAACTGTCATCGTAACCCTTACCCTCACCCTATCCCTAAACCTAACAATAACACTCACCCTAACCCTAAACCTCACCTGAACCCTCACTCTCACCTTCACCCTCACCCTAAACATCACCCTAACCCTAACCCTCAACCTAACCTTAACCCTCACCCTCACATTAACCCTAACCCTAACACTCAACCCTCACCCTAAACTTAACGCTAAACCTAACCCTCACCATCATCCTAGCGCTCAACCTAACCATAACTCTAACCCTAACCCTAAAACTCACCTTCACCCTCAACCTCACCCTCACCCTCAGCCTAATCCTAACCCTAACCCTAATACTAACCCTAAATCTCACACTAACCCTACATCTACCCCTAACGCCAAACCTAATCTTCACCCTCAACCTCACATTAACCCTTAACCGCACCCTCACCTATATCTCACATTAAATCCAATCCTCACCCTCAACCTAAGGCTAACCCTAACCCTCACCCTCACCCTCACCCTAACCCAAACCCTCACCTTAACCCTCACCATAACCTTAACCATAACCCTAACCCTCACCCTAACCCTAAACCTAAACCTAACCCTAAACCTCACCCTAACACTTACACTCATCATAACCCTAACCCTAACACTCACCATTACCCTAAACTTAACCCTAACCCTCACCATAACCCTCAACCTAAACCTAATGCAAAACCGAAACCTCACACTCACCCTAAACCTAAAGCTACCCGTAACAATCACCCTCACCCTAAACCTCACCCTAAACCTTACCCTCACCCTAACTCTAATCCAAACCCTCACACTAACCTTAACCCTCAACCTAACCCTAAACCTCACCCTCACCCTAAGCCTCACCCTATACATAACCCTAACCCTAATGCTCACCCTAACCCTAACCTTCATCCTAACCCTAAACCTCACCCTAATCTTCACTCTAATCCTAACCCTAACCCTTACATAACCGAAGCCCTCACACTCACCCTCATCCTCACCCTAACCCTCAACCTCATCCTCGCCCTCACCATAAACCTAACTCTCACACTAATCATAACATTAACCCTAACCCTCACCGTAACCCTTACCCTAGCCCTAACCAGAACTTTAACCCTCACCATCACCCTCACCCTAACCCTTACCCTCATCCTCACCCTCACCCTAACTCTCACACTAACCCTAAACCTCACGCTAACCCTAACACTAAACAAAACCCTCATCCTAACCCTCAAACTAAGCCCAAACCTAACCCTAACCCTCACCCTCACCATCACCCTAAACATAACACTAACCCTCAGCCTCACCCTAATCCTTAACCTCACCCTAACCCTAACACTTACCCTTACCTAACCGTCACCCTAATCCTACCATTCACCCTAAACCTAACCCTACAACTTCCCCTAACACTCATCCTAACCCTAACCCTAACCCTAACCCTCACCCTAACACTAACCCTACCCCTACCCTAACCCTGAAAAACACCCTAAACCTCATCCTAACCCTAATGCAAACCCGAACCCTAAACCTCACCCTAACCCTAACCCTAAACCTCACACTAACCCTAACCATCACTCTAACCTTAAACTTCATCCTATCCCTGACAATCACCCTAATCCTCACCCTAACCCTAATCTTAACCCTTAGCTAACTGAAACTCTCAAACTCACCCTAACCCTCAACCTCACATTAGACCTCACCATAAACCTTACCATAAACCTAACAATAACACTCACCGTCACCCTAAACCTAACCCTAAGCCTTAACCTTACCCTAACCCTAACCCTAACTCTAATCCTCACACTAACCCTAACCCTCATCCTAACCCTATCCCTCACCCTCACATTAAACCTCACCCTAATCCTTACCCTCACCCTAACCCTAACCCTAAATCTAACCCTCAAACTAACCCTACCCTCATCCTAACCCTAACTCTAACACTTACCCAGAACCTAACCCTAACCCTAAATTTAATCCTAACCCTAACCCTAAACCTAAACCTAACCCTAACACTAACCCTAACCCTCACACTAACACTCAGTCTAACCCTAAACCTAAACCTCCCCATCACCCTAACCCTCACACTAACCCTAACCCTCACCTTAAACCTAAACCTAACCCTCACATTCACCCTCAAGCTCACCCTCAGCCTAACCCTAAAGCTAACACTAATCCTAACCCTAACCCTCACCCACACCCTCACCCTCACCCTAACCCTAATCCTAACCCTCAACCTCACCCTCAGCTTCACCCTAACCCTCACCTTCACCCTCACCCTAACCCTAACCCTATTCCTATCGCTCACCCTAATCCTAATGCTAACCCTAACCCTCACCCTCACCCTAACCCTCACACTAACCCTTACCCTCACCCTAACCCTAACCTCACCCTCATTCTAACCCTCACTCTAACACTTACCCAAAACCTAACGCTCACGCTAACCCTCACCCTAACACTAACACTAACACCAACCCTAAACCTCACCCTCACCCTCACCCTCAGCCTAAACTAACCCTATCCCTCACCCTCATCCTAAACCTAACGCTCACCCTAACCCTCACCCTCACCCCCACCCACTCACCAACCCTAACCCTCATCCTAAACCTAACCCTAACCCTCACATGAAATCTAACCCTCACCCTAACCCAAACCCTCAAACTAACCCTATCCCTAACCCTAATCCTCACTTCACCCTAATCATCACCCTAACCGTTACAGTCACCCTCACCCTAACAATCACACTCACAATAACCCTCACCCTAACCCCAACCCTAACACTCACCCAAACCCTCACCCTCAGCCTAACAAAAACCCTAACCCTAAACCTCATCCTCACCCTAACCCTAACCCTCACCCAAATCATAACACTAATCCTCTCCTTATCCCTAACCCTAACCCTAACCCTAACCCTCACCCTCACCCTAGACCTCACTCTAACACTAACCCTAACCTTAACCATCATCCTCACCCTAACCCTCACACTAATCCTAACACTAACCAAAACCCGCAACTTAACCCTCATCCTCGCCCTAACCCTAAACTTCACACTATCCCTCACCCTAACCGTAACCCTAACACTCACTCTTACTCTAACCCTCACTCTAAACTTTACCCTCACCCTAGTCCTAACCCTAGCACTCACCATAACCCTCACCCTAACACTAATGCTAACCCTAACCCTCACCCTCACCCTAAGCCTCACCCTAACACTTACCCTAACCTTAACCCTAACCCTAATCCTGACCCTAAACTTCAAAAACCTTTCCCTCAGCCTACCCCTACCCTAACATTCACCCTAAGCCTAACCCTAACCCTCACCCTAACCCTCACCGTAAACTTTTCCCTAACCCTAAACCTAAACCTAACCCTAAACCTCAAAATATCCCTAACCCTAACCCTAACCGGCACCCTCACCCTAAGACCTCACCCTAAGCCTAACCCTCATCCTAACTCTCACCCTCACTCTAATCCTCACCCTAATCCAAATCTCACCCTCACCCTAACCCTAACCCTAACATTAACCCTAACCCTCACACTAAACCTCAAACTAACCCTAACCCTATCCCTAATCCTAAACTTCACCCTAAACGTCAACCTAACCCTAACCCTATCCCTAACCCTAACCTTCACACTAAACCTCAAACTTACCCTAACCCTCACCCTCACTATAACCCTCACCCTAATCCTTACCCTCACGTTAACCCTAACACTAAACCTAACCCGAAACCTCACACTAAACCTATCCCTCACCTTACCCCTAACCCTAGCATTCACCATAACACTAAAACTAACCCTCACCCTAACCCTCACTGTAAACTTTACCCTATCCCTAAACCTATCCCTAACCCCAATTATCATCCTAACCCTAACCCTAACCCTCACACTCACACTCACCCTAGGCCTCACTCTAACCCTCAGTCTAAACCTAACAATCACCGTATCCCTAAGCCCTACTCTAACACTAACCCTCACCCTCAACCTAACCCACAACCTAACCCTAACCATAACACTAAACAAAACCCTCACCCTAACCTCACCCTAACCCTAACCATAACCCGAATTCTCACCATCACACTAAACCTCATTTTAACCCTAACACTAACCCTCACCCGAATTCTTACGCTCACCCTAACCCTCACGCTATCTCTCATCCTAACCCTCACCGTAATCCTTATCCTAAACCTAACCCTAACCCTAACCCTCACCCTAACCCTCACCCAAACCGTAACACTTACCCTAACACTAACCCTCACCCTCACCCTAAACCTCACCCTAGACCTAACCCGAACACTAACCAAAATCCTGACATTAACCCTCACACTAACTCTAACCTTCATCCTACCCCTACCCCTAAACCTAACCCTAACACTCATCCTCACCCTAACCCTCATCAGAACACTTACCCTCACCCTAACCCTCACCCTAAATCTAACCCTAACCCTACCCTATCACTCACCCTAACCCTAACCCTAAACCTCACCCTCACTCTAACCCTCACTCTAAACTTTACCCTCACCCTAGCCATAACGCTAACGCTCACCATAACCCTCACCCTTAACTTAAGCCTAAACCTAACCCTAAACGTCACCCTAACCCTCCCCATAACCCTAACCCTAAACCTAATCCTCACCCTCACACTAAACCTAACCCTAATCCTTAATCTCACCCTAACCATAAACCTAACCCACACAGTAATCCTAACTCTCACCCTAACCCTAACCTTCTCCCTCCCTGTAACCCTCACCTAACACTAACCCTAAAACAAAACCTCACCCTTACCCTATCCCTACCCCTCATGCTCAACCTAACCTTCAACCTCAACATCACCCTCACCCTAACCCTAACCATCACCTAAACCCTAACCCTCACGTGAACCCTCACCCTCAACCTCAGCCTCACCCTCACCCTAAACATCACACTAACCTTAACCCTCACCCTAACCCTAAATCTAACACTCAGCCTAAACCTAAAGGTCACTCTAACACAAAAACTCATCCTAAACCTCAAACTAACCCTAACGCTAACCATTACACTAACCCTAACCCTCCACCTCAGCCTCACCCTCACCCTAAAACTAACCCTCACCCTCACCATCACCCTAAACCTAACACTAACGCTCACCCTCACCCTAATCCTTAACCTCACCCTAACCCTAACCCTTACCCTTACCCTAACTGTCACCCTAATCCTAACATTCACCCTAACCCTAACCCCACCACTTACCCTAACCCTCATCCAAACCCTAAACCTAACCCTAACCCTCACCCTAACACTAACCCTAACCCTAACCTTAACCCTAATATTAACCCTATCCCTCACCCTATCCGTCAACCTAATCCTAACCCTGACCCTAACCATAACCCTCACCCTAAAGCTCACCCATAACCTAACTCTCAACCTCAACCTAACCCTCACCTTAACCCTTACCCTCAACCTCACCCTAACTCTCACACTAACCCTAACACTCACCCTAAACCTAAAGCTAAACCTAACTCTGACCCTAACCCTAATGCTCACCCTAATCCTCACCCTCACCCTAACACTCACCCTAACATTTACCCTCACCTTATCTCAAATGCAAACCTAACCCTACCCCTCACACGAAGCCTACATCTCACTCTAACACTAAACTTAACATTCTCCCTAGCCTAACACTAACCCTCACCCTAACCCTCAGCTTAACCCTAACCCTAACCCTAAACCTATCCCTAACCCTAAACATCACCTTATCCCTAACGCTAACCCTAACCCTCAACCTCACCCTAGCCCTCACCATAACCCTCAACCTAACCCCAACCCTCAACCTAAACCTAACACTTACCCTAACCCAAACCCTCACCCTCAACCTAACCCTCACCCTAAACCTAACCATACCACTAAACAAAACCCTCAGCCTAAACCTCACCCTAGCCCTAACCCTAATCCTACCCCTCACCCTACCCCTCACCCTAACCCTAACCCTAACCCTCACCCTCACCCTAACCCTCAGCTGAACTCTTACACTCACCCTAACCCTCACCGTATCCCTAACACTAAACCCTCACCCTAACCCTCACACTAACCCTAACCCTATAACCCTCACCCTAACCCTCACTCCAACCCTCACCCTAAACCTAACCCTTACCCTCACCCTAACTCTCACCCTAACCCTTAACCTCCTCCTAACTCTAAACCTAACCCTTAACCTAAACCTCACACTATCCCTAACCCTCACCCTAAACCTAACCCTACCCCTAACCCTAATCCTCATCCTATTCCTAACTCTAAACCTAACCCTCACCCAAATCCTCATTCTCACCCTCACCCTCATCCTAAACCTAACCCTAACCCTAACCATAATCCTAACCCTAACCCTCACCCTAACTCTAACCCTAACCCTCACACTCACCCACAACCTATCCCTAAACCTAACCCTAACATTCACCCTAACCCTAACCCCAACCCTCACCCTAACTCACACCCTAACCCTAACCCTAACCCTAAACCTCACCCTCACCCTAAACCTCACCCTCACACTTACCCTCATCCCAACCCTAAGTCTAACCCTTAACCTAACCCTCACACTAATCCTAACCCTAACCCAAACCATAAGCAAACCCTCACGCTAATACTCATCCTATCCGTAACCCTAATATTGACCCTCACCCTAACCCTAAACCTAACCCTAACCCTAAACCTAACCCTCAAATTTACGTAAGCGAAAACCTCACCCTCAACCTCACCCACACCCTAACCCTCACCCTCACCCTAGCCCTCACCCTAACCCTCACTCTATCCCTAACCCTAACGCTATCTCTCACTCTCACCCTAACCCTCAAACTCACCCTCACCTTAACACTAACCCTAATCCTCACCCTAGACCTTCCCCTAACCCTAATGCTAATCGTAAAGCTCATCCTCACCCTAAACCTTATGCTAACCCTATCAATCACCCTCACCCTAACCCTCACCTTAACACTTACCCTCACCCTAAACCTAACCCTAACTCTAACTGTAACCCTCACACTAACCCTAACCCTAACTCTCACCCTAACCCCATCCCTAACATTAACCATAAACTTCACCCTAATTCTCAACCTAACCCTAACATTAACCCTAACCCTCACCATCACCCTAACCCAACGCGTAAGCCTAAACCTCACCCTAACCCTCAGCATAACCCTCACCCTAACACTAATGCTAACTCTAACCCTCACCCTCACCCTAAGCCTCACCCTAACAATTACCCTGACCTTCATCCTAACTCTAATCCTGACCCTAAACCTCACAAAAAACCTATCTCTCAGCCTACCCCTAACCCTAAAATTCACCCTAACCCTAACCCTAACCCTAACCCTAACCCTCACCGTAAACTTTTCCCTAACCCTAAACCTAAACCTAACCCTAAACCTCACAATATCCCTAAGCCTAACCCTAACCTTCACACTCACCCTAAGCCTCACCCTTATCCTAACCCTCACCCTCATTCTAATCCTCACCCTAATCCTAACCCTAACCCTCAACCTAACCCTAACCCTGACATTAACCCTAACCCTCACACTAAACATCAACCTAAACCTAAACCTACTTCTAACACTAAACCTCACCCTAAACCTCACACTTACCTTAAACCTCACCCTCACCCTAACACTCACAATAACCCTTACCCTCACGTTAACCCTAACACTAAACCTAACCCTAAGCCTCACACTAAACCTATCCCTCACTTTACCCCTAACCCTAACATTCACCCTAACCCAAACCCTAACCCTCACTGTAAATTTTACCCTAACCCTAACCCTATCCCTAACCCCAATTCTCACCCTAACCCTAACCTCACCCTCACCCTCACCTTAGCCCTCACTCTAACCCTCAATCTAACTCTAACCCTCACTTAACCCTAACCCCTACCCAAACACTAAGCCTCACCCTCACCCTAACCCACACCCTAACCCTAACACTAACACTAACCAAAACCCTCACCCTAACCTCACCCTAACCCTAACCCTCACCCTAATCCTCACCCTCACACTAAACCTCATCTTAACCCTAACACTAACCCTCAATCTAACCCTAACCCTCATCCTAACCCTCACCCTAATACTTACTCTAACCCTAACCCTAAACCTCACACTAACCCTCACCCAAACTGTAACACTTACCCTAACACTAACCCTCACACTCACCCTAAACCACATCCTAGACCTAACCCTAATACTAACAAAAACCCTCAAAGTAACCCTCACCCTAACTCCAACCCTCACCCTACCCCTAACCCTAAACCTAACCCTAACACTCATCCTCACCCTAAACCTCCCCCGAACACTTACCCTCACCCTAAACCTAACCCTAACTTCACCCTATCCCTCACCCTAACCCTAACCCTAACCCTCACCCTCACTCTAACCCTCACTCTAAACCTTACCCTCACCCTAGCCCTAACCGTAAACCTCACCGTAACCCTCACCCTAAACTTAACCCTAAACCTAACCCTAACACTCACCCTAACCCTCCCCATAACCCTATCCCAAACCCTAATCCTCACCCTCACACTAAACCTAACCCTAATCCTTACCCTCACCCTAACCATAACCCTAACCCACACAGTAATCCTAACTCTCACCCTAACCCTAACCCTAACCCTCCCTGTAACCCTCACCTAACACTAACCCTAAACCTAAACCTCACCCTAACCCTAAACCTAACCCTCATGCTCACCCAAAACTTCAACCTCACCATCACCCTCACCCTAACCCTAACCCTCACCAAAACCCTAACCCTCACGAGAACCCGAACCATCACCCTCAGCCTCACCCTCACCCTAAACATCACACGAACCCTTAGCCTCACCCTAACCCTAACCCTAACACTCAGCCTAAATCGAACGGTCACCCTAACCCAAAACCTCACCCTAATCCTCAAACTAACCCTAACGCTAAACATTACCGTAACCCTAACCCTCACCCTCACCATCACCCTAAACTTAATACTAACCCTCACCCTCACCCTAATCCTTAACCTCACCCTAACGCTAACCCTTACCCTTACTCTAACCATCACCCTAATCCTAACATTCACCCTAATCCTAATGCTACCCCTTACCCTAACCCTCATCCTAACCCTAACCCTAACCCTCACCCTAACACTAACCCTAAACCTACCCCAACCCTCAAAAACACCCTAACCTTCACCCTAACCCTAATGCACACCAGAACCCTAAACCTCACCCTAATCCTAACCCTAACCCTAAACCTCACACTAACCCTAACCATCACTCTAAATCTAAACTTCATCTTATCCCTGACCCTCCCCCTAATTCTCACCTTAACCCTTACGTAACCGAAACCCTCACCCTCAACCTCACCCTCACCCTAACCCTCAACCTCACATTAGACCTCACGATAAACCTTACCCTAAACCTAACAATAACCCTCACACTAACCCTCACCATCACCCTAAACCTAACCCTAAGCCTTAAACTTACCCTAACCCTAACCCTAACTCTAACCCTAACACTAACCCTAACCCTCATCCTAACCCTAGCCCTCACCCTCACACTAAACCTCACCCTAAACCTCACTCTCACCCTAACCTAACCCTAAATCTAACCCTCAAAATAACCCTAACCCTCATCCTAACCCTCACTCTAACACTTACCCACAACCTAACCCTAACCCTAACCCTAAACCTAAACCTAACCTTAAACTAACTCTAACCCTAACACTAACCCTCACACTAACACTCACCCTAACCGTAACCCTAACCTTCCCGCTCACCCTAACCCTCACACTAACCCTAACTCTCACCTTAAACCTAAACCTAACCCTCACCTTCACCCTCAAACTCACCCTCAACCTAACCCTAACGCTAACACTAATCCTAACCCTAACCCTCACCCACACCCTCACCCTAACCCTAATCCTAACCCTCAACCTCACCCTCAGCCTCACCCTAACCCTCACCCTCACCCTAACCCTAAACCAAACCCTATCCCTATCGCTCACCCTAACCCTTATGCTTACACTAACCCTCAACCTCACCCTAACCCTCACACTAACCCTTACCCTCACCCTAACGCTAACCTCACCCTCATTCTAACCCTCACTCTAACACTTACCCACAATCTAACCCTCAGCGTAACCCTCACCCTAACCCCAACACTAGCACTAACACGAACACCAACACCCTCACCCTCACCCTCAGCCTAACCTAACCCTAACCCTCACCCTCATCCTAACCCTAACGCTAATCCTAACCCTCACCCTCACCCTAACCCTCTCACCAACCCTAACCCGCATCCTAAACCTAAACCTAAAACTAACCCTCACGTGAAACCTAACCCTCAACCTAACCCAAACCCTCACCCTAACCCTATCCCTAACCCTAACCCTCACTTCACCCTAATCATCACCCTAACCGTTACAGTCACCCTCACCCTAACAATCACATTAAACCTAACCCTCACCCTCACCCCAACCCTAACACTCACCCTCACCCTCAACCTCAGCCTAACAAAAACCATAACCCTAAACCTCACCCTCACCCTCACCCTAACCCTTACCCAAACCCTTACCCACACCGTAACCCTCACCCTATCGCTAATGCTAACCCTAAACCACCCTCACCCTAACCCTTACCCTCACTTTAACCCTAACCCTAACCCTAACACGAATCCTCACACTAAATCTAACCTTAACCCTATCCATCAGCCTAACACTCACCCAAATCATAACACTAATCCTCTCCCTATCCCTAATCCTAAACCTAACCCTAACCCTCACCCTCACCACTAACCCTAACCCTAACCATCACCTTCACCCTAACCCTCACACTAACCCTAACACTAACCAAAACCCTCATCCTAACACTCACCCTCACGCTAACACTAACCCTCACCCTATTACTCACAATAATCCTAACCCTATCCCTCACCCTCACTCTAACCCTCACTTTAAACCTTACCCTCACCCTTGCCCTAAACCTAACGCTCACCGAAACCCTCACCCTA
Source organism: Dipodomys merriami (assembly GCF_024711535.1). Classification (NCBI taxonomy): domain Eukaryota; kingdom Metazoa; phylum Chordata; class Mammalia; order Rodentia; family Heteromyidae; genus Dipodomys; species Dipodomys merriami. The sequence goes on from NW_027206021.1 coordinate 410,218, forward strand.
AACTTAACCCTAAACCTAACCCTAACCCTCACCCTCACCCTCCCCATAACCCTAACCCTAAACCTAATCCTCACCCTCAACCTAAACCTAACCCTAATCCTTACCCTCACCCTAACCATAACCCTAACCCACACAGTAATCCTAACTCTCACCCTAACCCTATCCCTCCCTGTAACACTCACCTAACACTAACCCTAAACCTAAACCTCAACCTAACCCTACCCCTACCCCTCATGCTCACCCTAAACTTCAACCTCAACATCACCCTCACCCTAATCCTAACCCTCACCCACACCCTAACCCTCACGAGAACCCGAACCCTCACCCTCTGGCTCACCCTCACCTTAAACATCACACTAACCCTAAGCCTCACCCTAACCCAAAACCTCACCCTAATCCTCAAACTAAACCAAAAGCTAACCATTCCCCTAACCCTAACCCTCACCCTCACCATCATCCTAAACCTAACACTAACCCTCACCCTCACCCTAATCCTTAACTTCACCCTAACCCTAACCCTTACCCTTACTCTAACCGTCACCCTAATCCTACTATTCACCCTAACCCTAACCCTACCCCTTACCCTAACCCTCATCCTTACCCTAACCCTAACCCTAACCATCACCCTAACACTAACTCTAAACCTACACCTAATCGTCAAAAACAAAATATCCCTCACCCTAACCCTAATGCAAACCGAACCCTAAACCTCACCCTAATCCTAAACCTCACCCTAAACCTCACACTAACTCTAACCATCACTCTAACCCTAAACTTCATCCTATCCCTGATCCTCCCCCAATCCTCCCCCTAACCCTAACCTTAACCCTTACCTAACCGAAACGCTCACCCTCACCGTCACCCTCAACAAAACCCTCAACCTCACATTAGACCTCACCATAAACCTTACGGTAAACCAAACAATAACCCTCACACTAACCCTCAAAGTCACCCTAAACCTAACCCTAAGCCTTACCCTCAACCTAACCCTAACCCTAACTTTAACCCTCACACTAACCCTAACCCTCATCCTAACCCTAACCATCACCCTCACCCTAAACCGCACCCTAATCCTTACCCTCAACATAACCATAACCCTGACTCTTACCCTCAAACTAACCCTAACCTTCATCCTAACCCTCACTCTAACACTTACCCACAACCTAACCATAACCCAAAACCTCTCCCTAACCCTAACCCTAACCCTAACACTAACACTAACCATAACCCTTACTTCACCCTAATCATCACCCTAACCGTTACAGTCACCCTCATCCTAAAAATCACACTAACCCTAATCCTCACCCTAACCACAACCCTACCACTCACTCTCACCCTCACCCTCAGCCTAACAAATATCCTAACCCTAAATCTCACCCTCACCCTCACCCTAACACTAACCCTAACCATCATCCTAAAACTAACCCTAACCCTCACCCTCATCCTCAGCCTAACCCTAACCCTAACCCTAAAGCTAAACCTAACCCTCACCCTCACTCTTACCCTAAACGTACTCCTCACCCTAACCCTCATCCTCACTCTAACCCAAACACTAACCCTAACCATAAACCTCACCCTCAGCCTCACCCTCACCACAAACTTAACCCTAACCATAAAAATAACAATAACCCTAAAACTAACCCTAACCCTAACACTCACTGTAAACCTAACCCTAACACTAACCATAACCCTAAACCTTACCCTAACCCTAACCCTAACCCTAATCATCACCCTCACCCTCACCCTAACCCAAACCCTAATCCTAACACTCACCCTAACCCTAACCCTAACCCTAAACCTACCCTAATCCTAACCATAAACCTAAACCTAACCCTAACCCTGAACCTCATCCTAACCCTCACCCTACCCCTAACCCTAACCCTCACACTAACCCTCACCCTCATGCTCGGCCTAAGCCTAAGCCTAACCCTAACCCTAACCCTCACCCTAACCCTAACCCTAACAATAAACCTAACTCTAACCCTAAACCTCACCCTAACCCTAACCCTAACCCTAACTCTAACCCTCACAGTAAATTTAAACCTAATCCTAATCCTACCAATAACCTTAACCCTAACCCTAACACTCACCCTATCCATAACCCTCACCCTAACCCTAACCCGAACACTAACCCGAACCCTCACTCTCACCCTTAGTCTCGGCCTAAACCTAAGCCTAAGCCTAAGACTAACCCTTACCCTCACACTCAACCTCACCCTAACGCTAACAGTAACACTCACCCTAACCCTAACCCTCACCCTCACCCTCACCCTCCGCCTAACACTAAGACTATCACTAACCCCAACCCTAACCCTAATACTAACCCTAAACCTAACCCTCACACTAAACCTCACCCTAACCCTCACCCTCACCCAAGCCCATAACCTAACCCTAAGCCTAATCCTAACCCTCACCCTAAACCTCACTCTAACCCTAACCCCAACCCTCACCCTAACCCTAACCCTCACCCTCACCCTCTGCATAACTCTAATCCTATCACCAACCCTAACACTCACCTTAAACCTCACCTTAACGCTAACCCCAACACTAACCCTAACCCTAAACCTAACCATAAACCTCACTCTCAGCCTCACCCTCACTGCAAACTTAACTCTAACCATAAGACTAACAATAACCCTAACGCTAACCCTAACCATAACCCTAACCGTCAGTGTAACCCTACCCTTAACCCTAATCCTAACCATAACCCTAAACCTTACCCTAATCCTAACCCTAACTCTAACCCTAATTCTCACCCTCAACCTCACCCTAAACCAAACCCTAACTCTAACCCTCACCATAACCCTAACCCAAACCCTAAACCTAACCCTAACGCTAACCCAAAACCTAAACCTTACCCTAACCCTACACCTAACCCTTACCCTAAACCTCATCGGAACCCTCACCCTAACCCTAACCCTCACTCTAAACCTAACCCTAACCCTGACCTTCATGCTCAGCCAAAGCATATGCCTAAGCTTAAGCCTAAACCTAACCCTAACCCTAACCCTCACCCTAACCCTAACCCTAAAAATAACCCTAACCCTCACCCTGTCCATAACCCTCACCCTAATCATAACCCTCACACTCACCCTTAGGCTCGGAATAAGCCTAAGCCGAAGACTAAGAGTAACCCTTACCCTCACATTCACCCTAACCCTAACAGTAACACACACCCTAACACTAACCCTCACACTAACCCTCACCCTAACACTAACACTAACCCTAAATCTCACCCAAACCCTAAGCCTAACCCTCTTCCTCACCCTCCGCCTAACACTAAGCCTATCCCTAACCCCAACCCTAACCCTAACACTAACCCCAATCCTAACCCTCACCCTAACCCTCATTCGAACCTTGACCCTAAACCTCACCCTCACCCTAGCCCATACCCTAACCCTAAACCTAATCCTAAACTTCACCCTAACCCTCACTCTCACCCTAACCGCAACCCTCACCCTAAACCTAACCCTCAACCTCACCCTCAACATAACTCTAATCCTAACCCTAACCCTAACTCTAATCCTCACACTCACCCTCACCATAACCCTAATCCTAATCCTAACCCTTACACTCACCCCAACCCTAAACCTCACCCTAAACCTAACCCTAACACTAACCCTAACCCTAACCCTCACCCTAACCCTAACTCTAACCCTAAACCTCACCCTAACCCTAAACCTCACCCTAACACTTACCTTCACGCTAAAACTAACCTTAACCCGAACACTAACCCTCACACTAACCCTAACCATCACCCTAAACTTAAAACTCACCCTAACCCTAACCCTAACCCTCAACATAGCCCTAAACCTAACCATTACCCTAACCCTAACACTCATCCTAACCCTAATCCTCACACTCACCCTCAAGCTGGGCCAAACCTAAGCATAAGTCTAAGACTAACCTCATCCTAACCCTAAACGTAACCCTATCCCTAAACCTAACCCACACACTAACCCTCACCCTAAAACTAAAACTAACTCTAACCATAAACCTCACGCTCAGCCTCACCTTCACGGTAAACTTAACCCTAAACATAACACTAAGTATTACCCTAACCCTAACCTTAATCCTCACCATAACCCTAAACCTAACCCTAACACTAACCCTAACCCTAAACCTAACCCTAACCCTAACCCTAACCCTAATCCTTATCCTCACCCTCACCCTAACCCAAACCCGAAAACCTAACCCTCACCCTATCCCTAACAGTAACCCTAACCCTAACCCTAACCCTAACCCTAAACCTAATCCTAACCATAACCCTAACACTAAATCTCATTCTACCCTTCACCCTAACCCTAACCCTTACCCTCAACCTAACCCTAACACTAACCCTCACCCTCATGCTCGGCCTAAGCCTAAGCCTAAGCCTAACCATAACCCTAACCCTAACCCTCCCCGTAACCATAAACCTAACACTAACCCTAACTCTAACCCTAAACCTCACCCTCACCCTAACTCCAACTCTAACCCTAACCCAAAATCTAAACCTCAATCTAACCCTAACCCTAACCCTCACCCCCACACTCACCGAAAACGTAAACCTAACCCTAATCCTAACAATCACCCTAAACCTCACCTTCAGCCTCACCCTAACCTTAATTCTAACCCTAAACCTCACCCTCACCCTAACCATAACCCTAACCCTAAACCTCACCCTAACCCTAACCCTAAACCTCACCCTCACCCTAGCCCTCACCCTAACCCTAACTCTCATCCTCACCCTAAACCTCACACTAACCCTAACATTAATGCTCAATCTAACCCTCACACTCACCCTAACCCTAAACTTAACCCTCACCCTAACCCTAACCTTCACCATTACCATAACACTCACGCTCAGCCTAACCCTCACCTTTACCCTTACTGTCCCCCTCACCCTAACCTTAACCCTCACCTTCAACGTAACCCTAACCATAACCCTAAACATCACCCTAACGCTAACCTTAACCCTCACCCTCACTCTAGCCCTCACACTAACCCTAAACCTAACTCTAACCCTAAACTTGATCCTAAGCCTCACCCTAACCCTAAAACCCTAAAGCTCATCCTAACCCTAACTCTCTCCCTCACACTCATGCGCGGCCTAAGCCTAAGACTAAGCCTAAGACTAACCTTAACCCTCACACTCACCCTAATCCTCACCGTAACCCTGAAACTAACCTCACCCTCACCCTAGCCCATACTCTAAACCTAAGCCTAAGCCTAAACCTCACCCTAACCCTCACCCTCACCCTAAGTCTAATCTTAACCCTAACCCTCACACTCACCCTCACCCTAACCGTAAGTGTAACACTAACCCTAACCCTAACACTAAACCTCACCCTAATGATAACTCTAACCCTAAATCTCATCCTCACCCTAACCCTAAAAATCACTCTCACTCTAACCCTCCACCTAACACTAAGCCTATCCCTAACCCCAACCCTAACCCTAACATTAACACTTAACCTTTCCCTCACACTAACCTTCACCCTAACCATGACCCTAAACCTCACCCTAACCTTAGCCCATAACCTAACCCTAAGCCTAATCCTAAACCTCACCATAACCCTCACTCTAACCCTAAACCCAACCCGAATCTAACGCTAAACCTCATCCTCACCCTCACCCACAGCCTAAACCTAAGCCTAACAGTAACCCTAACCCTAAACCTCACTCACACCCTAAACCTAAGCCTAAGCCTAACCCTAACCCTAACACTAACCCTAACCCTAACCCTCACCCTAAAGCTAACTCTAACCCTAAACCTCACCCTCACAGTCACTTTAAACCTAACCCTAATCCTAACAATAACCCTAACCCTAACCCTAACCCTCACCCTGTCCATAAGCCTCACCCTCAACCTAACCCTCACCCTAACCCTAACCCTCACCCTCACCCTTTGGCTCGGACTAAGCCTAAGCCTAAGACTAAGTCTAACCCTTACCCTCACTATCACCCTTACCCTAACCCTAATACTAACACTCAACCTAAATCTAATGTTCACACTAACCCTCACTCTAACACTAACACTAAACCTAAACCTCACCCAAACCCTAAATCTAACCCTCACCCTCACCCTCACCCTCCGCCTAACATTAAGCCTATCCCTAACCCCAACCCTAACCCTAACACTAACCCTAAACCTAACCCTCATCGTAACCCTCACTCTAAACCTGACCCTAACCCTCACCCTCACCCTAGCCCATACCCTAACCCTAAGCCTAATCCTTAGCCTTTCCCTGACCCTCACTCTATCCCTAACCCCAACCCTCACCCTAAACCTAAACCTCACCCTCACCCTCACCATAACGCTAATCCAAACCCTAAACCTAAACCTAACCCTCACACTCACCCTCACATTAACCCTAATCCTAATCCTAACCCTAACCTTAACACTCACCCCCACCCTAAACATCACACTAACACTAACCTAACACCCTAACCCTAACCCTCACCCTAACCCTAACTCTAACCCTAAATCTCACCCTTACCCTAAACCTCACCCTAATACTTACATTTACCCTAAAACTAACCTTATCCCGAAAACTAACCCTCACACTAAACCAAACCATCACCCTAAACTTAAAACTCACCCTAACCCTAAACCTAAACCTAATCCTAACCCTCACCCTCACCCTAAGGCTAACCCTAAACATAACACTAACCCTCACCCTCACCCAAACCCTAACCCTCAACTTCACTCTAAAGCTAACCCTAATCCTCACCCTCACACTAACAATCACTCTAACCGTAACTGTAACCATAACCCTATTCCTAAATCTAACCACCACCCTAACCCTAACCCTAACCATAAGCCTACCCCTCACCCTAAACCTTACAGCTACTCTACCCCTAAACCTAACACTCACAATAACCCTCACGCTAACCCTAACCCTAACCCTAAACGTCAAACTCACCCTCACCCGTAACCTCACCCAAACCCAAACCCTAACCCTTACCCTAACCCTAAACTTAACCCTAACACTCAACCTTATCTTAAACCTCACCCTCAGCCTAAACCTCACCTTTACTATTACCATCATCCTCACCCAAACCCTAAACCTCATCCTAAACCTCACCCTAACCGTAACCCTAACCATCACCCTAACACTACTCCTCATCCCCACCCTCACCCTCACCCTCAGCCTAACCCTAAGCCTAAGCCTAAGCCTAACCCTAACCCTCACACTCAACCTCATCCTAATCCTAATCCTAATGCTAACCCTAACCCTAAACCTAAACCTAAACCTGAACCTCACACTCACCCTAACCCTAATCTTAACCCTAAGCCTCACCCTAACACTAACCCTCAGCCTCACCGTAACCCTAACCCTCATCCAAACCCTCACCCTATCCCTCACCCTAACCCTAAACCTCAGCCTATCCCTAACCCTAACCCTCACCCTCACTGTGACCCTAAACCTAATCCAAACCCTCACCCTAACTCTAAACCTAACCCTGACCCTAACCCTAACCCTAACCCTCACCCACATCCTCAGCCTCATCCTCACCCTCATTGTAAACTTAACCCTAACCATAAAACTAACAATAACCCTAACCCTAAACCTAATCCTAACCCTCACCCTCACCTTAACCCTAACACTAACCCTTACCTTAACCCTAACCTTCACCTTCAAAGAAACCCTAACCCTAACCTTAAACCACACCCTAACGCTAACCCTATCCTCACACTCACTCTAGCCCTCACCCTAACCCTAATCCTAACACTAAACCTCATCCTAACACTCAACCTAACCCTAAAACCCTAACCTTCATCCTAACCCTAACCCTCTCCCTCACACTCATGATCCGCCTAAGCCTAAGCCTAAGACTAAGACTAAACCTAAACCTCACACTCACCCTAACACTCACCCTAACCCTAACACTAACCCTCACCCTCACCCTAGCCCATACTCTATGCCTAAGCCTAAGCCTAACCCTCACCCTAATGCTAACTCTAACCCTAAACCTCATCCTCACACTAACCCTAACTCTCACCCTCACCCTCACCCTCCACCTAACACTAAGCCTATCCCTAAACCCAACCCTAACCCTAAACCTAAGCCTCACACTAACCCTCACCCTAACCCTGACCCTAACCCTCACCCTCACCCTAGCCCATACCCGAAACATAAGCCTAATCCTAACCCTCACCCTACCCTGACCCTCACTCTAATGCTCGGCATAAGCCTAAGCCTAACCATAGCCATAAACCTAACCCTCACCCTAACCATAAACCTAACTCTAACCCTAACTCTAACCCTAAACCTCACCCTCACCCTAACTCTAACTCTAACCCTAAAACTCAAACTAGCACTCATCTTAACCCTAACCCTAACCCTCACCCTCACCCTCACCCTCACCCTCACCCTAACCCTTACCCTAACAATAACCCTAACCCTAACCCAAACCCTAAACATAACCCTCACCCTCACCCTAAGGCAAACCCTAAACATAACACTAACCCTCACCCTCACCCAAACCCTAACCCTTACTTCACCGTAACCCTAACCCTAAAACTCACCCTCACTCTAACCATCACCCTAACACTCACGATTACCCTAACCCTCACTCTCATCCTAAACCTCACCCTCACCCTCACCCTAGCCCTAAACCGAAACATAACCCCTAGCCTAACGCAATCACGAACCCTCACCATAACCCTCACCCTCACCCTATCCCTAACAATAACGCTAACGCTAACCCTAACCCTAACCCTTAAGCTCACCCTAACCCTAAACCTAACCCTAATCCTCACCCTCACACTAAAACTTACTCTAACCGTAACTCTAACCCTAACCCTATCCCTAACTCTAACCACCACCCTAACCCTAAGCCTAACCCTAAACCTACCCCACACCCTAAATCTTACCCCTACCCTACCCCTAAACCTAACCCTCACACTAACCCTCACACTAACCCTGACCCTAACCCTCACCCTCACCCTAGCCCATTCCCGAAACATAAGCGTAATCCTAATCCTCACCCTACCCTGACACTCACTCTAATGCTCGGCATAAGCCTAAGCCTAACCATAGCCATAAACCTAACCCTCACCCTAACCATAAACCTAACTCTAACCCTAACTCTAACCCTAAAACTCACCCTCACCCTAACTCTAACTCTAACCCTAAAACTCAAACTAGCACTCATCTTAACCCTAACCCTAACCCTGACCCTCACCCTCACCCTCACCCTCACCCTAACCCTTACCCTAACAATAACCCTAACCCTAACCCAAACCCTAATCATAACCCTCACCCTCACCCTAAGGCTAACCCTAAACATAACACTAACCCTCACCCTCACCGAAACCCTAACCCTTACTTCACCCTAACCCTAACCCTAAAACTCACCCTCACTCTAACCATCACCCTAACACTCACGTTTACCCTAACCCTCACTCTCATCCTAAACCTCACCCTCACCCTCACCCTAGCCCTAACCCTAAACCTACCCCACACCCTAAATCTTACCCCTACCCTACCCCTAAACCTAACCCTCACACTAACCCTCACACTAACCCTGACCCTAACCCTCACCCTCACCCTAGCCCATTCCCGAAACATAAGCGTAATCCTAATCCTCACCCTACCCTGACACTCACTCTAATGCTCGGCATAAGCCTAAGCCTAACCATAGCCATAAACCTAACCCTCACCCTAACCATAAACCTAACTCTAACCCTAACTCTAACCCTAAAACTCACCCTCACCCTAACTCTAACTCTAACCCTAAAACTCAAACTAGCACTCATCTTAACCCTAACCCTAACCCTGACCCTCACCCTCACCCTCACCCTCACCCTAACCCTTACCCTAACAATAACCCTAACCCTAACCCAAACCCTAATCATAACCCTCACCCTCATCCTAAGGCTAACCCTAAACATAACACTAACCCTCACCCTCACCGAAACCCTAACCCTTACTTCACCGTAACCCTAACCCTAAAACTCACCCTCACTCTAACCATCACCCTAACACTCACGTTTACCCTAACCCTCACTCTCATCCTAAACCTCACCCTCACCCTCACCCTAGCCCTAACCCGAAACCTAACCCCTAGCCTAACGCAATCACGAACCCTCACCATAACCCTCACCCTCACCCTATCCCTGACAATATCGCTAACCCTAACCCTAACCCTAACCCTAACCCTTAAGCTCACCCTAACCCTAAACCTAACCCTAATCCTCACCCTCACACTAAAACTCACTCTAACCGTAACTCTAACCCTAACCCTATCCCTAACTCTAACCACCACCCTAACCCTAAGCCTAACCCTAAACCTACCCCACACCCTAAATCTTACCCCTACCCTACCCCTAAACCTAACCCTCACAATAACCCTCATGCTAAAACTAACCCTAACCCTAAACGTCAACCTCACCCTCACCCTCAAACGCACGCAAAGCCAAACCATAACACTTACCCTAACCCTTAAATTAACCCTAACACTCAGCCTTATCTTAACCCTCACCTTCAGCCTAAACCTCACCTTTACCATTACCATCATCCTCACACTAACCCCAAACCTCATGCTAAACCACACCCTAACCGTAACCCTAACCATCACCCTAACCCTAATCCTCATCCCCACCCTCACCCTCAGCCTAAACCTAAGCCTAAGCCTAACCCTAACCCTAACCCTCACACTCACCCTCATCCTAACCCTAATCCAAACGCTAACCCTAACCCTAAACCTAAACCTAAACCTAACCCTCACCCTCACCCTAACCCTAATCCTAACCCTAACCCTCACCCTAACCCTAACCCTCACCCTCACCGTAATGCTAACCTTCATCCTAATCCTCACCCTATCCCTCACCCTAACCCTAAACCTCATCCTAAGCCTAACCCTAACCCTAACCCTCACCCTCAGCCTCACCCTCACTGTAAACTTAACCCTAACCATAAAACTAACAATAACCCTAACCCTAAACCTAATCCTAACCCTCAACCTCACCTAACCCTAACCCTAACCCTAAACCTCACCTTAACGCTAACCCTAACCCTCACCCTCATTCTAGCCCTCACCCTAACCCTAATCCTAACCCTAAACCTCATCCTAACCTTCACCCTAACCCTAAAACCCTAATCCTCTTCCTAACCCTAACCCTCTCCCTCACACGAATGCTCCACCTAAGCCTAAGCCTAAGACTAACAGTAACCCTCACACTCACCCTAACACTCACCCTATCCCTAACACTAACCCTCACCCTCACCCTAGCCCATACTCTAAACCTAAGCCTAAGCCTAACCCTCACCCTAACGCTCACACTCACCCTAAGTCTATTCCTTACCGTAACCCTCAGACTCACCCTCACCCTAACCCTAACTGTGACATTAACCCTAACACTAACACTAATCCTCACCCTAATGCTTATTCTGAACCTAAACCTCATCCTCATCCTAACCCTAACCCTCACCCTCACCCTCACCCTCCGCCTAACACTAAGCCTATGCCTAATCCATACCCTAACCCTAACACTAACCCTAAACCTAACCCTGAACCTAACCCTGACCCTAACCCTCACGCTCACCATAGCCCATACCCTAACCCTAAGTCTAATCCTAACCCTCACTCTAAACCTAACCCCAACCCTCACCCTAACCCTAACCCTCACCCTCACCCTCACCCTCAGCCTAAACCTAAGCCTAACAGTAACCCTAACCCTAAAACTCACACTCACACTAAACCTCCCCCTTACGCTAACCCTAACACTAACCCTAACCCTAACACTCACCATAACCCTAACAAACCCTAAACCTCACCCTAAACCTAACCCTCAACCTCAACCTCAAGCTAGGCCTAAGCCTACGCATAAGCCTAAGACTAACCCTAAACCTCACCCTCACCCTCACCCTAACTCTAAATGTAACCCTAACCCTAAACCTAACCTTCACACTCACCCTCACCCTAATGCTAACCCTAACCCTAACCCTAACCAAAACCGTCCCTCTCAGTCTCAACTTCATCGCAAACTTAACCCTAACCATAACACTAACAATAACCCTGACCCTAACCCTAACCCTCACCATAACCCTAAACGTAACCCTAACACTAACCCTCACCGAACCCTAACTCTCACACTATCCCTAACCCTAGCACTCAACCTAACCCTAACCCTCACCCTTACCCTCACCCTCAGCAAAACTATAAGCCTAACCCTAACCCTTAACCGAACCCTCACACTCACCCTACCCCTTATCCTAATCCTAATCCTAACCCTAAGCCTAACCATCAACCTGACCCTAACACTCACCCTAACCCTAACAATAACCCTAACCTTAACCCTCGATCTAACTCTCCCCCTAAGGCTAAGTCTAACCATAAACCTCAACCTAAACCTAACCCTAATCCTAACCCTAACCCTAAACCTCACCCTAACCCTAACCCTCACACTCACCCTACCCCTTATCCTAATCCTAATCCTAACCCTAAGCCTAACCATCAACCTGACCCTAACACTCACCCTAACCCTAACAATAACCCTAACCTTAACCCTCGATCTAACTCTCCCCCTAAGGCTAAGTCTAACCATAAACCTCAACCTAAACCTAACCCTAATCCTAACCCTAACCCTAAACCTCACCCTAACCCTAAACCTAACCCTCCCCCTCACCCTTAATGTAACTCTAAACCTAACCCTAACAATAACACTATTCCTAACCCTAAACCTAAACTTAACCCTAAACCTAACCCTAATCCAAACACTCACCCTCAACCTAACCCTAACCCTCACCCCCACCCTCACACTCAGCCTCAACCTAAGCCTAAGCCTAACCCTCACCCTAACCCTCACACTCACCCTAACACTAAACCTAATCCTAATCCTAACCCTAACCTTCACCCTCACCCTAACCCTCACCTTAACCTTAACCCTAACATTAACCCCAAACCTAACCCACACCCTCAGATTCACCCTAAACCTAACTCTAACCCTAAACGTCATCCTGACCCTCTCCCTAACCCTAACCCTAACCCTACACCTCACCCTAACCCTAAAACTCAAACTCACTCTCAGCCTAGCCCTCAACCTAACCCTAATCCTAACCATAAACCTCATCCTAAACCTCTCCATAATCCTAAGCCTAACCCTCACCCTAACCCTATCTCACCATCAACGTGACCCTCAGCCTAACCCTAAGCCTAACCATAAACCTAACCCTAACACACACACTCACCCTCATCCTAACCCTAAGCCTAACCCTAAACCTAACCCTAATCTACACACTCACACTCACCCTATCATTAATTCTAACCCTAACCATATTCCTCCCCCTAACTCTCACCCTAACCCTAACCTACCCCTCACAAAAACTCTAACCCTAACCCTCACCCTCAGTCTCAGCCAAAGCCTAAGCGAAAACCTAACCCTAACCCTCACACACACCCTAACTCTAAACCTAATCCTAACCCTAACCCTAACCCTCACCCTCACCCTAACCCTCACCTTAACCCTAACCCTGACACTAACCCTAACCCTAATCCTCTCCCTCAGCCTCACCCTAACCCTAACTCTAACCCTAAATCTCACCCTCACACTTACCCTGATCCTAATCCTATCCTTAAACCTGAACTTCACCCTAACCCTAAACCTAAATTTCACCCTCACCCTAGCCCTCCCCCTAACCTTAACCTAACCCTAACCCTCATACTAACACTCCCCCTAACCCTAACCCTAACACTAACACTAATCCTAACCCTCACCCTCAAACTCAACCTCAGCCTAATCCTAATATTAACCCTAACCCTCACCCTAACCCTCACACTCACCCTCACCTTAACACTAATCCTAATCCTAACCCTATCACGAACCCTCAGCCACACACTAAACCTCACCCTAACCCTTACCCTAACAGTAACCCTAACCTTAACCTAACAATCACCATAAAACTAACTCTAAACCTAAACCTCACCCTAAACTTAACCCTGAACCTAACCCTAATCCTAAACCTCACCCTAAACCTAAACCTTATCCTAACATACCCTCACCCTAACACTAACACTAACCCTATCACTAACCCTCACACTAATGCTAACCATCAACCTAAACCTAAACCTCACCCTAACCCTAACCGTAAACCTCAACTTCACCTTAGCCCTCACCCTAAGCCTAACCTTCATCCTCACCCTAAACCTCACACTAACCCTAACACTAATCCTCAATTTAACCCTCACCCTCAACCTAAATTCTAACCGGACCCTCACCCTTACCATAACCCTCAACCTCAGCCTAACCCTCACCTTTACACTTATAGTCACCCTCATCCTAACCCTCACCCTAACCCTAACCCTCATCCTAAGACTCACCCTAACCGTAACCCTAACCATCACCCTAACCCTAACCCTCGCCCTCACCTTCAGCCTTAGCATAACCCTAAGCTTAAGCCTAAACCTATCCCTAAACCTCACAGTCATTGTAGCCCTCACTCTAACTCTTATCCTAAACCTAACCCTCATCCTAACCCTAAACCTAACCATAAACTAAACCAGCACTCTAAACCTAATCCTCATCCCCACCCTCACACCTCAGCCTAACCCTAAGCCTAAGCCTAAGCCTAACCCTAACCCTCACACTCACCCTCACCCTAACCCTAATCCTAACCCTAACCCTAACCCTAAACCTAAACCTCAACCTAACCCTCACCGTAAACCTAACCCTAACCCTAACCCTCACCCTGACCTTAGTCCTCATCCTAACCCTCACCCCAAACCTAACCCTCACCCTCACCCAAACCCGAACGTTAACCCTCACCCTAAGCCTACCCCTAACATTAACCCTAAACCTCACCCTAACCCTAACACTAACCCTCACAATCACCCTAGCCCTCAACCTTACCCTACTTGTAACCCTAAACCTCATCCTAACCCTCACCCTAAACCTAACCTTAACCCTCACCCTAAAGCTAAACCTAATTCTCACCCTCAAACTAAACCTAACCCTAACCCTCACCATAACCCTAACCCTAAACCTCACCCTAACCCTAAACCTAACCCTCACCCTCACCCTAGCCCGCATCCTAACCCTAATCCTAACCTTAACCCTCATGCTAACCCTCACACTAACCCTAACCGTAACTCTCACCCTAAACCAAGCCCTACTCCTAACCCTCAACCTATACCTAAACTTAACCTTAACCCTAAACCTCACGCTCATGATAGCCCTCACACTAACCCTAATCCTAAACCTAACCCCCATTATAACCATCACCCGAAACCTAACCCTAACCCTCACCCTAACCCTAACCCTCACCCTCACTCTCAGCCTAACCTTAAGCCTACCTCTAACCCTAACCCGAACCTTAACCCTCACACTCACCCTCACCCAAACCCTAATCCTAAAACGAACCCTATCCCTAACCCTAAACCTCACCCTAAAACTCAACCTAAACCTAAACCTAAAACTAATCCTAACACTAACCCTCACACTAATCCTCACCTTAAGTCAAACTCTAACCCTAAACCTCACCCCAACCTAACCCTAACCCTCACCCTCACGCTCTCCCTCAGCCTATCCCTAAGCCTAAACCTAACCCAAAACCAAACCCTCACACTCACCCTCACCCTAAACCTCAGCCTTACCCTAAGACTAAGCCTAAGCCTAAACCTAACCCTAACCCTCACCTTAACCATAAGCCTCACCCTAACCCTAGCACTCACTCTAACCCTAACCCTAACCCTCACACTCACCAACACCCTCACCCTAACCGTAACCCTCACCCTCACCCTAAATCAAACCCTAACCCTCACCCTCACCCAAACCCTAAGCCTAACTCTAAACCTAACCCTAACCCTCACACTCACCCTCAACCTAAATTAATCCTAAACATAAACCTATCCCTAACCCTAACCCTCACACTAACCCTCAACCTAGTGCTCACCCTAACCCTAATCCTAAACCTAAACCTCAACCTAACACTCACCCTAACCCAAACCCTCACCCTAACAATAACTTTAAGCCTCACATTCATGCTAGGCCTAGGCATAAGCCTAAGCTTTAGCCTAACCCTAACACTCACCTAACCCTAACACGAACACTAACCCTAACTCTAACCCTAAACCTCACCCTCACCTTAACCCTAAACCTAACACTAACTCTAAAACTCAACCTAACCCTAACCCTCACCCTCACCCTAGCCCTCAGCCTAACCCTAATCCTAACATTAATCCTCATCCTAAACCTCACCCTAACCCTAACCCTAACCCTCACCCTAACCCTAGCCCTAACCCTAACCCTAACCCTCAACCTAATCATAACCGTCACTCTCACCGTAAGCCTAACCCTAACCCTCACCCTAAACCCAAACTTAACTGGAACCCTAACTCTCACCCTAACCCTAACCCTAACCCTCAGCCTAATCCTAACTTTCACCCTCACCCTCACCCTAATAATAAATCTAACAATAACCCTAACCCAAACCCTCACAATCAGCCTCACCCTAACCCTAACTCTAACCATAAAAATCACTTTCACCATAACCCTAACCCTAACCCTAAACCTCACCCTAACCCTAACCCTAACCCTAAACCTCATCCTCAACCTAGCCCTCACCCTCACCCTAATCCTAACCCTAACCCTCAACCTAACCCTCACCTTAACCCTAAAACTCAACCTCACTGAAACCCTTACCCTACCCCTCATCCTAACCCTAAACTTAACCCAAACCCTAACTCTCACCCTAACGCTAAACCTAACCCTCACCCTAAGCCTAACACTCACCCTCAGCCTCAGCCTCAGTCGAAGCCTAAGCCTAAGCCTAAACCTAACACTAACCCTCACACTCTCCCTAACCCTAACCCTAATCCTATTCCTAAACTAAACCCTAACCCTCACCCTCACTCTATCCCTCACCTTAACCCTAACCCTAACACTAACCCTAAACCTAAGCCTCACCCTCAGCCTCACCCTAACCCTAACTCTAACCCTAAATCTCATCCTCACCCTAACCCTATCCCTAAACGTCACCCTAAACCTAAGCATAAACCTCACCCTCAACCTAGACCTCCCCCTAACCATTACCCTCATCCTAACCCTCCCCCTAACCCTAACATTAACTTTCACCCTAACACTGACCCTCACCCTCAGCCTCACCCTCAGCCTAAGCCTAACCCTAACCCTAAACCTCACACTCACCATAACCCTAACCCTAATCCTAATGCTGACACTAACCCTAACCCTCACCCTCACCCTAACCCTCAACTTAACAATAACCCTAACATTAACCCTAAACCTAACATACACCCACAGCCTTACCCTAACCCTAACTCTAACCCTAAACATCACCCTGACACTAACCCTAAGCCTCACCCTAACCCTAAACCTAAAACTCACCCTCACCCTAACAATAAAACTAACCCTAACCCTAAACCTCATCCTAACACTCCCCCTAACCCTAACTCTAAACCTAAACCTCACCCTCACCCTAACCCCAACCCTAAACTTAAACCTCACCCTAAACCGCACCCTAACCCTAATCCTCACCCTCACCTTCACCCTCCACCTCACCTTCACTGTGACCCTAACCCTAACTATAACACAAACCCTAACCCTAACTCTAACCCTAACCCTAACCATATCCCTCACCCTCAACCTCACCCTCACCGCAATCTTAACCCTAACCATAACACTAACAATAACCCTAACCCTAAACCTAACCCTAATTCTCAACCCCACCCTCATCCTCAGCCTAAACCTAAGCCTAACCCTCACCGTATACCTAACCCTAAACCTAAACCTAACCCTAACACTAAAACTAACACTAATCCTAAGTTTCACCCTCACGCTAACACAAACCCTAACCCGAACCCTCACCCTAACCCTAAGCCTAACCCTAACGCTAACCCTAACCTTCACACTCTATCTACCCTAACCCTAATCCTAAACCTAACCATATCCCTAGACATAACCCTCACCGTAACCCTCACAATAGCCCTCACCCTAACCCTCATCCTAACCCTAAACCTCATCCTAAAAGTCACCCTAACCCTGACCCTAACCCTCACCGTCATGCTCTGCCTAAGCCTAAGCCTTAGCCAAAGGCTAACCTTACACCTGACCCTCACCCTAACCCTAAACTTAACACTAACCCTAACTCTAAACCTAAACCTCACTCTCACCATAACCCTAACTCTAACCCTAAACCTAAACCTAAACCTCATCCTAACCCTAAACCTAACCTTCACCCTCACCCTCACCTTAACCCTCACCCTAACCCTAACCCACACCTTAACACTTACCCTCACCCTAACACAAACCCTAACACTAACACTGACCCTCACACTAAGCTAACCATCAAACTAACCCTAAACCTAAACCTAAACCTAACCTTCACCCTCACCCTATCCCTAACCCCCATCTTCCCCCTAAACCTCACCATAACCCTAACACTAATCCTCAATCTAACCCTCACCCTCACTCTACCCCGAACCCGAAACCTCACCCTAACCCTAACCCTGACCCTTACAGTAACCTTCAACCTCTGCCTAACCCTCATGTTGACCCTTACGGTCACCCCCACCCTAACCCTCACCCTAACCCTAACCCTCACATTCATGCTCGGCCTATGCCTAAGCCTAAGCCCAAGTCTAACTGTAAACCTGACCCTCACCCTAACCCTTAACCTAACACTAACCATAACTCTAAACCTAAACCTCATACTCAAGCACACCCTCAGCATAAACCTAAGGCTAACCCTAAACCTAACACTAACCCTCACACTCACACTACCCTAACCATAATCCTAATCCTAACCCTAACCCTAACCCTCACACTAACCATAACCCTCACCCTAACCCTAACCCTAACACTAACCCCAAACCTAACCCTAACCCTCACCCTCAGCCTCACCTTAACCCTAATTCTAAACCTAAACTTCACCCTCACCCTAATCCTACTGCTAAACCTAACCCTAACCTTAACCCTAACCCTAGCCCTACCCCTAACTATCAGCCTTACCCTAACACTAACACTAACCCTAACTCTAACCCTTACCCTAACACTAAACCTCACCCTAACCCTAAGCCTAAGCCTCACCCTAACCCTAAACCTCACCCTCACCCTCACCCTCAGCCTAAACTTAAGCCTAACCCTAACCCTAACCATAACCCTCACACTAACCCTAAACCTAAGCCTAATCCTAATCCTAACCCTCAACCTAACCCTCACCCTAACCCTAAACCTAAACCTAATACTAACCCTAAACCTAACCGTAACCCTAAGCCTAACACTAACCCTCACACTCACCCAAACCCTAACCCTAATACTAATCCTAACCCTAACCCTAACCCTCAACCTCACTCTCACCCTCACCGTAACCCTAAACATAACACTAACCCAAACCCTAAACCTAACCCTCACCCTCAGCCTCACCTTAACCCTAATTCTAACACTAAACTTCACCCTCACCCTAACCCTACCGCTAAACCTAACCCTAACCTTAACCCTAACCCTAGCCCTCCCCCTAACTATCACCCTAACCCAAACACTAACACGAACCCTAACTCTAACCCTTACCCTAAGACTAAACCTCACCCTAAACCTAAACCTAAGCCTCACCCTAACCCTAAACCTCACCCTCACCCTCACCCTCAGCCTAACCTTAAGCCTAACCCTAAACCTAACCCTAACCCTCACACTAACCCTAAACCTAACCCTAATCCTAATCCTAACCCTAACCCTAACCCTCACCCTAACCCTAAACCTAACCCTAACACTAACCTTAACCCTAACCCTCACCTTCAACCTCACCCTCAGCCTAACCCTAATCCTAACCCTAACACACACACTCACCCTTACCCTAACTCTAATCCTAACCCTAACCCTAACCCTAACCCTCACCCTCATGCTCGGCCTAAGCCTAACCCTAAGCCTAAGCTTAAGCCTAACCCTAACCCTCACAGTAATGCTCACCCTAACCCTAACACAAAAGTTAACTCTAACCCTAAACCTCACTCTCACCCTAACCCTAAATCTAACCCTAACCCTAAACATAAGCCTAACCCTCTTCCTAACCCTAACCCTCACCCTCACCCTAGACATCAACCTAACCTTAATAGTAACCCTAACCCTAATCCTAACCCTAACCCTAAACCTAACCCTAACCATCACCCTTAACCTAATCCTCAAACCCACCCTCACCCTCAGCCTAACACTAAGCCTAAGCCTAATCCTAACCCTAAACCTCACACTCAGCCTCACCATAACCCTAATCCTAAATCCAACCCTAACACTAACCCTAAACCTCAACCTAACCCTCACCCTAACCCTAACACTAACCCTAAACCTATCCCTCCCCCTAACCCTCCCCCTAACACTAACTCTGACACTAAACCTCACCCTCACCCTAACCCTCACCCTAAATCTAAACCTAACCCTCACCCTCACCTTAACTTTAAACCTAACCCTAAAAATAACACTAACCCAAACCCTCACCCTAAACCTAACCCTAAATTAAACCCTCACCCTAACCGTAACTCTAACCCTCACCCTAAACCTCACCCTAACACTAACCCTAACCCTCACCATCAGCCTCACCCTAACCGTAAACTTAACCTTAATCATAACACTAACAATAACCCTAACCCTAACTCTAATCCTAAACCTGACGCTCACCCTAAACCTAACCCTAACACTCACCGTAACCCTATCCAAACCCTCACCCTAACCCTGAAATTAACACAGACCCTAACTCTCACCCAAACGCTAACCCTAACTCGAATCCTAAACCTAACCCTCACCCTCAGGTTAACGTTAAGCCTAACCCTATCCCTAAGCCCAACCTAAGCATTCACCCTAACACTAACCCTAATCCTAATCCTAAACCTAAACCTAACCCTCACCCTCCTCCTAACCCTCACCCTAACTCTAACTCTAACACTAACCCTAACCCTTACCCTAACCCTCACCCTAACACTTAACCTAATCCTAACTCTCACCCTTAGGGGAACACTCACCCTCAGCCTAACCCTCACCTTTATTCTTACCGTCACACTCACCCTAACCCTCACCCTATCCCTAACCCTCATCCTAACACTCAGCCTAACTCTAACGCTATCCATCACCCTAACCCAAAACCTCACCCTCACCCTCAACCTAAGCCTAAGCCTAAGCCTAACCGTAACCCTCACCCTTACCCTAGCCCTCTCCCTAAACCTAATCCTAACGCTAAGCCTCATCCTAACACTCACCCTAACTATCACCCAAAACCTATTCCTCACCTCCACCCTCACCCTCAGCCTAACCCTAAGACTAAGCTTAACCCTAACCATAACCCTCAACCTAAGGCTCACCCTCACCACAAACTAAACCCCAAACACAACATTAAAAATAACCCTAATTTTATCCCTAACCCTAAACCTAATCTTCACCCCCACCCTCACCCTCAGTCTAACCCTAACTCTAAACCTAATCCTAAACCTAACCCTAATCCTCAGCCTCACCCTCACCCTAACGCAAACCCTAACCCTAATCCTCACCAAAACCCTAAGCCTAAGCCTAACCCTAACCCTAATTCTCACACTCACCCTCAACCTAACCCTAATCCTAAACCTAACCCTATCCCTAAACCTAACCCTCACCCTTACTCTCACCCTAGCTCTCACCCTAAAACTAATCCTTACCCTAAACCTCATCCTAACACTCACTCTTACCCTAACCCTAACCCTCACCCTAACCCTAACCCTAATCCTCACCCTCATGCTGGGCGTAAGCCTAAGCCTAAGACAAGGCTTAACCCTAACCCTAACCCTCATCCTAACCCTAACACTAAAACTAACCCTAACTCCAACCCAAAACCTCACCCTCAACCTAACCCTAACTCTAAGCCTAACCCTAAACCTAAACCTCATCCTAACCCCAACCCTAACCCTCACCCTTACCCTCACCGTAACCGTAACCCTAACCCTAATGGTAACAATAACCCTAATCCTAACCCTAAACCTCACCCTAACCATAACCCTCACCGTAACCCTATCACTCACACTAACCCTAACCTTCACCCTCACCCTCACCCTAACCCTAACCCTAAACCTCCCCCTCACCCAAAACCAAAGCCTAACCTTAACCCTCACCCTAACCCTAAGCCTAAGCCTAACCCTAACCCTAACACTAACCCTCACACTGACCCTCAACCTACACCTAATCCTAAACCTAACCCTAACCCTCACAGTAACGCTCAAACTAGCACTCACCCTAACTCTAATCCTAAACCTAAACCTCATCCTAACCCTCACCCTAACCCTCACCCTAACACTAACCCTAATCCTCACACTCATGCTCGGCCTAAGCCTAAACCTAAGCCTAAGCTTAAGCCTAACCCTAACCCTCACACTAATGCTCACCCTAAACCTAATCCTAAAACTAACCCTAACTCCAACCCTAAACCTCACCCTCACACTAACCCTTACTCTAACCCTAACCCTGAACCTAAACCTCATCCTAACCCCAAACCTAAACCTCACCCTTACCCTCACCGTAAACATAACCCTAACCCTAACCGTAAGAATAACTCTAACCCTAACCCTAAACCTCACCCTAACCATAAGCCACAACTTAACACTAACCCACACCTTAACCCAAACCCTAACCCTAACCCTCACCCTCACCCTAACCCTCATCCTAACACTTAATCTCATCCTCACCCTAAACCTCACATTAACCGAACCCTCACCGTAACTCTAACCCTAACTGTCACCCTCACTGTCGCCTTCATGCTAAGCCTAACCCTAACCCTCACACTAACCCTAAAACTCATCCTAATCCTCAAACTAACCCTCACCCTAACCGTAATGCTAAGTCAAACACTCAGCCGAACCCTCATGCTATCACTTACCCACACCACAAACCTAACCCTATCCTTAACCCTCACCCTCACCCTAAACCTCACCCTAACCTTAAACCTAATCCTAACCCTCACCCTAACCCTAACCCTAACACTGACCCTCAGCTAACCCTAACCCTAACCTTCTACCTAACCCTAAACATCACCATCACCCGAACCCTCACCCTAACCCTAACTCTCACCCACACCCTAAACCTCAACCTCACCCTTACCCTAACCCTCAACTAATCCTGAAGCTAACCCTAACCATTACCAAACCAAGACCCTCACCAGCACCCTCACCTTCACCCTAACCCTCACCCTCACCCTAGACCTCACCCTAAACATAACCCTAACCCTAAACCTCACTGTCTCCCTCACCCTCAATCTCAGCCTATACCTAACCCTATCCCAAATCCTAACCCTAAACCTCACCCTCACTGTAACCCTCACCATAACCCTTACCCTCACCCTCACCCTCACCCTAACCATAACCCTCATACTAAACCTAACCCTCACCCTAAACCTAAACTTACCCCTCACCCTAAACCTCATCATAAACTTAACCCTAACCTTAACACTTACCCTCACTCTAAAACTCACCCAAACCCTAATTCTAACCCTAACCCTCATCCACACCCTAAGTCTCACAATTACCCTAACCCTAATCCCCAATCTAACCCTAACCCTAACCCTAAACCTTACCATAACCCTCAACGTAACACTAACCCTCACCCTTAACGTAACCCTCACCCTTAGCCCAACCCTCAACTTTACTCTTACTGACACGATCATTGTAACCCTCACCCTAACCGGAACCCTCAGCCTAACCCTCACTGTAACCCTAACCCTATCCATCACCATAACCCTACCCCTCACCCTCACCATCACCCTCAGCCTAAAAGTATGCCTAAGCCTAACCCTAACATTAACCCTCCCCTCACCCTAGACCACACCCTAATCCTAATCCTAACCCTAACCCTCATCCTAACTCTCACCCTAACCATAAGGCTAACCATCACCCTAAGCCTAATCCTCACACCCACCCTCACCCTCAGCCTAACCCTTAGCCTAAGCCTAATCCTAACCCTAACCCTCACAATCACCCTATCCCTAATCATAACCCTAAACCTAAGCATAACCCTAAACCTCAATCTTACTGTAAACCTAAACCTAATGCTAACCCTAACACTAGCCCTAACTCTAACCCTCACCCTTATCCTCCCCCTCAACCTAACTCTAACCCTAAATGTCTCCCTCATCCTATCCCTAATCCTAACCCTAACTCTAAACCTCACCCAAAACCTAACCCTAACCCTCACCCTCACCCTCACTCTCACCATACCATAAGTCTAACCCTAACCCTAACATTAACACTAACCCTAACATTAACCTAACCCTATCCCTAACCATAATCCTCACCCTCATCCTCACCCTCACTGCAAACTTAACCCTGAACATAACACTAAAAATAACCCTAACCTTAACCCTAAACCTAACCCTAATCCTCACCCCCAACCTGACCCTAAACCTAACCCTAACCCCAACCCTCACCCTAATCCTCTCCCTAAACCTAAGCCTAAACCTAACCGTAAACCTCACACTCACTCTCACCTTAACCCAAATCCTAAACCTAACCGTATCCCTAACACTAACCCTCAACCTAAACCTCACACTAGCCCTTACCCTAAACCAAACCCTAACCCTCACCCTCAGTCTAACCCTAACCCTCACCCTCACCCTCACCGTCAGCCTAACCCGAAACCTAAGCCTAACCCTAACCCTAACCCTCACACTCAACTCATCCTAACCTTAATCCTAACCCTAAACCTCACCCTAACACTAAACCTCACCCTAAACTTAACCCTAACCCTAACCCTAACCCTAACCCTCACCATAACCCTAACCCTCATCCTCACCATAAAACTCACACTAACCCTAACTCTAAGCCTAATCACCAATCTACCCCTCACACTAACCATAACCCTCACCCTAACCCTACCCCTCACCCTAACACTTACCCTCACCCTAACACTAACCCTAACCCTAACACTAACCCTAACCATCACCCTAATCCTAAAACTCATCCTAAACCTAACCCTAATTCTAACCCTCACAATCACCATAGACCTCACCCTAAACATAATTCTAACGCTAAACCTCACCCTAACCCTAACACTCATCCCCACCCTAAACCTCACACTAACCCTAACTCTAACCCTAAACCCCAATCTAACCCTCACCCTAAAGCTAACCCTAAACCTAACCCAAAACCTACTTACCCAAAACCTAAATCTCACCCTAACCGTAATCCAAACCCTCACCCTAATCATAACCCTCACCCTAAACCAAACCCTCACCCTAACACTAATCATCACCTTAACCGTCACCCTAAACCTCACACTCACCCTCACCCTAACCCTAATCCTAAAAATAACCCTATCCCTAAACTTCAACCTAACCCTCACCCTCACCCTAACACTAACCCCAACCCTAAACCTCACCCTAATACTACCCTAACCCTAACTCTAATCCAAAACCTCACCCTCAACCTACCCCTAAACCTAACCATAAATCTCAACCAAAAGGTCACACTAACCCTAAACCTCACCCTCACCCTCACTGTAACTCTAACCCTAACCCTAACCCTAAACATAACCATAACCCTCACCCTAAGCCTCACCCTCACCACAAACTTAACCCTAACTATAACACTAACAATAACCCTAGCGCTAACCATAACATTAACCCTCAAAGTAACCCTAAACCTAACCCTGATCCTAAACCTAACCCTATGCCTAAGCCTAACCCTCCCACTCACCCTCAACCTAATCCTAATCCTAAACCTAACCCTATGCCTAAACCTAATCCTCATCATAACCCTCACACTAGCCCTCACCTTTACCCTAACACTAATCCTAACCGTAAACCTCATCCTACCACTCAACCTAACCCTAATACAAACCCTCACCCTCACCCTAACACTAACCCTCACCTTCACCCTAAACCTGAGCAAAACCCTATCACCCTAACCGTCACCCTAAACCTCACACTCACCCTATCCCTTACCCTAATCGTAATGCTAACCCTAACCCTACTCTGCACCCTCAGCCTCAACTTAACCCTAACTCTAACCCTAAACCTCACCCTAACCCTAACCCTAAACCTAAACCTCCACATAACCCTAACCCTAACCATCACACTCACACTAAAACTTACCCTAATCCTAATAGTAATCCTAAGCCTAACCCTCAACCTCAACCTAACGCACAACCTAACCCTAACCCTAACACTAACCCTCACCCTAACCCTATACCCTAACCCTCAAACTAACCCTAACCCTCACTCTCACCCTCACCCTCACCCTCAGCCTAAACCTAAGGCTAACACTAAGCCTAAACCTAACCCTCACACTCACCCTAACCCTAAACCTAATCCCAATAATAACCCTAAACCTAATCCTCACTTTTCCCTCAGCCTCACCCTAAACCTAATTATAAACCTAAACTTCACCCTCACTCTAACGCTAAATCTAAACCTACCCCTAACCCTAACACTCACCCTAACCCTCATCCTAACCCTAACTCTACCCCTAAACCTCACCCTCACCCTAACCCGAAATCTAACACTAACACTAACACTAAACCTCATCCTAACCTTAACCCTAACCCTCAAACTAACCCTAACCCTCAGGCTCACCCTCACCCTCAGCCCAAACCTAAGGCTAACCCTAACCCTAACCCTAACCCTCAAACTCACCCTAACCCTAACCCTAATCCAAATCCTAACCCTCACCCTCAGCCTCACCCTAACACTAATTCTAACGCTGAATTTCACCCTCACACTAACCCTAACGCTAACACTAACCATAACCCTAACCCTATACCAGCCCTCCCCTTAATTCTCACCATAACCCTAACCCTAACACTAAACCTAAAACTCACCCTAAACCTCAACCTAACCCTCAGCCTCACCCTCAACCTCACTGTAACTCTAACCCTAACCCTAAGATTAACACTAACCCTAAACCTAACCATAACCGTAACATTAACCCTTACCCACAGCCTCACCCTCACTGTAAATTTAACCCTAACCATAACACTAACAATAACCCTAACCCTAACCCGAATCCTAACTCTAACCTCACCCACATCCTCACATTCAGCCTAAACCGAAGCCTAAACGTAACCCTAACCCTAACCCTAAACCTCACCCTAACCCTAACCCTAACCCTAACCCTAACCCTAAACCTAACCCTAATCCTCAGCCTCAACCTCACCCTAAACCAAACCCTAACCCTAACCTTCACCCTAACCCTAAGCCTATATCTAACCCTAAACCTCACCCTCACCCTAACCCTGACACTAAACACCACCCTAACCCTACCCTAACCCTCACCCGCACCCTTACCCTCACCGTAACTCTAACCCTAACCCTAACAATAACAATAACACTAATCCTCACACCCACCCTCACCCTCAGCCTAATGCTAAGCCTAAACCTAACCCTCACCCTAACCTTCACACTCACGCTCACCCTAATCCTAATCCTAAACATAACCCTATCCCTAAACCTCAACCAAACCCTCACCCTCACCCTACCCCTAACACTTACCCAAACCCTAAACCTCACCCTAACCCTCCCGCAAACCATAACTCTAACCCTAAACCTCACCCT
Organism: Dipodomys merriami; assembly: GCF_024711535.1. Lineage (NCBI taxonomy): Eukaryota > Metazoa > Chordata > Mammalia > Rodentia > Heteromyidae > Dipodomys > Dipodomys merriami. The sequence goes on from NW_027206021.1 coordinate 437,712, forward strand.
CACCCTAACCCTAACCCTAAACCTACCCTAAAGCTCACCCTAACCCTAACCCTCACGCTCACCCTCAACTTCACCGTAACTCTAACCCTATCCTTAACAATAACACTAACTCTAATCCTAACCCTAACCCTCACTCTCAGCCTCACCCTCACTGCAAACTTAACCCTAACCATAACACTAAAAATAATCCTCACCCTAACCGTAACCCTATCCCTAATCCTCACCCCCACCCTAAACCTCAGCCTAACCCTAAGCCTAACCCTAACCCTAACCCTCCCTGTAAACCTAACAGTAACACTAAAACTAACACTAACACTGACCCTAAACCTAAGCCTAACCCAAACCCTAACCCTAATCCTCACGCTAACCATAAGCCTAAACCTATCCTTAACCCTAACCCTCACACTCACTCTCACCCTAACCCAAATCCTAAACCTAACCGTATCACTAACCCTAACCCTCAACTTAACCCTCATACTAGCCCTCACCCTAAACCTAACCCTAACCCTCACCCTAACCCGAACCCTAACCCTCTTCCTCATGCTCCACCTAAGCTTAAGCCTAAGCCTAAGCCTAACCCTAACCCAAAACTTCACCCTATCCCTAACCCTAACACTAACCCTAACTCTAACCCTAAATGTCAACCTCACAATAAGCCCAACTCTAACTCTGACCCTAAACCTAAACCTAACCCTAAAACTAACCCTCACCCTAACATATACCCTCACCCTAACACTAACCCTAACGCTAACACTAACGCTCACACTAACCCTAAACATCACCCTAACCCTTAAAATCACCCTAACACTAACCCTAACCCTCACCCTCACCCTAGCCCTCACCCTAAACCTAACCCTCATCCTCACCCTAAACCTCACACTAACCCTAACACTAACCCTCAATCTAACCCTCACAATAACCCTAACCCTAACCCAAACCCTAACCCTAACCCTAACCCTCCCCCTTACCGTAACTCTCACCCTCAGCTTAACCCTCATCTTTACCCTTACTGTCACCCGCACCGCAACCCTCACCCAAACCCTCACCCTCACCCTAAACCTAACTCTACCCCTAAACCTCATCCTCACGCTAACCCTAACTCTAACCCTTACCCTAACACCAAACCTCACCCTAACCCTGTCCCTAACCCTCACACTCAACTTCACCCTCAGCCTAACCCTAAGCCTAAGCCAAACCCTAACCCTAACCCTCACACTCACACTCACCCTAACCCTAATCCTAACCCTAACCCTAACCCTAAACCTAAACCTCAACCTAACCCTCACCCTAACCTTAACCCTAACCCTAACCCTAACCCTAACCCTCACCATAAACCTAACACTCATCCTCACCATAAAACTCACACTAACCCTATCTCTAAGCCTAATCACCAATCTAACCCTCACACTAACGATAACCCTCACCCAAACCCTAAAGATCACCCTAACACTTACCCTAACCATAACACTAACCCTAACCCTAACACTGACCCTAACACTAACCCTAACCATCACCCTAATGCTAAACCTCATCCTAACCCAAACCCTAACTCTAACCCTCACCCTCACCCTAGACCTCACCCTAAACCTAATTCTAACCCTAGACCCTCACCCTAACCCTAACACTCATCCTCACCCTAAACCTCACACTAACCCTAACTCTAACCCTAATCCCCAATCTAACCCTCACCCTAACCCTAAACCTAACCCTTAACCTCACCCTTATCTTAACCGTCACGCTCAGCTTAACCCTCAACTTAACTCTTACCATCATCCTCACCCTAACCCTAAACCTCATCCTAACCCTCACCCGAACTGTAAACCTAACCATCAACCTAACCCTAACCCTCACCCTCAACCTCACGCTCAGCCTAAACCTATCCCTAAGCCTAACACTTAACCTAACACTGACCCTCACCCTAGCAATCACCCTAACCCTAATCCTAATCCTATCCCTCACCTTAACCCTAAACCTAACCATCACCCTAACCCTAATCCTCACCCCCACCCTCATGCTCAGCCTAAACCTAATCCTAACCCTAACCCTAACCCTAACACTAAACCTCAACCTAACCCTCACCCAAAACCTAACCCTAACAAGAACCCTAACACTAACCCTGGACCTAACACTCCAACTAACCCTAAATCTAACTTTAAACCTCACCGTCACCATAACCCTAATCCTAACCCTAAACTCACCCTAACCCTAACCCTAACCCTCAACTTCACCCTCACCCTCACCCTCTCCATAACCCTAACCCTAACCTCAATAAGAACACTAATTCTAACCCTAATCCTAAACATCACCTTAACACTAACCCTAAACAAAACACTAACCCTCACTCTAACCCTAAACTTAACCGAACCCTAACTCTCATCCTAACACTAACCGTAACCCTCACACTAACCCTAACCCTCACCCTCAACCTCACCCACAGCCTAAGCCTAAGACTAACCCTAACCGTAACCCTAACCATCACACTCACCCTAACCCTTACCCTAATTCTAATCGTAATCATAAGCCTAACCCTCAACATCAACCTAACACTCAACCTAACCCTAACTCTAACACTAACCCTCACCCTAACCCTACCCCTAACCCTGAACTTAACACTAACCCTCACGCTCACCGTAACACTTACCCTAACCCTCACTCTAACCCTAAACTTAACCGAACCCTAACTCTCACCCTAAACCTAACCATCACCCTCGCCGTAACCCTAACACTCACCCTAATCCTCAGCCTAACCCTAACTCTACACCTAAACCTCAGCCTCACCCTAACGCTAAATCTAACCCTAACCCTAACACTAAACCTCACCCTAACCCTAAACCTAACCCTCAAACGAACCCTAGCCCTCACCCTCACCCTCACCTTCAGCCTAAACCTAAGGCTAACCCTAACCCTAACCCTAACCCTCAAACTCACCCTAACCCTAACCCTAATCCAAATCCTAACCCGAAACCTATTACTCACCTTCATCCTCAGGCTCACCCTAACCCTAATTCTAAACCTAAACTTCACGCTCACCCTAACCCTAACGCTAACACTAAACATAACCCTAACCCTAACCCTCCCCCTAACTCTCACCGTAACACTAACATTAACACTAACCCTAAACCTCAACCTAACCCGCACCAGAACCCTAACTCTAACCCTAAACCTCACCCTCACCCTAACCCTCACTCTAACACTTACCCAAATCGTTAAAATCACCCTAACCCTAATCCAAACCATCACCCTAACCATAACCCTCACCCTAAACCAAACCCTCACCCTAACACTTACCATCACCCTAACCCTCACCCTAAACCTCACACTCACCCTCACCCTAACCCTAATCCTAAACCTAACCCTATCCCTGAACCTCAACCTAACCCTCACCCTCACCCTAACACTAACCCTAACCCTAAACCTCACCCTAACACTCCCCCTAACCCTAACTCTAACCCTAAACCTCACCCTCAACCTACCCCTAACCCTAAACCTACACTTCAACCTAAAGGTCACACAAACCCTAACCCTCACCGTCACCCTCTAACTCACTGTAACTCTAACCCTAAACCTAACAATAACACTATACCTAAGCCTAAGCCTAACCCTAAACATAACCCTTAACCTCACCCTAAGCCTCATCCTCACCACAAACTTAACCCTAACCATAACACTAACAATAACCCTAGCCCTAACCCTAACTGTAACCCTCACCGTAACCCTAACCCTAACCCTAATCCAAAACCTAACCCTATCCCTAAGCCTAATCCTAACCCTAACTCTCACACTCACCCTCAACCTAACGCTAATCCTAAACCTAACCCTAGGCCTTAACCTAAAACTCCCCATAACCTTCAGACTAACCCTCACCCTAACCCTAATCCTAACACTAAACATCATCCTATTACTCACGCTAACCCTAAACCTAACCCTCACCCTCACCCTAACCCTAACCCTCACATTCACCCTCAACCTCTGCATAACCCTAAGCCTAACCCTAACCCTAAACTTAACCCTCACACTCACCCTATCCCTTACCCTAATCCTATAACTAACACTAACCCTACCCGGCACACTCAGCCTCAACTTAACCCTAATTCTAACCCTAAACCTCACCCTCACCCTAAAATTAACACTAAACCTAAACCTCACCCTAACCCTAACCCTTAACCTATCCCTAAACCTCATCCAAACCATAACCCTAACCGTGAGGGTTATCCTCACCCTCACAGTAATTGTAACCCTAACCCTAACGCTAAAAATAACCCTAACCTTAACCCTCACCCTAACACTTACCCTGACCCTAACACTAACCCTCACACTAACCCTAATCATCACCTTAAACCTAAACCTCACCATAACACTAACCCTAAAACTTACCCTCAACCTAGCCCTTACCCTAAGCTTAAATCTCATCTGCACCCTAAGCCTCACACTAACCCTAACACTAATCCTCAATCTAAACCTCAACCTCACCATAACCCTAACCCTAACACTAACACTAAACCTCACCCTAACCCTAACCCTAACCCTCAAATTAACCCTAAACTTCACCCTCACCCTCACCTTCAGCCTAAACCTAAGGCTAACCCTAACCCTAACCCTAACCCTCACACTCACCCTAACCCTAACCCTAATCCAAATCCTAACCCTAACCCTAATCCTCACCTTCACCCTCAGCCTCACCCTAACCCTAATTATAAACCTAAAATTCACCCTCAACCTAACCCTAACGCTAACACTAACCATAACCCTAACCCTAACCCTTAACCTCCCTCTAACTCTCACTGTAACCCTAACCCTAACACTAACCCTAAACCTCAACCTCACCCTCACCCTCACTCTAACACTCAAATCCTAAAACTCACCCTAACCCTAATCCAAACCCTCACCCTAACCATAACCCTCACCTTAAACCTAACCCTCACACTAACACTTACCATCAACCTAACCCTCACCCTAAACCTCACACTCACCTTCACCCTAAACATAATCCTAAACCTAACCCTATCCCTAAACCTCAACCTAACCCTCACACTCACCCTAACACTAACCCTAACCCTAAACCTCACCCTAATACTCCCCCTAACCCTAACTATAACCTTAAACCTCACCCTCAACCTACCCCTAACCCTAAACCTACAACTCAACCTAAAGGTCACACTAACCCTAACCATCACCGTCACCCTCAAACTCACTGTTACTCTAACCCTAAACCTAAGAATAACACTAAATCTAACACTAACACTAACCCTAAACATAACTCTTACCCTCACCCTAAGACTTACCCTCACCACAAACTTAACCCTAACCATCACACTAACAATAACCCTAGCCCTAACCCTAACTGTAACACTCACGGTAACACTAACCCTAACCCTAATCCTAAACCTAAACCTATCCCTAAGCCTAACCCTAACCCTAACTCTCACACTCACCCTCAACCTAACGCTAATCCTAAACCTAACCCTATGCCTAAACCTAAAACTCACCATAACCCTCAGACTAACCCTCACCCTAAACCTAATCCTAACATTAAACCTCATCCTAGCACTCACCCTAACCCTAAACCTAACCCTCACCCTCACCCTAACCCTAACCCTCACATTCACCCTCAACCTCAGCATAACCCTAAGCCTAACCCTAACCCTAAACTTAACCCTCACACTCACCCTATCCCTTACCCTAATCCAAAAATTAACCCTAACCCTACCCCGCTCCCTCAGCCTCAACTTAACCCTAAATCTAACCCTAAACCTCACCCTCACCCTAACCCTAAAACTAAACCTAAACCTCACCCTAACCCTAACCCTAAACCTCACCCTCACCCTAGCCCTCACCCTAACCCTAATCCTAAACCAAAACCTAATCCTAACCCTCCCCATAACCCTAACCATAACACTCACCCTAACGCTCACCCTCACCCTCACCCTCAGCCTATCCCTAAGCCTGACACTAACCCTAACCCTCACACTAACCCTAACCCTAACCCTAATCCTAACCCTAACCCTAAACTTAACCCTCACCCTCAACCTAACCCTCAACTTAAGCCTAACCCTAATATTAATCCTAACACTAAACCTCAACTTCTGCCTCACCCTAACCCTAAATCTAACCCTAAACCTCAACCTAACCCTAACCCTAACCCTATCCCTATCCCTAAACCTCATCCAAACCATAACCCTAACCCTCACCCTCACCCTCACAGTAACCTTAACCCTAAACCTAATGCTAACAATAACGCTAACCATAACCCTAACCCTCACCCTAACACTTACCGTCACCCTAACAGTAACCCTAACCCTAACAATAACACTCACACTAACTATAATCATCACCTTAACCCTAAAACTCACCCTAACACTTACCCTAAACCTTACCCTCACCCTAGCCCTCACCCTAACCCTAACTCTCATCCTCACCCTAAACCTCACACTAACCCTAACACTAAATCTCTATCTAACCCTCACCCTCACAATAACCCTCACCCTAACCCTCACCCTAACATTAACCCTCACCCTTACCGTAACCCTCACCCTCCGCCTAACCATCACCTTTACCCTTACCATCTCCTCCACACTAACCCTAACACTAAACCTCACCCTAACCCTAACCATAACCCTCACCCTCAACCTCACGCTCAGCCTAACGCTAAGCCTAAGCCTAACCCTTACCCTAACCCTCACCCTCACCCTAGCACTCACCCTAACCCTAATCCTAACCCTAACCCTCACCCTAAACCTAACCCTAATGATCACCCTAACCCTAATCCTTACCCCCACCCTCACCCTCAACCCTAAGCATAAGCCTAAACCTAACCCTCACACTCACCCTCACGCTAACCTTAATCCTAAACCTAACCTAACACTAAACCTCAACCTAACCCTCACCCTAACCTTATCCCAAACACTAACCCTAAACCTAACCCTCGACCTAATCCTCCAACTAACCTTAAATCTAACTTTAAACTTCAACCTCAGCATAACCCTAATCCTAACCCTAACCCTAAACCTCACCCGAACTCTAAGCCTAACCCTCACCCTCACCCTCACCATAACTCTAACCCTAACAGTAACAATAACACTAATCCTAACCAAAATTCTAACCCTCATGCTAACCTTAACCCTAACCCTAACCCTCTCGCTAACCCTAAACTTAAACGAACCCTAAATCTCTCCCTAACCCTAACCCTAAACCTCACCCCAACCCTAACCCTCACCCTCACCTTAAATCTAAACCTACCCCTAAGAATAACACTAACCCTAAACCTGACCATAACTCTAACCATAACCCTCACCCGCAGCCTGCCCCTCACTGCAAATTTAACTTTAAACATAACACTAAAAATAACCCTAACCCTATCCCTAATAGTAACTCTAACCTCACCCCCACCCTCACCCTCAACCTAACCCGAAGACTAAATGTCACCCTAACCCTAACCCTAACCCTAAACCTCACCACAACCCTAACCCTAACCCTAATCCTAAACCTAACCCTATGCCTAAACCTAACCCTCACCATAACCTTCACCCTAGCCCTCAACCTAACCCTAATCCTAACCCTAAACCTCATCCTAACTCTCACACTAACCCTAAACCCTCATGCTTGGCCTAAGCCTAAGCCTAAGCCTAATGCTAAACCTAACCCTCACCCTACCCCTAACCCTAACACTAACCCTAACCCTAACCCTAAAAATAACCCTAACCCCAACCCTAAATCTACCCCTGAACCTCATGCTCACCCTAACACTAACTCTACCCTAACCCAAACACTAAAACTCACCCTAATCCTAACCTTAACCCTCACCCTAAACCTAACCCTAACCCTCACACTCACGCTAACACTAACCCTAATCCTAATCCTAACCCTAAACCTAACCCTCATCCTCAACCTAACCCTCACCTTAAGCCTAACCCGAACACTAATCCTAACCCTAACCCTCAACTTCTGCCTCACCCTAACCCTAACTCTAACCCTAAAACTCACCCTAAACCTAACCCTAACCCTATCCCTAAACCTCATCTGAACCATAACCCTGTCACCCTCACCCTCACAGTAACCATAACCTTAACCCTAACGCTAACAATAACGCTAACCCTAACCCTCACCCTAACACTTACCCTCATTCTAACACTAACCCTCACACTAACCCTAATCATCACCTTAACCCTAAACCGCACCCTAACATTAACCCTAAACCTTACCCTCACCCTAGCCCTCACCCTAAACCTAACTCTCATCCTCACCCTAAACCTCACACTAACCCTAACACTAATCCTCAATCTAAACCTCACCCTCACCATAACCCTAACCCTAACAATAACCCTAACACTAAACCACACCCTAACCATAACCCTAACCCTCAAACTAACACTAAACCTCACTCTCACCCTCAGCCTAAACCTAACGTTAAACCTAACCCTAACCCTAACCCTCACACTCACCCTAACCATAACCCTAATCCAAATCCTAACCCTAACCCGAATCCTCACATTCACCCTCAGCCTCATCCTAACCCAAATTCTAAACCTAAACTTCACCCTCACCGTAACCCTAACGCTAACAACTAACCATAACCCTAACCCACCCCCTAACTCTCACCGTAACCCTAACCCTAATACTAACTCTAAACCTCAACCTAACCCTCACCAGAACCCTAACTCTAACCCTAAACCTCACCCTAACCCTCACCCTCACTCTAACACTTACTCAAATCCTAAAACTCACCCTAACACTAATCCAAACCCTCACCCTAAAAATAACCCGCACCCTAAACCAAATCCTCACCCTAACACTTACCATCACCGTAACCCTCACCCTAAACCTCACACTCACCCTCACCCTAAACCTAATCATAAACCTAACCCTATCCCTAAACCTCAACCTAACCCTCACCCTCACCCTAACACTAACCATAACCCTAAACCTCAACCTAAAGGTCACACTAACGCTAAACCTCACCATCACCCTCAACCTCACTGTAACTCTAACCCTAACCCTAACCCTAAACATAGCCATAACCCTCACCCTAAGCCTTACCCTCACCACAAACTTAACCCTAACCATAACACTAACAATAAGCTTAGCCCTAACCCTAACCATAACCCTCACCATCACTGTAACCCTAACCCTAATCCTAAACCTAACCCTATCCCTAAGCCTAACCCTAACCCTAACCCTCACACTCACCCTCAGCCTAACCCTAAGCCTAACCCTAACCCTCACACTCACCGTAACACTAACCCTAATGCTAATCCTAACCCTAAACCTAACCTTCACCCTCAACCTAACCCTCACCTTAAGCCTAACCCTAACATTAATCTTAACCATAACTCTCAACTTCTGCATCACCCTAACCCTAAATCTAAACCTAAACCTCATCCTAACCCTAACCATAACCCTAAACCTAACCCTCACCCTAACATTAATCCTCACCCTTTCCGTAAACCTCACCCTCCACCTAACCATCATCTTTACTCTTACCATCTCCTCCACACTAACCCTAACACTAAACCTCACACTAACCCTAACCATAACCCTCACCCTCAATCTCATGCACAGCCTAACGCTAAGCCTAAGCCTAACCCTAAACTTTACCCTAACCCTCACCCTCATCCTAGCCCTCATCCTAACCCTAGTCCTAACCCTAACCCTCACCCTAACCCTAACCCTAACGATCACCCTAACCCTACTCCTCATCCCCACCCTCACCCTCAGCCTAACCCTAAGCGTAAACCTAACCCTAACCCTCACCCTCACCCTCACCCTAACCCTAATCCTAAACCTAACCCTAACACTAAACCTCAACCTAACCCTCACCCTAACCTTATCCCGAACACTAACCCTAACCCTAACCCTCGACCTAATCCTCCAACTAACCCTAAATCTAACACTAAACCTCACTCTCACCCTAACCCTAATCCTAACCCTAATCGGAAACCTCACCCCAACTCTAAGCCTAACCCTCACCCTCACCCTTACTCTCACCATAACTCTAACCCTAACAGTAACAATAACCCTAATGCTAAACATAATCCTAACCCTCACGCTCACCTTAACCCTAACCCTAACCCTCTCGCTAACCCTAAACTTAACCGAACCCTATCTCTCACCCTAACCCTAACCCTAACACTCAACCCAACCCTAACCCTCACCCTCACCTTAACTCTAAACCTAACCCTAAGAATAACACTAACCCTAAACCTAACCATAACTCTAACCATAACCCTCACCCGCAGCCTCACCCTCCCTGCAAATTTAACCCTAACCATAACACAAAAAATAACTCTAACCCTAATCCTAATACTAACTCTAACCTTACCTCCACCCTCACACTAAGCCTAACCCGAAGCCTAAATGTAACCCTAACCCTAACCTTAAACCTCACCTTAACCCTAACCCTAACCCTAATCCTAACCCGAACCCTATGCCTAAACCTAACCCTCACCATAACCCTCACCCTAGCCCTCAACCTAATCCTAATCCTAACACTAAACCTCATCCTAACACTCACCCTAATCCTAAACCTAACCCTCACCCACATGCTCAGCCTAAGCTTAAGCTTAAGCCTAATCCTAACCCTAAGCCTCACCCTACCCCTAAACCTAACACTAATCCTAACTCTAACCGTAAACCTCATGCTCACCCTAACCCTAACTGTAACCCTAACTCTACACTAACCCTAACCCTAACCCTAAAAATAACCCTAACCCCAAACCTAAATCTACCCCTGAACCTCATGCTCACCCTAACCCTAACTCTAACCCTAACCCTAAACACTAAAACTCACCCTAACCCTAAACTTAACCCTCACCCTAAACTAACCCTCACCCTCACCCTCACCCTCAGTCTAAACCTAAGGCCTACCCTAACCCTAACCCTAACCCTCCTACTTACCCTAACCCTAAACCTAATCCTAATCCTAACCCTATCCCTAAACCTAACCCTCACCCTAATGCTAACACTAACACTAACCCTCACCCTCAGCCTCACCGTAACCCTAATTCTATCACTAAACCTCACCCACACCCTAACCCTAACACTAACCCTAAACATAACCCTAACCCTAACCCTCCCCCTAACGCTCACCCTAACCCTAACACTAACACCCTAACCCTAAACCTCAACCTAACCCTGACCTTAAACCTAACTCTATCACTAAACCTCAACCTCACCCTAACCCTCACATTAACCCTAACCCAAACCCTAAACTTCACCCTAACCATAACTCTAACCCTCAACCTCACCCTCACAGTAACCCTAACCCTAAACCTAAACCTAACAATAACCCTAACCCTAATCCTAACCTTCACCTTAACCATAACCCTCACCCTAAACCAAACCCTCACCTTAACACTTACCCTCACCCTAACACTAACCGTAACCCTAACACTAACCCTCAAACTAACCCTAATCTTAACCCTAAACCTAAACCTCAACCTAACCCTCACCATCACCCTAACCCTAACACTAACCCTATGACTAAGCCTTACGCAAACCCTCCCCCTAACCCTATAACTAACCCTAAACCTCACCCTAACCCTAACCCTAAGCCTAACCATAACCCTAAACATAACACTAAACCTAACCCTAACCCTAACCCTAAAAGTAACCCTAATCCTCAGCCTCACCCTCACCCTAACCCAAACCCTAACCCTAACCCACACCCTAACCCTTACCCTACCTCTAAGCCTAACCCTAACTCTAACCCTAACCCTCACAAACACCCTCACACTAACCCTAATCCTAAACCTAACCCATTCCCTAACCCTAACCCTCACCCTTACCCTCACCCTAGCCTTCACCCTAACCCTACTCCTAACACTAAACCTCATCCTAAACCTCACTCTAACCCTAACCCTAACCCTCACCCTAACCCTAAATCTAACCCTCAACCTCATGCTGGGCCTAAGCCTAAGCCTAAGAATAATCCTAAACCTAACCGTATCCCTAACCCTCACCCTAACCCTAACCCTAACACTAACTCTAAGTCTAACCCTAAATCTCACCTTCACCCATTCCCTAACTCTAACCCTAACCCTACCCCTAACAATAAACCTAAACCTAACCCTAACCCTCACCCTAACCATTACATTCACCCTTACCCTAACCCTCACCCTAAAACTTACCCTCACCCTAACAGTAACCCTAACAATAACACTAAGGCTCACACTAACCCTAACCATCACTCTAACCCTAAACCTCACCATAACACTAACCCTAACCCTCACACTCACTGTAGACCTCACCCTAACCCTAACCCTCATCCTCACCCTAAACCTCACACTAACCCTGATACTAATCCTCAATCTAACCCTCACCCTCACCCTAACCCTAACACTAAACCTCCACCTAACCCTAACACTCACTCTTACCGTAACCCTCATCCTCAGCCTAACCCTCACCTTTACCCTTACCGTTACCCACACACGAACCCGCACCCTAACCCTAACGCTGACCCTAACCCGCACCCTCACTCTAACTCTACACCTAAAACTCACATTCACGCTAACAGTAACTCTAACCCTAACCCTAACACTAAACCTCACCCTAACCCTAACCCTAATCCTCACCCTCACACTCACCATAACCGCAACCCTAACCCTGACCCTAACAATAAACCTAACCTAACCCTAATCCTCAATCTAACGCTCACCCTAACACTTACCCTAACTCTTACCCTAACCCTAAACCTAACACTAACACTCACACTTATCTTTACCATCACCCTCAGCCTAAAACTCACCTTTATCTTTACGATCATCCTCACCGTAACTCTAAATATCATCCTAACCCTCACCCTAACAGTAAACCTAACCATCACACTAACCCTAACCCTCACCCTCAACCTCACGCTCAGCCTAACCCTAAGCCTAAGCCTAAGATTAACCCTAACCATAATCCTCTCCCAAAACCTCAAACTCAGCCTAACTCTAAGCCTAAGCCTAAGATTAACCCTAACTCTCACACTCACACTCACACTAAACCTATTCCTAAGCATAACCCTAACCATAAACCTAAACCTCAACCTAACCCTCACCCTAAACCTCACCCTAACCCTAACCCTAATCCTCACCCTCACCCTCAGCTTCACCATCACCATAATTCTAACTCTAACCCTAACAATAACACTAATCCTAACCCTAAACCTAACCCTAACACTAGCCCTAATCCTAACACTCACCCTCACCCTAAACTTAATGCTAACCCTAACCCTAATTCTAACACTAACCCTCACCCTAACCCTAACCCTCACACTCACTGTAACCCTAATCCTCAACCTAACTCTCAACCTAACCCTAACCCTAACCCTAAAACTTAATCTAACACTAACCATAACACTGACCCTCAACCTAGCCCACACTCTAACCCTAATTCTAAACCTAAGCCTCATCCTAACCCTCACCCTAACCCTAACATTAACCATCACCCTAACCCTAACCCTAACCCTCAAACTAACCCTAATCCTCACGTTCACCATAACCCTAACCCTCACCCTGACCCTAACCCTGAACTTAACCGAACCCTAACTCTCACCCTAACCCTAACCCTAACCCTCACCCTAACCGTAACCCTCACCCTCACCCTCACCCTCACTCTCAGCCTAACCCTAAGCCTAAGCCTAACCCTAACCCTAACTGTCATATTCACCCTAACCCTTACCATAATCCTAATTGTAACCCTAAGCCTAACCCTCAACCTCAACCAAACCCTCAACCTAAACTTAACTCTAACACTAAACCTATCCCTAACCCTCAACCTCAGCCTCACGCTAACCCTAACTCTAAATCTCACCCTCAACCTAACCCTAAACCTAAACCTCACCCTAACCCTAAGCTAAACCTCACCCTCACCCTAGCCCTCAACCCAACCCTAAACCTAACCCTAACCCTCCCCCTAACCCTATCTGTAACGCTAAATCTCACCCTCAACCTAACCCAAACCCTCACCCTAAACCCCACCCTAATCCTAACACTCAACCACAACCTCACCCTCACCGGAATTCTAACCCTAACCCTAAAAATAACACTAACCATAACCCTAACCATCACCCTAATCTTAATCCTCACCCCACCCTCACCATTAGCCTAACTCTAAGACTAAACCTAACCCTCACACTAACCCTCACACTTACTCTCACCCTAACCCTAATCCTAAACCTAACCCTATCTCTAAACCTCAACCTAACCCTCACCCTCACCCTAACCCTAACACTAACCCTAACTCTAAACTTCACCCAAACCCATCCCCAAACACTAACTCTAATCATAAACCTCACCCTCACCCTAACCCTAACCCTAACCCTAACCCTAAATCTCAATCTAACCCTAAACCTCACCCTCAACCTCAACCTCACAGTAACTCTAAACCTATCCCTAACAATCACAGTAACCCTAACCCTATCCCTAACAATAACCCTCATCCTCAACCTCACCCTCACTGCAAACTTAACCCTAACCATAACCCTAACAATAACCCTAACCCTAACCCTAAATCTAACCCTAATCCTCACCCCCACCCTCACCCTCAGTCTAATCCTAAGCCTATCCCTAACCCTAACCCTAACCCTCCCTGTAACCCTAACCCTAACCCTAACCCTAACACTAACCCTAACCCTAAACCTAACCCTAACCCAAACCCTAAACCTAACCCTAACCCTCACTCTAACCCCAACCCTAACACTCACCCTAATGCTTGGCCTAAGCAAAGCCTAAGCCGAAGCCTAACCCTAATCCTAACCCACACCGTATCCCTAACACTAACACTAACCCTAACTCTAACCCTAAATCTCACCCTCAACCTAAGCCTAACTCTAACCCTAACCCTAAACATAAACCTCAACCTAACCCTAACTCTAAACCTAACCCACACACTAATATTTACCCTCACCCTAACACTAACCTTAACGCTAACACTAACTTTCACACTAACCCTAATCATGACCCTAACCCTAAACCTCACCCTAACACTAACCCTAAAGCTCACCCTCAACCTAGCCCTCAACCTAAGCCTAACCCTCATCCTCACCCTAAACCTCACGCTAACCCTAACACTAATCCTCAATCTAACCCTCAACCTCACCCTAACCCTTAACCTAACCCTCACCCTAACCCTAAACCTCACCCTTACCGTAACCCTCACCCTCAGCCTAACCCTAACCATAACCCTAACCCTAAACCTCACACTAACCCTAACCCTAAACCTCACCCTTACACTAGCCCTCACCCTAACTCTAATCCTAAACCTAATCCTCATCCTAACACTAACCCTAACCCTCACCCTCACCCTCACCCTAACCCTAATGCTAACCCTAACCCTCAACCTAACCCTAACCCTCACCCTCACCGTAACCCTTATCCTAACCCTCAACCAAACCCTAAACTTAACCCGAACCCTAACTCTCACCCTAACCCTAACCCTCACCCTAACCCTAACCCTTCACCTCAACTTCACCCTAGCTCTCACCCTAACCCCAATCCTAACCCTAACCCTCATCCTAATCCTCCCCCTAACCGTTAACGTAACCCTCACCGTAACCCTAACCTTCACCCCCAACCTCGCCCTCAGCCTAACGTTAAGCCTAAACCTAAACCTAACCCTCAATATAACCCTCACCCTAACCCTAAATCTAACTCTAAACCTCACCCTCACCCTAACCCTAACTCTAACCCGAACCCAAACATTAAACATCACTATAACCCTAAACCTCACCCACACCCTCACTGTAAACGTAACACTAAACCTAACCTTAACAATAACCCTAATCGTAATCCTAACCCTCAACCTAACCATAACCCTCACCCTAACCAAAACCCTCACCCTAACACCTACCCTGATCCTAACACTAACCCTAACTCTAACCCTAACCTCACCCTAACCCTAACCCTAACAATAACCCTCAACCTAACCCTAACCCTCACGCTCAAGGTAACCCTAACCCTACCTCACCCTAACCTGAAACTTAACCTGAACCCTAAATCTCACCCTAACCCTAACCCTAACCCTAACCCTAACGCTCACCCTCACCCGCAACATAACATTAAGCCTAACCCTAACAATAACCCTAACCCTAACCCTAACCCTCATCCTAAACATAAACTTCACCCTAACCATAAACCTCACCCTAACAATTACCCTCACCCTAACACTAACCCTAACCCTAACACTAACCCTCACACTAACCCTAAGTCTCACCCTAACACTAAACCTCACCCTAAACCTAACCCTCAGCCTCAAATTATCCCTCAACCAAACCCTAACTCTCATCCTCAACCTAAACCTCACACTAACCCTAACACTAATACTCAAACTAAACTTCACCCTCACCCTAACCCTAAGACTCACCCTGACCGTAACCCTCACCCTCAGCCTAACCCTCACCTTAACCCTTACCGTCACCCTCAACCTAACCCTCACGCTAACCCTAATCCTCATCATAACCCTCATCCTAAGGGTAACCCCAACCATAACCCTAAACATAACCCTCAAACTCTCCCTCAGCCTCAGCCTAAACCTAAGTCTAAGCTTAACCCTAACCCTAAACCTCACGCTCAACCAAGCCCTCACCCTCACCCTCACCCTCAGCATAAAGTTAAGCCTAAACCTAACCCTAAGCCTAGCCCTCACACTCACTCTATCCCTTACCCTAATCCTAATCCTAAACCTATCCTTAACCCTCACCCTCACCCTCACCCTAACCCTAACCCTAACACTAAACCTCACACTAACCCTAACCCTAAACCTCACCCTCACCCTAGCCCTCACCCTAACCCTAATCCTAACCCTAACCCTCATACTAACCCTCCCCATAACTCTAACCCTTACCCTCACCCTCACCCTCACCCTAACCCTCACCCTCACCCTCAGCCTAACCCTAAGACTAACCCTATCCCTAACACTCACACTCACCCTAACCCTAACCCTAATCCGAATCCTAAACCTAAACCTAACCCTCACCCTCAAACTTACCCTCAACTTAAGCCTAACCCTAACATTAATCCTAACCCTAACCCTCAACTTCAGCCTCACCCTAACCCTAACTCTAACGCTAAACCTCACCGTGACCCTAACCCTAACTCTAACCCTATACCTAAACCTCATCTGAACCCTAACCCTAACCCTCACCCTCACCCTCACAGTAACCGTAACCCTAACCCTAATGCTAACAATAACCCTAACCCAAATCCTAACACTCACCCTAAACATAAACCTAACCCTCACCCTAACACTTACCCTCACCCTCACATTAACCCTAACCCTAACACTAACCCTCACACTAACCCTAATCATCATCTTAACCCTAAACCTCACCCTAACACTAACCCTAAACCTCACCCTCACCCTAGCCCTCACCCTAACCCTAATTTTCATCCTCACCCTAAACCTCACACTAACCCTAACACTAATCCTCAATCTAACCCTCACCCTCAACATAACTCTAATCCTAACCCTCACCCTAACATTAACCCTCACCCTTACCGTAACCCTCACGCTCTGCCTAACCCTCACCTTTACCCTTACCGTCACCCGCACACTAACCCTAACACTAAACCTCACCCTTACCCTAACCCTTACCCTTACCCTCAACCTCACGCTCAGCCTACCCCAAAGCCTAAGCCTAACACTTACCCTAACCCTCACCCTCACCCTAGCCCTCACCCTAACCCTAATCCTAACCCTAACCCTCATCCTAACACTCACCCGAACACTAACCCTAACCATCACCCGACCCAAATCCTCACCCCCACCCTCACCCTCAGCCTATCCCTAATCCTAAGCCTTACCCTAACCCTCACACTCACCCTCACTCTAACCCTAATCCTAAACCTAACCCTAACCCGAACATTAAACCTCAACCTAAACCTCACCCTAAACTTATCCCTAACACTCACCCTAACCCTAACCCTCAACCTAACCCTCCAACAAACCCTAAATCTAACTGTAAACCTCACCCACACCCTAACCCTAATCCTAACCCTAACCGTAAACTTCACCCTAACCCTAACCCTCACACTCACCCTAACCGTAACCCTCGCCTGAACCCTCACCCTCACCCTCACCTTCACCCTCAGCCTAACGCTAAGCCTAACCCTAACCCTAACCATAACGTCACTCACCCTAACCCTTACCTTAATCCTAATCGTAAGCCTAAGCCTAACCCTCAACCTCAACCTAACCCTCAACCTAACCCTAACTCTAAAACTAACCCTAACCCTCACCCTCACCCTAACCCTAACCCTAACCCTCAACCTAACCCTAATCCTTACTCTCACCATAACCCTTACCCTAACCCTCACCCTAACCCTAAACTTAACCGAACCATAACTCGACCCCTAAACCTCACCCTCAACATAACCCTGAATCTAACAGTAAACCTAACAATAAACCTCAACCTAACCCTAATCCTAACCCTCAAACTAACCCTAACCCTCACCCTCACACTCTCCCTCAGCCTAAACCTATGGCTAACCATAACCCTAACCCTAACCCTCACACTCACCGTAACCCTAACCCTAATCCATATCTTACCCCTAACCCTAACCCTCACCCTCACCCTCAACCTCACCTTAACCCTAATTCTAAACCTAAACCTCACCATCACCCTAACCCTAACGCTAACCCTAACCATAATCCTAACTCTAACCCTAACCCTCACCCTAACTCTCACCGTAACCCTAACCCTAACCCTAACCCTCAACCTCAACCTCATCCTAACCTTAATTCTAACCCCAAACCTCACCCTCACCCTAACCCACACTCTAACCCTAATACTTACCCTCACCCTAACCTCACCCTAACCCTCATACTCACCCTCACCCTAAACCTAATCCTAAATTTAACCCTAACCATAACCCTCACCCTAACCCAAACCCTCACCCTCACACCCTCACCCTAACCCTCACCCGTACCCACACACTCACCCTCAACCTAACCCTAATCCTAAACCTAGCCCTATCCCTAAACCTCAAGCTAACTCTCACCCTCAACATAACACTAACCCCAACCCTAAACCTCACTGTCAACCTACCCCTAACCCTAACCGTAACCCTAAACCTCAACCTAAAGGTCACAGTAACCTTAACCCTCAACCTCATCCTCAACCGGTAACTCTTAACCTAACTCTAAAAATCACCCTAACCCTAACCCTAACCCTCACCCTCATGCTCGGCCTAAGCCTAAGCCTAAGCCTAATCCTAACCCTAACCCTCACCCTAACCCTAAACCTAACACTAACCCTAACTCTACCCGTAAACCTCACTCTCACACTTACCCTAACTCTAACATTAACACTAACCCTAACCCTAACCCGCAACCTAAACATAACCCTCACCCTAACCCTAACCCTCACCCTAACACTTACCCTCACCCTAACACTAAACCTAACCCTATCACTAACCCTAACCCTAACACTAACGCTCACACTAACCCTTACCATCATCCTAACCCTAAACCTCAACCTAAACCTAAACTTAAACCTCACCCTCACGCTAGCCCTCACCCTAACCCTAATCCTCATCCTCACCCTAAACCTCACACTCACCCCAACACTAATCTTCAATCTAACCCTCACCCACACACTTCTCCTAACCCTAACCCTCACCTTTACCTTAACCCTCACCCTCAGCCTAAACCTCACATTTACCCTTACCATCATTCTCACCCTAATCCTCCCCCTAACCCTAAAACGCAGCCTAACCCTCACCTAATGGTAAACCTAACCATCACCCTAACCCTAACCCTCACCCTCAACCTCACGCTCAGCCTAACCCTAAATCCTGAGCCTAACCCTTACCCTAACTCTCAACCTCACCCTAGTCCTTACCCTAACCCTAATCCTAAACCTAACACACACACTCACCCTCCCCTTAAACCTAATCCTAAGCCTAAAACTAACCCTCCCCCTAACTCTCACCCTAACACTAACCCTAACACTAACGCTAACCCTAACCCTCAACATAAACCTAACTCTAACCCTAAACCTCACCCTCACCATAAACTTCACCCTAACCCTAAACCTAACCCTCAAACCATCACTAACCCTAAATCTAACCCTAAACCTCACCTTCACCCTCAACTTAAACCTAACCATAACCGTATACCCCACCCTAACTCTAACCCTAAACCTCACCCGCAACCTCACCCTCACTGTAACTCTAACCCTAACCCTAACACTAACCCTCACACTAACCCTAACCTTAACCCTAACCCCAAAACTCAACCTAACCCTCATTCTCACCCTAATCCTAACACTAACCCTGTACCTAACCCTTACCCTAACCCTCCCCTAATCCTATATCTAACCCTAAACCTCACCCTAACCCTAAGCCTAAGCCTAACCCTAACCCTAAACATAACCCTAAACATAACATAAATCCTCAGCCTCACCCACACTCTAACCCAAACCCTAACCCTAACCCACACCCTAACCCTCAGCCGAACCATAAGCCTAACCCTAAGCATAACCCCAACACTCACCCTCACCCTCACTCTAACCCTAATCCTAAACCTAACCCTATCCCTAAACCTAACCATCTCCCCAACCCTCAGCCTAGCCCTCACCCTAACCCTAATCCTAATGCTAAACCTTATCCTCACCCACACCCTAACCCTAACCCTAACCCTCACTCTAACCCTAACCCTAACCCTCACCCTCATACTCGGCCTAAGCCTAAGCCTAAGCCTAAGCTTAACCCTAACCCTAACCCTCATCCTAACCTTAACCCTAGCACTAACCCTAACTCTAAAAGTAAACCTCGCCTTCACCCTAACCCTAACTCTAATCCTAAACCTAAACCTAAACCTCACCCTAACCCTAAACCTAACCATCACCCTCACCCTCACTGTAACCTTAAACCTAACCGTAAGCCTAAAAATAACCCTAACTGTAACCCTAACCCTCAACCTATCCATAACTCTCACCCTAAACCTAACCCTCACCCTAACACTTACCCTCACCCTAACACTAACCCTAACCCTATCACTAAAACTCACACTAACCAGAACCATCAACCTAACCCTAAACCTCAGCCTGAACCTAAACCTAAACCTCACCCTCACCCTAGCCCTCACCCTAACCCTAACCCTCACCATCACCCTAAACCACACACTAACCCTGACACTAATCCTCAATCTAACCCTCACTCACATCCTTCCCATAACCCTAACCCTCCCCCTAAACGTAAAAATCATCCGACCATAACCCTTATCCCCAGCCTAACCCTCACGTTTAACCTTATGGTCACCCCACTCTAACCCTTACTCTAACCGTAACACTCACACTAACCCTCACCCTAAACCTAACACTATACCTAAACCTCATCCTCACCCTAACTCTAACACTCACCCTAACCCTAACACTAAACCTCACCCTAACCCTAACCCTAACAATCACCCTCAACCCCTAACCCTAACAATAAACCTAACCCTAACCCTCAACTTAACCATTACCCTCACCCTAACCCTAACCCTCACCCTAACACTTACCCTAACCCGAACACTAACCCTAAACCTAACACTAACCCTCACACTAACCCTAACCCTCACACTAACCCTAACCCTCACCCTACTCCTAACCCTTACCCTTACCCTAACCCTGAACCTAACCCTAATAATCACCCTTAACTTAAATCTCACCTTCAGCTTAAACCTCACCTTTACCCTTACCATCATTCTCACCCTAACCTTCCCCCTAATCCTAAACGTCACCCTAACTGTAAACCTAACCATCACCCTTACCCTAAACCTCACCCTCAACCCCACGCTCTGCCTAACCCTAAGCCAAAGCCTAACCCTTACACTAAACCTCACCCTCTCCCTAGCCCTCTCCCTAAACCTAATCCTAACACCCACACTCGCCCTCAGCCTAACGCTAAGACTAAGCCTCACCCTAACCCTAACCCTCACACTCACCCTCACCCTAACCCTAATCCTAACACTAAACCTACCCCTACCCCTTAACCTCAACCTATCACTCACACTAACCTTAACCCTAACACTAACACTAACGGTAACCCACGAACTAACCCTCTCCCTAACCCTAAATCTAACCATAAACCTCACCCTCTCCCTATCCCTAATCCTACCCCTAAACCTAAAACTCAACCTAAACCTAACCCTAACCCTCACCCTCACCTTAATTCTAACTCTAACCCTAACCCTAACCCTAACCCTAAACCTAATCCTAACACACACCCTCACCCTAACTCTAATCCTAAACCTAATTATCCTCCTAACCCTTACCCTAAACCTAACACTAACCAACACCCTAACCCTAACCCTAACCCTCAACCAACCCTAACCCTCACGATCACCGTAACCCTAACCCTAAGCCTCACCCTAACCATAAACGTAATTCGAACCCTAACCCTAAGCCTAAAACTCACCCCAACCCTAACCCTCACTTTCACCCTCACCCTCAGCCTATCCCTAACCCTAACCCTAACCCTAACCTTCAAACAAACCCTAACCCATTCCCTAATTCTAATCCTAAACCTAATGCTAACCCTCACCCTCACCCTAACCCTAACCCTAACCCTAACCCTAAGTCGAACACTAAACCTAACTCTAAGAATCACAATCAGCCTCACCCTAACCCTAAATCTAACCCTAAACCTCACCCTCACCCTAAACCTAAACCTAACCCTAACCCTAACGGTAAACCTCAACCCAACCCTAACCCTAAACCTCACCCTCACCCAAGCCCTCACCCTAACTCTAATCCTAAACCTAACCCTCATCCTAACCCTCACCCTAACACTAACTCTAAAAATAACCATCACCCTAACCCTAACCCTAACGCTAACGCTCAACCTAACCCTAACCCTCACCCTCACCGATACCCTCACCCTAACCCTCACCCTAACCCTAAACTTAACCCTAACCCTAACCCTAACCCTAACACTCAAGCTAACCCTAACCCTCATGCTCACCCTCACCCTCAGCCTAAGCCAAGCCTAAGCCTAACCCTAACCTTAACCCTCACACTCACCCTAAACCTAATCCTAATCCAAATCCTAAACCTAACCCTAATTTGCACCCTTACCCTAACCATCACCTTAACCCTAACCCTAACACTAACACTAAGCCTAACCCTCAACCTCAGCCTCACCCTAACCCTAACTCTTACCCTAACCCTCACCATGAACCTCAACCTCAGCCTAACCCTAAGCCTAAACCTAAACCTAACCCTAACGCACACACTGACAATCATCCTAACCCCAATACTAACCCTATCCCTAACCCTAACCCTCCCTCTAACTCTCACCCTAACCTTAACCCTAACACTAACCCTAACTCTAAACCTCAACCTAACCCTCACCCTAACCGTAACTCTAACACTAAACCTCACCCTCAAACTAAACCTAACTCTAAAACTAACCCAAACCCTAAACCTCACCCTAACCCTAACCCTAACCATCACACTAAACCTAATCCTCAGCCCCACCCTTACTCCCAGCCTAACCCTAAGCCTAAGCCTAAAAATAACCCTAAAACTTACACTAACCCTCACCCTAACCCTAAGCATACCCTATCCCGAACCCTAACCCTTAACCTCAACCTAACCTTCACCCTAATCTTAACCCTAACACTAACACTAAATCTAACCCACGAACTAACCCTCCCGCTAACCCTAAATCTAACCCTAAACCTCACCCTCAACCTAACCCTAACCCTAAACCTCACCCTAACCCTAAACGTCAACCTGACCCTCACCCTCACCCTCACCGTAAGTCTAACCATAAACTTAACAATAACACTAATCCTAACCCTAAACCTAACCTTAACCCTAAACCTAATCCTAACACTCACCTTCATCCTAACCCTCATCTTTACCCTTACCGTCACCCAAACCCTAACCCTCACCCTCACCATGACCCTAACCCTCATCCAAACCCTCACCCTAAACCTAAACCTAAACCTAAACTTCACCCTAACACTAACAGTAAACTCACCCTCACCTTAGCCCTCACCCTCACCCTAATTCTAACCCTAATTCTAATCCTAATCCTTACCCTAACCCTAACCCTAATCCTCACCCTAAAACTAAACCTAACCCTAACCCTAACCCTCAAACTAACCCTAACCCTCAAGCTCACTGTAACACTAACCCTAACCCTCATCCTATCCATAAACTTACCCTGAACCCTAACTCTCACCCTAACCCAAACCCTCAGTCTCAACCTAGCCCTAACTTTCACCCTCACCCTCACCCTCAGCCTAACCCTAGGCCTAACCCTAACCCTAACCCTCACATTCACCCTATTACCCTAATCCTAATCCTAACCCTAAACATAACCCTCACCCTCACCCTAACCCTAACCCTAACACTAACTCTAACTCTAAAAATCTCAATAAGCCTCACACTAACCCTATCTCTAACCCTAAACCTCACCCTCACCCTAACCTTAACCCTAACCCTAAACCTCACCCTAACCCTAAACCTAAACCTCACCCTCACCCTAGCCCTCACCCTAACCCTAATCCTAACCCTAACCCTCATCCTAAACCTCACGCTAAAACTAAGCCTAACCCTAACCCTCACCTGCACCGTAATCCTTACCCTAACCCTCACCCTAACCCTAAACTTAACTCGAACCCTAACTCTCACCCTAACACTAACCCTTACACTATCCCTCACCTTCATCCTAAGCCTAAGCCTAATCCTAATCCTAACCCTCACACTCACCCTAAACCTCACCTTAACCCTAACCCTAATACTAAACCTAACCTTAACTCTCACCCTCAGGCTCACCATAACCCTAACTCTAAACCTAAATCTCACCATCAACCTAACCCTAACCCTAAACTTCACCATCACCCTAGGCCTCTCCCTAACCCTAATCCTAACCCTAATCCTCATCCTAACCCTCAACCTAAACCTAACCCTAACCCGCACCTTAACCCTAGCACTTGTCTCTCAACATCACCCTCAGCCTAACCCTAAGACACTAAACCTAATCCTAACCCTATCCCTAACCCTAAACCACCCCAACGATCACCCTAACACTAACCCTAACACTAACTCTAACCCTAACCCTCAACCTAACCCTCAACCTAACCCTAACTCTAACCCTAAACCTCACCCTCACCCTAACGCTCATCATAACACTTACCCTCAACCTAAACCTAACCCTAACCTTAACCCTCCCCCTAAGCCTAAACGTCATCTTACCCCTCACCCTAAACTTAAACCTAAGCATAACCCTAACCCTAACCCTAAACCTCAACCTAAACCTCACCCTCACCCTAACCGTAACACTAACCCTAACACTAACCCTCCCACTAACCCTCCCCCCAACCATATATCTAACCCTAAACCTCACCCTCACCCTCACCCTAAACCTAACCCAAACCCTCACCCTAACCATAACCCTCACCCTAACCCTAACCCTCACCATAACACTTACACTCACCCTAGCACTAACCCTAACCCTAACACTCACCCTCACACTAACCCTAACCCTCACCCTAATCCTAAACCTCACCCTAACCCTAACACTAACCATAACCCTCACTCTCAACCTAGCCCTCACCCTAACCCTAAATCTAACCCTCACCCTCAGCCTAACCCTAACCATCACCCTCACGCTAAGCCTCACACTAACCCTAACACTAATCTTCAATCTAACCAACACCTAACACTAACCCTAACCCTAACCTAACCCTAACCCTTATCCTAACCCTAAACCTAACCCTAACACTCACGCTTATCTTAACCCTCAACCTCAGCCTAAACCTCACCATTACCCTTACCATCATCCTCACCCTAACCCTTACCCTAACCCTAAATCTAACCCTAAACCTCACCCTCTCCCTAAATCAAACTCT
Organism: Dipodomys merriami; assembly: GCF_024711535.1. Taxonomy (NCBI): domain Eukaryota; kingdom Metazoa; phylum Chordata; class Mammalia; order Rodentia; family Heteromyidae; genus Dipodomys; species Dipodomys merriami. Next base: position 463,533 of record NW_027206021.1, read on the forward strand.
AACCCTAACCCAAAACCTAAACCTCACCCTAACCCTAACTTTCACCGTCACACTCACCCTAGCCCTCAACCTAACCGTAATTCTAAACCTCACCCTCACCCTAACCCTAACACTTACCCTAACCCTAAACCTCAACCTTAACGAAAACCTAACCCTCAGCATAAACCTCTCCTTTACCCTTATCATCATCCTCACCCTAACCCTCAACATAACCCTAAACCTCATCATAATGCTCACCCTAACCATAAACCTAAACATCACCCTAACCCTAACACTCAACCACACCCTCACCCTCAGCCTAACCATAAGCCTAAGCCTAAGCCTTACCCTAACACTCACCCTCACCGTAGCCCTCACCCTAACCCTAATCCTAACCCTAACCCACATCCTAGTCCTCAACCTAACCCTAAAACTAACCATCACCCTAACCCTAATCCTAACGCCCAAACTCACCCTCAGCCTACCCCTAAGTCTAAGCCTAACCCTCACCCTAAACCTCACACTCACCGTCACCCTCACCCTTATCCTAAACCTAACACTATCCCTAAACTTCAACCTAACCCTCTCCCTCACCCTTACCCTAACACTAACCCTAGCCCTAAACCTCACCCTAACCCCCCCAACACTAAGTCTAACCCTAAACCTCACCCTCAACCTTACACTAACCCTAACCCTAACCCTCACACTTACCCTCAACCTCACTGTAAATCTAACCCTAAACCTAACAATAACCCTAACTCTAACCCAAACCCTAACCCTAAACATAATCGTCACCCTCAGACTCACCCTCACTGCAAACTTAACCTTAACCATAACACTAACAATAACCCTAACCCTAAACCTAAACCTAACCCTAATCCTCACCCCCACAATCACCCTCAGTCTAACCCTAAGCCTAAGCCTAAGCCTAACCCTAACTTTAAACCTAAACATAAACCTCACTGTCAGCCACACCCTCACAGCAAACTTAACACTAACCATAACATTAACAATAACCCTAACCATAAACCTAACCCTAATCCTCATCATAACCCTCACCCTAAACCTAACCCTGATCCTCACCCTAACCCTAACCCTAACAATAATCCTCAACCTAACCCTAACCCTTACCCTAAATCTAATTCTAACCATCACCCTCACACTAACCCTAAGCCTCATGCTCACCCTAACCCTAAGCCTAACCGTAATCCTCAACCTATACCCTAACCCTCACCCTCACAGTAACCCTTACCCTAAGCCTTACCCTAAACCTAAACTGAATTAACACTAACTCTCACCCTAAACCTAACCCTAACACTTACCCTAACCCTAACCCTCACCCTCACCCTCACCCTCAGCCTAAGACTAAGCCTAATCCTAACCCTAACACTAACGTTCACACTCACACTAACCCTAACCCTAATCCTAAGCCTAACAATAACCCTCACCCTCACCCTAACCCTCACCTTAACCCTAACCCTAACATTAACCCTAATCCTAACCCACACCCTCAGCTTCATGCTAACCCTAACTATAACACTAAAGGTCACCCTGACCCGAACCCTAACCCTAACCATAACCCTAAACCTCACATTAACCCTAACACTAACCCTTACCCTCACCCTAGCCCTCACACTAACCCTAATCCTAACTCTAAACCTCATCCTAACCCTAAGTCTAACCCTCACCCTAACCCTAACTTGCTCACCCTCAACCACACCCTCAGCCTAACCCTAAGCCTAACCCTAAACATAACCCTCACACACACAGTCACCCTCAGCCTAACCCTAAGCCTAAACCTAAATCTAACCCTAACCCACACACTCACTCTCACCCTAACCCTAAACCTAACACTAACCCTAACCCTAACGCTCAACCTAACACTGACACTAACCTTAAATCTCACGCTCACCCTAAACATAACTCTAACCCTAACCCAAACCCTAAACCTCACCCTAACCCTAACCTTAACCCACACCCTCACAGTAACCGTAAACATAAACCTTAACCTAACAATGACCCTAACTCTAATCCTTAGCCTCACCATAACACTAACATTAAAGTTAACCGTAAACTTCACCCTAACCCTCCCCTAAACCTAACTCTAAACCAAAATCTCACCCTCATCCTAACCCTAACCCTAACCCTAAACCTCACCCAAGCCCTAACCCTCACCAGCACCCTCATGCTCACTGTAACTCTAACCCTAACCTTAACATTAACACTAACCCTAACACTAATCATCAACCTAACCCTAATCCTAAAACCCAAACTCACCCTCAGCCTTACCCTAAGCCTAAGCCTAACCCTAACCCTAACCCTCACACTCACCGTCACCCTAACCCTAACCCTAAGCCTAACCCTATCCCTAAATGTCAACGTAACCCTCAACCTCACCCTAACCCTAACACTAAACCTAACCTTAACCCTCATCCTAACCCTCCCCCTAGCCCTAATTCTAACCCTAAAACTTAACCTCACCCTAACCCTAACCCTAACCCTAAACCTCTCCATAAACCTCACCCTAACCCTCATCCGCACCCTCACCGTCAATCTCACTGTAACTCTAACCCAAACCCAAAAATAAGACTAATACTAATCCTAACCCTAACCCTAACACTAACCATAACCCTCACCCTCAGCTTCACCCTGACTGCAAACTTAACCCTTACCAAAACACTAACAATAACCCTAACCGTAACTCTAAACCTAACCCTAACCCTAAACCTTACCTACTCTTCACCACCAACCTCACCCTCAGCCTAACCCTAATCCTAAACCTAACCCTAACACTAACCTTCACTGTAACCCTAACCCTAACCGTAAACCTAACCCTAACCTAAACACTAACCCTAATCACAAACCTAAACCTAACCCTAACCCTAATCCTCACCCTCACCCTCATGCTTACCCAAACAATACCCTAACCCTCACCCTAACCCTAACCCTAAGCCTAAACCTAAACCTAACCCTCACACTCACCCTCACTCTAACCCTAATCATAAACCTAACCCTATCCCTAACCCTATCCCTCACCCTAACTCTCACCCAACCCCTCAAACTAACCCTAATCCTAATCCTGAACCTCATCCTAAACCTCACCCTAACCCTAATCTTAACACTCAAACTAACCCAAATCCTAAATCTAAACCTCACCCTAACCCTAAACCTAATCTGCACCCTCACCCCTACCCTCAACTTAACTCTAACCATAACAATAACCCTAACCCTAATCCTAAGCCTAACCCTCAAACTCACTGTAACTCTAACCCTAACCCTCACCCTAAACAACACCCTAACGCTCACCATAAGCCTCACCCTCACTCTAGCCCTCACCCTAAACCTAATCCTAACCCTAAACCTCATCCTAACCCTCACCCTAACCCAAAAACCCTAACCCTCACACTAACCTTAACCCTCACCCTCACCCTCATGCTCGGCCTAAGCCTAAGCATAAGCCTAAGACTAACCCTATCCCTCACACTCACCTTCACCCTAAACCTAACTGTAACATTTACCCTAACACTAACCCTCACACTATCCCTCAACCTAACGCTAAATCTAACCCTAAACCTCACCCTCACTTAACACTAACCCTCCTCTTACCCCTCCCCCTAACACAAAGCCTAACACTAACTCCAACCCTAACCCTAACCCTAACCCAAACCCTCACCCTAACACTCACCCTAACCCTCAACCTCACCCTAGCTCACACCCTAAACCTAAGCCTAAGCCTAATCCTCACCCTAATCTTCACTCTAAACCTAACCCCAACCCTCATGCTATCCCGAAACCTCACCCTAAACCTCACTGTAACCCTATCCCTAATCCTAACCTTAACCCTAACCCTCACCCTCACCATAAACCACACCCTATCCCTAACCCTAACACTAACCCTAACACTAACCCTAACCCTAAACATAACCCTCACCCTCAGCCTCACCCGAACCGCAAACTTAACCCTAAACATAACATTAACAATAACCCTAACCCTCACCCTAACAATAACCCTAACCCTAAACCTAACCCTAACTCTAACCCTAACCCTACACCTAAACCTAAACCTGACCCTAACCCTAATCCTAACCCTCACCCTCAACCTCACAGTAACCATAACCCTAACCCTAACCCTTACAATAACCCTAACACTAACCCTAACTCTCATGCTAACCATATCCTTCACCCTAACCCTAACCCTCATCCTAACACTTACCCTCACCATAACCCTAACCTTAACACTCACACTCACCCTAAACCTTACCCTAATCCTAATGCTAACCCTAAGCCTAACACTCACCCTCACCCTAAAAGTCACCCTAACCCTAACGCTCACCCTCAGCCTCACCCTAACCCTAACTCTAACCCTAAACTTCAATCTCACCCTAACCCTAACCCTAACCATAAACCTAAACCTCACCCTAATATTAACCCTAAACCTCACCCTCACCTTACCCTCACCCTAACCGGAACCCTAACCCTAACCCTCATCCTAACCCTCAACCTAACACTAACACTCACCCTCACCCTCAACCTCAATCTAAACCTAAGCCTAACCCTAACCCTAACCCTAAACATTACCCTCACCCTAACGATCACACTAACCCTAACCCTAACGGAACCCTAAATCTCACCCTAACACTAACCCTAATTCGAATCCTAAACCTAAGCCTCCCCCTAACTCTCACCTTAACCCTAACCCTAACACTAATACTAACCCTAACCCTCAACCTAACCCTCACCCTAAACCAAACGCTAATTCTAAACCTCAGCCTCACCTTAACCCTAACTCTAACCCTAAGCCAAATCCTAAACTTCACCCTAACCCAAACCCTAACCCTCATCCTCACCCTCACCTTAATTGTAAACCTAACAATAACCCTAACACTATTCCTAACCCTCACCCTAAACATAACAGTCACCCTAACTCAAACACTCACCATAACACTTACCCTCACCCTAACACTAACCCTAACCCTAACCCTAACCCTCACACTAACGCAAACCCTAACCCTAACCCTAAACCTCAACCTAACCCTCACCCTCACCTTAACCCTAACACTAACGCTAACTCTAACCTAACCCTCACCCTAACCCTATATCTAACCCTCAACCTCAACCTCACCCTCACCCTAACCCTAACCGTAAACCCCACCCTAACCCTAACCCTCACCCTCATGCTCGGCCTAAGCCTAAGCCTAACCCTAAACCTAACCCTCACCCTAACCCTTACACTATCACTAACCCTAACTCTAACCCTAAACCTCACCCTCACCCTAACCCTAACTCTAACACTGACCCTAAACCTGAACCTCATCCTATCCCTAACCCTCACCCTCACCCTCAACATAACTGTAACCCTAACCCTAACAATAACCCTAACCCTAACCCTAAACCTAAACCTAACCCAAACCCTAATCCTAAACCTCACCCTCACCCTCACCCTAACCCTAATCCTAACCCTAACCCTCATCCCAACCCTCCCCATAACTCTAACCCTTACCCTCAACCTAACCCTAACCCTCACCCTCACCCTCACCCTCAGCCTAACCCTAAGCCTAACACTAACCCTAACACTCACACTCACCCTAACCCTAACCCTAATCCGAATCCTAAACCTAAACCTAAAACTCACCCTCAACCTTAGCCTCACCTTAAGCCTAACTCTAATATTAATCCTAACCCTAACCCTGAACTTCAGACTCACCATAACCCTAATTCTAACCCTAAACCTCACCGCCACCCTAACCCTAACTCTAACCCTATCCATAAACCACATCCGAACCATAACCCTAACCCTCAATCTCACCCTCTTACTAACCATAACCCTAACCCTAATGCTAACAATAATGCTAACCCTAACCCTAACCCTAAACCTAAACCTCACCCTATCCCCAACCCTCACCCTAACACTTACCCTCACCCTAACACTAACCCTAACCCTAACACTAACCCTAAACCTCACCCTCACCCTAACCCTAACGCTAACCGTAACCATAATCCTAACCCTAACCCTAACCCTCACCCTAACTCTCACAGTAACCCTAACCCTAAAACTAACCCAAAACCACAACCTAACCCTCACCCTAACCCTAACTCTAACCCCAAACCTCACCCTCACCCTAACCTACACTCTAACCCTAATACTTACCCTCATCCTAACCCTCATACTCACCCTCACCCTAACCCTAATCCTAAACTTAGCCCTAACCATAACCCTCACCCTAACCCAAACCCTCACCCTAACACTTACCCTCACCCTAACCCTCAACCTTACCCTCACACTCACCCTCACCCTAACCCTAATCCTGAAACTAGCCCTATCCCTAAACCTCAAGCTAACCCTTACCCTCACCCTAACACTAACCCTAACACTAAACCTCACCATAACACTCCTCCTAACCATAAGTCTAACCCTAAACCTCACTCTCAAACTACCCCTAACACTAACCGTAACCCTAAACCTCAACCTAAATGTCACACTAACCCTAACCCTCAACCTCATCCTCAACCTGTAACTCTTACTCTAACCCTAACAATAACCCTAACCCTAACGCTAACCCTCACCCTGATGCTCGGCCTAAGCCTAAGCCTAAGCCTAATCCTAACCCTAACCCTCACCAGAACCCTAACCCTAACACTAAACCTAACTCTAAGCGTAAACCTCACTCTCACACTAACCCTAACTCTAACCCTAACTCTAACCCTAACCCTAACCCGCAACCTAAACATACCCTCACCCTAACCCTAACACTCACCCTGACACTTACCCTCACCCTAATACTCACCCTAACCCTAACACTAACCCTCACACTAACCCTAACAATCACCCTAACCCTAAACCTCAACCTAAACCTAAACTTAAACTTCACCCTCACGTTAGCCCTCACCCTAACCCTAATACTCATCCTCACCCTAAACCTCACACTCACCCTAACACTAATCCTCAATCTAACCCTCACCCACACCCTTCCCCTAAACCTAACCCTTACCCTTATCTTAACCCTCACCCTCAGCCTAAACCTAACCTTTACCCTTACCATCAACCTGACACTAATCCTCCCCGTAACCCTAAATCTCAGCCTAACCCTCACCTAATGGTAAACCTAACCATCACTGTAACCCTCACCCTCAACCTCAACCTCATGCTCAGCCAAACACTAAGCCTAAGCCTAAGCTAACCCTAACTCTCACCCTCACCCTAGCTCTTACGCTAACCCTAATCCTAACCCTAACACACACACTCAACCTCACCTTAAACCTAAACCTAACCCTAACCCTAAACCTCCCCCTAACTCTCACCCTAACACTAACCCTAAGACTAACCCTAACCCTAACCCTCAACCTAAACCTAACTCTAACCCTAAACCTCACCCTCACCTTAAACCTCACCCTAACCCTAAACTTAACCCTCAAACTAACACTAACCCTAAATCCAACCCTTAATTTCACCTTCACCCTCAAACTAACCCTAATCCTAACAGTATACCCCACACTAACTCTAACTCTAATCCTCACCCTCACCCTCACCCTCAGCCTAAGACTAAGCCTAAGCCTAACCCTAACCCTAACCTTCACACTTACCCTAACCCTAAACATAATTCTAAGCCTAACCCTAACACTCACCCTCACACTAAACCTCACCTTAACCCTAACACTAACATTAAGACTAATCCTAACGCAAATCCTCAACCTCACCCTAAACCTAACTCTAACAATAAACCTCACCCTGACCCGAACCCTAACCCTAAACCTAAACCTCACCTTAACCCTAACACAAACCCTCACCCTCAACCTAGCCCTCACACTAACCATAATCCAAACCCTAAACCTCATCCTAACCCTCCCCCTATCCCTAATCCTAACCCTCACCCTAACCCTCCCGCTAACCCTAACCCTCACCCTCAACCTCACCCTCAGCCTAACCCTAAGCCTAACCATAAACCTAACCCTAACCCACACACTCACCCTCACCCTAACCCTAATCCTTACTCTAACTCTAACACTATCCCTCCCCTAACTCTCCCCTAACCCTAAACCTAACACTAACCCTAACCCTAAACCTCAAACTAACCCTGACTCTTACCCTAAACCTCACACTCACCCTAACCCTAACTCTAACCCTAACCAAAACCCTAAAACTCACCCTAACACTAACCTTAAACCACACCCTCACAGTAACCGTAAACATAAACCTTACCCTAACAACAACCCTAACTCTAATCCTAAGACTCAACATAACCCTAAAATTAACCCTAATAGTAAACCTCACCCTAACCCTCCCCTAACCCTAACTCTAACCCTAAACTTCACCCTCATCCTAAGCCTAACCCTAACCCTAAACCTCACCCTAGCCCTAACCCTCAGCAGCACCCTCACCCTCACTGTAACTCTAAACATAACCCTAATATTAACCCTAACCCTAACACTAACCATCACCCTAACCCTAATCCTAAAACCCAAACTCACCTTCAGCCTTACCCTAAGCCTAAGCCTAACCCTAACCCTAACCCTCACACTCACCGTCACCCTAACCCTAACCCTAACCCTAACACTATCCCTAAATGTCAACCTAACCCTCACCCTCACCCTAACCCTAACACTAAACCTAACCTTAATCCTCATCCTAACCCTCCCCCTAACCCTAACTCTAACCCTAAATCTTACCTTCACCCTAACCCTAACCCTAACCCTAAACCTCACCATAAACCTCACCCTAACCCTCACCGTCAATCTCACTGTAACTCTAACCCAAACCCAACAATAAGACTAACACTAATCCTAACCCTAACCCTAACACTAACCATAACCCTCACCCTCAGTTTCACCCTGACTGCAAACTTAACCCTTACCATAACACTAACAATAACCCTAACCGTAACTCTAAACCTAACCAAACCCTATCCCTTACCTGCTCCTAACCACCAACCTCACCCTCAGCCTAACCCTAATCCTAACAATAAACCTAACCCTAACCCTCACTGTAACCCAAAACCTAACCGTAACCCTAATCCTAACCCTCACCATAACCCTCACCCTAACCATAACCCTATCCCTAAAACCTCACCCTAACCCTGATCCTAATCCTCACCCTCACCCTCACTCTCACTGTAACTCAAATCCTAACCCTAACTATTACACTAACCCTAACACTAACCCTAACGCTGACCCTCAACCTAACCCTAAACCAAACCCTCACCTTAACACTAACCCTAACCCTAACCCTCACCCTCACGGTAACCCTAACCCTAAACCTCAGCCTGACGCTAACCCTAATCCTCATCCTCACTCTAGCCCTCACCCTAAACCTAATGCTAACCCTAAACCTCACCCTCGCCTTCACGCTCGGCCTAAGCCTAAGCCTAAGCCTAAGACTAACCCTGACCCTCACAGTCACCCTCAACCTAACCCTAACCGTAACCTTAACCCTAACCCTAACCCTCACACTAACCCTCACCCGAACGCTAACACTAACCCTAAACCTCACCCTCACCCTAACCCTAATCCTCACCCTCACCCTCACCCTCTGCCTAACATTAAGCCTAACATTAACCCCAACACTAACCCTAATACTAACCCTAACCCCCACCCTAACGCTCACCCTAAACCTAACCCTAACCCTAACCCTCACCCTCACCATAGCCCATACAGAAACCTAAGCCTAAACCTAACCCTCAACCTAACCCTCACTCTAACCCTAAACCCAAAGCTCACGCTAACCATAACCCTCACCCTCACACTCACCCTAAATCTAATCCTAACCCTAACCCTAAACATAACACTCACCCTCACCTTAACCCTAATCCTAATCCTAACACTAACCCTAACCGTAACCCTAACCCTAACTCTAACCCTCAACCTCACCCTCACCCTAACACTAACCCTAACCCTAATACTAAACCTCACTCTAAACCTAAACCTTACCCTAACACTTACCCTCATCTTAAAACTAACACTAACCCTAACACTAACCCTCACTTTAACACTAAACTTCACCCTAAACCTAAACCTCACCCTAACCCTAACTCTAACCCTCAACTTCACCCTAGTGATCACGCTAACCCTAACCCTCATCCTCACCCTAAACCTCACACTAACCCTAACACTAATCCTCAGTCTAACCCTCACCCTCACGCTAACCCTAAACCACACCCTTACCATAATCCTCACCTTCAGCCTAACCCTCACCTTTTCTCTTACAGTCACACTAACCATAATCCTCACCCTCACCCTAGCCATAACCCTAAACCGAATTCTCACCCTTACCCTCATCCTAACCCTGACCCTAACCCTAACCCTAACCCTAACTGTCACCCTCACCAAAACCCTTACACTAAACCTCACCCTAACCCTAACCCTAACCCTCACCCTAACCCTAACTCTCACCATCACCCTCACCCTCAACGTAACCCTAACCCTAACCCTAAACGTTACACACTCCCTAAACCTAAACCTAACCCTAACCCTAAATTTAATCCTAATAGTAACCATAACCCAAAGCCTCAACCTCACCCTAACCCTCACTTTAACCCTAACCCTAACACTAACCCTAACCCTAACCCTCACCCTCAGTCACATCCTAACCCTAACTCTAACCCTAAACCTCACGCTCATCCTAACCCTAACCATAAACCTAAACCTCATCCTAACCCTAACCCTAAACCTCACCCTCACCCTAGCCCTCACCCTAACCCTAATCCTAATCCTAACTCTCATCCTAAACCTCCCCCTAACCCTAACCCTAAACATCACCCTAACCCTAAATCTCACCCTCAAACTCACCATCAGCCTAAGCTTAAGCCTTACCCTAAACCTAACCCTAACACACACAATCACCTTCAGCTTTACCCTTATCCTAACCCTAAACCTAACCCTAACCCTAAGCTTCGCTCTAACTCTCACCCTAACCATAACCCTAACACTAACCTAACCCTAATCCTCAACCTAACCCTCCCCTAACCTGAACTCTAATCCTAAACCGCACCCTCACCCTAAACCTAACTCTAACCCTAACTGAAACACTAAACCTCACCCTAACCCTAAAACTAACCCTCACCCTCACCCTCACCTTAACCTTAACCCTAAACCTAACCCTAACAATAACCCTAAACATAATGCAAACCCTCACTCTAATCATAACCCTCATCCTAACCCAAACCCTCACCCTAACACTTACCCTCACACTAACACTAACCCTAACGCTAAAACTAACCCTGACACTACCCCTAACCCTAAACCTAACCCTAAACTTCCACCTAACCCTCACCCTTACCCTATCCTTAACACTATCCCTAACCCTAAACCTCACTGTCACTCCCCTTAACCCTATATCTAACTGTAAACCTAACCCTCGCCTTAATCCAAAACCCCACCCTAACCATAACACTAATCCTCACCCGCACCCTCAACCTCACCTTAACTCTAACCCTAACCATACCAAAAACACTAACCCTAACCCTAGCAATCACTCTAACCCTAATCCTCACCCCCACCCTCAGCCTCACGCTCACCTCAAACTTAACCCTAACCATAACACTAACAATAACCCTAACCCTAACCGTAATCCTCACCCCCATACTCATCCTCAGCCTAAACCTAAGCCTAAGCCTAACCCTAACCCTAATCCTCACCCTCACACCAGCCCTCAACCTAACCCTAACACTCATCCTCACTCTAAACCTCACCCTAACCCTAACACTAATACTCAATCTAACCCTCACCCTCACCCTAACCCTAACCATAACACTCACCCTAACCCTAACCTTCACCATTACCGTAACTCTTGCACTCAGACTAAACCTCATGTTTACCCTTACCGTCACCCCCACCCTAACCCTCACACTAAACCTCACCCTCACCCTATTCCTCAACCTAACCCTAACTCTACCCCTAAACCTCACCCTCACCCTAACCCTAACTCTAACCCTAACCCTAACACTAAAACTCACCCTAACTCTAACCCTAACCCTCACCCTAACCCTAAACCTCACCCTCACCCTCAGCCTCAGCCTAACCCTAAGCCTCACCATAAACATATCCCAAACACACACACTCACCCTCACCCTAACACTAATCCTAACCCTAACCCAAACCCTAAACCTCCCCTTAACTCTCACCCTAACCCTAACCTTAACACGAACATTAACCCTAACCCTCAACCTAACCCTCACCCTAACCCTAACTCTAACCGAAACCTCACCCTCACCCTAAACCTAACTCTAACACTAACCCAAAACCTAAAACTCACCCTAACCCTAACCCTAACCCTCATCCTCACCCTCACCGTAACCATAACCCCAAACCTAAACCTAAGAATAACCCTAACATTATTCCTAACCCTCACCCTAACACTTACCGTCACCCTAACACTAACACTAACCCTCCCTCTAACCCTCACCCTAACCCTATATCGAACCCTCAACCTCACCCTCACCCTAACCCTAACCCCTAACCCCACCCTAACCCTAAAGCTAACCCTCACCCTTTGCTCGGCCTAAGACTAACCCTAAGCCTAAGCTTAAAACTAAACCTAAACATCACCCTAACCCCAACAATAACGCTAACCCTAACTCTAATCCTAAACTTCAACCTCACCTTAACCCTAACTCTAACCCTAACCCTAAACCTAAACCTCACCCTAACCCTAACCCTCACCCTCACCCTCACCCTCACCGTAAACTTAACCCTAACCCTAACCCTAACAATAACCTTAACCATAACCATAACCTTCATCCTAACCTTAACTTTCACCATAACAATAACCCTCACCCTAACATTAACCCTCACCCTAACACTAACCCTAAACCTAACACTAACCCTCACACTAACCCTCACCATCACACTAATCCTAAACGTCACCCTGATCCTAACCCTCACCCCAAACCTAGCCCTCAACCTAACGCTAACCCTCATCCTCACCCTAAACCTCACACTAACTCTAACACTAATCCTCAACCTAAACCTAACCCACACGCTAACCCTAACCCTCACCCTTACCTTACCCCTCACTCTCAGCCTAACCCTCAACTTTACCCTTACCGTCACCTTTAACCTAACCCTCACCGTAACCCTCACCCTAACCCGAATCCTCATCCTAACCCTCACCCTAATGGTAACCCCAAACATTACCCTAACCCTAACCCTCACGCTCACCCTCAGCCTCAGCCTAACACCAAGCCTAAGCCTAAACCCAACCTTAACCCTCACCCGAACACTAATCTTAACCCTAACCCTCATCCTTACCCTTAACCTAACCATAAACCTAACCAACTTTCTATACCTAGTCCTCATCCCCATACCATACCTTCAGCAAAACCCTAAGCCTAAGCCGAACCCTAACCCTAGCCATCACACTCACCCTCACCGTAAACCTAATCCTAAACGTAACGCTAACCCTAACATTAAACCTCAACTTAACCCTCACCCTAACCATAATACTAACACTGACCCTAACCCTAACGCTCACACTAACCCTCCCCCTAACAAGAACTCTAACCTTAAACCTCACCATCACCCTAACAATAACCCTATCCCTAAACCTCACCGTAAACCTGATCCTAACCCTCACCCTCACCCTCACTATCACAGTAACTCTAAACATAACCCTAATCCTAACCTTCACCCTCACCCTAAACCTAACACTAACACTCACATTAACCATAACCCTCTCCCTCACTGTAAACCTAACCCTAACCCTAACCCTAAACCTCACCCTAACCCTAACAATAACACTCACCCTCACCCTAGAGCTCACCCAAAACTTAATTGTAACCTTAACCCTCATCCAAACCCTAACCCTCACCCTAATCCTAACCCTAAAACTAACCCTAACCCTAAACCTCACCCTATTCCTCACCCTAACCCTAACTGTAACCCTAAACCTCACCCTCACTCTAACCCTAACCGTAAACCTCACCCTCACCCTAGCCCTCAACCTAACCCTAATGCTAACCTTAACCCTCATCCTAACACTCACCCTAACCCTAAACCTAACCCTCACCCTAACCCTAACCCCCACCCTCAACCTCACCCTTAGCCTAACCCTAAGCCTAACCCTAAACCTAACCCTAACCCACACACTCACCCTCACTCTAACCCTAAACCTAAAACTAACCCTAACCCTAACCCTCACCTTCACCTTAGCATTCACCCTAACCCTAATCCTAATCCTAACCCAAACTCTAACCATAACCCTAAGCCTAAACCTCACCCTAAACCTAACACTATCCCTCACCCTCACTGTAAGGGTAACCCTAACCCTAACCCTAACAATAACCGTAACCCTAACTCTAACCCTCACCCTAAACTTAACACTCACCCTAACCCTAACCCTCACCCTACCACTTACCCTCACCCTTATCTTAACCCTCAGCCTTAGCCTAATCCTCACATTTAGGCTTACCATCACACTCACCCTAACCCTAATTCTAACCCTCACCCACACCCTAACCCTCACCCTCATCTTCCCCCTAAACCTCACAATAACCCTAACCCTAATCCTTAATCTAGCCCTCACCGTAATCCGAAACCTAACCCTTACTCTAACCCTAAACTTAAACCTAAACCACACCCTTATCTTAACCCTCACCCTCAGACGAAACCTCACCTTTACCCTTACCATCATCCTCACCCTAACCCTCCCCCTAAACCTAAACCTCATCCTAAAACTCACCCTAACAGTAAACCTAACCATCAGACTAACCCTAACCCTCACCCTCAACCTCAAGCTCAGCCGAACCCTAAGCCTAAGCCTAAGCCTTACCCTAAACCTCACCCTCTCCCGAAGCCCTCACCCTAACCCTAAATCCTAAACCTAAGCCTCATCCTAACCCTCACCCTAAGCCTAAACCTAACAATTACCCTAACCCTAATCCTCACGCCCACACTCACCCTCAGCCTAACCCTAAGCCGAAGCCTAACACTAACCCTAACACTCTCACTCACCCTCACCCTAACCCTAATCCAAATCCTAACCCTACCCTAACACTTAACCTCAACCTAACCCTCACCCTAACCTGAACCCTAATATTAACCCTAACTCTAACCCACGAACTAACCCTCTCCCTAACCCTAAATCTAACCATAAACGTCACCCTAAACATAACCCTACCCCTACCCCTAACACCAAACCTCACCCTCACCCTCACAATAACCCTCACCCTCACTGTAACTCTAACCCTCACCCTAGCCCTCACCCTAACCCTATTCCTAACCCTAAACCTTATCCTAACCCTCACCCTAACCCTAACCCTCACCCTCATGCTAGGCCTAAGCCTAAGCCTAAGCCTAACACTAACCGTAACCCTAACCCTAACCCTAACCCAAACACTAACCCTAACTCTAATCCTAAATCTCACTCTCACCTTAACACTAACTCTATCCCTAACCCTAAACCTAAACCTCACCCTGACCCTCACCGTTACCATAACCGATACCCTAACCCTAACAATAACCCTAACTCTAACCCTAACCCTCACAATAAACATAAACCTCACCCTAAAACTAACCCTCACCCTAACACTTACCCTCACCCTAACACCTACCCTAACACTAGATAACCCTCAAACTAACCCTAACCATCACCCCAACCTTAAACCTGACCCTAACCCTAACTCTAACCCTCACCTTCACCCTAACCCTCAACCTAACCCTAACCCTCCTCCTCACCCTAAACCTCACCCTAACCCTAACACTAATCCTCAATCTAACCCTCACCCTCACCCTACCCCTACCCCTAACACTCACCCTAACCCTAACTCTCACCATTACCGTAACTCTCACCCTCAGCCTAAACCTCACGTTTACCCTTACCTTCACCCCCACCCTAACCCTCACCGTAACCATAACCCTCTCCCTAACCCTCACCCTAACCATAACCCTAACCCTCACCCTAACCCTAACTCTACCCCTAAACCTAACCCTCAACCTAACCCTAAATCTAACCCTAACCCTAACACTAAACCTCACCCTAACCCTAACCCTCACCCTAACCCTAAACCTTAACCGTAACCCTAATCCTAAGCCTAACCATAAACCTATCCCTATCACACACACTCACCCTCACCTTAACACTAATCCTAACCCTAACCCTAATCCTAACCCTCTTTTTAACTCTCACTCTAACCCTATCCTTAACACAAACACTAACCCTAACCCTCAACCTCACCTTCACTCTAACCCTAACCCTAAACCCCAACCTAACACTAACCCTAACCCACACCCTCATGCTTAGCCTAAACCTAAGCCTAAAACTAACCCTAAACCTCACCCTAACCCCAACAATAACACTAAACCTAACTCTAACCCTAAACCTCACCTCAACCCTAACCCTAACTCTAACCCTAACCCTAAAGGTAAACCTCACCTAACCCTAACCCTTCACCTCACCCTCACCCTCTCTGTAACCGTAAGCCTAACCCTAACCCTAACAATAACCCTATCCCTAACCTTAACCCTCATCCTAACCATAACCTTCACCCTAACACTAACCCTCACCCTAACACTTACCCTCACCCTAACACTAACCCTAAACCTAACACTAACCCTCACACTAACCCTAACCATCACCCTAACCCTAAACCTCACCCTAACCCTAACCCTAATCCTCACCCTAAATCTCAAACTAACCCTAACCCTAATCCTCAATTTAACCCTCATCCTCACCCTAACCCTAACCCTCACCCTCAGCCTAATCCTCACCGTTACACTTACCGTCACCCTCACCCTAAACCTCTCTCTAACCCTAACCCTCACCCTCACCCTCAGCCTCAGCCTAAACTTAAGCCTAAGCCTAAACCTAACCTTAACCCTCACCCTCAACCTAGCCCTCACCAGAACCCTAATTCGAACCCTAAACCTCATCCTAAACTTAACCTAACCATAAACCTAACCAACATTCTAAATCTAATCCTCATCCCCCACCCATACTCTCAGCTTAATCCTAAACCTAAGCTGAACCCTAACCCTCACACTCACCCTCATCGTAAACCTAATCCTAAAGGTAACCCTAACCCTAACATTAAACATCAACCCAACCTTCACCCTAACCCTAACTCTAACCCTAAACTTCACCCTCACACTAACCATAACCCTAAACCTAAACCTCACCCTAAACCTGACCCTAAACCTCAGCCTCACCCTCACCCTCACTGTAACTCTAACCCTAACCCTAATCCTAACCCTCACCCTCACCCTAAACCTAAACCTAACCCTCACCCTAACCCTAACCTTCATCCTCACCGTAACCCTAATCCTAACCCTAACCCTAAACCTCACCCTAACCCTAACAATAACACTCACCCTCACCATAGCCCTCACACTAAACCTAATTGTAAACCTAACCCTCATCCCAACTCTCACTCTAACCCTAACCCTAACCATCAACCTAACCCTAAACCTAATTCTAACCCTCAACCTAACTCTAACCCTGACCACAATGTAACCCTAAACCTAACCCTCACCCTAATCCTAACCCTAATCCTCACCCTCATGTTGGGCGTAAGCCTAAGCCTAAGACAAAGACTAAGCCTAACCCTAACCCTCATCCTAACCCTAACCCTAAATCTAACCCTAACTCCAACCCTAAACCTCAACCTAAACCTAACCCTAACACTAATCCTAACCGTAAACCTAAACCCTATCCCTCAGCTTAACCCTAACTTTAACCCTAAACCTCACCCTCACCCTAAACCTAAACCTAACCGTAACTCTAACCCTCACCCTCAACCTAACACTCAACTTAACCCTAACCCTCATCCTCACCCTAAACCTCACCCTCACCCTAGCCCTCACCCTAGCCCTCACACTAACCCTAATTCTAACCCTAACCCTCATACTAACCCTTAACCTAACCAGAACCCTAACCATCATTCTAAACCTAATCCTCATCCCCACACATACACTCAGCCTAACCCTAAGCCTAAATGAACCCTAACCCTAACCCTCACACTCACCCTCACCGTAAACCTAATCCTAAAACTAACCCTATCCATAATTTTAAACCTCAACTTAACACTCAACCTAACCCCAAGCCTAACATTAACCCTAATTCTAACCCTCACCCTAACCCTCCCCCAAAGCATAAAACTTATCCTAAACCTCACCTTCACCCTAACCATAACCCTATCCTTAAACCTCACCCTAACTCTTATCCTAATCCTCACCTTCACCCTTACCCTCACTGTAACTCTAACCCTAACCCTAACTATTACACTAACCTAACCCTAACCCTGACTCTCACCCTAACACTAACCCTAACCCAAACCCTCACCTTAACCCTAACCGTAAACCTAACCCTCACCCTCACCGTAACCATAAACCTAAACCTCATCCTAACGCTAACCTTAACCCTCATCCTCATTCTAGCCCTCACCCTAAACCTAATGCTAACCCTAAACCTCACCCTCACCTTCACGCTCGGCCTAAGCATAAGCCTAAGCCTAAGACAAACCCTGACCCTCACACTCACCCTCATCCTAACCCTAAACGGAAGCCTAACCCTAACCCTAACCCTCACATGAACACTAACTCTAACCCTAAACCTCACCCTCACCCTAACCCTAAACCTCACCCTCACCCTCAACCTCTGCCTAACATTAAGCCTAACCCTATCCCCAACCCTAACCCTAATACTAACCCTAACCCGTACCCTAACGCTCACCCTAACCCTAACCCTAACCCTCACCCTCACCGTAGCCTATGCCAAAATCCTAAACCAAAGCCTAACCCTCACCCTAACCCTCACTCTAACACTAACCCCAACACTCACCCTAACCATAACCTCACCCTCAACCTCACCCTAAATCTAATCCTATTCCTAACCCTAACCCTAACACTCACCCTCACCTTAACCCTAATCCTAATCCTAACCCTAACTGGCAACCTCACCCCCACACTAAATTCCACCCTAACCCTCACCCTCAAACTAATCCTAACCCCAACCCTAATCCTAAACCTCACCCTAAACCTAAACCTTACCTTAACACTTACCCTCAGCTTAAAACTAACACCAAACCTAACCCTAACCCTCACACTAACGCTAACCATCACCCTAAACCTAAACCACACCCTAACCCTAACCGTAACCCTCAACTTCACCCTTGCCCTCACCCTAACCCTAACCCTCATCCTCACCCTAAACCTCACACTAACCCTAACACTAATCCTCAATCTAACCCTCACCATCACCCTAACCGAAACCTCACCCTTACCATAACCCTCATCCTCAGCCTAACCTCACCTTTTCTCTTACAGTCACCCTCATCCTAACCCTCACCCTAAACCATAACCCTCATCCTATCCCTCACCCTAACCTTAACCCTAAACATCAACCTAAACCTAACCTTCACTTTCAAATTCAGCCTCAGCCTCATCCTAACCCTAAGCCTAAACATAACCCCGAAACTAACACTCACCCTAGCCCTCGCCCTAACCCTAATCCTAACCCTAACCCTCATCCTAACCCTCAACCTAACCTTAACCAGAACCATCACTCATCCCTACACTCACCCTCAGCCTAACCCTAAGCCTAAGCCTAACCCTCAGCCTAACCCTCACACTCAGCCTCACCTTAACCTTAATCCTAAACCTAAACCTAACCCTAAACCCAAACTTAACCCTCACACTAACGCTAACCCTAACCCTAACCCTCACCCTCACCTTAGTCCTCAACCTAACCCTCACCCCAAACCTAACCCTCACCCTCACCGAAACATGAACCCTAACCCTCACGCTAACCCTAACCCTAACCATAAACTTAATACTAACCTAATACTAACCTAAACCTAACCCTCACCCTCACCGAAACATGAACCCTAACCCTCTCCCTAACCCTACCCCTAACCCTAACCCTAATACTAACACTCATCCTCACCCTAGACCTCACCCTAACCCTAATTGTAACCCTAACCCTCAGCCTAACCCTCACCCTAACCGTAACCCTAACCCTCAACCTAACCCTAAACCTAATTCTAACCCTCAACCTAACCCTAACCCTAACCCTCACCGTAACCTAACCATAACCCTCACCCTAACCCTAAACCTAACCCAAACCCTAAACCTCACCCTAAGTATCAACCTAACCCTCACTCTCACCCTATCCCTCATCCTAAACCAAATCCTAACCCTAACCCTCATGCTAACCATCACCCTCACCCTAACACTCACATTAAACCTAGCCCTAATCCTAACCCTCAACATAACCCTAACACTCACCCTCACCATAACCCTAACGCTAACACTCTCCCTATCCCTAAACTTAATTCTAACTCTAAACCTCACCTAACCCTAACACTAACACTCACCCTCATGCTAGACCTCATCCTAACTCTAATCCTAACCCTAACCCTAACCCTAAACCTCACACTCACCCTCACCTTAACACTAGTCCCAATCCTAACCTTAACCCTAGCCTCACCCTCACCCTAAACCTCACCCTAACCCTAACCCTATCACTAACCCTAACCCTAAATATAACCCTAACCCTCACCCTCAACCTAGCCCTCAACCTAACCCTAACCCTCATCCTCACCCTAAACATCACACTAACATCAATACTAATCCTCAATCTAACCTTCACCCTCACCCTAACCCTAAGCTTCACCCTGACCGTAACCCTCACCTAACCCTCAACTTTACCCTTACCATCACCCTCGCACTAACCCTCACCATAACCCTAATCCTCATTCTATACCTCACCCTAAAGATAACCCCAACCATCACCCTAAACCTAACCATCACCCTCACCCTCAGCCTCAGCCTAATCCTAAGCATAAGCCTAACCCTAACCCTAACCCTCACCCTCACCCTAGCCCTCATCCTAACCCTAATTCTAACCCTATCCCTCATCCTAACACTTAACCTAACCAGAAACCTAACCATCATTCTAAATCTAATCCTCATCCCCACCCATACACTCAGCCTACCCCTAAGCCTAAACGAACCCTAACCCTAACCCTCACAGATATCCTCACCGTAAACCTAATCCTAAACCTAACCCTAACCCTAATATTAATCCTCAAACTAACCCTCACCCTAACCCCAAGCCTAACACTAACCCTAATCCTAACCCTCCCCGAAGTCCTAACTCTAACCCTAAACCTCACCCTCACCCTAACCATAACCCTTACCCTAAACTTAACACAAACCTGATCATAACCCTCACCCTCACCCTCACTGTAACTCTAACCCTAACCCTAACTATTACACTAACCCTAACCCTTACCCTGACCCTCACCCTAACCCTAACCCTAACCCAAACCCTCACTATAACCCTAACCCTAACCCTAACCCTCACTGTAACCCTAACCCTAAACCTCAACCAAACGCTAATCCTAACCCTCATACTCACTCTAGCCTTCACCATAACACTAATTCTAACCCTAAACCTCACCCGCACTTTCACGATCGGCCTAAGCCTAAGCCTAAGCCTAAGACTAACCCTGGCCCTCACAATCACCCTCAAACTAACCCTAACCCTAACCCTATCCCTAACCCTAACTCTCACACTAACCCTCACCTGAACGCTAACTTTAACCCTAAACCTCACCCTCACCCTAACCCTAAACCTCACCCTCACGCTCACCCTCTACCTAACATTAAGACTAAACCTAACCCCAACCCAAAACCTAATACTAACCCTAACCCCCAGCCTAAGGCTCACCCTAACCCTAACCCTAACCCACACCCACAACATAGCCCATACCAAACACTAAGCCTAAGCCTAACCCTCACCGTAACCCTCACTCTAACCCTAACCCCAAGACTCACCCTAACCATAACCCTCATCCTCACCCTCACTCTAACTCTAATCCTAACCCTAACCCTAACCATAACTCTCACCTCACCTTAACCCTAATCCTAATCTTAACCCTAACACCAATCCTCACCCCCACCCTAAATATCACCCTAACCCTAACTCTAACCCTAACCCTAACCCTCATCCTAACCCTAACTCTAACCCTTAACATCACCCTCACCCTAACCCTAACCCTAACCCTAATCGTAAACCTCACCCTAAACCTAAACCTTACCCTAACACTTAATCTCACCTTAAAACAAACATTAAACCTAAAAATAACCCGCACACCAACGCTAACCATCACCCTAAACCTAAACCTCACCCTAACCCTGAGCTTAACTCTCAACTTCACCCTAGCCCTGACCCTAACCCTAACCCGAACCCTAAACCTCACACTCACCCTGTTACCCAAATCCTAATCCTAACCCTAAGCCTAACCCTCACCCTCACCCTAAGCCTCACCCTATCCCTAATTCTAACACTAACCCTAAACCTAACACTAGCCCTCAGCCGCACCCTAACCCTAACTCTAACCCTAAACCTCACTCTCAACATTACCTTAACCCTAACCATAACTCTAAATCTCACCCTAACAATAAACATAAACCTCACCCTCACCCTAGCTCTCACCCTAATCCGTATCCTCAACTTAACCCTCATCCTAACCCTCACCCTAACACTCACCCTAACCCTCACTCTCACCCTCACCCTAACCCTAAACCTAACCCTAACCCTCACCCTAACCCTAACTGTTGCCCTCACTCTCACCCTTACCCTAACCATCACCCTAACCCTAAACTTATCCCGAACCCGAACTCTCACCCTAACCCTAAACCTAATCATCACCCTAACCCTCACCCTCACCCTCACCCTCAGCCTAACCGTAAGCCTAACCCTAACACTAACCCTAAATGTTACCCTCACCCTAACCCTAACCCTAACACTAAACCTCACCCTAACCCTAAATGTAAACCTAATACTAACCCTAACCCTAAACCTCAACCTCACCCTAACCCTCACCTTAACCCAAACCCTAACACTAACCCTAACCCTATCCCTCACCCTCAGCCTCATCCTAATCATAACTCTAACCCTAAACCTCACCCTCATCCTAACACTAACCCTAACCCTAAACCTCATCCTAAACCTAACACTAAACCTCACACTCAACCTAGCCCTCACCCTAACCCTAATCCTAATCCTAATCCTCATTCTAACCCTCCCCCTAACCCTAACACTAACCCTCACCCTAACCCTATCCCTCACCCTAAACCTCACCCTCAGCCTAACTGTAAGCCTAACCCTAAACCTAACCCTAACACACAAACAATCACCTTCAGGTTTACCCTAATCCTAACCCTAAACCTAAGCCTAAACCTAAGCCTCTGCCTAACTATCACCCTAACCATAACCCTAACACTAACCCTAACCCTCAACCTAACCCTCACACTAACACTAAACCTAATCCTAAACCTCACCCTCACCCTAGACCTAAATCTAACCCTAACTGAAACACTAAACCTCACCCTAACCCAAAACCTAACCCTCACCCTCACCCTCACCTTAACCTTAACCCTAAACCTAACCCTAACAATAACCCTAACCGTAATCCTAACCCTCACTCTAACCATAATCCTAACCCTAACCCAAACCCTCACCTAACACTTACCCTCACACTAACACTAACCGTAACCCTAAAACTAACCCTCACACTAACCCTAACCCTAACCCTAACCCTAAACTTCAACGTAACCCTCAACCTCACCCTAACCCTAACACTAACCCCAACCCTAAACCTCACCGTCACTCTCCCCCTAACCCTATATCTAACTGTAAAACTCACCCTCACCCTAACCCTCTCCCTAACCCTAAACCCCTCCGTAACCCTAACCCTAATCCTCACCTGCACCCTCAACCTCACCTTAACTCTAAACCTAACCCTAACAATAACACTAACCCTAACCCTAATCATTACTCTAACCGTAATCCTCACCCCACCCTCAACCTCACCCTAACCTCAAACTTAACCCTAACCATAACACTAAAAATAACCCTAACCCTAACCCTAACCTTAATCCTCACCCCCACCCTCATCCTCAGCCTAACCCTAAGCCTAACCCTAACCCTAACCCTCACGTTCACCCCAGCCCTCAACCTAACCCTAACCCTCATCCTCAATCTAAACCTCACCCTAACCCTAACATTATTCCTTAATCTAACACTCACCCTCAACCTACCCCTAACCCTAAAACTTACTCTAAACCTAACCTTCAACATTACCATAACTCTCACCCTCAGCCTAACCCTTATGTTTACCCTTACCGTCAACTCAACCCTAAACCTAACCCTAACCCTAATCCTAACCCTAACTCTCACCCTGACCCTAACTCTACCCCTAAACCTCACCCTCAACCTAACCCTAACTCTAAACCTAACCCTAACACTAAACCTCACCCTAACTCTAACCCTAACCCTCACTCTAACCCTAAACCTCAACCTCACCCTTAGCCTCAGCCTAACCCTAAGCCTCACCATAAACTTATCCCTAACACACACTCACCCTCACCCTAACACTAATCCTAACCCTAACCCTAACCCTAACCCTCCCCTTAACTCTTACCCTAACCCTAACCTTAACACGAACACTAAACCTAACCCTCAACCTAACACTCACCCTAACCCTAACTAACGGAAACCTCACCCTCACCCTAACCCTCATTCTAACACTAACCCGAACACTAAACCTCACCCTAACACTAACCCTAACCCTCACACTCACACTCACAGTAACCGTAACCCTAAACCTGACCCTAACAATAACCCTAAAGCTAATCCTAACCCTCACCCTAACCATAACCGTCACCCTAACCCAAACCCTCACCCCAACACTTACCCTCACCCTAACACTAACTCTAACCCTAACACTTACCCTCCCACTAACCCTAACCCTAACTCTAACCATAAACCTCATCTAACCCTCACACCCACCCTAAACCTAAAACTAGCCATATTCCTATCCCTTAACCTAACACTCCCCCTAACCCTATATCTAACCCTAAACCTCACGCTAACCCTAACTCTAAGCCTAAGCCTAAAACTAAACCTACCCCTAACCCTAACCCTAACCGTAAGCCTACCCCCAAACCACACACTCAAGCTCAGCCTAAACCTAAGCTTAACCCTAACCCTAACCCTAACCATCACATTAACCCTAACCCTATCCCTAACCTTAACACTAAACCTAACCCTAATCCTCAGCCTCACCCTCAACCTAAACCAAAACCTAACCCTAACCCTCACCGTAAACCAAAGCCTAACGCTAACCCTAACCCTCACACACACCCTCATCCTAACCCTAATCCTAAACCTAACCCTACCCCTAAAGCTAACCCTCATATTAACCCTCAGCCTAGCCCTCACCCTAACCCTAATCGTAACCCTACAACTAATCCTAACCCTCCCCCTAACCCTAACCCTAACACTAAACCTAACCATAACCCTCAACCTCAGCCTGAACCTAACCCTAACTCTAAACCTAAACCTGCCCCTACACCTAACCCTAACCCTAACCCCCACCCTAACACTAAACCTCACCCTTACCCTCAACCTCAGCCTAACCCTAAGCCTAACCCTAACCCTAAACTTAACCCTAACATACACACACACCCTCACGCTAACTCTAATCCTAACCCTATCCCTAACCCTAACCCTCCCCCTAACTCTCACCGGAACCCTAACCATAACACTAACCGTAAACCTAAACTTCAACCTAACCCTCACCCTAACCCTAACTCTAACCCTAAACCTCACCCTCACCCTAAACCTAACTCTAACCCTAACCCAAACCCTAACCCTCACCCTAACCCTACACCTAACCATCAAAATAACCCTAAACCTCAACCCCACCCTCATCTTCAGCCTAACCCGAAGCCTAAGCATAACCCTAACCGTAATCCTCACATTCACCCTCACCCTAACCCTAATCCTAATCCTAAACCTAACCATAAACCTAACCCTTAACCTCAACATAACTATCACACATAACCATAACCCTAACCCTAACCCTAACACTAACCCACGATCTAACCCTCCCCCTAACCCTAATCTAACCCTAAACCTCACCCTCACGCTAACCCTAACCCTAAACCTCATCCTAACTCTAAATGTCACCCTAACCCTCACCCCCACCCTCAACTTAACTCTAACCATAACCTTAACAATAACACCAATCCTAACCCTAAACCTAACCCTCATGCCAACCCTAGCCCTAATCCTCACACTCACCCTCACACTAACACTAATCCTAAACCTAACCATAAACCTGACCCTTAACCTCAACCTAACTGTCACCCTAACCTTAACCCTAACACTAACCCTAACACTAACCCACGAACTAACCCTCCCCTTAACCCTGAATCTAACCCTAAACCTCACCCTCACCCTAACCCTAATCCTAACCCTAACCCTCACCCTCACCCTCACCGTAACTCTAACCCTAACCCTAACAATATCACTAATCTTAACACTAAACCTAACCCAACAACAACCCTAATCCTAAAACTCACCCTCACCCAAAACCTAATAATAACCCTAACCCTCACCCTAACCCTAAACTTCATCCTCACTGTAAACCTAACGCTCATTCAAACCCTTACCCTAACTCTAACCCTAACCATAAACCTCACCCTAACACTAACCTTAACACTCACCCTCGCCCTGGCCCTCACCCTAAACCTAAACCTAACCCTAATCCTCAACCTAGCCCTCACCCTAACCCTAACCCTCACCGTCACCCTAAACCTAACACTCAACCTAACCCTAACCTTCAGGCTCACCGAAAATGTAACCCTAACCCTAACCCTAACAATAACCCTAAGCCTAACACTCACCTAACCATAACCCTCACCCTAATCCTAACCCTCACCCTAACTCTAACTCTAACCCTCACCCTCACCCTAACCCTAACCCTCATCCTCACCCTAAACCTCACACTAACCCTAACCCTAACCCTTACCCTAACACTAAACTTAACCCTAACCCACACCCTTATCTTAACCCTCAACCTCAGCCTAAACCTCAACTTTACCCTTACCATCATCCTCACCCTAACCCTCCCCCTAACCCTAAACCTCATCCAAAAATTCACCCTAACAGTAAACCTAACCATCACCCTAACCCTAACCCTCACCCTCAACCTCAAGCTCAGCGTAACCCTAAGCCTAATCCTAACCCTTACGCTAACCCTCAGCCTCTCCCTAGTCCTCACCCTAACCCTAATCCAAACCCTAACCCTCATCCTAACCCTCACCCTAAGCCTAAACCTAACAATCACCATAACCCTAATACTCACGCCCACACTCACCCTCAGCATAACCCTAAGCGGAAGCCTAACCCTAACCCTAACACTCACACTCACCCTCACCCTAACCCTAATCCGAAACCTAAACCTACCCCTAAAACTTAACCTCAACCTAACCCTCACCCTAACCTTAACCCTAATATTAACCCTAACCCTAACCCACGAACTAACCCTTTCCCTAACCCTAAATCTAACCATAAACCTCACCCAAACACTAACCCTAAACCTACCCCTAACACTAAACCTCACCCTCACCCGAATCCTAACCCTCACCCTCACTGTAACTCTAACCCTCACCCTAGCCCTCACCTTAACTCTATTCCTAACCCTAAACCTCATCCTAACCCTCACCCTAACCCTAATATTCACCTTCATGGTAGGCCTAAGCCTAAGCCTAAGCCTAAGCCTAACCCTAACCATAACCCTCACCCTAACCCTAACACAAACACTAACCCTAACTCTAACCCTAAACCTCACTCTCACCCTAACTCTAACTCTAACCCTAACCCTAAACCTAAAGCTCACCCTAACCCTAACCCTAACCCTCAGCCTTACCCTCACTGTTCCCATAACCGATACCCTAACCCTAACAATAACCCTAACCCTAACCCTAACACTCACCCTAAACATAACCCTCACCCTAACCCTAAAACTCACCCTAACACTTACCCTCACCCTAACACTAACCCTAACAATAACACTAACCTTCACCCTAACCCTAACCCTCACTCTAACCCTAACCCTCACACTCATGCTTGTCCTAAGCCTAAGCCTAAGCCAAAAACTAACCCTAAACCTCACCCTAACCCCAACAATAACACTAAAACTAACTTTAACCCTAAACCTCACCCTCACCCTAACCCTAACTCTAACCCCAACCCTAAACCTAAACCTCATCCTAATGCTAACCCTCACCCTCACCCTCACCCTCACTGTAACCGTAACCCTGAAACTAACACTAAAAATAACCCTAACCCTAACCCTAACCCTCATCCTAAACATACCCTTCACCCTAACCCTAACCCTCACCCTAACACTTACCCTCACCCTAACACTAATGCTAACCCTAACACTAACCCTCACACTAAACCTAACCATCACCCTAACCCTAAATCTCACCCTAACCCTAACCCTCGTCCTCACCCTAAACCTCACACTAACCATAACACTAATCCTCAATCTAACTCTCACCCTCACCCTAACCCTAACCCTCACCCTTACCCTAACCCTCACCCTCAGCCTAATCCTCACATTTACCCTTACTGTCACCCTCACCCTAACTCTCACCCTAACAATAATCCTTATCCTGACCCTCACCCTAACAGTAACTCCAACCATCAACCTAACCCTAACCCTCACCCTCAACCTTAGCCTCAGCCTAACACTAAGCCTAAGCCTAAATCTAACCCTAACCCTCACCCTCACCCTAATCCAAACCCTAACCCTAATCCTAACCCTAAGCCTCATGCTAACCCTTAACTTAACCATAAACCTAACCATCTTTCTAAACCTAATCCTCATATACACCCATACCCTCAGCATAATCCTAAGCCTACGCTGAACACTAACCCTAACCCTCACACTCACCCTTACCTTAAAACTAATCCTAAACGTAACCCTAATCATAAATGTAACCCTAACTCTAACATTAACCCTCATCCTAACCCTCACCCTCACCCTAACCCTAACCCTAAACCTCACCCTAACACTAACCCTAACCCTCACCCTCACCCTAGCCCTCACCCTAACCCTAAGCCTAATCCTAACCCTTAACTTAACCATAAACCTAACCATCTTGCTAAACCTAATCCTCATATACATACACCCATACCCTCAGCATAACCCTAAGCCTAAGCCGAACCCTATTTCTAACCCTCACACTCACCCTTACCGTAAACCTAATCCTAAATGTAACCCTAACCCTAACATTAATCCTCAACCTAACCCTCACCCTAACCCCAACACTAACCCTAACCCTAACCCTAACACTCACCCTAATCCTCCCCATAACCCTAACTCTAACCCTAAACCTCACCCTCATCCTAACCATAACCCTAACCCTAAACCTCACCCTAAACCTGATCCTAACCCTCACCCTCACCCTCACCCTCACTGTAACTCTAACCCTAACCCTAATCCTAACACTGAACCTTACCCTAACCCTAACCCTAACCCTAACCCTCACCCTAAACCTAACCCTCACCCTCACCGTAACCCTAATCCTAACCCTAAACATCACCCTAACCCTAACAATAACCCTCACTCTCACTCTAGCCCTCACCATAAACCTAATTGTAACCCTAAACCTCATCCAAACCCTAACCCTAAGCCTAACCCTAACCATCAACCTAACCGTAATCCTAATTCTAACCCTCAACCTTAACCCTAAACCTGAACCTACCCTAACCCTAAACTTAACCCTCACCCTAAACCTAACCCTCATCATAACCCTAACCCTCACCCTAACCCTAACCCTAACACTAAACCTAACCCTAAAACTAAACCGTATCCCTCACCCTAAACCTAACTCTAAACCTAAAACTCATCCTCACTCTAACCCTAACCCTAATCCTAAACCTCACCCTCACCCTAGCCTCACTCTAACCCTAATGCTAAATTTAACCCTCATCCTAACCCTCACCCTAACCCTAAACCTAACCCTCACGCTAATCCTAACCCTCACCCTTAACCTCACGGTTAGCCTACCCGAAGCCTACCCCTAAACCACCCACTCACCGTAACCTAACCATTACCCTAACCCTCAACCTAACCGTAACCCTCACCCTCAACCTCACCCTTAGCCTAACCCTTAGACTAACCCTAAACCTAACCCTAACCCACAAACTCACCCTCAGCCTAAACCTAATCCTAACCCTAACCATAAACCTAACCCTAACCCTCACCCCCACCCTAGCCTTCACCTTAACCCTAATCCTAACCCTAATCCAAACTCTAACCATACCCCTAACCCTAAACGTCACCCTAAACCTAACCCTAACCCTCACCCTCACTGTAAGGGTAAACCTAACCCTAACACTAACAATAACCCTAAAACTAACTCTAACCCTCACCCTAACCATAACACTCACCCTAACCCTAACCCTCCCCCTAACACTTACCCTCACCCTTACAGTAAGCCTAACCCTAACACTAACCCTCACACTAATCTTAACACTCAACCTAACTCTAAACCTCACACTAACCCTAATCCTAACCCTCACCCTCACCCTAGCCCTCAAGCTAACCCTAATTGTAACCCTAACCCTCACCCTAACCCTCACAGTATCCTAACCTTAATTCTCAATCTAACCCTCACCCTCACCCTAACCCAAACCATAACCCTTGCCCTAACCCTCACCCTAACCTTCAAACATACCCTTTTCTTAACTCTCAGCCTCAGCCTAATCCTCACCTTTCCACTTACCATCACCCTCACGCTAAACCTAACCCTAACCCTAACCCTCATCCTAATCCTCACCCTAAGCTTAACCCTAACCATCAACCTAACCCTATTCCTCACTCTCAACCTCACCCTCAGACCAATCCTAATCCTAAGCCTAAACCTAACCCTAACCCTCACCCTAACCCTAACCCTCACCCGAATCCTAACACTAACTCTCACCCTAACCCTAACCCTAACCCTACTCGTAAACCCCACCCTAAAATTAACCCTAACCCGCACGGGCACCTTCACCCTCACTGTAACTCTAACCCTAACACTATCAATAACACTAAACCTATCCCGAACCATCACACTTACACTAACCCTAACTGTCACCCTCACCCAACCCTAACTCTAACCCTAAACCTCACTCTCACCCTCAGCATAACCCTAAGCCTAACCATAACCCTAAGCCTAACCATAACCCTAATCCTCACATTTACCCCAAAACTTACCCTAATCCTAATCCTAACCCTAAGCCTAACAGTCAAACTCACCCTAACCATCAACCTAACCCTAACTCTAACACTAACCCTAACCATAACCCTCACAATCAGCCTCAACCTAACCTTAAATCTAACCCTAAACCACACCCTCACCCTAAAACTAACCCTAACTCTAAGCTAAACCTCACCCTAACCCTAACCCTAAATATCACCCTCACTCTAGCCCTCACCCTAACACTAATCCTAACCGTAACACTCACCCTAACAGTAAACCTAACCCTAAACCTCACCCTAATTGTAAACCTTACCCTAACGCTCACCCTAACCCTAAATTTAACCCGAACCCTAACTCTCAACCTAACCCTAAACCTAACACTCATCCTAACCCTCAACCTCACCCTCACCCTCACCCTCAGGCTAAGGCTAAGCCTATCCCTAACTGTACCCCTAACCCTTACACTCAGCCGAAACTTAACCCAAAACATAATCCTAAACCTAACACTAACCCTCACCCTCACGCTAACCATAACCATAAAGCTAACCCTAACCCTAAACTTAACCCTAGCGCTCACCCACAGCCTCATCCTAACCCTAACTCTAACAATAAATCTTACCCTCACCCTAACCTCAACCCTAACCCTAACCCTAGACCTCACCCTAACTCTAATTCTAACCCTAACCCTCATCTTAACCCTCCCACTAACCCTAAACTTAACCCTCACCCTAACCCTAACCCTCACCCTCAACTTCACCCTCAGCCTAACCCTAAGCCTAAACCTAAACCTAACCCTAACACACACACTCAGCCTCACCCTAACCCTAATCCTAACCCTATCCCTAATCCTAACGCTCCCCCTAAATCTCACTGTAACCCTAACCCCAACACTATCCCTAACCCTAACCCTCAACCTAACTCTCACTCTAACCCTAACTCTAACCCTAAACCTCACCCTCAGCCTAAACCTAACACTAACCCTAAACCAAACACTAAACCTCACCCTAACCCTCACCCTCACCCTCATGATAACCAAAACCCTAAACCTAACCCTAACAATAATCCTAACCCTAATCCTAACCCTCACCCTAACCAAATCCATCACCCTAACCCAAACCCTAACCCTAACACATACACTCTCCCTAACACTAACCCTAACCCTAACACTAACACTCACACTAACGCTAACCCTAACCCTAAACCTAAACCTCAACCTAAACCTAACCCTCACCCTAACCCTAATACTAACACTAACACTAAACCTCACCCTAATCCTCCCTCTAACGCTAAATCTAACACTAAACCTCAACCTCACCCTCACCCTAACCCTAACCCTAAACCTCACCCTAACCATAAACCTCACCCTAAACCTAACCCTCAACATAACACTTCCCCTCACCCTAACACTAACCCTAAACCCAACACTCACCCTCACAATAACTGTAACCCTCACCCTAATCCTAATCCTCACCCTAACCCTAACTCTAACCCTAAACCTCACCCTCACCCTAGCCCTCATCCCAACCCTAACCCTAACCCTCATCCTAACCCTCCCCCTAACCTTAAACTTAACGCTCACTGTAACCTTAACCCTCACCCTCAACCTCACCCTCAGCCTAAACCTAAGCCTAACCCTAAACCTAACCCTAACACACACACTCACCCTCACCCTAACCCTAATACTAACCCTATCCTTAACCCTGACACTCCCCCTAAATCTCACCCTAACCCTAACCCTAACACTATCCCTAAACCTAACCTCAACCTAACCCTCACTCTAACCCTAACTCTAACCCTAAACCTCACCCTCAGCCTAAAACTAACACTAACCCTAACCCAAACACTAAACCTCACCCTAACCCTAAAACTCACCCTAACCCTCATGATAACCAAAAGCCTTAACCTAACCCTAACAATAATCCTAACTCTAATTCTAACCCTCACCCTCACCCTAAAGTTAAACCTAAACCTAACCGTAACCCTAAACCTCACCCTCACCCTAGCCCTCACCCTAACCCTAAACCTAACCCTAATCATCATCCTAACCCTCACCCTAACACTAATCCTAAACCTCACCCTCACACTCACCCTAACCCTAATCCTAACCCTAACCCTCAACCTAACCCTAACCCTCACCCTCACATAACCCTTACACTAAGCCTCAACCTAACACTAAACTTAACCCAAACACTAACTCTCACCCTAAACCTTACCCTAACCCTCACCCTAACCCTAACCCTCACCCTCAGCCTCACCCTGAGCCTAACCCTAACCCTAACCCTAAAACTAACACTAACCCTCACACTAACCCTAACCCTAACCCTAAACCTCACCGTAACTCTAATCCTAACACTAACTCTAACCCTAAACCTAATCCTAACCCTAAACCTAACCCGTATCCTCAGCCTCACACTCACCCTAACCCAAACACTAACCCTAAACCTCACCTTCACCCTAACCCTAACCCTAACCCTAAAGCCCACTCTAACCCTAACCCTAATCCTCACCCGAACCCACAACCTCACCATAACTCAAACCCTGACCCTAACAATAACACTAACCCTAACCCTAACCATCACCCGAACCCTAACCCTCACCCCCACCCTCATCCTCAGCCTAACCCTAAGCCTAACCGTAAACCTCAGAATAACCATTACTGAAACCCTAACCATAATCCTAACCCTAACCCTAACCCTAAGCATAACCCAAAACCTAACCCTCATCCTCAGTTTCACCTTCACCCTAACACAAACCCTAACCCTAACTCTCACCCTAAACCTAAGCCTAATCCTAACCCTAACCCTAACCATAACCATAACCCTCAAACTAACCCTAATCCTCAGCTTCACCCTCACCCTAACCCAAAACCAAACGCGAATCCTCACGGTAACCCTAAGCCTAACCCAAACCCTAACCCTAACCTTCACACTCACTCTACCCTAACCCTAATCCTAAACCTAACAGTATCCCTAAACCTAAACCTCACCCTAGCCCTGACCCTAACCATAATCCTAACCCTAACCCTCACCCTATCCTTAACTCTAACCCTAAACCTCAACCTCAACCTAACCCTAACTCTAACCCTAACCCTAACACTAAACCTCACCCTAACACTAACCCTAACCCTCACCATAACCCTAAACCTCATCCTCACCCTCACCGTCAGCCTAACCCTAAGCCTAAACCTAAACTTATCCCTAACACACACTCACCCTCACTCTAACACTAATCCTAACCCTAATCCTAACCCTAACGCTAACCCTCCCCCTAACTCTCACCCTAGCCCTAACCTTAACACGAACACTAACCCTAAACCTCAACCTAACCCTCACCCTAACCCCAACTGTAAACCTAAGCCAAAACCTAAACCTCACCCTTACCCTAACCCTAACCCTCATCTTCACCCTCACCTTAACCGTAACAATAAACCTAAACCTAACAATAACCCTAAACCTTTTCCTAAAACTTACCCTAACCATAACCCTCACCCTAACCCAAACCATCACCCTCAAACTTACTCTCACCCTAACACTAACCCTAATCCTAACACTAACCCTCACACCAACCCAAAACCTAACCCTAACCCTAAACGTCAGCTTAACCCTAACCCTCACCCTCAACCTAGCCGTCAACCTAACCCTAACCCTCATCCTCACTGTAAACCTCACACTAAACCTAACACTAATCCTCAATCTATCCCTCACCCTCACCCTAACCCTAACACTAACCCTAACCCTCACACTCACCTTAGCCCATAACCAAACCCTAAGCCTAAGCCTAACCCTCACCCTAACCCTCACTCTAACCCTAACCCAAACACTCACCTTAACTATAACCCTCACCCTTAACCTCACCCTAACTCTAATCCTAAAACTAACCCTAACCCTCCCCTTAATTCTCACCCTAACCCTAACCTTAACACGAACACGAAACCTAACTCTCAACATAAACCTCACCCTAAACCTAACTCTACTCTAAACCTCACCCTCACCCTAAACATAACTCTAACACTAATCCAAACCCTAAAACTCACCGTAACCCTAAATCTAAACCTCAATGTAACCTTCACACTAACCCTTACCCTAACCTTAAACCTAACCCTCACCCTAACCCTAATCCTCACTCTTAAATTCACCCTAACCCTAACCCTAAGCCTAACCCTAAAACTAACCCTAACCCACACACTCACCCTCAACCTAACCCTAACCCAAACCTTCAACCTGACCCTAACGCTCACCCTCAACCTCATCCTTAGCCTAACCCGATGCCTAACCCTAAACCTAACCCTAACCCACACACTCACCCTCACCATAACCCTAATCCTAACCCTAAACCTAACCCTAACCCTAACCCTCAACCTCACCCTACACTTCACCCTAACACTAATCCTAACCCTAACCCAAACTCAAACCATAACCCTAAACCTAAACCTCACCCTAAACCTAAACCTAACCCTCACCATCACTGTAAGGGTAACCCTAACCCTAACCCTAACAATAACTGTAATCCTTACCCTAACCCTAAACCTAACCCTAAAACTTACCCTTATCTTAACCCTCAGCCTCATACTAATCTTCACCTTTACACTTACCATCACCCTAACGCTAACCCTCACCCTAAACTTAACCCTCATCCTAACCCTCACCCTAACCGTAACCCTAACCATCACCCTAAACATATCCCTCACCCTCAACCTCACCCTCAGACTAACCCTAAGCCTAAGCCTAAACCTAACCCTAACCCTAAATCTCACCTTAGCCCTCACCCTAACCATAATCCTAACCCTAACCCTCACCCTAACCCTAACCCTAACCCTACCCATAAACCCATCCCTAACCCTAACGCTAACCCTCACCCGCACACTCACCCTCACCGTAACTCTGACCCTAACCCTATCAATAACACTAACCCTAACCTGAACCATCACCCTAACTCTAACCCTAACCCTCACCTTCATGCTCGGACTAAGCCTAAACCTAAGCCTAAGCCTAAGCCTAACCCTAACCATCACCCTAACCCTACCCTAACACAAACCCTAACTCTAATTCTAAACCTCACTCTCACCCTAACACTAATTCTAACCCTAACCCTAAACCAAAACTTCATCCAAACTCTAACCCTAACACTCACCCTCACCCTCAGCCTAAACCTAAGCCTAACATTAACCATAACATTAACCCTAACCCTAACCCTCAAACTCACCCTCACCCTAAACCTAACTCTACCCCTAAACCTCACCATCACCCTAACCCTAAACCTAACACTAAACCTCACCCTAAACCTAACCCTAACCCTCACCCTAAACCTAAACCTCACACTCACCCTCACGCTCAGCCTAAACCTAAGGCTAACCCTAACCCTAACCCTAACACTCACAGTCACCCTAACCCTAATCCTAAACCTAACCCTAGCCCTAACCCTCATCCTCACCCTAACCCTCACGGTAACACTAACAGTAAAACTAAAACTAACCCTCACACTCAGCCTCACCCTAACCATAATTAGAACACTAAACCTCACCCATACCCTAACCCTAACATTAACCCTAATACTAACCCTAACCCTAACCCACCCAAAATCTCACCCTAACCCTAACACTAACCCTAACCCTAAAACAACCTAACCATGACCCTAACCCTAACTCTATTCCTAAAGCTTACCCTCACCCTAACCCTCACTCTAACCCTAACCCAAACACTAAACCTCACCCTAACTCTAACCCTAAACCTCACACTCATCCTCACAGTAACCGTAAGCCTAAAAATAACCCTAACAATAACCCTAAAGCTAATGCTAACCCTCACCCTAACCAGAACCCTCACCCTAACCCAAAACCTCACCCTAACACTTACCCTCACCCTAACCCTAACCCTAACCCTAACACTAACACTAACCCTCACATTAACCCTAAGCCTAAACCTAACCCTCACCCTCTCCCTAACCCTAACACTAACCCTATTTCTAACCCTTAACCTAACCCTCCCCCTAACCCTATATCTAACCCTAAACCTCACACTAATCCTAACCATAAGCCTAAGCCTAAACCTAACTCTAAATGTAACCCTAATCCTCATCCTCACCCTCACCCTATCCCAAACACTAACCCTAACCAACACCCTCACCCTCAGCCTAACCCTAAGCCTAACCTTAAACCTAACCCTAACCATCACCTTAACCATATCCCTAAGCCTAACCCTGAACCAAACCCTAATCCTCATCCTCCCTCTCACCCTAACCCAAACCCTAACCCTCACCCTAAACCTAAGCCTAACATTAACCCTAACCCTCATATTAACTCTCAGCCTAGCCCTCACGCTAACCCTAATCCTAACCCTAAACCTTACCCTGAACCTCAGCCTAACCCTCACCCTCACTCTAACCATAACACTAACACTATTCCTAACCGTTAATCTAACCCTCCCCCTAACCTTATATCTAACCCGAAACCTCACGATAACCCTACCCCTATGCCTAAGCCTAACCCTAACGCTGACCCTCACCCTAACCCTAGCCCTAACACTAACCCTAAACCTCACTCTCACCCTCAGCCTCACCCTAAACCTAACTCTAAACCGAAACCTCCCCCTCAACCTAACCCTAACCTTCACGCTCATCGAAAACGTAACCTTAACCCTAACACTAACCCTAACAATAAACCTAACCCTAACCCTCAATCTAACCATAACCCACACCCTAACCCTAAACCTCACCCTAACACTTACCCTCACCCTAACACTAACCTTCACACTAACCATAACCCTCACCCTAAACCTAAACCTCACCCTAACCCTAATCCTCACCCTCACCCTAGCCCTCACCCTAACCCTGATTCTAATCCTCATCCTCACCCTAACCCTAACCCTCATCCTCACACTAAGCCTCACCCTAACCCTAACTCTAATCCTCAATCTAACCCTCACCCTAACCCTAACCCTAACCCTTACCATAACCCTACACTTAACCCTAACCCACACCCTTAACTTAAACCTCATCCTCAGCCTAAACCTCACGTTTAACCTTACAATCATCCTCAACCTAACCCTCCCCCTAACCCTAAAACTCATCCTAACCCTCACCCTAACTGGAAAACTAAACATCACCCTAACACTAACCCTCACCCTCAACCACAAGCTCAGGCTAAACCTAAGCCTAAGCCTAACCCTTACCTTAAACCTCACCCTCTCCCTAGCTCTCACCCTAACCCTAATCCTAACCCTAACCCTCATCCTAACCCTCACCCTAACCCTAAACCTAACCATTACCCTAACCCTAATCCTCATGCCCACACTCACCCTCTCAGCCTAACCCTAAGCTGAAACCTAACCCTAACACTCACACTCACCCTCAACCTAACCCTAATCCTAAACCTAAAACTACCCCTAATGCTTAACCTCAACCTAACCCTCACCCTAACCTTAACCCTAACACTAACCCTAAACCTAAACCACAAACTAAGCCTCTCCCTAAAACTAAATCTAACCATAAACCTCACCCTCACCCTAACCCTAATCCTACCCCTAACCCTAAACCTCACCCTAACCCTAACCCTCACCCTCACCCTCACCCTCACTTTAACTCTAACTCTAAGCCTAACAGTAACACTAATCCTAAACCTCAACCTAACCCTAAGCCTAATCCTAACACACACCCTCACCCTAACCCTAATCCTAACCATGACCCTAACCCTCACCCTCAACATAACCTTAACCCTCATCAAAACCCTCACCCTAACCCCAAATCTCACCCTAGCACTAACCCTAACCCTCAGCCTCACCCTAGCCCTCACCAGAACACTAATCCTAACCCTAAGTCTACTCCTAACCATAAACCTAACACTAACCCACACCATAACCCTAAACCTAATCCTAACCCTCAAACTAATCCTAACCCTCACACTCACCGTAACCCTAACCCTAACCCTCACCCAAACCCTAAACTTAACCCGAACCCTAACTCTCACCCTCACCCTAACCCTAAACCTCATCCTAACCCTCACCCTCACCCTCAACCTCATCCTCAGCCTAACCCTAAGCCTAAACCTAACCCTAACCCTCACATTTGTCCTAACCCTTACCCTAATCCTAATCCTAACCCTAAGCCTAACCCTCACCCTAATCCTCACCCTAAACCTCACCCTAACACTTACCCTCACCCTAACACTAACCTTCACACTAACCATAACCCTCACCCTAAACCTAAACCTCACCCTAACCCTAATCCTCACCCTCACCCTAGCCCTCACCCTAACCCTGATTCTAATCCTCATCCTCACCCTAACCCTAACCCTCATCCTCACACTAAGCCTCACCCTAACCCTAACTCTAATCCTCAATCTAACCCTCACCCTAACCCTAACCCTAACCCTTACCATAACCCTACACTTAACCCTAACCCACACCCTTAACTTAAACCTCATCCTCAGCCTAAACCTCACGTTTAACCTTACAATCATCCTCAACCTAACCCTCCCCCTAACCCTAAAACTCATCCTAACCCTCACCCTAACTGGAAAACTAAACATCACCCTAACACTAACCCTCACCATCAACCACAAGCTCAGGCTAAACCTAAGCCTAAGCCTAACCCTTACCTTAAACCTCACCCTCTCCCTAGCTCTCACCCTAACCCTAATCCTAACCCTAACCCTCATCCTAACCCTCACCCTAACCCTAAACCTAACCATTACCCTAACCCTAATCCTCATGCCCACACTCACCCTCTCAGCCTAACCCTAAGCTGAAACCTAACCCTAACACTCACACTCACCCTCAACCTAACCCTAATCCTAAACCTAAAACTACCCCTAATGCTTAACCTCAACCTAACCCTCACCCTAACCTTAACCCTAACACTAACCCTAAACCTAAACCACAAACTAAGCCTCTCCCTAAAACTAAATCTAACCATAAAACTCACCCTCACCCTAACCCTAATCCTACCCCTAACCCTAAACCTCACCCTAACCCTAACCCTCACCCTCACCCTCACCCTCACTTTAACTCTAACTCTAAGCCTAACAGTAACACTAATCCTAAACCTCAACCTAACCCTAAGCCTAATCCTAACACACACCCTCACCCTAACCCTAATCCTAACCATGACCCTAACCCTCACCCTCAACATAACCTTAACCCTCATCAAAACCCTCACCCTAACCCCAAATCTCACCCTAGCACTAACCCTAACCCTCAGCCTCACCCTAGCCCTCACCAGAACACTAATCCTAACCCTAAGTCTACTCCTAACCATAAACCTAACACTAACCCACACCATAACCCTAAACCTAATCCTAACCCTCAAACTAATCCTAACCCTCACACTCACCGTAACCCTAACCCTAACCCTCACCCAAACCCTAAACTTAACCCGAACCCTAACTCTCACCCTCACCCTAACCCTAAACCTCATCCTAACCCTCACCCTCACCCTCAACCTCATCCTCAGCCTAACCCTAAGCCTAAACCTAACCCTAATCCTCACCCTAAACCTCACCCTAACACTTACCCTCACCCTAACACTAACCTTCACACTAACCATAACCCTCACCCTAAACCTAAACCTCACCCTAACCCTAATCCTCACCCTCACCCTAGCCCTCACCCTAACCCTGATTCTAATCCTCATCCTCACCCTAACCCTAACCCTCATCCTCACACTAAGCCTCACCCTAACCCTAACTCTAATCCTCAATCTAACCCTCACCCTAACCCTAACCCTAACCCTTACCATAACCCTACACTTAACCCTAACCCACACCCTTAACTTAAACCTCATCCTCAGCCTAAACCTCACGTTTAACCTTACAATCATCCTCAACCTAACCCTCCCCCTAACCCTAAAACTCATCCTAACCCTCACCCTAACTGGAAAACTAAACATCACCCTAACACTAACCCTCACCATCAACCACAAGCTCAGGCTAAACCTAAGCCTAAGCCTAACCCTTACCTTAAACCTCACCCTCTCCCTAGCTCTCACCCTAACCCTAATCCTAACCCTAACCCTCATCCTAACCCTCACCCTAACCCTAAACCTAACCATTACCCTAACCCTAATCCTCATGCCCACACTCACCCTCTCAGCCTAACCCTAAGCTGAAACCTAACCCTAACACTCACACTCACCCTCAACCTAACCCTAATCCTAAACCTAAAACTACCCCTAATGCTTAACCTCAACCTAACCCTCACCCTAACCTTAACCCTAACACTAACCCTAAACCTAAACCACAAACTAAGCCTCTCCCTAAAACTAAATCTAACCATAAAACTCACCCTCACCCTAACCCTAATCCTACCCCTAACCCTAAACCTCACCCTAACCCTAACCCTCACCCTCACCCTCACCCTCACTTTAACTCTAACTCTAAGCCTAACAGTAACACTAATCCTAAACCTCAACCTAACCCTAAGCCTAATCCTAACACACACCCTCACCCTAACCCTAATCCTAACCATGACCCTAACCCTCACCCTCAACATAACCTTAACCCTCATCAAAACCCTCACCCTAACCCCAAATCTCACCCTAGCACTAACCCTAACCCTCAGCCTCACCCTAGCCCTCACCAGAACACTAATCCTAACCCTAAGTCTACTCCTAACCATAAACCTAACACTAACCCACACCATAACCCTAAACCTAATCCTAACCCTCAAACTAATCCTAACCCTCACACTCACCGTAACCCTAACCCTAACCCTCACCCAAACCCTAAACTTAACCCGAACCCTAACTCTCACCCTCACCCTAACCCTAAACCTCATCCTAACCCTCACCCTCACCCTCAACCTCATCCTCAGCCTAACCCTAAGCCTAAACCTAACCCTAACCCTCACATTTGTCCTAACCCTTACCCTAATCCTAATCCTAACCCTAAGCCTAACCCTCACCCTCACCCTAATCCTCACCCTAAACCTAACTCTAACACTAACCCTAACCATAACCCTCACAATCAGCCTCAACCTTAGCCTAAATCTAACCCTAAACCTCACCCTCACCCTAAACCTAACCATAACCCTAATCCTAAAACTCACAAAAATCCTAACCCTAAACCTCACCCTCTACCTAGCCCTCACCCTAACCCTAATCCTAAACCTAACCCTCATCCTAACCCTCACCATAACACTAACCCTAACCCTCACAATCACCATCACCCTAACCCTAACCCTAACCCTAATGCTCAACCTAACTC
This sequence comes from Dipodomys merriami, assembly GCF_024711535.1. NCBI lineage: Eukaryota > Metazoa > Chordata > Mammalia > Rodentia > Heteromyidae > Dipodomys > Dipodomys merriami. The sequence goes on from NW_027206021.1 coordinate 505,741, forward strand.
TAACCCTCACCCTCACCATAACCTTTAACCTAACCCTCACCCTAACCCTAAATTTAACCCGAACCCTAACTCTCACCCTAACCCTAAACCTAACCCTCACCCTAACCCTAACCCTCACCCTAACACTCACCTTCAGCCTAAGCCGAAGCCTAATCCTAACCCTAACCCTCACACTCACCCTAAGCTTAACCCTAAACCTAATCTTAAAACTAAGCCTAACCCTCACCCACACACTAACCCACAACCTATCCCTAACTCTAAGACTAACCCTAAGCCCAACGCTCACAATCACCCTCAACCTAACCATAACTGCAACCCTAAACCTCACCCTAACCCTAATGTTAACCCTAAACCTAACCTTAACCCTAAACCTCACCCTCAACCTCAACCTCAGCCTAACCCTAAACCTAACCCTAACACGAACACTCACCCTCACCCTAACCCTAATCCTATCCCTATCCCTAAACCTAACCCTCCCCTAAACTCTCACCCTAACCCTAATCCTAAACCTAACCCTAACCCTTAACCTCAACTGAACCCTCACCCTAACCTTAACCCTAACACTAACCCTAACCCTTCCAGAAACTAACACTGCCCCTAACCCTAAATCTAAACCTAAGCCTCACCCTCACCCTAACCCTAATCCTAACCCTAAACCTAACCCTCATTCTTACCCTCAGTGTAACTCTATCCATAACCCTAACAATTACACTAAACCTAATCCTAAACCTAACGCTAACCCTAACCCTAACCCTATTTCAAACACTCACCCTCACCCTAGCCATAATCCTAACCCTAACCATCACTGGAACCCTAACCCTCACCCTCACTGTAACACTAAACCTCATCCAAACCCTCACCCTTACCCTAACCCTAACATTTAACCTCACCCTAACACTAACCCTAAACCTCACCCTCACCCTAGCCCTCACCTTAACCTTAATCCTCATCCTAACCCTCACCCTAACCCTAACCCTAACCCTCACCCTAACCCTAAACCTAACTCAAACCCTCCAGCTAACCCTAACCCTCATGTTCACCGTAACCCTAAAATAACCCTCACGCTAACCCTAAACTTATCCCGAACCCTATCACTCACCCTAAACCTAACCCTAACACACATCCTAACCCTAACCTTCACTCTCACCCTCAGCATAACCCTAAGCCTAACCATAACCCTAAGCCTCACACGCAACCTAAACCTTACCCTAATCTTAATCCTAACCCTAAGCTTAACCCTCACTCTCACCCTAACCCTAAATTTAACACTAACCCTAACCCTGACCCTCACAATCAGCCTCACCCTAACACTAACTCTAAACCTAAACCTCAACCTCACATTAACACTAACCCTAACCCTAAGCAAAACCTCACCGTAACCCTAACCCTAAACCTCACCCTCACGCTAGCACTTACCCTAACCCTAATCCTAACCCTAAACCTAATCCTAACCCTCACCCTAACAATAAACCTAAGCCTAATCCTCACCCTCAGGGTAAACCTTACCTTAAAACTCACCCTGACCCTAAACTTTAATTGAACCCTATCTCTCACACTAACCCTAACCCTAACCCTCACCCTAACCCTAACCCTCAACTTCAACCAAACCCTCAGCCTAAGAATAAGCCTAACAGTAACTGTAACCCTAACACTTACACTCAGCCTAACGTTAAGCCTAATCCTAATCCTAAACCTAACCCTAAGCCTCACCCTCACCCTAACTCTCACCTTAACCCTAACCCTAACCCTAACCCTCACCCTCAGCCTCATCCTAACCCTAACTCTAACCCTAAATCTCAACCTCACCCTAACCCTAACCCTAAACCTAACCCTAAACCTCACCCTAAACCTAATCCTAAACCTCACCCTAATCCTAGCCCTCACCCTAACCCTAAACTTAACCCTAACCCTCATCCTAACCCTCCCCCTAACCCTAACCTTAACTCTCACCCTAACCCTAAACCTCACCCTCAACCTCACCCTCAGCCTAACCCTAAGCCTAACCCTAAACATAACCCTAAAACACACACTCACCCTTACCCTAACCCTAATCCTAAACCTATCCTTAACCCAAACGCTTCCCCTAAATCTCACCCTATCCCTAACCCTAACACTAACCCTAACCCTAACCTTCAACCTAACCCTCATTCTAACCCTATCTCTTACCCTAAACCTCACCCTCAGCCTAAACCTAACAATAAACCTAACCCAAACACTAAACCTCAACCTAACCCTAACCTTAACCTTCACCCTCAACATAACAGAAAACCTAAACCTAACCCTAACAATAATTCTAACCCTAATCCTAAACCTCACTCTAACCATAACACTCACCCTAACCCAAAACCTCACCCTAAACCTTACCCTCACCCTAACACTAACCCTAACACTAAACCTCACACTAACCCTAACCATAACCCTAACGCTAAAACTCAACCTAAACCTCAACCTCACCCTAACACTAACCCTAACACTAAACCTCACCCTAACCCTCCCCCTAACCCTAAATCTAAACCTAAACCTCACGCTCACCTTCACCCTAACCCTAAACCTAAACCTCACCCTAACCATAACCCTCACCCTAACCATAACCCTCAACATAACACTTCCGCTCACCCTAACACTAACCCTAAACCTAACACTCACCCACACACTAACTCTAACCCTCAACCTCATCTTAACCCTCACCCTAATCCTAACACTAACCCTAACCCTCACCCTCACCCTAGCCCTCACCCTAACCCTAATTCTAACCTTCATGCTCACCCTAACCCTAACCCTCATCCTCACCCTAAACCTCACACTAACCCTAACCCTAATCCTCAATCTAACCCTCACCATAACCCTAACCCTAAACCTTACCCTAACCCTAAATCTATCCCTAACACTCACCCTTATTTTAACCCTCAGCCTCAGCCTAAACCTCACTTTTACCCTTACCATCATCCTCACCCTAACCCTCCCCCTAAACCTAAACCTCATCCTAACCCTCACCCTAACCGTAAACCAAAATATCACCCTAACCTTAAACTTCACCATCAACCTCACCCTCAGCCTAACCCTAAGCCTAAGCCTAAGCCTAACCCTCACACTCACCCTCACCCTAACCCTAATCCTAACCCTAACCCTAAACCTAACCCTTAACCTCAACCTAACCCTCACCCTAACCTTAACCCTAACACTAACCCTAACCCTAAAACATGAACTAACCCTCCCCCTAACCCTGAATCTAAGCCTAAACCTCACCCTCAACCTAACCCTAATCCTAACCCTAACCCTAAACCTCACCCTAAACCTAACACTAACCCTCCCCCTCCCCCTCCCCCTCCCCCTCACTGTAACTCTAACCCTAACACTAACAATAACACTAACTCTAACCCTAACGCTCACCCTAACACTAACCCTATCCCTAAACGTCAACCTAACCCTCACCCTCACCCAATCCCTAATACTAAACCTAACACTAACCCTCACCCTAACCCTCCACCTATCCCTAACTCTAACCATAAAACTTACCCTCACCCTACCCTAAATCTAACCATAAACCTCACCATAAACCTCACCCTACCCTCATCCTCACCCTCACCCTCAACCTCAACCTCACTGTAACTCTAAACCAAACCTTAAAAATAAGACTCACAATAATCCTAAACCTAACCCTAACCCTAACCATAACCATAACCCAAACCCTGAGCCTCACACTTCCCGCAAACTTAACCCTAACCATACCATACATTAACAATAACCCTAACCATAATTCTAACCCTAACCCTAACCCTAACCCTCACCCTAACCCTAAGCCTAACCCTTACCCTACTCTTCACCCTAACACTAATCCTAACATTAACCCTCATCCTAACCCACAGCCTAACTTTAAACCTAACCCTCACCCTAACTCTAACCCTCTTAACTTCACCCTTTGCCTAACCCTAAGCCTAATCCTAAACCCCACCCTAATCCACACACTCACCCTCAACCTAACCCTAACCCTAACCCTCACCCTAACACTAACCCTCACCCTCAACCTCACCCTGAGCCTAACCCTAACCCTAACCCTAACCCACACACTCACCCTCACCATAACCCTAATCCTAACCCTAACCCTAACCCTAACCCTAAAACTCACCCTCACCCTAGCCTTCACCCTAACACTAATCCTAAACCTAACCCAAACTCTAACCATAACCCTAACCCTAAACCTCACCCTAAACCTAACCCTAACTCTCACCCTCACTGTAAGTGTAAACCTAACCCTAAACGTAACAATAACTGTAACCCTTACGCTAACCCTCACCCTAAAGCTAACACTTACCCTTAACTTAAACCTCGGCCTCAGCCTAATCATCACCTTTACACTTACCATCACCCTACGCTAACCCTCACCCTAACTCTAACACTCATCCTAACCCTCACCCTAATCGTAACCCTAACCATCACCCTAACCCTATCCCTGATCCTCAACCTCACCCTCAGACTAACCCTAAGAATAAGCCTAAATCTAAACCTAATCCTCAAACTCACCCTAGCCCTCACCCTAAACATAGTCCTAAATCTAACCCTCAACCTAACCCTAAACCTAACCCTCACCCACACCCTCATCCTCACCGTAACTCTAACCCTAACCCTATCAATAACACTAACCCTAACCCGAACCATCACCCTAACCTTAACCCTAACCCTCACCCTCATGCTCAGACTAAGCCTAAGACTAAGCCTAAGCCTAACCCTAACCCTCACCCTAACCCTCAACCTTACACTAACCCTAACTCTAACCCTAAACCTCACTCTCACCCTAACACTAATTCTAAACCTAATCCTAAACCTAAATCTCATCCTAACCCTAACCTAACACTCACCCTCAGCCTCAGCTGAAACGTAAGCCTAACATTAACCCTAACCCTAACCCTTACACTCACCCTCACCCTAAACCTAACTCTACCCCTAAACCTCACCCTCACCCTAACCCTAAACCTAACACTAAACCTCACCCTAACCCTAAAGCTAACCCTCACACTAAACCTAACCCTCACCCTCACCCTCACGCTCAGCCTAAACCTAAGGCTAAGCCTAACCCTAACCCTAATACTCACACTCATCCTAACCCTAACCCTAATCCTAATCCTAACCCTAGCCCTAACCCTCATCCTCACCCTAACACTCACCGTAACCCTAACATAAACCTAAAATTAACCCTCACACTCAGCCTCACACTAACCCTAATTCTAACACTGAACCGCACCCAGACCCTAACCCTAATGCTAACCCTAAACATAACCCTAACCATAACCCCCCCAACTCTCACCCTAACCCTAACACTAACCCTAACCCTAAACCTCAACCTAACCTCACCCTAACCCTAACTCTATCCCTAAATCTCACCCTCACCCTAACCCTCACTCTAACCCTAACCCAAACACTAAACCTCACCCTAACCCTAACCCCAAAACTCAAACTCACCCTCACATTAATCGTAACCCTAAACCTAACCCTAACAATAACCCTAAAGCTAATCCTAACCCTCACCCTAACCATAACCCTCAGCCAAAACCAAACCCTCAACCTTAAACTTACCCTCACCCTAACACTAACCCTAACATTAACACTAACCCTCACACTAACCCTAACCCTAAACCTAAACTTAAACCTCAATCTAAACCTCACCCTCACCCTAACCCTAACACTAACCCTATTCCTAACCCTTACCCTAGACCTTCTGCTAAACCTATATCTAAACCTAAACCTCACGCTAACCCTAAGCCCAAGGGTAAGCCTAACCCTAACCCTAACCCTAAAAGTAACCCTAATCCTCAGCCTCACCCTTACCCTAACCCAAACCCTAACCCTAACCAACACCCTCACCCTCAGCGTAACCCTAAACCTAACCCTAAACCTAAACCTAACCATCACCTTAAACCTAACACTAACCCTAACCCTAACCCTTAACCAAACCCTAATCCTCAGCCTCCCTCTCACCCTAACCCAAACACTAAATCTAACCCTCACACTCACACTTAACCTAAACCTAATCCTCAACCTAACCCTATCCCTAAACCTAACCCTCACATTAACCTTCAGCCTAGCCCTCACCCTCACCCTAATCCTAATCCTAAAACTTATGCTAACCCTCAGGTAAACCCTAACCCTAACCCTCACCCTAACCCTAAACCTCAACGTAAGCCTCAACCTAACCCTAACTCTATAGCTAACCTTAACCCTCACCCTCACTGTCACCGTAACTGTAACCCAAAACCTAAGCCTAAAAATAACCCTAACCCTCACCCTCACCCTAACACTAATCATAAACCTAAAACTACCCCTAACCCTTAACGTCAACCTAATGCTCACCCTAACCTTAACGCTAACACTAACCCTAGCCCTAACCCACGAAATAACCCTCCCCCAACTCTAAATATAACCATAAACCTGACACTCACCCTAACCCTAATCCTAACCCTAACCCTAAACCTCACCCTAACACTAACCCTAAGCCTCACCCTCACCCTCACCCTCAATTTAACTCTAACTCTAACCCTAACAATAACACTAATCCCAAACCTAAATCTAACCCTAAGCCTAACCCTAACCCTAATCCTAAAACACACCCTCACCCTAACCCTAATCCTAACCATTACCCTAACCCTCACCATCACCATAACCTTAACCCTCATCCAAACAATCACCCTAACCCTAATCTTAACCTTAATTCTCCTCCTAACCCTCAACCTAAACCTAACACTAACCCTGAACCTAACCCTCAAAATCAGCTTCAACCTAACCCTAACTCAAGCCCTAAACCTCACCCTCACCCTAAACCTAACCATAACCCTAACCCTAAAACTCACCACAACCCTAACCCTAAAGCTCACTCTCCCCCTAGCCCTCACCCTAACAATAATCCCAACCCTAAGCCTCATCCTAAACCTCATCCTATCACTAACCCTAACCCTCATCCTTACCATCACCCTAAGCCTAACCCAAACTCTCAAACTAACTCTAAACCTCACCCTCACCATAACGCTTACCCTAACCCTTACCCTAACCCTAAATTTAACCCGAACCCTAACGCTCACCCTAAACCTAACCCTAACCCTCAGCCTAACCCTAATCCTCACCATCACCCTCAGCCTCAGCCCAAGCCTAAGCCTAATCCTAACCTTAACCCTAACCCTCACACTCACCCTAAGCCTAACCCTAATCCTAATCCAAACCCTAAGCCTAAACCGACACTCAACCTAAACCTAACACTAACCCTAACCCTAACCCTAACCCTTGCCTAATCCTCAACCCCAACCTCACCCTCAACCTAACCCTAAGCCTAACCCTAACACTAACCCTAACCCTCATCATAACCCAAACCCTAACCTTAACCATAACCCTAACCGAAACACTAAACCTAACCCCAAACCTAAACCTAACCCTTACCCTAACCATAACCCTAATCCTCAACCTCAATGTCACCGTAACCCAAACAATAACCCTAACCCTCACCCTAACCCTAAGCCTAACCCTAACTCTAACCCTCACACTCACCCTCACCCGAACCCTAATCCTAAACCTAAACCTATCCCTAAACCTAACCCTCACATTAACCCTCACACTAGCCCTCAAACTGACCCGAATCCTAACCCTAAACCTCACCCTAACCCTAACCTTAACCCTCACACTAACCCTAACCATGAACCTAAACCTCACCCTAACCCTAAACTGAATCCTCACCCTCACCCTTACTCTCAACTTAACTCTAACCCTAAACATAACAATAACCCTAAACCTAAACCTAACCCTAACCAACAAACTCACCGTAACTCTAAACCTAAACATAACACTAAAACTCACCCTAATCCTCAACCTCACCTTCACCCTAACTCAAACCCTAATCCTCACCCAAACCCTCACCCTCAGCCTAACCCTAAGCCTAAACCAAACCCTAACCCTAACCATCACCTTAACCCTAACCCTAACCCAAACCCTAACCCTGAGCCAAAACCTAATCCTCAGCTTCACCCTCACCCTAACCCAAACCCTAACCCTAACCCTCACCCTAACCCTAAACCTAACCCTAAACCTAACCCTCACACTCACCCTCACCATAACCATAATATTAAACCTAACCCTATCCCTAAACCTATCCTTCACATTAACCCTCAGCATAGCCCTCATGCTAACCATAAACCTTATCCTAACCCTCACCCTAACCCTACCCCTAAACCTCACCCTCACCTTCAGCCTCACTTTAACTCTAACTCGAACCCTAACAATAACACTAATCCTAAACCTAAACGTAACCCTAACCCTAAACCTAAACCTAATCCTACCACACACCCTCACCCTAACCCTAATCCTAACCATAGCACTAACCCTCACCCTAAACCTCACACTAACCCTAACACTAATCCTCAATCTAACCCTTACCCTCACCCTACACCCTAACCCTCACCCTTACCCTAACACTAACCCTAACCATAACCATAATCATAACCCTCAACCTCAGCCTCACATTCAAAGCAAACATAACCCAAACCAAAACACTAACAATAACCCTAACCCTCACCCTAATCCTAATCCTACCCCTACCCCTAAACCTCACCCTAGCCCACACCCTAAACCTAAGCCTAAGCCTAGCCCTCACCCTAACTCTCACTCTAACCCTAACCCCAAACCTCAACCGAAACCTAAACCTGAACCTCACCCTCAGCCTAACTCTAATCCTAACCTGAACCCTAACCTTAACCCTCACACACACAGTCACCTTAACCCTAGACCTAAATCTAACCTTAACCCTAACCCTCACCCTCACCCAAAACCTCACCCTAACCCTAAACATAACCCTCACCCTCAGCCTCACATTCATAGCAAACTTAACCCAAACCATAACACTAACAATAACCCTAACCCTCACCCTCAACCTAACCCTAACCCTAAACCTAAACCTAAACCTAACCCTAACCCTAACCCTAAACCTAAACCTGACCCTAACCCTTATCCTAACCCTCACCCTCACCCTCACAGTAACCATAAACCTAACCCTAACCCTTACAATAACCCTAACCCTAACCCTATACCTCATCCTAACCATATCCTTCACCCTAACCCTAACCCACACCCTAAAGCTTATCCTCACCTTAACCCTAACCCTCACACTCACCCTAAACCTCACCCTAATCCTAATCCTAACCCTAAGCCTAACCCTCACCCTCACCCTAACCCTCACCCTAAACCTAACTCTAACACTAACTCTAACCCTAAACCTCCCCCTCCCCCCACCATAACCCTAACCCTAACCCTAAACATCACCCAAACCCTAACCCTAAACCTCACCCTCACCCTAGCCCTCACCCTAATCCTAATCCTAACACTAAACCTCACTCTAACCCTAACATTAATCTTAAACCTAACCCTAAACCTAACCCTCACCCTCACCCTAACACTCACCCTAACACTAACCCTCACCCTCACTCTCATCCTAACAATAACTGTAACCCTAAACCCCACCCTCATCCTAATACTCACCCTAAACCTAAACCTCCCCCCTACCCTAAACCTAAACCTCACCCTCAACCTAGCACTCACCCTAACCCTAATCCTAACCCTAACCCTCACCCTAATGCTAATGCTCACACTCAACCTCACACTCAGCGTAACCCTAAGCCTAACCCTAAACCTAACCCTAACACAAATATTCACCCTCACCTTTACTCTAATCCTAACCCTAAACCTAAGCCTCCCCCTAATTCTCACCCTAACCCTAACCCTAACACTAACACTACCCCTAACCCTCAACCTAACCCTCACCCTAACCCTAAACTTCACCCTCACCCTAAACCTAACTCTAACACTAACCCAAACCCTAAACTTCACCATAAAACTAACCCTCACCCTCACCCTCAGCCTAAAACTAAACCTGACCCTTACAATAACCCTAACACTAATCCTAACCCTCACCCTAACCATAAAGATCACCCTAACCCCAAACCTCACCTAACACTTACCCTCACCCTAAAACTAAGCCTAACCCTAACACTAACCCTCACACTAACCCTAACCCTAAGCCTAACCCTAAACCTCACCGTAACCCTAACCCTAACCCTAAAGAGAATTAACCCTAACCCTAAGTCTAACCCTAATCCTCAGCCTCACCCTAACCCTAACCGAAACACTAACCCTAAACCTCACCCTAACCCTAAGCCTATATCTAACCCTAAACCTCACCCTCAGCCTAACCCTAACCCTGACCCTAACCCTAAACCCCAACCTATCCCTAACCCGCACCATCAACCTCAACATAACTCTAACCCAAACCCTAACCCTAACCCTAACCATCACTTTAACCCTAATCCTCACCCCCATCCTCAGCCTCAGCCTAACCCTAAGCCTAACCATAACTCTCAGACTAACCCTCACAGAAACCCTAACCCTAACACTAACCCTAACCCTAAACCTAACCCTAACCCTAAACCTAACCCTCATTATCAGCTTCACCCCCACCCTAACCTAAACTCTAACCCGAACACTCACCCTAACCCTAAGCCCAACCCTAACCGTAACACTAATCCTAACACTAACCCTCACACTAACCCTCACCCTAATGCTAATTCTAAACCTAAACCTCACCCTCACACTAACCCTAACCCTCACCTTCACCCTCACCCTCTGCCTAATATTAAACCTAAACCTAACCCTAACCCTAACCCTAACAAGAAGAGTAACCCTCACCCTAACCGTCACCCTAACCCTAACCCTAACACTCACACTCACCATACCCATAACCAAACCCTAAGCCTAAGCCTAACCCTCACCCTAACCCTCACTCTAATCCTAACCCCAACACTCACCTTAACCATAACCCTCACCCTCACCCTAACTCTATTCCTAACCCTAACCCTAACTCTAACCCTCCCCTTAACTCGCACCCTAACGCTAACCTTAACAGTAACACTAACCCTAACCCTCAACCTAACCCTCACCCTAATCCTAACTCTAACCTAAACCTCACCCTGACCCTAAACCCAACTCTAACATTAACCCAAACCCTAAACCTCACTCTAACCATAACCCTAACCCTAATCCTCACCCTCACCGTAACCGCAACCCTAAACCTAACAATAAGAATAAACTTAACCGTATTCCTAACCCTCAACCTAACACTTACCCTCACCCTAACACTAACCCTAAACTTCAGCCTAACCCTCTCCCTAACCCTATATGTAACCCTCAACCTCACACTCACCCTAAACCTAACCCTATACCCCACATTAACCCTAACCCTAACAATCACCCTTGTGCTCGGCCTAAGCCTAAGCCTAAGACTAAGACAAACACTAACCCTAAACATCACCCTAACCCCAACAATAAAACTAAACCTAACTCTAACCCTAAACCTCACCCTCACCCTAACCCTAATTCTAAACCTAACCCTAAACCTAAACCTCATCCTAACCCTAACCCTCACCCTCACCCTCACCCTCACCCTCACCGTAACTGTAACCCTAACCCTAACCCTAACAATAACCCTAACCCTAACCCTAACAGTCATAATAAGCATAACCTTCACCGTAACCCTAACCCTCACTGTAACCCTAACCCTCACCCTAACACTTACCCTCACCCTAACACTAACACTCACCCTAACACTAACCCTCACACTAACCCTAACCATCACCCTAACCCTAAACTTCACCCTAACCCTAACCCTCAACCTCAACCTAGCTCTCAACCTAACCCTAACCCTCATCCTCACCCTAAACTTCACACTAACCCTAACAGTAATCCTCAATCTCAACCTCACCATCACCCTAACCCTAACACTCACCCTTACCGTAAACCTCACCCTCAGCCTAACACTCGCCTTTACCCTTACCATCACCCTCACACTAACCCTCAACATAAAACTAATCCTCATCATAACCCTAACCCTAACGGTAACCCCAACCATCACCCTAACCCTAACCCTCACCCTCACCCTCAGCCTCAGCCTAAACCTAAGCCTAAGCCTTGGCCTAACCCTAAACCTCACCCTCACCCTAACCCTAACCCTCTTCCTAACCCTTAACCTAACCATAAACCTAACCATCTTTCTAAACCTAATCCTCATTCCCACCCATACCCTCAGCCTAACCCTAAACCTAAGCCGAACCCTAACCTTAACCCTCACACTCACCCTCACCAAAAACCTAATCCTAAACCTAAACCTAACCCTAACATTAAAACTTAGTCTAACACTCACCCTAACCCTAACCCTAAACCTAAACCTAATGCTCACCCTAACCCTCCCACTAACCCTAACTCTAACCCTAAACGTCACCCTCACCCTAACCATAACCCTAACCCTAAACCTCACCCTAAACCTGATCCTTACCCTCACCCTCACCCTCACCCTTACTGTAACTCTAACCCTAACCCTAATCCTAACCCTCACCCTCAACCTAATCATAACCCAAACCCTCACCCTTAACCTAACCCTCACACTCACTGTAACCCTAACCCAAACCCTAAACCTCACCATAACCCTAACAATAACCCCCAACCTCACCCTAGCACTCACCCGAAACCTAATTTTAACCTTAAACCTCATCCAAAACCTCGCCTAACCCTAACCTTAACCCTAAACCTAACCCTAAACCTAATTCTAACCCTCAACCTAACCCTAACCCTGACCCCAAAGTAACCCTAACACTAATTCTCACCCTAAACATAAACCTCATCCTAACCCTAACCCTCAACCTCACCCTAACACTAACACTAATCCTAACCTTAAACCTCACCCTATACCTCACCATAACCCTAACTCTAATCCTAAACCTGACCCTCACCCTAACCCTCACGCTAAACCTAAAACTCACCCTCACCCTAGCCTTCACCCTAACCCTAAAGCGAACTTAACCCTCATCCTAAGCCTCACCCTAACCCTAAACCTAACCATCAACCTAACCCTAAACCTCACCCCTAACCTCACCCATAGTCTAACCCTAAGCCTAACCCTAAACCTAACCCTAACCCACACACTCACCCTCAACCTAACCCTAACCCTAACCCTCACCCTAACCCTAACCCTCATCCTCAACCTCATCCTTAGCCTAACCCTAAGCCTAACCCTAAACCTAAACCTAACACACACCCTCACCCTCACCCTAATGTTAATCCTAACCCTAACCCTAACCCTCACCCTCACCCTAGCCTTCACCCTAACCCGAATCCTAAACCTAACTCAAACTCTAACCATAACCCTAACCCTAAACCTCACCCTAAACCTAACCCTTACCTTCACCCTCACTGTAAGGGTAACCCTAATCTTAACCCTAACAATAACCGTAAACTTAACTCTTACCCTCACCCTAACCATAACAATCACCCTAAACCTAACCCTCATCCTAACACTTACCCTCAACCTTATCTTAACCCTAAGCCTCAGCCTAATCCTGACCTTTATGCTTACCATCACCCTCACCGTAACCCTCACCCTAGTCCTAACCCTAATCCTTACCCTCACCCTCACCATAACCCTAACCATCACTCTAAACTTATTCTTCACCCTCAACCTCACCCTCAGACTAACCCTAAACCTATCCTTACCCATAAACCCAACCCTAACCCTAAACTTAACCCTCACCCGCACCCTCACCCTCACCGTAACTCTAACCCTAACCCTATCAATAACAGTAAACCTAACCCGAACCATCACCCTAAACCTAATCCTAACCCTCACCCTCATGCTCAGACTAAGCTTAAGCCTAAGCCTAACCCTAAACCTAACTCTCAACCTTACCCTATCCCTAACCCTAACCCTAACTCTAACCCTAAATCTCACTCTCACCCTAACACTAATTCTAACCCTAACCCTAACCTAAACCTCATCCTAACCTTAACCCTAAGACTCACCCTCACCCTCAGCCTAAACCTATGCTTAACATTAACCCTAAACCTAACCCTCACACTCACCCTCACCCTAAACCTAACTCTAACCCTAAAGCTCACCATCACCCTAACCCTAAATCCAATACTAAACCTCACCCTAACCCTAACCCTAACCTCACCCCAAACCTAACCCTCACCCTCACCCTCAGACTAAACCTAAGGATAACCCTAACCCTAAACCTAACCCTCACACTCACCCTAACCCTAAACCTAATCCTAATTCTAACCCTAGCCCTAAACCTCACCCTCACCGCAACCCTCACCCTAACCCTAAATCTAACCCTGAAACTAACCCTCACACTCAGCCTCACCCTAACCCTAATTCTAACACTAAACCTCACCCACACCATAACCCTAACGCTAACCCTAACCCTAAACCTAACACTAACCCTAACCACAAACCTCAACCTAACCCTCAGCCTAACCCTAACTCTATCCCTAATCCTCACCCTCAACCTAACCTTCACTCTAACCCTAACCCAAACACTAAACCTTACCCTAACCCTAAACCTAACCCTCACACTCACCCTCACCGTAACCGTAACCCTAAACCTAACCCTAACAATAACCCTAAAGCTAATCCTAACCCTCAACCTAACCATAACCCTCACCCTAACCCAAAACCTTGCCCTAACACTTACCCTCACGCTAACACTAACCCTAACCCTAACACTAACCCTCACACTATCCATAACCCTAACCATTAGCCTAAACCTCAACCTAACCCTCACCCTCACCCTAACCCTAACACTAACCGTATTCCTAAACCTTGTCCTAACCCTCCCCCTAACCCTATATCTAACCCTAAACCTCACGCTAACCCTAACCCTAAGCCTAAGCCTAACACTAAACCTAACCCTAACCCTAAACATAACGTTAATCCACAGCCTGACCCTCACCCTAACCCAAACACTAACCCTAACCCACACCCTCATCCTCAGCCTAACCCTAAACCTAACCCTAACCCTAACCCATCACCTTAAACCTAACCCTAAACCTAACACTAAAACTGAACCAAACCCTAATCCTCAGCCTTAGCAATACCCTTACCCAAACCCTAACCCTAACCCTCACCCTAACACTAAGTCTGACCCTAAATCTAACCCTCACACTCACCCTCACCCTAACCCTAATCCTAATCCTAATGGTATCCCTAAACTTTACCCTCACTTTAACCCTCATGCTAGCCCTCAACCTAACCCTAATAATAACCCTAAAACTTATCGTAACCCTCAACATAACCCTAACCCTCACACTAACCCTCACCCTCACCCTAACCCTAACACTAACACTAACCCAAACCCTAACCCTCAACCTCAGCCTCATCCTAAACCTAACTCTAACCCTAAAACTCCTCCTCCCCCTAACCCTAACCTTCATGCTCATCGAAAAAGTAACCGTAACCCTAACCCTAACAATAACCCTAACCCTAACCCTCACCCTAAGCATAATCCTCACCCTAACCCTAACCCTCACCCTAACACTTACCCTCATTCTAACCCTAACCATAACCCTAACACTAACCCTCACACTAACCCTAACCCTCACCCCAATCCTAAACCTCACCCTAACCCTAAAACTCAACCTCACCCTAGCCCTCACCCTAACCCTAATTCTAACCCTCACCCTCAACCTAGCCTTCAACCTAACCCTAACCCTCTTCCTCACCCTAGCTCTCACCCTAACACTAATTCTAACCCTCAGGCTCCACCTAACCCTAATCCTCATCCTCACCCTAAACCTCACACTAACCCTAAACCTAATCCTCAATCTAACCCTCACCATAACCCTAACCCTAACCCTTACCCTAACCCTAAACCTAGCCCTAACCCTCGTCCTTATCTTAACCCTAAACCTCAGCCTAAACCTCAACTTTACCCTTACCATCATCTTCAACCTAAACCTCACCCTAACCCTAAACCTCATCCTAACCAACACCATAAACTTAAACTTAACCATCACCCTAATCCTAACCCTCAAACTCAACCTCACACTCACCCTAAGCCTAAGCCTAAACCTAACCCTAAACTTTATCCTAAACCTCACACTGACCCTCAAAGTAACCCTAACCATCACCATCACCAAAATCCTTACCCTAACCATCAATCTAACCCTAAACTTAATCCAATCCCTAACTCTCAACCTAACGTTAACCCGAACCCTAACCCGAACCCTCACCCGAACTCTCACACTCAGCCTAACCCTAAGCCTAAGCCTAACCGTAACCCTAAACATTACCCTCAACCTAACCATCACCATAACCCTAACCCTAATCCTAACACTAAACCTCACCCTAAACCTAACCTTAATCCTAATCCTAACCCTAACCCTAACCCTCACCCTCACCCTAACCCTCACCTTAACCCTAACCCTAACAGTAACCCTAACCCTATCGCTCACCTCAGTCTCATCCTAACCCTAACTGTAACCCTAAACCTCATCCTCATCCTAACACTCACCCTGAACCTAAACTTCATGTAACCCTAAACCTAAACCTTACCCTAGACCTAGCCCTCACACTAACCCTAACCCTAACCCTAACCCTAATCCTAACCCTCCCCCTAACCCTAACCCTAAACCTCACCCTAACCCTCACCCTAATGTTAACCCTCACCCTCAACCTCACCCTCAGCCTAACCCTAAGCCTAACCCTAAACCTAACCCTAACACACACACTCACCCTCAGCCTAAACCTAAGTGTATACCTAAAACTAACCCTAACTCTCACCCTCAGCCTCCCCCTAACCCTAATTCTATCCCTAAACATCACCATCAGGCTAACCCTAACTCTAATTCTAACCCTAAACCTAAACCTCACCCTAACTCTAATCCTAACCCTAACACTAAACCTCACCCTAACCCTAAACCTAACCCTCACCCGCAACCTCATCCTCAGTCTAACCCTAAGCCTAAGCCTAACCCTTACCCTAACCCTCACCCTCACCCTAGCCTCACTCTAAACTGAATCCTAACCCTAAACCTCATCCTAACCCTCAAACTAAACCTAAACCTAACCATCACCATAACCCTAATTCTCACCCCCCCTCACCCTAAGCCTAAGCCTAACCCTAACCATCACACTCACCCTCACCCTAAACCTAATCCTAACCATAACCCTAACCCTAAACCTAAACCTCAACCTAACCTACACCCTAACCTTAAGCCTAACACTAAACCTAACCCTAACCCTCGTCCTAACCCAACAAGGAACCCTAAATCTAACCCCAAACCTCATCCTCACCCTAACCCTAATACTAACCCTAACAATATCACTAATCCTAACGAGAAACAGAACCCTAATGCTAAATCTAACCCTAATTCTAACAATCACCCTCACGCTAACACTAATCCTAACCCAAACCCTCAACCGAACCCTAATCCTCACCCTCACTGTAACCCTAAACCTCATCCTAACCCTCACCTTAACCCTGACCCTAAACCTAAACCTTACCCTAAAACTAACCCTAACCCTCAACCTCACCCTAGCCCTCACTCTAACCCTAATCCTAACCCTAATGCTCACCCTAACCCTAAACTTAACCGAACCCTAACTCTCACCCTAAACTTATCCCTAAGCCTCACCCTAACCCTAACCCTCACCCTCACCCTCAACCTCAGCCTATCCCTACGGCTAAGCCTAAACCTAACCCTAACTGTCAGACTCACACTAACCCATATCCTAATCCTAATCCTAACCCTAAGTCTTAACCTCACCCTATCCCTAACCCTAACCCTAACCCTAACTCTCTCCCTAACCCTAAACCTAACCCTCACCCTAAGCCTAACCCTCACCCTCACCTTCATCCTCAGCCTAACCCTAAGCTTAAGCTTAACCCAAACTGTAAACCTCTGCCTCACCCTAACCCTAACCCTCACCCTAAAGCTTACCCTAAACCTAACGCTAAACTTCACCCCCACACTAGCCCTCACCCTAACCCGAATCCTAACCCTAACCCTCGTCCTAACCCTCCCCAAAACCCTAACCCAATCCCTCACCCTAACCCTAACCCTCACCCAAATCCTCATCCTTAGCCTAACCCTAACCCTAACCCTCAACCTAACCCTCCACCTAAACCAAACCCTCAACCTCACCCTAACCCTTACCATCATCCTCAACCTCACCTTCACCCTAAACATAACCCTAACCCTCACATTAACCCTAACCCTAACCCTCACTCTCAGCCTCACCCTAACCCTAACTCTAACCCTAAACCTCACCCTCTCACTAACACTAACCCTAACCTGAAATCTAAACCTCATCATAACCCTAACCTTCAACCTCAACCTCACCTTACCCCTTACACCAAACCTAATCCTAACCCTAACCCTAATCCTATCCCTTACCCTAACACTAACCCTTACCCTCCCTCTAAATCTCATCCTCAGCCTAATCCTCATGTTTACCCTTACCTTCACCCCCACCCTAACTTTCACCCTAACCCTAACCCTAACCCTAACCCTAACTCTACCCCTAAACCTCACCCTCAGGCTAACCTTAACTCTAATCCTATCCCTAACACTAAACCACACCCTAACCCTAACCCTAACCCTCACCCTCACCCTAGCCTCACCCTAAACCGAATCCTAACCCTAACCCTCATCCTAACCCTCACATTAACCTAAACCTAAGCATCACCATAACCCTAATTCTCACCCCCCTGCACCCTCAGCCTAACCCTATGCCTAAGCTTAACCCTAACCATCACACTCACCCTCACCCTAACCCTAATCCTAACCCTAACCCTAACCTTAACCCTAAACCTCAACCTAACCATCACGCTAACCTTAAGCTTAATAGTAACCCTAACCCTAACCCTCGTCCTATCCCAACAACTAACCCTAAATCTAACCTAAAACCTCAAATTCACCCTAACCCTAATACTAACCCTAACCCTAACAATATCACTAATCCTAACGATAAACATAACCCTGTTGCTAAACCTAAACCTAATTCTAACTATCACACTCACCCTAACCCTAATCCTAACCCTAACCCTCACCCTAACTCTAACCCTAAACCTAAACCTTACCCTAACACTAACCCTAACCCTAAGCCTCACCCTAGCCCTCAACCTAAACCGAATCCTAACCCTAATGCTCACCCTAACCCTAAATTTAACGGAACCCTAACTCTCACCCTAACCCTAACCCTAAGCCGCACCCTAAACCTAGCCCTCACCCTCACCCTAAACCTCAGCCGAAACCTAAGGCTAAGCCTAACCCTAACCCTGTCACACTAACCCTAACCCATATCATAATCCTAATCCTAATCCTAAACCTTAACCTCACCCTCACCCTAAACCTCACCCTAATCCTAACGCTCATGCTCACCCTAAACCTAACCCTCACCCTCAACGTCACCCTCAGCCTAACCCTAAGCCTAAGCTTAACCCTAACTCTAAATCTTAGCCTCACCCTAACCCTAACCCTAACCCTAAAGCTTCCGCTACACCTAAACCTAAACCTCACCCTCACCCTAACCCTCACCCTAACCCTAATCCTCACCCTCACCCTCATCCTAACCCTCCTCAAAACAATAAAACATTCCCTCAACCTAAACCTAACCCTCACCCACATCCTCATCCTTTGCCTAACCCAAACCCTAACCCTGACCTCAACCTAACCTTCCACCTAAACCAAACCCTCAACCTCACCCTAATCCTAACCCTCATCCTCAAACTCACCTTCACCCTAAACCTAACCCTAACCCTCACACTAACCCTAAAGCTAACCTCACTCTCAGGCTCACCCAAACCCTAACTCTAACCCTAAATCTCACCCTCTCACTTAACCTAACCCTATCCCATGCCCAAAACTTCACAATAACCCTAACCCTAAACCTCACCCTCACCTTAGACCTTACACCAAACCTAATCCTAACCCTAACCCTAATCCTATCCCTTACCCTAACACTAACCCTTACCCTCCCTCTAAATCTCAACCTAACCCTAACCCTAACACTAACCCTAACCCTAACCCTCAACCTAACCCTCACCCTAACCCTGACTCTAACCCTAAACCTCACCCTCACCCTAACCCTAACTCTAACCCTAACACAGACCCTAAACCTCACGCTAACCCTAACTCTAACCCTCACCCTCAGCCTCACTCTTGCCCTCACCCTAACCCTAAACCTAACCCTAACCCTAACCCTAACCCTAACCCTAAACCTCACCCTAACACTAACCTAACATTCACCCTCACCCTAGCCCTCAACCTAACACTAATCCTAACCCTAATCCTCACTCTAACCCTCATCTTAACTCTAACCCTAAACCTCACCCTAACCCTAACCCTAACCCTAACCCTCAAACTAACCCTAACACTCATGCACAATTTAAGCCTAATCCTAAACCTCACCCTAAACCTAAAATAACCGGAACCCTAACTCTCACCCTAACCCTAACCCTAACCCATACACTAACCCTAACCCTCACCCTCACTCTCAGTGTAATCCTAAGCCTAAACCTAACCCTAACCCTAACCCTCACACTCACACTAACCCTTACCCTAATCCTAAACCTAACCCTCACCCTCAACCTCAACCTCACCTTAACCCTAACTCTAACCCTAAAACTCATCCTCAACCTAACCCTAACCCTAACCCTAGCCCTCACCCTAACCCTAATCCTAACCCTAACCCTCATCCTAACCTTCCCCATAACCCTAACCCTAACACTCACCCTAACCCTAACCCTCACCCTCACATTCACCCTCAGCCTAATCCTATGCCTAACCCTAAGCCTACCCCTAAACTTAACCCTAACCCTCACAGTCACCATCAACCTCACCCTCACTGTAACTCTAACCCTAACCCTAACCCTCACCCTAACCCTAACCCTAAACCTCCCCCTAACCCTAACCTTCCCCCTAACTCTATATCTAACCCTAAACCACACCCTCACCCTAACCCTAACACTAACCCTAACCCTAACCCTCACCTGAACCCTCTCCCTAACCCTATATCAAACCCTAAACCTCAACCTCACCCTAACCCTAACACTAACCCTAAACCTAACCCTCACGCTAACCACTTCCATAACCCTATATGTAACCCTAAACCTCACCCGCACCCTAACAGTAACCCTAACCATAACCCTAAACCCCACCCTAACCCTAAACCTAAACCTCAACCGCACCCTCAGCTTCACCATAACACTAACAATAACCCTAACAATAATACTAACCCTAACCCGGACCATCACCCTAACCCTAATCCTCACCCCCAACCTCACCCTCTGCCTAAGCCTAAGTCTAAGCCTAACCCTCACCCTAACCTTTACACTCACCCTCATTGTAACTCTAATCCTAAACCTAACCCTATACCTAACCCTCAACCTCACCCTAACCCTAACACTAACGCTAACCCAAACCTCAACCTAAACCTCCCCCTAAACCTATCTGTAACCCTAAAGCTCACCCTCAAACTAAACCTAACCTTAACCCTAACCCTAAACCTCAGCCTAACCCTAACCATCACCCTCACCCTCAACCTCAACATAAGTCTAACCCTAACCCTAAAAATAACACTAACCCTAACCCTAACCATATCAATAACCCTCACCGTCAGCCTCACCCTCACTGGAAACTTGACCCTAACCATAAAACTAACATTAACCCTAACCCTAACCCTAACTCTAATCCTCACCCCCACCGTCACCCTCAGCCTAACCCTAACCCTAACCCCAACTCTAATCCTAACCCCCACTGTAACCCTAAAACTACCCCTAACACTAACACTAACCCTAAACCAAACCCTAACCCTAACCCTAAACTTAAACCTAACCCTAACCCTAACCGTAAACATAACCTGAAACCTAACTCTCACCCTAACCCTACAACTAACCTTCACCCTAACCCTAACCCTCATCCTCACACTCACCTTCATCCTAACCCTAAGCCTAACCATAACCATAACCCTAATCCTCACACACACCCTAACCTTTCCCCTAATCCTAATCCTAACACTAAGCCTAAACCATACCCTCACCCTAACACTCAATCTAACCCTAACTCTAACACTAACCCTAAACCTAACCTTCAACCTCAGCCTCATCCTAACCCTAACTCTAACCCTAAACCTGCCCCTAACCCTAACTCTAACCATCACCCTAACCTTAATTCTCACCCACACCCTCACACTCAGCCTATTCCTAAGCCTAACCCTAACCCTAAACCTAACCCTCACACTCACCCTCACCATAACCCTAATCCTAATCCTAACCCTAACTCTAACCCTAACCCTAAACCTCAACCTAAACCTCACCCTAACCTTAACACTAACACTAAGCATAACCCTAACCCTGGACCTAACCCTGTAACTAACCCTAAATCTAACCCTAAACCTCACCCTCACCCTAACCCTAATCCTAATCCTAACTCTAAACCTCACCGAAACCTTAACCCAAACCCTCACCCTCACCATAACTCTAACCCTAACCCTAAAAATAACACTAGTCCTAACCCTAAACCTAACCATAACCCTAATCCTAATGCTAACACTCACCCTCACCCTAACCCTAATCCTAACACTTACTCTCATCAAAACCCTCACCCTAAAAATCACCCTAAACCTAATACTCACCCCCACCCTCACCCTCAGCCTGACCCTAAGCCTAAGCCTAACCCTAAGCCTAACCCTAACACTCCCCCTTACAATAACCCTAAACCTAAACCTAACACTAACCATAACCCTAAACTTCAAAGTAACCCTCACCTAACCTTAACCATAACACTTACTCTAACCCTGGACCTAAGCGTCCCCCTAACGCTAAATCTAACCCTAAAACTCACCCTCACACTAACACAAATCCTAACTCTTACCCTCATCCTAACCCTAATCCTCACCCTAAAGGTAACCCTAACCCTCATGCTAACCCTCACTCTAACATTAACCCTAACACTAAACCTTACCCTAACACTAACCCTAATCCTCAAACTCACCCTCGCTCTCACCCTTACCCTAATCATAACCCTAATCCTCATCCTAACCCTCACCCTAACCCTAACTTTAACCCTAATCCTTACCCTAAATCTAACCCTCACCCTAACCCTAAACTTAACCGAACACTAACTCTCACCCTAACCGTAAACCTAAACTCACCCTCACCCTCACCCTCAGCCTAAACCTAAGCATCAGCCTAAACCTAAACCTAACCGTCACACTCACCCTAACCCTTACCCTAAACCTAATCCTAACACTAAGCATAACCCTCACACTCAGTCTAACCCTCACCGTAACCCGAAATCTAACACTAAACCTAACCCTAAACCTCAAGATCAGCCTCACCCTTACCCTAACTCTAACACTAAACCTCACCCTCAGCCTAACCCTAAGCCTAACCCTAAACCTAACCCAAACACACACACTCACCATCACCCTAACCCTAATCCTAACCCTAACCCTAAACCTAAACTTCAACCAAACCCTCACTCTTACTATAAACCTAAACCTCACCCTCACCCTAAACCTAACTCTAACCCTAACCCAAACCATAAACCTCACCCTAACCCTAACCCTAACCCTCAACCTCACCCTCAACATAACCATAAACCTAAATCTATCCCAAACAATAACCCGAACCCTAATCCTAACCCTCAACCTAACCATGACCCTCACCTTAACGCAAACCCTCACCCTAACATTTACCCTCACCCTAACATTAACCCTAACCCTAACACTAACCCTCACACTAACCCTAACCGTAATCTCACCCTAACCCTAACCCTAACCCTAACCCTCAACCAAACCATAAACCTCACGCTCCATGTAACCCTAACCATAACCCACACCCTAAACCTAAACTTAACTTGAACCCTAACTCTCACCCTAACCCTAATACTAACCCTAACCCTCACCCTCACCCTCACCATCAGCGTAACCCTAAGTCTAAACCTAACCCTAACCCTAACCCTCACACTCAACCTAGCCCTTACCCTAATCCTTATCCTAACCCTAACGCTAAGCCTCACCCGCAGCCTCACTTTAACAATAATTCTAACCCTAATCCTAACCCTAACTCTCCTCCTAACCCTCCCCATAACCCTAACCCTAAACCTCACCATAACCCTAATCCTCACCCTCATGCTCAGCCTAAACCTAAACCTAAACCTAACCCTAAACCTCACACTCACCCTAATCCTAACCCTAAATATCACCCTCACCCTAACCCTGACCCTCACCCTCACCCTCATCCTAACCCTAAGCCTAACCCTAACCCTTACCCTAATCCTCACACTCACCCTAACCCTAACCCTAATCCTACTCCTAACCCTAACCCAAACCCTCACCCTCAACCTAACCCTCATCTTAAGAATAACCTTAACATTAATCCTAACCCTCAACCTCACCCTCAGCCTCACCCTAAACCTAACTCAAACACTGAACCTAACCCTGAACCTAACCCTAACCCTAACCCTATCCCTAAACCTCATCCTAACCCTAACGCTAACCCTCACCCTCAACCTCACCCTAACACTAACCCTAACACTCACGCTAACTCTAAAACTAACCCTCACAATAACACTAACCATCACCCTAACCCTAAACCCCACCGTAACACTAACCCTAAACCTCACCCTCACTCTAGCTCTCACCCTAACCCTTACCCTCATCCTCAACCTAAACCTCACACTAACCCTAACACTAATCCTCAATCTAACCCTCACCCTCACCCTGACCCTAATGTTAAACCTCACCCTAACCCTAATTCTCACCCATACCTTAACCCTCACCCTCACCCTAAACCTCACCTTTACCCTTACGGTCAAAACCACCCTAACCCTAACCCTAAACCTAACACTCACCCTATACATAACTCTACCCCTAAACCGCACCCTCACTCTAACCCTAACTCTAACCCTAACCCTAACACTAACCCTCACCCTAACCCTAACACTAAACATCACCCTAACCCTAATCCTCACCCCCACCCTCACACTCAGCCTAAAACTATGCCTAAGCCTAAGCCTAACCCTAACCCTAACCCACACCCTCACACTCACCCTCACCATAACTCTAACACTAACCCTAACAATAACACTAATCCTAACCCTAAACCTAACCCAAACAATAACCATAACCCTAATGCTAACACTACGCCTCAACCTAACCCTAATCCTAACCCTCTCCGTAACTCTCCCTCTAATCCTATATCTAACCCTCAACCTCATCCTCAACCTAACCCTAAACCTAACCGTAACCATAAACCCCACACTAACCCTAACCCTAAACCTCACCCGCAAACTCACTCACACGGTAAATCAAACCCTAACACTAACAATAACACTAACCCTAACCATCACCCTAACCCTAATCCTCACACCCACCCTCACCCTCAGCCTAACCCTAAGCCTAAGCCTAACCCTCACCCTAACCCTCACACTCAGCCTCACCCTAACCCTAATCCTAAACCTAATCCTATCCCTAAACCTCAAACTAAACCTCACCCTCAACCTAACCCTAACCCTAACCCTAAACCTCACCCTCAGGCGATCCCTAACCTTAACTCTAACCCTAAACCTCACCCAAACCCCAACCCTAACCCTAACCCTAAACCTCACCCTAACCCTAACCCTAAACTTCACCCTCTCCCTAGCCCAAACCCTAACCCTAATCCTAACACTAACCCTCATCCTAACCCTCCCCCTAACCCTAAACCTCACCCTCACCCTAACCCTCAACTTAAGCCTAACCCTAACATTAATCCTAACCCTAACCCTCATGCTCAGCCTCACCCTAAAACTGTCTCTAACCCTAAACCTCAACCTGACACTAACCCTAAATCTAACCCTATCCCTATAATTCATCCTAAACCTAAACCTCACCCTAACCCTAACCTTAAACCTCACCCTCACCCAAGCCCTCACCCTAACACTAATCCTAACTCTACCCCTCATCCTAACCTTCATCAAAACACTAACCCTAACCCTCAGCCTCACCCTCACCCTAACGCTAATCCGAACCCTAACCCTCAACCTAAACCTAACACTGACCCTCACCGTAACTCTTACCCTAACCCTCAAATAACCCTAAATAAAACTCTCACCCTAAACCTAACCCTAACCCTCACCCTAAACCTCATGTTCACCCGAGCCCTCACCCTAACCCTAATCCTAACACTAACCCTCATCCTAACCCTCCCCCTAACCCTTACCATTAACCTCACCCTCACCCTAACCCTCACCCTCAGCCTCACCTTAACCCTACCTCTAACACTAAACCTCATGCTCACCCTAACCCTAAACCTTTACCTCACCCTAATCCTAACCTCAGCCTCACCCACACCCTCAGCCTAAACCTAACCCTAACCCTCACACTCACCCTAACCCTAACCGTAATCCTAATCCTAACCCTAACCCTAACCCTCACCCTCAACCTAACCCTCACCCTAACCCTATCCCTAACACTAACACTAAACTTAACCCTAACCCTCACCCTCATCCTCACCCGAACCCTAACTCTAACCCTAAACCTCACCCTCACCCTCACCCTAACCCTAACCATAACCCTAACCCTCACCCTAACCCTAACCCTAAACCTTACCATAGCCCTTACCATAAACCTAATCCTAAACCTAACCCTCATACGAAGTCTCCCTCTAACTCTATCCCTCCCCCTCAACCTCCCACTCTGCCTAACCCTAAGCCTAACAATAAACCTAACCCTCACACACAATCAGCCTCACCCTAACCCTAATCCTCATCCCTACCCTCACCTTCAGTCTAACCCTAACAATAACCCTAAACCGCACCCTAACCCTAAACTTCACCTTCACCCTCAACCTAACCGTAACTCTAAGCCTAACCCTAACAATAACACAAACCCTAACCCTAACAATAACCCTAACCATAACTCTCACACTCAGCCTCAGCCTCACCGCAAAATTAACCCTAACCATAACACTAGAAATAAACCTAACACTAGGCCTAACCCTAAGGCTAACTCTAATCCTCAGCCCCACACTCACTCTCAGCCTAACCCTAAGCCTAAACCTAACCCTAACCCTAACCCTCACCCTCAGCTTCACCTTAACCCTACCTCTAACACTAAACCTCATGCTCAGCCTAACCCTAAACCTAACCCTAAACCTGAACCTCACCCTAACCCTAACCTCACCCTCACCCTCACCCTCAGCCTAACCCTAAATCTAACCATAACCCTCACACTCACCCTAACCCTAACCGTAATCCTAATCCTAAACCTAACCTTAAACCTCACCCTCACCCTAAACCTCATCCTAACCCTAATCGTAAGCCTTACCCTCAAGCGAACCCTAACCCTCACCCTCACCTTAATCCTTACCCTAACCCTCACCCTAACCCTAAACATAACCCGGAACGTATCTCTCAACCTAAAACTAACTCAAACCTAAAACCTCACCCTAAACCTAACGCTAAACCTCACCCTCAACCTAGCCCTCACCCTAACCTTAATCCTAACCTTAACCCTCATCATAACCCTATCCCTAACCCTTAAGCCAACCCTCACCCTAAACCTAACCCTCAACCTCAACCTCACCCTCAGCCTAACCCTAAGCCTAAAGCTAAACCTAACCCTAACACACACAATCACCCTCACACTAATCCAAATCCTAACCCTAACCCTCACCCTCACCCTCACCCTCAGTGTAACCAAAAGCCTGACCCTAACACTAACCCTAACCCTCACACTCACCCTAAACCTTACCCTAATCCTAATCCTACCCCTAACCCTCAGCCTCTCCTTAAACCTAACTCTAATCCTAAAACTCACCCTCACTTTCACCCTATCATTAACCCTAACCCTAAACCTAACCCTAAACCTCACCCTTATCTTAACCCTCACCCTCAGCCTAAAAGTCAACTTTACCCTTACCTTCATCCTCACCATAACCCAAACCCTAAGCCTAACCTCATCCTAACCCTCACCCTAACCTTAAAATTAACCATCATGCTAACACTAACCCTCACACTAACCCTAAGCCTAAGCCTAAGACTTACCCTAAACCTCACCCTCTCCCCAGCCCTCACCCTAACCCTAATCCTAACCATCACCCTAATCCTAATCCTCAACCCCACACTCAAGCTCAGCCTAACCCTAACCCTAAGCCTAACCGTAAACCGAACCCTTACAGTCACCCTCACCCTAACCTTAATTTTAACCCTAACCCTAACCCTAACCTTAAAACTCAACCTAACCATCACCCTAAACTTAAACCTAACACTAACCCTAACCCTAACCCTCGAACTAACCCTCCCCCTAATCCTAAATCTAAACCTAAACCTCACTCTCACCCTAACCCTAATCCTAACCCTAACCCTAAACCTCACCCTAAAACTAACCCTAACCCTCACCCTCACCCTCACTGTAACTCTAACCCTAACCCTAACAATAACACTAATCGTAACACTAACCCTAACCCTAACCCTAAGCCAAACCCTAATCCTAACACTCACCCTCACCTAACCCTAATTCTAACCCTAACCCTCAAATTAACCCTAACCCTCACATCACTGTGACCCTAAATCTCATCCAAACCCTCACCCTAACCCTAACCCTAACCCTAAACCTTAACCTAACACAAACCCTATCCCTCAGCCTCAACCTAGCCCTCACCCTAACTCTAATCCGAACCCTAATCCTCATCTTAACCCTCACCCTCACCCTAACCCTTACCCTAACCCTAATACTAACCCAAACCCTAATGGTCAACTTAAACCTAACCCTCACGCTCACCATAAACCTAACCCTAACCCTCACATTAACCCTAACCTTCACCCTCACCCTCACCCTCAGCCTAAACCTAGCCTAACCCTAACCCTAACCCTCACACTCACCCTAACCCTTACCCTAACCCTATAATAACCCTAAGCCAAACCCTCACACTCACCCTAACCCTCACTCTAACCCTAAATCTAAAACTAACCCTAACCCTAACCCTAGCCATAAGCTTCACCCTAACCCTAACTCTAACCCTAAACTTCACCCTCACCCTAACCCTAAACCTGACCCTAAACCTAAACGTCACCCTAACCCTAACCCTAAACCTCACCCTCACACTAGCCCTCCCCCTTACCCTAATCCTAACCCTCATCCTAACCCTCACACTAACACTAACCCTAACCCTCACACTCACCCTCACCCTAACCCTAATCCTAACCCTAACATAAACCTAACCCTCACCCTCACCGTAACCCTTATCCTAACCCTAAACTTAACCCGAACCAAAACCCTCACCCTAAACCTAACCCTAACCCTCACCGTAAACCTAACCTTAAACCTCACCCTCACTCTAGCCCTCACCCTAACCCTATTCCTAAACCTAACCCTCATCCTAACACTCCCTCTAACTCTTACACTAACCATTATCCTAACCCTAAATGTCACCCTCAACCTCAACCTCAGCCTAACCCTAAGCCTACCCCTAAACCTAACCCTAACACACATGCTCACCTTTACCCTAACCCTAATCCTAACCCTAACCTTCACCCTCACCCTCACCATCAGTGTAACCCTAAGCCTAACCCTAACCCTAACCCTAACCCTCATGCTCACACAAACCCTTACCCTAATCCTAATCCTAACCCTAACCCTAAAACTCACCCTCAGCTTCACCTTAACCCTAACTCTAACCTTAACCCTAAACCTCACCCTAAAACTAAACCTAAACCTCACCCTCACACTAGAACTCAACCTAACACTAATCCTAACCCAACCATCATCCTAACGCTCCTCATAACCCTAACCCTAACCCTCACCTTAAACCTAACCCTTACCGTACAATCAGCCTAACCCTAAGCCTAACCCTAACCCTAACCCTAACTCGCACAGTCACCCTAAACCTAACCCTAAGCCTAAGCGTAACCCTCACCCTAAACCTAACCCTAAACCTAAGCCTAACACTAACCCTAACACTAACGATAACCCTAACCCTCAACTTCAGCCTCACCTTAACCCTAACTCTAACCCTAAACCTCACCCTCAAACTAACCCTAACCCTAAACCTAAACCTCACCCTAACCCTAACACTAAACCTCACCCTCACCCTAGCCCTTACCCTAACCCTAATCCCAACCCTAACCCTCATCCTAATCCTCCCCCTAAACCTAACCCTCACCCTCAACCTATCCCTCAGCCTAACGCTAAGCCTAAACCTAACCCTAACCCTAACACACACACTCACACTCAACATAACCCTAATCCTATCCCTAAGACTAACTCCAATCCTAATCCTCTCCCTATCTCTCACCTAACCCTAAACCTAACACTAACGCAAACCCGAACCCTCAACCTAACCCTCACCCAAACCATAACCCTAACACTAAACCTCACCCTCACTCTAACCGTAACTCTAACCCTAACCCAAACCCTGAACCTCACCTTAACCCTAACCCTAACAATCACCCTCAACCTCACCGCAACCATAACCCTAAACCTAACAATAACAATAACCCTAACCCAAATCCTAACCCTCACCCTAAGACTAACCCTAACCCTAACACTAACCGTCACACTTACCCTAAACCTAACCCTAACCCTAAACCTCAACTTAACCCTCACACTCCACCTAACACTAACACAAACCCTAACCCTAACCCTCTCCCTAACCCTCATCCTAACCCTATATCTAAACGTAAACCTCACGCTCACCCTAACCCTAACCCTAACTCTAAACCCCACCCTAAACCTAACCCTCAACCGCACCCTCACTCTCACCTTAACCCTAACCCTAAACCTAACAATAACTCTAACCCTAATCCTAAACCTCACCCTAACCATAACCCTCACCCTAACCCATACCCTCACCCTAACACTTACTCTCACTGTTAGAGTAAACCTAACGCTAACACTAACCCTCATACTAAGCCTAACCCTAATCCTAACCCTAAACCTCAACCTAACCCTCACCCTCAACCTAACCCTAACACTAACCTTAACCCTAACCCTCACCCTAATCCTCACCTTAACCCTCACCCTAACCCTATATCTAACACTAAACCTCAACCTCACCATAAACCTAACCCTAAACCCCACCCTAACCCTAACCCTCAACCGCACCCTCACCCTCACCGTAACTATAACACTAACCCTAACAATAACACTAACCCTAACCCGAAACATCACCCTAACCCTAATCCTCAATCCCACCCTCACCCTGAGCCTAACCTTAAGCCTAAGCCTAACCCTCACACTAACCCTCACACTCACCCTAACCCTAACCCTAATCCTAAACCTAAACCTATCCCAAAACCTCAACCTAATCCTCACCCTCAACCTAACTCTAACACTAACCCTAAACCTGAACCTCATCCTAATCCACCCCGTATCCCTAATTCTAACCCTAAACCTCACCCTCACCCAACCCTAACTCTAACTCTAAACCCCACCCTAAACCTAACCTTCACCCTCACCCTCAACCTCACTGTAACTCTAACCCTAACACTAACAATAACCCTAACCCGAACCCTAACCTTCACCCTAACCATAACCCTCACCCTAACCCTAAACCTAATCCTCAATGTAAACCTCACCCTTACCCTAAACCTAACCCTACCCTAACCCTAATACTAACCCTAACCTTCACCCTTATCTTAATCCTCACCCTCAGCCTGAACCTCCCCTTTACCCTTACCATCATCCTAACCCTAAACCAAACCCTAACCCTAACCTCATCCTAACCCTCAACCTAACGGTAATCCTAACCATCATGCTAACCCTAGCCCACACACTCAACCTCATGCTCAGCCTAACCCTAAGCCTAAGTCTTACCCTAAACCTCACCCTCTCCCCAGCCCTCACCCTAACCCTAATCCTAACCATCACCCTAACCCTAATCCTCAACTCCACCCTCAACCTCAGACTAACCCAAAGCCTAGCCTTAAGCCTAACCCTAACACTAACCCTCACCGTATCCCTAACCCTAACCCTAACCCTAATACTAACCCTAAACCTAAACACAACCCTACACCTAACCCTAAACCTAACCCTAATCCTCAGCCTCAACCTCAGCCTAACCCAAACCCTAACCCTAACGCTCACCCTAACTCTAACCCTAACCCTAACCCTAACCCTGACACTCACCCTTACCCTAACCCTAATCGTAACCCGAACCCTATCCCTAACACTAACCCTCACCCTAAACCTCACCCTAGCACTCACCCTAACGCTAATCCTAACCCTAAACCTCATCATAACCCTCACCCTAACCCTAACCCTAACCCTCACCCAATCCCGAACCCTAACCCTCACCCTCATGCTGGGACTAAGCCTAAGCCTAACCCTAATCCCAACCCTCACCCTAACCCTAACCCTAACCCTTACAGTAACCCTCACTCTCAGACTAACCCTCACCTTTACTCTAACCGTCACCCCCACCCTAATCCGCACCCTAACCCCAACCCTCACCCTAACCCTCACCCTAACCCTAACTCTACCCCTAAACCTCAACCTCACCCTAACCCTAACACTAAACCTCACCCTAACCCTAACCTTCACCCTCACCCTGACCATAACGTAACCCTAACCCTAACACTAACAATAATCCTAAACCGAACCCTAACCCCCACCCTAACCATAACCCTCAAATTAACCCTAAACCTAATCCTCAATATAACCCACACGCTAAAACTAAACCTAAACCTACCCTAACCCTAAACCTAACCCTAACCCTCACCCTTATCTTAACCCTCACCCTCAGCCTAAAAGTCACTTTTACCCTTACCATCATCCTCACCCTAACCCACACCCTAACCCTAACCTCATCCTAACCCTCACCCTAACCATAAACTTAACCATCATGCTAACACTAACCCTCACACTCAACCTCATGCTCAGCCTAACCCTTAGCCTAAGCCTAAGACTTACCCTAAACCTCACCCTCTCCCCAGCCCTCACCCTAACCCTAATCCTAACCTCACCCTAACCCTAATCCTCAAACCCACCCTCACCCTCAGCATAAAACTAAGCATAAGCCTAACCGTAAACCTAACCCTCACCCTCACCCTCACCCTCACCCTAACCTTAACCCTAACACTAACCCTAACCCTAAACCTAGACCTAACCCTCCCCCTAACCCTAAATCTAACCCTAAACCTCAATCTTACCCTAACCCTAATCTTAAGACTAACCCTAAACCTCACCCTACACCTAACCCTAACCCTCACCCTCACCCTCACTGTAACTCTATCCCTAACCCTAACAATAATACTAATCCTAAACCTAAACCTAACCCTAACCCTAAGCCTAACCCTAATCCTAATACTCACCCTCACCCTAACCCTAATTCTAACCCTAACCCTCAACCTAACCCTTACCCTCACATCACCGTAAACCTAACTCGGATCCAAACCCTCACGCTAACCCTAACCCTAAACCTCAACCTCAACCTAAAACTAACCCTAAACATCACCCTCAACCTAGCCCTCACCCTAACTCTAATCTGAACCCTAATCCTCATATTATCCCTCACCCTCACCCTAACACTAACCCTCAACCTAACCCTATCGCTAACCCTAATGGTCAACCTAAACCTAACCCTCACACTCACCATAACCATAACCCTGACACTCAACCTAACTCTAAACTTAAAGCGAACCCTAACTCTCACCATAACCCAAACCCTAACACTCACCCTAACCCTAACCCTCAGTCTCACCCTCACCCTCAGCCTAAACCTAGGCTAACCCTAACCCTAAGCCTAAGCCTCAACCTCACTGTAACCCTTACCCTAACCCTATACTTATCCAGAACCAAAACTCTTAACCTAACCCTAACACCAACACTCACCCTAACCCTAATCTTAAACCTCACCCTCACCCTAGCCCTCACCCTAACCCTAATACTAACCCTAACCCTCATCCTAACCCTACATCTAACCCTTACCCTAACCCTTACCCTAAACCTAACCTTCACCCTCAACCTCACCCTCAGCCTAACCCTAAGCCTACCCCTAAAGCTAACCCTAACACATATGCTCACCTTCACCCTAACCCTAATCCTAACCCTAAGCCTCACCCTCACCCTCACAATCAGTGTAACCCTAAGACAAACCCCAACCCTAACCCTAACCCTCATGCTCACCCTAAACCTTACCCTAATCCTAATCCTAACCCTAAACCTAAACCTCATCCTCAGCCTCACCTTAACCCTAACTCTAACCCTAAACCTAAACCTCACCCTAACCCTAACCCTAAACCTCACACTCACCCTAGCCCTCACCTTAACCCTAATCCTAACCCTAACCATCATCCTAACCCTCCTCATAACACTAACCCTAACCCTCACCCTAACCTTAAACCTAACCCTCACACTCACCCTAACCCTAACCCTAATCCTAAAACTAACACTCACCCTAACCCTCACCCTAAACCTAAACCTAAACCTAACACTAACACTAACCCTAACGATAGCCATAACCCTCACCTTCATCCTCACCCTAACCCTAATTCTAACCCTAAACCTCACCCTCACCCTAACCATAATCCTAACCCTAAACCTCACCCTAACCCTAACACTAAAACTCATGCTCACCCTAGCCCTTACCCTAACCCTAATCCTAACCCTAACCCTCATCCTAACCCTCCCCCAACCCTAAACCTCAACCTCAACCTAACTCTCAGCCTAACCTTAAGCCTAGACCTAAACCTAACCCTAACACACACACTCACCCTCACCCTAATCCTAATCCTATCCCTAAAACTAACCCTAATCCTAACCCTCTCCCTAACTCTCACCTAACCCTAACCCTAACACTAACCCTAACCCTAACCCACAACCTAACCCTCACCCTAACCCTAACCCTAACCCTAAACCTCACCTTCACTCTAACCCTAACTCTAACCCTAAACCAAAACCTAAACCTCACCCTAACCCTAACCCTCACCCTCACCTCAAACATACCCTTAAATCTAACCCTAACAATAACCCTAACCCTAATCCTAACCCTCACCCTAACCATGAACCTCACCCTAACCCATACCATCACACTAACATTAACCCTCACCCTAACCCATATCCTCAATCTAACACTTACCCTCACCCTAAGACTAACCCTAACCCTAACACTAACCCTCACACTAACTCTAACCCTAACCCTAACCCTAAACCTCAACCTAACCCTCACCCTCAAACTAAGCCTAACCCTAACCCTCACCCTAAACCTCACCCTAACACTCACCCTAACCCTATATCTAACCCTAAATTTCACCCTCACCCTCAATCTCACCGCAACCATAACCCTAAACCTAACCCTAACAATAACCCTAAACCTAATCCTAACCCTCACCCAAATACATACCCTCACCCTAACACTTATCCTCACCCTAAAACTAACCCTAACCCTAAACCTAAACCTAAACCTCACCCTAACCCACCCCGTAACCCTAATTCTAACCCTAAACCTCACCCTCACCCTAACCCTAACCCTAACTCTAAACCCCACCCTAAACCTAACCTTCACCCTCACCCTAAACCTCACTATAACTCTCACCCTAACCCTAAAATAGAACTAACCCTAACCCTAACCCTAACCATAACCCTCACCCTCAGCCTCACCATCACCTCAAACTTAACACTAACCATAAGACTAAAAATAAACCTAACCCCAAGCCTAACCCTAACCATAACCCTAAACCTCACCCCCAAACTCACCCTCAGCCTAAGCCTAAGCCTAACCCTGACCCTAACCCTAACTCTAACCCACAACTTAACCCTAACACTAACCCTAACCCTAAAACTAACCCTAACTCTAAACATAACACAAAACCTAACCCTAATCCTCAGCCTCTCCGTCACCCTAAACCAAACCCTAGCCCTAACCATCACCCTAAATCTAAGCCTAAACCTAACCCTAACCTAACCCTCACACTCACGCTCACCCTTACCCTAATCCTAAACCTAACCTTAGCCCTAACTCTAATCCTCACTCTAACACTTATCATAGCCCTCACCCTAACCCTAATCCCAACCATAAAACTCATCCTAACCTTCACCCTAACCCTAACCCTAACACTAAACCTCACACTCATGCTCGGCCTAAGCCTAAGCCTAAGCCAAAGCCTAACAATAACCCAAACCCTCACCCTAACCCTAAACCTAACCCTAACCCTCACCCTAACCATAAACCTCACCCTAACCCTAACCTTCACCCTAACACTTACTCCCACCCTAACACTCACCCTAACACTAACACTAACCCGCACACTAACACTAACCCTCACCCTAATCCTGAACCTCACCCTAACCCTAACCCTAAACCTAAGCCTCACCCTCACCCTAGCCCTCACCCTAACCCTAATTCTAACCCTCATCCTGAACCTAACCCTAACCCTCATCCTCACCTTAAACCTCACACTAACCCTAAACCTAATCCTCAATCTAACCCTCACTCTAACCCTAACCATAACACTTACCCTAACTCTAACCCTCACCCTAACCATCCCCCTAATCCTCAATCTAACCCTCACTCTAACCCTAACCATAACACTTACCCTAAATCTAACCCTCACCCTAACCATCCCCCTAACCCTATATCTAACCCTAAAACTCACCCTCAAAGTAATCCTAATACTAACACTAATCCCCACCCTAACCCTAAACATAACACTCACCCCCAACCTCACCCTCACGGTAACTCTAACCCTAACCCTAACAATAACATTAAACCTAAACCGAACCATCACCCTAACCCTCATCCTCACCCCCATCCTCATCCTCCACCGAACCCTAAGCCTAAGCCTAACTCTCACCCTAACCCTCACACTCACACTCACCCTAAACCTAATCCTAAACCTAAACCTATCCCTAAAGCTCAAACTAACCCTCACCCTCACCCTAACCATAACACTAACCGTAACCCTAAACCTCAACCTAACCCTCCCCCTAACCCTAACTCTAACCCTAAACCTCACCCTCAACCTAACCCTAACACGAACCCTAACGCTAAACCTCACCCTAAACCTAACCCTCACCTTCACCCTCAACCTCACCATAGATCTAATCCTAACCCTAACAATAACACTAACCCTAACACTAACCCTAAACATAACCCTCATCCTCAGCCACACCCTCACCGCAAACCTAACACTAACAATAAACCTAACCCTAACCCTAACCCTAATCCTCACTCCCACCCTCATCTTCAGCCTAACCCTAAGCCTAATCCTAACCCTAACCCTCACCTTAACCCTAACCCTAACCCTAACCCTAAACCTAAACCTAACCCTAACCCTAAACCTAACCCTAATCCTCAGCTTCACGCCCACCCTAACCGAAACCCTAACCCTAAACCTCAGCCTAAACCTAAGCTTAACTTTAAACCTAACCCTCACACTCACCCTCACTCTAACCCTAATCCTAAAACTATCCCTATCCCTACACCTAACCGTCACCCTAACCCTCACCCTAACCCTAATCCTAACTCTAAACCTCATCCTAACCCACACCCTAATCCTAAACCTAAACCTCACCCTAACCCTAACCCTAACGGTCACATTCATGCTCGGCCTTAGCCTAAGCCTAAGCCTGACCCTAAACCCAACCCTCACCCTAACCCTCACCCTAACACTAACCCTAACTCTAACCGTAAACGTCACTCTCACCCTATCTCTAATTCTAACTCTAACCATAAATCTAAACCTCATCCTAACCCTAAAACTAATCCTCACCCTCAAACTCACTGTAACCCTAACCCTAATCCTAAACCTAACAATAACCCGAACCCTAACCCTAACCCTCAACCTAAACATAACCATCACCCACACCCTAACCCTCACCCTAAAACTTCCCCTCACCCTAACACTAACCCTAACCTTAACACTAACCCTCACACTAACCCTAACCATCACCTTAACCCTAACACTCACCCACACCCTTCCCCAAACCCTAACCCTATCTCTCACTCCACTGTAACCCTCACCCTCAGCCTAAACCTCACATTTAACATTAACATCACCCCCCTCCCTAAACCTTACCCTAACCCTACTCTAACCCTCACCCTAACCCTAACTCTGCCTCTAAACCTCACCCTCACCCTAACCCTAACTCTAACCCTAACCCTAACACTAAACCTCACCCTTACCCTAATCCTCACCCTAGTCATAACCTCCACATTAACCCTAACCCTCTCCCTAACACTCATCCTTACCATAAACATCACACTAACCCTAACCCTAGTCCTTAATCTAACCCTCACCCTAACCCTAACCCTGACCCTTTCCCTAACCCTAAAACTGACCCTATCCCTCACCCTTATCTTAACCTTCACACTCAGCCTAAACCTCACCTTTAACCTTACCATCATCCTCACCCTAAACCTCACCCTAACCTCATTCTAACCCTCATCCAACCCTTAAACCTAACCATCACCTTAATCCTAACCCTCACCCTCAACCTCATGCTCAGCCTAAACCTAATCCTAAGCCTAACCCTTACCCTAACCCTCACCCTCACCCTAGCCCTCACCCTAACACTAATCCTAACCCTAACCCTCATCCTAACCCTCACCCTCACCCTAACCCAAATCCTAACCCTAACCCTAAACCTAACCCTAACCCTCAACCTCACAGTAAACATTACCCAAACCCTCAACCTAACCCTAAACTTAACACTAACCCTAAATATCACCCTAATCCTAACCCAACCCTCACCCTAACCATAACCTAAACCTCACCCTCAACCTCACCGTAACCGTAACCCTAACTCTAACAATAACCCAAAACCTAACCTTAACCCTCACCCTAACCATAACCCTCACCCTAACCCTAAATCTCAAACTAACAGTTATCCTCACCCTAACAATAACCCTAACCCTAACACTAATCCTCACACTAACCCTAACCCTTACCCTAATCCTAAACCTCACCATAATGCTAACCCTAACCCTAACCTTCACAATCACCTTAGCCCTCACCCTAATCCTGATTCTAACCCTCACCTTCACCGTAACCCCAACCCTCATCCTCACCCTAACCTCACACTAAACCTAACACTAATCCTCAATGTAACCCTCAACCTGACCCTAACCCTAACCATTACCCTAACCCTAACCTAACCCTAACCCTCACCTTAACCCAAACCCTCACCCTAACACTTACCCTCACCCTAACACTAACCCTAACCTAACACTAACTCTCACACTAACGCAAATCCTAACCCTAACATTAACCCTCCCCCTAACTCTCCCCATAACCCTATATCTAACGGTAAACCTCACCCTAACCCAAACCCTAACCCTAACCTTAACCCTAAACCCCACCTTAACCTAAACAAAACCCTCACCCTCACCCTCAAACTCACGGTAACCCTAATCCGAGCCCAAAAAATAACACTAATCTTATCCCTAACCCTAACCCTAAACAAACCCTCACACTCAGCCTCACCGTCACCGCAAATTTAACCCTAACCATAACACTAACAATAACCCTAACACTAACCCTAACCCTCACTCTAAACCTCACCCCCACCCTCACCCTCAGCTTAACCCTAAGCCTAAACCTAACCCTAACCCTCACCGTAACCCTAACCTTAAACATAACCCTAATCCTAACCCTAAACCTAAACCTAACACTAAGCCTAAAGCTAAACCTAATCCTCAGGCTCAGCCTCACCCTAATCCTAACCCTCACCCTAACCCTAAACCTAATCCTAACCCTAACCCTAACCCTCCCACTCACCCTCACCCTAACCCTAATTGTAAACCTAAACCTATCCCTAACCCTAACCCTCACCCTAACCCTCACCCTAGCCCTAACCCTAACCATAACCCTAATACTAACCCTAAACCTCATCCTATCCCTCACCATAAACCTAAGCCTAACCCTCACCCTAACCCTAACCCTAAACCTTACCCTCATGCTCAGACTAAGACTAAGCCTATCCCTCACCCTAACCTTCACCCCCACCCTATCCAACACTCTAACCCTACTCTTCACCATCACCCTAAACCTAATCCTCACCCCCACCCTCACCCACACCCTAACCCTAAACCTAAGCCTAACCCTAACTGTAACCCTCACACTCACCCTCATCCTAACACTAATCCTAACCATAACCCTAACACTGACCTTAAACCTCACCCAAAATTTCACCCTAAACCTAACCCTCACCCTCAGCCTCAACCTCAAAGTAACTCTAACTCTAAACCTAACAATAACACTAACCCTAACCATAACCCTAACCCTAACCATAACCCTCACCCTCAGCCTCAACCTCACACCAAACTTAACACTAACCAAAAAACTAACAATAACCCTAACCCTAACCTAACCCTAATCCTCACCTTAACCCTAACCCTAAACCTAAACCTAACCCTAACTCTAAGCCTAAACCTAATCTTCAGCCTCACACTCAACCAAAACCCAATACCTAACCCTAACCCTCACCCTAACCCTAAGCCTAACCCTAACCCTAAACCTAACCCTCACACTCTCCCACACCCTAACCCTAATCCTAAACCTAATCCGATCCCTAGACCTAACCCTCACCCTATGCTTCACCCTAGCCCTCACCCTAACCCTAAATCTAAACTTAGACCTCACCCTCACCCTAACCCTAATCCTAACCCTAGCCCTAAACCTCACCCTAACCCTGACACTCAACCTCACCCTCACCCTCACCCTCACGTTAACTCTAACACTAACACTAACAATAACACTAATCCTAATCCTAAACCTAACCCTAACCCTAACCCTAACCCTAATCCTAATACTCACCCTCACCCTAACACTAATTCTAACCCTAACCCCAAACCTAACCCTAACACTCATATCACCATAACCCTAACCTTCATCCTAACACTCACCCTAACCCTAACCCTAACCTAAACTTCACCCTAACACTAAACCTAACCCGCAACCTCACACTAGCCCTCACACTAACCATAATCCTAACCCTAATCCTCATCCTAAACCTCACACTAACCTTAACACTAACCGTCACATTAATCCTAACCCTCATCCTAACCCTCAACCTAACCCTAAATCTCATGCTCGCTGTAAGCCTAACCCTAACCCTCACCTTAACCCTAAACTTAATGCGAATCCTAACTCTCCCCCTAATCCTCACCCTAACCCTAACCCTCACTCTCACCCTCACCCTCAGCCTAACCCTAAGCCTAACCCTAACCTTAACCCTAACCCTCACCCTCACCCTAACCCTCAACCTAACCTTAAATCTAACACTCACCCTAACCCTAACCCTCCCCCTCAGCCTCACCGTAACCCTAACTCTAAACCTAAACCTCATACTCACCCTAACCCTAACCCTAACCCTAAACCTCATCCTAACCCTAACCCTAAACCTTACCCTCACTATAGCCCTCACCCTAACCCTAATCCTAAAACAAATCCTCAAACTAACCCTCATCATAAGTCTAACCCTCACACTCAACCTCACCCTAACCTTAAACCTAACCCTCAAACTAACCCTAAACCTCACCCTCAGCATAACCCTTACCCTAACCCTCACCCTAACCATAAACTTAACCTGAACCCTAACCCTCACCCTAACCCTAACTCTCCCCCTCAACCTCCCCCTCAGCCTAACCCTAAGCCCAACCCTAAACCTGACCCTAACAATCACACTCACCCTCACCCTAACTCTAATCCTAACACTAACCCTAACCCTAACCCGCACCCTAACTCTCACCGTAAACCTAACCCGAACACTAACACTAACCCTAACCCTCAAACTAACCCTCACCAGAACACTAATTCTAACCCTAAACCTCACCCTCACCATAAACCTAACTCTAACCCTAACCCAAACCCTAAATCTCACAATAAAAATATCCCTCAACTGCTCCCTCACCCTCACCGTAACTCTAAACCTAACCCTAACAATAACACTAACCCTAACCCGAACTATCACCCTAACCCTAATCCTCACCCCCTCCCTCACCCTCAGCCTAAACATAACCCAAAGCCTAACCCTGACCCTAACCCTTACACTAACCCTCACCCTAACCTTATCCTAACCCTAAACCTATCCCTAACCTCATCCTAACCCTCACCCTCATCCTAACTCTAACACTAACACTAACCCTAAACCTCACCCCCTAACCCACCTCCTAACCCTAACTCTAACCCTAAACCTCACCCTCACTCTAAACCTAATCCTAACCCTGAACCTCACCCTAAACCTCACCCTAACCCTCACCCTCACCCTCACCCTCAACCTCACCGTAACTCTAACCCTAACCCAAACAATAACACTAACCCTAACCCTAACCCTAAGTATAACCATAACCCTCACCATCAGCCTCACACTCACCGCAAACTTAACCCTAAATATAACACTAACAATAACCCTAACCGTAAGCCTCACCCTAACCAAAACCCACACCCTAACACCCTAACCTTAACACTAACCCTAACCCTAACACTAACCCTCACACTAACCCTAAACCTAACCATAACCCTAAACTTCAACCTAACCCTCAACCTCACCCTAACCCTTACACTAACACTAAATGTAACCCTCACCCTAACCATACCCCTAACCCTATATCTAACCATAAACCTCACCCTCACACTAACCCTAACCCTAAAACTTAACCCCAACCTAATCCTAACCCTAAACCTCACCCGCAACCTCACCCTCACCATAACTCTAACCCTAACCCTAACAATAACCCTAAACCTAACCCTAACCCTAAGCCTAACCTTAACTCTTACCCTAATTCTAATCCTAACCCTA
This sequence comes from Dipodomys merriami, assembly GCF_024711535.1. Lineage (NCBI taxonomy): Eukaryota > Metazoa > Chordata > Mammalia > Rodentia > Heteromyidae > Dipodomys > Dipodomys merriami. The sequence continues at coordinate 548,324 of NW_027206021.1, forward strand.
AACCTAACCCTAACCATCATCCTAACCCTCAACCTAACCCTAACTCTAACCCTAAATCTCACCTTCAACGTAACCCTAACCCTAACCTTAACCCTCAACCTAACCCTCACCCTAACCATACCCCTAACCCTATATCTAACCCTAAACCTCACCCTCACATTAACACTAACCCTAACACTTAACCCTACCCTAACACTAACCCTAAACCTCACCCGCAACCTCACCTTCACCATAACTCTAACCCTAACCCTAACAATAACCCTAATCCTAACCCTAACCCTAAGCCTAACCCTAACCCTTACCCTAATTCTAATCCTAACCCTAAACCTAAGCCTCACCATCATCCTAACTCTCACCCTAACCCTAACTCTAACACTAACCCTAACCATAACCCTCACATTCAGCCTCACCCTAATCCTAACTCTAACCCTAAACCTCACCTTCAACATAACCCAAACCTAAACTTAACCCTCAACCTCACCCTAACCCTAAACCTAAACCTCACCCTCACAATACCCCTCACCCTAACCATTATCCTAACTCTAAAGCTCATCCAAACCCTCCTCATAACCCTAAAATTAGCCCTCAACCTAAACCTAACCCTAAACCTCAATCTCACCTTCAGCCTAAACCTAACCTTCACCCTAACCCTCACACTCACCCTAAAACTATCCCTAATCTTAAACCTAACCCTATCCCTAAATATCAACCTAAACCTCACGCTCACCCTAAACCTAACCCTCAACTTAACCCTAACCCTCACTCTCAGCGTAAACCTAACCCTAACCCTAACCCTCACCGTAACCATAAACCTAACCCTAATCCTAAACTTCACCCTAAACCTAACCCTCAACCTAACCCTAACCCTAACCTTATCCTCACCCCCACCCTCACCATCAGCCTAACCCTAAGGCAAACCCTAACCCTAACCCTAACCCTCACCATAACCCTAAAACTAACCCTAACCCTAACCTTAAACCTAAACTTAACTCTAACCCTAAACCTAAACCTAATACTCAGACTCACCCTCTCCTTAACCCAAACACTAATCCTAACGCCCATCCTAAACCTAAGCCTAACCCTAACCTTCACCCTAAACCTCACACTCACTCTCACTCTAACCCTAATCCTAAACCTAACCCTCTCCCTAACCCTAAACCTCACCCTAAGCCTCACCCTAGCCCTCACCCTAAACCTAACCCTAACCCTAAACCTCACTCTAACCCTCACCCTAACCCTAACCCTAACCCTCACACTCATGCTCGGCCTAAGCTTAAGCTTAAGCCTAAGCCTAGCCCTAACCCTAACCCTCATGCTAACCATAACTGGAACAGTAACACTAACACTAAACATAACCCTCACCCTAAGCCTCCTACTAATACCATATCTAAATCTAAACCGCACGCTCACCCTAACCCTAACCCTTAACCCCACCCTAACCCTAACCCTAACCCTCACCCGCACCCTAACCTCACCTTAACTCTAACCCTAACCCTAACAATAACACTAACACTAACCCTAACCCTCACCCTAACCGTAAACCTAACCCTCACCCTAACCCTCAGCCTAACCCCAAGCCTAACCCTAACCTTAACCCTTACCCTCAACCTCAGCCTAACCCTAAGCCTAACCCTAACACTAATACTAACCATCACACTCACCCTAAATCTAACACTAACCCTAAACCTAACCCTCATGGTCAGCCTCACCATAACACTAACTCTATGCCTAATCCTCACCCTTACCCTAACCTTAACCCTAACACTAAACCTCACCCTAACACTAACCCTAAACCTCACCCAAAACCTAGCCCTCTCCCTAACCCTAATGCTAAAACTACCCCTCACCCTAACCCTCCCACTAACCCTAACCCTAACCCTCACCATAACCCTAACCATCATCCTCAACATCACCCTCAGCCTAAACCTAAGCCTAACCGTAAAACTAACCTAAACACAAATATTCATCTTCACCCTAACCCTAATCCTAACCCTATCCCTAACCCTAACACTCCGCCTAACTCTCACCCTAACACTAACCCTAACCATAACCCTAAACTAACCCTCACCCTAACCCTATCCCTAACCCTAAACCTCACCCAACGCCTCACCCTAGCCCTCACCCTAAAACTAACCATAACCCTAAACTTAACCCAAACCGTCACCGTAACCCTACAACTAACCCTAACCCTCAACCTAACCCTAACCCTAAAACTAACAGTAATCCTGAGCATCATCCTCATCCTAACCCAAAACCTAAACCTAACCCTCACACTAACCCTAAACTTAACCCTAACCTTAACCCTCAACCTAACCCTCACACTAACCATAAACCTAACCATCACCCTAACCCTAACCGTCAACCTCAACCTCAAGCTCAGCCTATCCCTAAGCATTAGCCTAAGCCTATCCCTCACCCTCAAGCTCAGCATCACTGTAACTCTAACCCTAACCCAAACAATAAACTAATCCTAAGCCTAAACATAACCCTAACCCTAACCCTAACCCTAACCTAATCCTAATACTCACCCTCACTCTAAGCCTAATCCGAACCCTAATCCTCACCCTAATGCAAACCCTCACAGTTACAGTAACCTTAACTCTCATCCTATCCCTGACCCTAAGACTAAACCCAAACCTAAACCTCACCCTAACACTAACCCTAACCCTCACCCTCTCCCTAGCCCTCACCCTAACCCAAATCCTAACCCTAATCCTCATCCTAACCCTCACCCTAACACTAACACTAACCCACACCCTAACCATAACCCTAACACTAAACCTCACCCTAAACCTAACTCTCACCCTAACCCTTACCTTAACCCTCACACTCACCCTAACCTGTACCCTAAACCTAATCTTATCACTAAGCCTAATCCTCACACTCACCCTCACCCTCACTGTAACCCTAACTCTAACACTAACCCTAACCCTAACCCTCACCCTCAGCCTCACCCTAACCTTAACTCTAACCCTAAACCTGACCCTCACCCTAACCCTAACCCTAAACCTAACCCTAAACCTCACCCTAAATCTAACCCTAAACCTCACCCTCACCTTAGCCCTCACCCTAACCCTAATCCTAACCCTAACCCTCATTCTAACCCTCACCCTAACACTAACCCTCACCCTCACCCTCACGTTCACCCTAACCCTAACCCTAACCCTAACCCTAACTATCACCCTAACCCTAAACCTAACCCACACCCTCACCGTAACCCTCAACTTCACCCTCACATTCAGCCTAACACTAAGCCTAACCCTAACCCTAACACTAACCCTCACACTCACCGTAACTCTAACCCTAATCTTAATCCTAACACAAACCATAACCCTCACACTAACCCTAAACATCACCCTAATCCTAAACCTCACCCAATCCCTAAACCTAACCCTAAACCTCACCCTCACCCTAACCCTGACCCTCATCCTCACCCTAAACCTCACACTACCCCTAACACTAAACCTCAATCTAACACTTAACCTCACCCTAACCCTAACCCTAACCCTCATCCTAAACCTAACCCCCACCCTTAACATAACCCTCACCCTCAGCCTAACTCTCACCTTTACCCTTACCGTCACCCCCACCCTAGCCCTCACCCAAACCCTAATCCGCACGCTAACCCTAACCCTACTCCTAAACCTCACTCTCGTCCTAACCCTAACTCTAACACTAAACCTAACACTAAATCTCACACTATCCTTAACCCTAACACTCACCATCAACCTCATGCTCAGCCTAACCCTAAGCCTAAGCATAACACTTACCCTAACCCTCACCATCACCCTAGCCCTCACCCTAATCCTAAGCCTAACCCTAACCCTCATCCTAGCCCTCAACTTAACCTGAACCCGAACATCACGCTAACCCTAATCCTCACCCACTCACTCACCCTCAGCCTAACCCTCAGCCTAAGCCTAAGCCTAACCCTAACTCTCACACTCACCTCACCCTAACCCTAATCCTAACCCTAACCCTAAACCACATCCTAAACCTCAACATAACCTTAACCCTAACACTAACCCTAATATTAACGCTCGACCTAACCCTCCAGCTAAGTCTAAATCTAACCCTAAACTTCACACTCACCCTAACCCTAAAGCTAACCCTAACCCTAAACCTCACCCTAACCCTAACCCTAACCCTCACCCTGACCCTCACCGTAACCATAAACCTAAACCTAACAATAACACTAACCCTAACCCTAACCCTAACTCTAACCATAACCCTCACCCTCAGCCTCACCCTCGCTGCAAACTTAACCCAAACCATAACACTAACAATAACCCTAAAATTAAGCCTAACCTAACCCTAACTCTAATCCTAACCACCACCCTCACCCTCAGCTTAACCCTAAGCGTAACCATAACCCTAAACCTAACACTAATCTTCAGCCTCAGCCTCACCCTAACCCAAACTCTACCCCTAATCCTCACCCCAACTCTAAGCCTAACCCTAAACCTAACCCTAACCCTCACACTCACCCTCAACCTAACACTAATCCTAAACCCAAACCTATCCCTAACCCTAACCCTCCCCCTAGCACTCACTCTAACTCTAACCCTAACCCTCACCCTCAACCTAGCCCTCAACCTAAACCTAACCCTCACCCTCACTGTAACCCTTACCCTAACCCTCACCCTAACCCTACACTTAAAGTGTACCCTAACTCGCACACTAAACCTAACCCTAAATGTCACCCTAACCCGAACCCTCAACCTTACCGTAATGGTCACCCTCAGCCTAACCCTCACGTTTACCCTTAACTTCACCCCTACCCTAACCCTCACCATAACCCTCACACTCACCATAACCCTCACCCTAAAACTAACTCTAGCCCTAAACCTCACCCTCACCCTAACCATAACTCTAACCATAACCCTAACACTAAACCTCATCCTAAACTTAACCTTACCCCTCAAACTAACCATAAACCTCACCCTCACGCAAACCCTCAGCCTAAACCTAAGGCTAACACTAACCCTAACCATAACCTTCACACTCACCCTAATCCTAAACCTAATCCTAATCCTAACCCTAAACCTAATCCTCACCCTCACGTTCAGACTCACCCTTAACCCTAATTCTCACCCTAAACCTCACACTCACCCTAACCCTAATACTGAAACTCACCCTCACCGTAACCGAAACCCTAAACCTAGCTCTAACCTTAAGCCTAACCCTAACCCTAACTGTACTCCTAACTCTCGCCCTAACCCTAACCCTAACACTAACCCTAACCCTAAACCTCACCCTAACCCTAACCCTAAACCTCACCCTCACGCTCACTGAAACCAAAAGCCTAAACCTAACCCTAACAATAACCTTAACACTAATCCTAACCCTCACCCTAACCATAACCCTCACCCTAACCCAAAATCTCACCCTAAAACTTACCCTCACCCTAACACTAACCCTAACCCTAACACTAACCCTCACACTAAACCTAACCATAACCATAACCCTAAATCTCAACCTAACCCTCACCCCCACCTTAACTCTAACACTAACCCTATCCCTAACCCTCACCCTAACCCTAATCATAACCCTAATTCTAACCCTAAACCTCACCCTCACACTAACCCAAACCCTAATCTGAAACGCCACCCTAACCCTAAGCCTAACGTTCACCCGCACCCTCACCCTCACCATAACTCTAACCCTAACCCTAACAATAACACTAACCCTAACCCAAACCATCAACGTAACCCTAATCCTCACCCCCACCCTCACCTTCAGCCTAACCCTAAGCCTATGCCTAGCCCTCACCCTAACTGTCACACTCACCCTCACCCTACCCCTAATACTAAATCTACCCTATCCCTAAACCTCAACCTAACCCTCACCCTCCCCGTTAACCCTAACAATAATCCTAACCCTAAACCTCAACCTAACCATCCCCCTAACACTAACTCTAACCCTAAACCTCACCCTAACCCTAACCCTAAACCTCACCCTAAACCTCACCCTAACCCTAACCCTCACCCTAACCCTCAATCTCACCAAATATCTAACCCTAACCCTAAAAATAACACTAACACTAACCCTAACCCTAACCATAAGCCTCAACTTCAGCCTCACCCTCAGTGCAAACTTAAACCTAACCATAACACTAACAATAACCCTAATCCTAACCCTTACCCTAATCCTCAACCCCAACCTCACACTCAGCCTAATCCTAAGACTAACCCTAACCCTAACCCTAACCCTAACTCTAAGCCTAAGCCTAAACCTAACACAAAACCTAATCCTAAACCTAACCCTAATCCTCAGCCTCACCCTCACCCTAACCAAAACCCTAACCCTAACTCTCACCCTAACCCTAAGCCTAACCGTAACCCTGACTCTCACAATGACGCTCAACCCAACCCTAATTCTAAACCTAAACCTATGCCTAAACCTAACCCAAACACTAACCCTCACCCTAGTCCTCACCCTAACACTAATCCAAAACCTAAACCTCATACTAACCCTCACCTTAACCCTAACCCCAACCATCACCCTCATGCTTGGCCTAAGCCTAAGCCTAAGCTTAACTCTAACCCAAACCCTCACCTTAACCCTAACCCTAACCATAACACTAACCCTAACTCTATCCCTAAACCTCACTCTCACACTAACCCTAACTCTAACACTTACTCTAAACCTAAACCTCATCCTAATCCTAAACCTAAACCTCACCCTCACCCTCACCGTAATGGTAACACTAACCCTAACCCTAACAATAACCTTAACCCTAACTCTACCCCTCAACCTAAACATAACCCTCAACCTAACCCTAACCCTCAACTTAACACTTACCCTCACCCTAACACTAACACTAACCCTCACCCTCACCCTAACTCTAATCCTGACCCTAACCCTCAAACTAACCCTAACCCTCACCCTCACCATAACCCTTACGCTAACCCTCACCCTAACCCTAAACTTGACCCTAACCCTAACTCTCACCCTAACACTAACCCTAACCCTCACCCTAACCCTAACCCTCAACCTTACCGTAACCATCACCCTCAAGCCTAACCCTCACATTTACCCTTACCGTCACCCCTACCCTAACCCTCACCCTAACCCTAACACTCACCCTAAACCTCACCCTAAAACTAACTCTACGTCTAAATCTCACCCTCAACCTAAGCATAACTCTAACCCTAACCCTAACACTAAACTTCACCCTAACCTTAACCCTAACCCTCAAACTAACCCTAACTCTCATCCTCAGCCTAACCCTCAGCCTAAACTTACAGCTAACCGTAACCCTAACCATAACCCTCACACTCAAACTAAACATAACCCTAAACCTCATCCTAACCCTAACCCTAAACCTCACCCTCACCCTCAGCCTCACCATATCCCTAAGTCTAACCCTAAACCTCACCTTCACCCTAACCCTAATCCTAACCCTCACACTCACCGAAACTGAAACCCTAAACATAACCCTAACATTAACCTTTACCCTAATCCTCCAACTAACTTTCACCCTAACCCTAACCATAAGAGTAACCCAAACCCTAATCCTCACCCTGACCCTCACCCTAACCCTAAATCCAACCGTAAACCTCACCCTCATCCTAACCCTCACTCTAAACCTAACCCAAACCCTAAACCTCAACTTCACCCTCACTGTAACCAAAACCCTAAACCTAACCCTAACAATAACCTAACCTAATCCTATCCCTCACCCAAACCATAACGCTCACCCTAACCAAAACTCTCACCCTAAAACTTACCCTCACCCTAACACTAACCCTAACCCTAAACCTAACCATCACACTAACCCTAACCATAACCCTAAACCTCAACCTAACCCTCACCCTCACCCAAACCCGAACACTAACCCTATGCCTAACCCTAACCCTAACCCTCCCCCTAACCCTAAATCTAAACCTAAACCTCACCCTCACACTAACCCTAACCCTAACCCTAAACCCCACCTTAACCCTAAGCCTAACCCTGACCCGCACCCTCACCCTCACCGTAACTCTAACCCTAACCCTAACAATAACACTAACCCTAACCCGAACCATCACCCAAACCCTAATCCTCACCCCCACCCTCACCCTCAGCCTAAACCTAAGCCTAAGCCTAAACCTCACCCTAACCCTCACACTCACCCTCACCCTCACCCGAAACCTAATACTAAACCTAACCCTATCCCTAAACCTCAACCTATACCTCACCCTGCCCTTAACACTAACCCTAACCATAAACCTCAGCCTGACGCTCCCCTAACACTAACTCTAACCCTAAAACTCACCCTCACCCTAACCCTAACCCTAAACCTCACCCTAAACCTCACACTAACTCCAACCCTCAACCTCACCCTCAATCTCACCGTAACTCTAACCCTAACCCTAAAAATAACACTTACCCTAACCCTAACCATAACCATAACCCTCACCCTCAGCCTCACCCTCACTGCAAACTTAACCCTAACCATAACACTAACAATAATCGTAATCCTAACCCTAACTCTAAACCTCAACCCCAACCTCACCCTCAGCCTAACCCTAAGCCTAACCCTAACCCTAACGCTAACCCTAATTGGAACCCAATCCCTAACCCTAAACCTAACCCAAAACCTAACCCTAAACCTAACCCTAATCCTCAGCATCACCCTCACCCTAACCAAACCCCTAACCCTAACCCTCACCCTAAACCTAAGCCTAACCCTAACCCTGACCTTCACACTCATCCTAAGCCTAACCCTAACCCTCCTAAACCAAACCGTCTCCCTAAACCTAACCCTCACCCTAACACAAATCCTAACCCTAAACCTCATCCTAACCCTCACCCTAACCCGAACCCTAAACCTCACCCTAACCATAAGCCTAACCCTCACCCTCATGCTTGGCATAAACCTAAGCCTAAGCCTAACTCTAACCCAAACAATCACCATAACCCTAACCCTAACATTAACCCTAAATCTAACCATAAACCTCACTCTCACCCTAACCCTAACTCTAAACCTAACGCTAAACCTAAACCTCATCCTAACCCTAACCCTAACCCTCACCCTCACCCTCACTATAACTGTAACCCTAACCCTAACAATAACCCTAATCCTAACCCTAACCCTCAACCTAACCATAACACTCACCCTAAACATAACACTCACCCTAACACTTACTCTCGCCGTAACACTAACCCTAAGCCTAACACTAACCCTAATCATCACCCTAACCCGTAACCTCACCCTAAAGCTAAACCTAACCCTCATCTCACCCTAGCCATCACCCTAACACTAACCCTCATCCTCACCCTAAACCTCACACTAACCCTAACTCTAATTCTCAATCTAACCTTAACCCACACCCTTCCCCTAACCCTAACCCTCACCCTAACCCTAACCCTCATCCCACTGTAAACCTCACCCTCAGCTTAACCCTCATGTTTACCCTTACCATCACCCCCATGATAACCCTTACCCTAACCTTAACCTTCACCCTAACACTCTTTCCAACAGAAAACCTCACCCTCACCATAAACCTAAAAATAATCCTAACCTAACCCTAACCCTCATCCTCACCATAAACCTTACACTAACCCTAACCCTAAATCTCAATTTAACCCTCACCCAAAGCCTAATCCTAACCCTCACCCTAACCGTAAACCTAACCCTAACACTCACCATTATCTTAAACCTCACCCTCAGCGTAAACCTCACCTTTACCCTTATCATCATCCTCCCCCTAAACCTCCCCCTAACCTAAACCTCATCCTAACCCTCACCCTTACCATAAACATAACGATCACCAAAAGCCTAACCCTCAACCTCTACCTCACGCTCAGCCTAACACTAAGCCAAAGCCTAAACCTTAACCTAACCCTAAACCTAACCCTAGCACTCACCCTAACCCTAATCCTAACACTAAGCCTCATCCTAACCCTCACCCTAACCCTAATCCTGACCCTCAACCTCACCCTCACCCTAACCCTAATCCTAACCCTCACCCTCAACCTCACCTTCAGACTAATCCTAAGCCTAACCCTAAACCTAACCCTAACACACACACTCACCCGCATGCTAACCCTAATCCTAACCCTCATCCTAACCCTAACCCTAAACCTCGCCCTAATCTCACCCTAACACTAACCCTAACCCTAACCCTCAACCTAACCCTTACTCTAACCCTAAGTCTAACCCTAACCCTCACCCTCACACTAAAACTCACCCTAACCCTAACCCTAAACCTCACCCTCACCTGCACCATAACAGTAACCTTAAACTGAAACCTAACAACAACCCTAAACCTAATGCTAAACCTCACCCTAACCATAACCATCACCTTAACCCAAACCCTCACCCTAAGTCTTACCCTCACTGTAACACTAACCCTAACGCTAACACTAACCCTCACACTAACACTAACCCTAAATCTAACCCTAAACGTCAACCTCACCCGAACCCTAATCCAAACCCTAACCGTAAACCCCACCCTAACCCTAAACCTAACCCTCACCCGTTTCCTCACCCTCACCGTAAATCTAACTCTAACCCTAACAATAATAATAACCCTAACACTAACCGTAACCCTAACACTATCCATAAACATAACCCTCACCCTCAGCCTCACCCTCACCACAAACTTAACCCTAACCATAACACTAACAATAACCCTAACCCTAAGCCTAACCCTAAGCCTAACTCTAATCATCACACCCACCCTCACCCTCAGCCGAACCCTAAGTCTAACCCTAACCCTACTCCTATTCCTAACCCTCAACATAATCCTAACACTAACCCTAACCCTAACACTAACCCTAAACCTAATCCTAACCCTAAACCTAATCCTCAGCTTCACCCTCACCCTAACCCAAAACCTAACCCTAACCCTCACACTAACTATAAGCCTAACCCTAACCTTAACACTAACCCTCACACTCAACCTCACCCTAACCCTAATCCTAAACCTAACCCTATCTCTAACCCTAACCCTCAACCTAACCCTCAGCCTAGCCTTCAGCCTTATCCAAATCCTAACCATAAACCTCATCCTAACCCTCAACCTACCCCTACCCCTAACCCTAACCCTCACCCCAAACCGAACCCTAACCCTCACCCTCAACCTCATCATCAGCCTAACCCTAAGCCTAACCCTAAACCTGACCCTAAAACACACACTCACCTGCACCCTAACCCAAATCCTATCCCTCACCCTAACCCTAACCCTAAACCTCCCCCTAACTCTCATGCTAACCCTACCCCTAACACTAACACTACCCTAAACCTCAACCTAACCTTCACCCTAACCCTAACTCTAACCCTAAACATCACCCTCACCCTTAACCTCACCCTAACTCTAACCCTAACCCTCACCCTCACCTGCACCCTCAGCCTCACCCTCACCACAAACTTAACCCTAAACATAACACTAACAATATCCCTAACCTTAATCCTAATCCTAACCCTAACTCTAATCCTCAAACCCACCCTCACCCTCAGCCTAAACCTAAACCTCACCCTCACCATAAACCTAACTGTAACCCTAAACCAAACCTCAAACCTCAACCTAAACCTAACCCTAACCCTAAAACTAACACACACACTCACCCTCACCCTAACCCTAATCCTAACAATAACACTCACACTCATCCTAACCCTAACCCTAACCCTAACACTTACCCTCAACCTCAGCCTAACCCTAAGCCTATCCCTAACCCTAACCCTAACCTTCACACTCACCCTAACCGTAACCCTAATCCTACTCCTAACCCTAACTCTAACCCTCACCCTCAACTTAACCCTCACCTTAAGCCTATCCCTAACATTAATCCTAACTCGAACCCTGACCCTCAGCCTCACCCAAACCGTAACTCTAACACTAAACATCAACCTGACCCTAACCCTAATCATAACCCTATCCCTAAAACACATCCTAGCCCTAAATGTAATCCTCATACTCACCATAACTGAAACCCTAACCCTAAAGATAACAATAATGCTAACCCTAACCGTAACCCTCACCCTAACCATAAAACTCACCCTAACCCTAACCCTCACCCTAACACTTACCCTCACCCTAACACTAACCCTAACCCTAACACTAACCCTCACACTAACACTAACCATAATCCTAACCCTAAAACTCACCCTAACACTAACCCTAAACCTGACCCTCTCCCAGCCCTCACCCTAACCCTAACCCTCATCCTCACCCTAAACTTCACACTAACCTTAACACTAATCCTCAATCTAACCCTCACCTTCACCTAAACCCTCACCCTAACCCTAACCCTCACCCTTACTGTAACCCTCAACTTCAGCCTAACCCTCACCTTTATCCTTACCATCAACGCCACCCTAACCCTCACTCTAATGCTAACCTTCACCCTAACCCTAACTCTACCCCTAAACCTCATCGTCACCCTAATCCTAACTCTAACGCTAACCCTAACACTATCCTTCACTATAAACTTAACCCTAAACATCACCCTAACCCTAATCCTCACCCTCAGCCTAACCCTAAGCATAAGCCTAACCCTAACCCTAAAACTCACACTAACCCTCACCCTAACCCTAATCCTAACCCTAAACCTAACCCTAACCCTAAATCTCAACCTAATGTCACCCTAACCTTAACCCTAACACTAACCCTAACCCTCACCGTCACCATAACTCTAACCCTAACCCTAACAAGAACACTAATCCTAACCCTAACCCTAAACCTAACCCTAACCCTAAACCTAATGCTAACACTCAACCTCACCCTAACCCTAATCCTAACCCTAACCCTCACCCTAACCCTAACCTTAACCCTAACCCTAACCCTAAACTTTACCCTAACCCTCACCCTCACATTAACACTCAACCTCAACGTAAACTTTACCCTTATCCTAACCATCATCCTCACCCTAACTCTCACCCTAACCCTAAACTTCATCCCAACCCTCACCCTAACCGAAAACCTAACCATCACCCTAACCCTAACCTCACCCTCAACCTCATGCTCAGCCTAACCCTAAGCTTAAGCCTAAACTTTACCCTAACCCTCACCCTAACCCTAGACCTCGACCTAACCATAATAGTAATCCTAACCCTCATCTTAAAACTCATCCTAGCCCTAATCCTAAACATCACCCTAAACCTAATCTTCACCTCCACCCTCACACTCAGCCTAACCTTAAGCCTAAGACTAACCCAAACCCTAACCCTCACACTCACCTTCACCCTCACCTTAATCCTAACCCTAACCTTAACCATAACCCTAAACCTCAACCTAACCTTCTCCCTAACCTTAACCCTAAAACTAACCCTAAACTTAACCCTCGATCTAACCCTCCTACTAACACTAAATCTAATCCTAAACCTCACCCTCACCCTAACCCTAATCCTAAACCTAATCCTAAACCTCACCCTAACCCTATCAGTAAGCCTCACCCTCACCCTCACCCTCACCACAACTCTCACCCTAACCCTAACAATAACACTAATCCTAACCCTAAACCTAACCCAAACCCTAACCCTAATCCTAACACTCACTCTCATGCTAACCCTAATCCTAACCCTAACCCTCACACTATCCATAATCCTCACTCTCACCGAAACCCTAACCCTCAACCTAACCCTCACCCTAACCGCAACCCTAACCCTAAACCTTAATCTAACTCTAACCCTAACCCTCACCCTCACCCTAACCCTCACCCTAACCCTAATCCTAACCCTAATCCTCATACTTACCCTCACCCTAACCCTAACCTAAACCCTCACCCTAGCCCTAACTCTAAGCCTAATCCTCAACGTAACCCTAAACCTCATGTTCAACGTAACCTTAACCCTAACCCTCACCCTATCCCTAAACATAATCGAACACTAACTCTCACCCTAACCCTTACCCTAACCCTCACCATAAACCTAACCCTCACCCTAAAACTAACCCTAATCCTAACCCTCAACCTAAACCTCACCCTAACCGTAAACCTCACCCTCACACTCACCCTCACCATAACTCTAATCCTACCCTAACAATAACACTAATCCTAACCCGAAACCTAACCCTAACCCTAACCCTAACGCTAATGCTAACACTCACCCTCACGCTAACCTTAATCCTAAGCCCAACCCTCACCCTAACCCTAATCATCACCCTCACCGTAACCCTAAACCTCAACCTAACCCTCACCCTAACCCTAACCCTAAACCTAAACCTTAATCTAACACTAACCCTAACCCTCAACCTCATGCTAGCCCTCACCCTAACCCTAATCCTAACCCTAATCCTCATCCTTACCCTCACCCTAACCCTAAACTTAACCCTCACCCTAGCCCTAACCCTAACCCTAATCCTCAATGTAACCCTAAAGCTCAATCTCAGCTTGATCCTAACTCTAACCCTAACCCTAACTCTCACACTCACCCTAACCCTTACCCTAATCCTAATCCTAAACCTAACCCTAACCCTCACCCTCAGCCTCACCTTAACCCTAACTCTAACCCTAAACCTCAGCCTCACCCTAACCCTAACACTAATCCTAACCCTAAAGCTCACCCTAACCTTAACCCTAAACCTCACCCTCACCCTAGCCCTCACCCTAACCCTAATCCTAATACTAACCCTCATCCTAACCCTCCCCCTAACCTTAACCCTAATCCTCACCCTAACCCTAACCCTTACACTTACCTTCACTCTAACCCTGACCCTTTCACTAACCCTAAACCTAACACTAACTGGAACCCTAACACTCACACTCAGCTTCACCCTAACCCTAAATCTAACCGTAAACCTCTCCAAAACCCTAACCCTAACCCTAATCCTAACCCTAACCCTCACCTTAACCCTAACCCTCACCCTCACCGTAACCCTAACCCTCATAATAACCCACACCTTATGCCTATCCCTTAACCTAAACCTTAACCTAACACAAACCCTAGTTCTCACCCTCTCCCTATCCCTCACCCTAACACTAATCGTAACCCTAGTCCTCATCCTAACCCTCAACCTAGCCCTAAAACTAACCCTAACTCTTACCCTAACCCAAACCCTCAACCTAACCCTAACCCTATCGCTCACCATAACACTAACCCTAATCCTAACACTCACCCTAACCCTCACCCTAACACTAAACCAAACCGTCGCCCTCACTCTCACACTAACCCTAATCATAACCTTAAACTTCACCCTCAACCTCACCCTTTGCCTAACTCTTAGCCGAAACCTAAACCTAACCCTAACACACACACTCACCCTCACCCTAACCCAAATCCTAACCTTAACCGTCACCATCACCCTAACTCTAACAGCAAACCTCACCTTCATCCTAACCCTCATTCTAACCCTAACCCTAACCCTAAACCTCACCCTAACACTAACCCTATAACTCACCCTCACTGTAACCAAAATCCTAAACCTAAGCCTAACAATAACCCTAACGCTAATCCTAACACTCAACGTAACAGTAACCCTCACCCTAACCCAAACTCTCACCCTAAAACTTACCCTCACCCTAACAATAACCCTAACCGTAATACTAACCCTCACACTAACCCTCACCATAACACTAACCCTAAACCTCAACCTAACCCTCACTCTCACCATAATTCTAACACTAACCCTATCCCTAACCCTAACCCTAACCCTTACCCTAACCCTATATCTAAACCTAAACCTCACCCTAACACTAACCCTAACCCTAACCGTAAACCACACCCTAATCCGAACCCTAACCCTCACCTGCACCCTCACCCTCACCCTAACTCTAACCCTAACCCTAACAATAACACTAACCCTAACCCAAACCATCACCCTAACCCTAATTCTCACCCCCACCCTCACCCTCAGCCTAAGCCTAAGCCTAAGCCTAGCCCTCACCCTAACGGTCACCCTCACCCTCACCCTAACCCTAATACTAAACCTAACCCTATCCCTAAACCTCAACCTAACCCTCACCATCCCATAAACCTAAAAATAACAATAAGCATAAACCTCACCCTAACCATCCCCCTAAACCTAACTCTAACCCTAAACCTCACCCTAACCCCCACCCTAAAACTAATTCTAACCCTAAACCTCACCCTACACCAAACCGTAAACCTCACCCTCACCCTAGCCTCACACTAACCCTAACCCTAATCCTCAATCTAACCCTCAACCTAACCCTAACCCTAACCCCTACCATAACCCTAAATGAAACCCTAACCCTCACCCTTATCTTAACCCTCACCCTCAGACTAAACCTCACCTTATCCTTACCATTATCCTCACCCTAACCCTCACCCTAACCCTAAACCTCATCCTAACCCTCACCATAACCGTAAACCTAACCATCAAACTCACCCTAACTCTCACCCTCAACCACTCGCTCAGCATAACCCTAAGCCTAAGCTTAATCCTTACCCTAACCCTCACCCTCCCCCTAGCCCTCACCCTAACCCTTATCCTAACCCTCATCCTAACACTCACCCTATCCCCAAACCTAACCATCACCCTAAACCTAATCTTCACCGCCACCCTCACCCTCAGCCTAACCCTAAGCCTAAGCCTAACCCTAATCTTAACCCTCACACTCACCCTCACCCTCATCCTGATCCTAACCCTAACCCTAACCATAAACCTAAACCTCAACCTAACCCTCACCCTAACCTTAACCCTAAAACTAACCCTAACTCTAAACCTCGACCTAACCCTCCAACTAACCCTAAATCTAACCCTAAACCTCACCCTCACAGTAACCCTAATCCTAACCCTAACCGTAAACTTCACCCTAACCCTAACCCTAACCCTCAACCTCACCCTCACCCTTCCAATTACTCTAACCCTAATCCTAACAATAACACTAATCCTAAACATAAACCTAACCTGAACCCTAACCCTAACTGTAATCCTAACACTAACCCTCATGCTAACCCTAATCCTAACCCTAACCCTCACCCTAACCCTAATCCTCACCCTCACTGTAAACCTACACTCAACCTAACCCTTACCCTAACCCTAACCCTAAACCTTAATCTAACAGTAACCCTAACCCTCACCCTCACACTAGCCCTCACCCTAACCCTAATCCTAACCATAATCCTCATCCTTACCCTCACCCTAACCCTAACCTTAACCATCACCCTAGCCCTAAAACTAACCCGAATCCTCAACGTAACCCTAAACCTCATGCTCACCGTAACCCTCACCCTAACCCTAAACCTAGCAGTACCCTAACACTCACCCAATACCTCTAACCCTAAACCTTAATCTAACACTAACCCTAACCCTCACCCTCACCCTAGGCCTCACCCTAAACCTAATCCTAACCCTAGTCTTCATCCTTACCCTCACCCTAACCTAACCCTAACCCTCACCCTAGCCCTAACCCTAAGCCTAATCCTCAACGTAACCCTAAACCTCATGCTCACCTTAACCCTAACCCTAACACTCACCCTAACCCAAAACATAACCGTACACTGACTCTCACCCTAACTCTAACCCTAACCCTAAACCTTAATCTAACACTAACCCTAACACTCATCCTCACCATCACCCTCAGCCTAATCCTAAGCGAAACCCTAACCCTAGCCCTAATGCTCACACTCACCCTAACCCTTACCCTAACCTTAATCCTAAACCTATCCTAACCCTTACCCTCAACTTAACCCTCAGCCTAACCCTAAATCTAACACTAACCCTAACCCTAACCCTAAACCTCACCCTAACCCTAAGCCTAACCCTAAAACTCACCCTCACCCTAGCCCTCACCCTAACAATAATCCTAACCCTAACCCTCATCCTGACCCTCACCCTAACACTAACCATAACCCTCACGATCACCCTAACCCTAATCCGAACCCTCACCCTCAACCTAACCCTAACCCCCACCCTCAACGTAACCGTTACCTTAACGTCAACCTAACCCTAAACTAAACCCGAACACTAACTCTCACACTTACCATAATCCTAACCCTCAAGCTAACCCTAACCCTAAACCTCATTCTCACCCTAGCCTCACCCAACCCTAATCCTAACCCTATCCCTTTTCCTAACCCTCCCCCTAAACCTTATCCTAACACTCACCCTAAAACTAAACCTCAGCCTCAAGCTCACCTTCAGCCTAACCCTAAGCATAATCTTAAATGTAACCCTAACACACACATTCACCCTCAACCTAAACCTCACCCTAACCCTAACACTCATCCTAACCCTCCCCATAACACTAACACTAATCCTAACACTAAACCTCACCCTCACCCTCAGCATAATCCTAAGCTTAAGCCTAACCCTAACCCTCACACTTACCCTAACCCTAACCCTAAACCTCACTCTAACCCTAAACTTCACCCTCAACCTCAGCCTAACCCTAAGCCTTTCCCTAACCCTAACCCTAATCCTCACCCTCACGCTAACCCTAATCCAACTCCTAACACTAATCCTAACCCTCACCCTAAACCTCAGCTTAAGCATAACCCTAACATTAATCCTAACCCTAACCCTCACCGTCAGCCTCACCCTAACACTAACTCTAACACTAAACCTCACCCTGACCCTAAACCTAAACCTCACCCTCACTCTAGCCCTCACCCTAACCTTAATCCTAACACTAAACCTCATCCTAACCCTCCCCCAACCCTTACCTTAACCCTCACCCTAACCCTAACCCTTACCCTCAACCTCAACATAAGCCTAACCCTAAGCCTAACCCTAAACCTAACTCTAACACAAACACTCACCTCACCATAACCCTAATCCTAACCCTAAACCTCACCCTCACCCTCATCCTCAGTGTAACCCTAAGCCTAACCCTAATCCTAAACCTAACCTCACACTCACCCTAACCCTTACCCTAATCCTAATCCTAAACCTAACCCTAACCCTCACCCTAAACCTCAGCTTAACCCTAATTCTAACCCTAAACCTCACCCTCACCCTAACCCTAACCCTAACCCTAAACCTTACCCTCACCCTAGCCATCACCCTAACCCTAATCCTTACCCTAACCCTCATCCTAACCCTGCCCCTAACCCTAACCCTAAACCTCACCCTAACAATAACCCTCATCCTCACCCTCACCCTAACTCTAATCCTAGCCCTGACCATAAACCTCACACTAACCCTAAACCTAAACCTCACCCTCACTCTCCCCCTCACCATAACTCAAAACCTAAACCTAACAATAACACTAATCCTAATCCTAATCCTAACCTTAACTGTAATCCTAACACTCCCTCTCATGCTAACCCTAATCCTAACCCTAACCCTCACTCTAACCCTAATCCTTACCCGCACCATAACCCTAACCCTCAACCTAACCCTCACCCTAACCCAAACCCTAACCCTAAACCTTAATCTAACACTAACCCTAACCCTCACCCTCAGCCTAGCCCTCACCCTAACCCTAATCCTAAACCTAATCCTCATCCTTAAGCTCACCCTAACCGTAACCTTAACCCTCACACTAGCCTTAACCCTAAGCCTAATCCTCAACATAACCCTAAACCTCATGGTCACCATAACCCTAACTCTAACCCTCACCCTAATCCTAAACATAACCGAACCCTAACTCTCACCCTAAACCTAACCCTAACACTCACCCTAACCCTAACCCTCACCCTCACCCTAACCCTAATCCTAACCCTAAACCTAAACCTCACCCTAAACCTAACCCTTACCCTCACCCTCACCCTCACCATAACTCTAACCCTAACCCTAACAAAAACACTAATCCTAACCCTAAACCTAACCCTAACCCGAACCCTAACACTAATCCTAACACTCATCCTCAGGCTAAATCTAATCCTAAACCTAACCCTCACCCTAACCATAATCATCACCCTGACTGGAACCCTAACCCTCAAACTTACCCTCACCCTACCCCTACCCCTAAACCTTAATCTAACACTAACCCTAACGCTCACCCTCACCCTAGCCCTCACCCTAACCCTAATCCTAACCCTAATCCTCATCCTTACACTCATCATCACCCTAAAATTAACCCTCAACCTAGCCCTAACCCTAAAGGTAATCCTCAAAGTAACCATAAACCTCATGCTCACCTTAACCCTAACCCTAACCCTCACCCTAACCATAAACATAACCAAACTCTAACCCTCACCCTCACCCTCAGCCTAACCCTAAGCCAAACCCTAACCCTAGCAGTAATGCTCACACTCACCCTAACCCTTACCCTAAACCTAATCCTAACCCTAAGCCTAACCCTCACCCTGAACCTAACCCTCACATTAACCCTAAATCTAACACTAACCCTAACCCTAACGCTCAACCTCAGCCTCATCCTACCCCGAACTCTAACCTTAAACATCACCCTCACCCTAACAGTAACCCTACCTCTAAACCTAAAACTCACCCTAACTCTAACCCTAACCCTAAACCTCACCCTCACCCTAGCCCTCACCCTAACACTAATCCTAACCCTAACCCTCATCCAAACCCTCACCCTAACACTAACCATAACCCTCACGCTCACCCTAACCCTAATCCGAACCCTAACCCTCAGTCTAACCCTAACCCTCACCCTCACTGTAAACCTTACCTTAACCCTCAACCTAACCCTAAACTTAACCCGAATACTAACTCTCACCTTTAAAATAATCCTAACCCTCAAGCTAACCCTAACCCTAAAACTCATTCTCACCCTAGCCCCACCCAACCCTAATCCTAACCCTATCCCTTTTCCTAACCCTCCCCCTAACCTTTACCCTAACTCTCAGCTTAACACTAACCCTCAGCCTCACCCTCACTCTCAGCCTTACCCTAAGCCTAAGCCTAAGCCTAACCCTAACCCTAACCTCACCCTCAGCCTAACCCTAAGCCTAACCCTAAACCTAACCCTAACACACACACTCACCCTCACCCTAAACCTCACCCTAACCCTAACCCTCATCCTAACCCTCCCCATAACCCTAACCCTAACACTAACACTAACCAACACCCTCAACCCCAGCATAATCCTAAGCCTAACCCTAACCCTAACCCTCACACTCACCCTAAACCTAATCCTAAACCTCACCCTAACCCTAACCTTCACCCTCAACCTCAGCCTAACCCTAAGCCTATCCCTAACCCTAATCCTACTACTAACCCTAATCCTAAACCTCACCCTCAACCTAAACCTCAACTTAAGGCTAAGCCTAACATTAATCCTAACCCTAACCCTCGCCTTCAGCCTCACCCTAACACTAACTATACCACTAAACCTCACACTGAACATAAACCTAAACCTCATCCTCACCCTAGCCCTCACCCTAACACTAACCCTAACCCTAAACCTCACCTTAAGCCTGACCCTAACAATATTTCTAACACGAATTCTCACCCTCAGCCTCACCCTAACCCTAACTCTAACGCTAAACCTCACCCTGACCCTAACCCTAAACCTAACCCTATCCCTAAACCTCATCCTAACCCTATCCCTAACCCTCACCCTCACCATAATTTTAACCCTAAACCTAACACTAACAATAACCCTAACACTAACCCTAACCCTCACCCTAACCCTAACCATCACCATAACGCTTACCCTCACCCTAATACTAACCCTAACCCTAACACTAAACCTCACACTAACCCTAAACATTACCCTAACCATAAACTTCACCCTAACACTAATCCTAAACCTCACCGTCTCGCTAGACCTCGCCCAACACTAATCCTCAATCTAACCCTCACCCTCACCCTATCCCTAACCCTAACCCTCACCCTAACCCTAAACGTCACCTTTCCCGTAACCCTCAACCTCAGCTTAAACCTCACCTTTACCCATACTGTCACCCACACCATAACCCTCACTCCAACCCTAACCCTCCCCCTACCACTAACTCTACCACTAAACCTCACCCTCACCCTAACCCTAACTCTAACGCTGAGCCTAATACTAACCCTCACCCTAACCCTAACTGTAACCATCACCCTAACCCTAATCCTCACTCCCAACATCACACTCAGCCTAACCCTAAGCCTAAGCCTAAACCTAAACCTAAACCTCACACTCACCCTCACCCTAACCTAATCCTAACCCTAAACCTAACCCTAAACCTCAACCTAACCCTCACCTAACTTTAACCCTAACACTTAACCTAACCCTAACCCTCGACGTAACCCTCCAACTAAACCTAAATCTAACCCTAAACCTCAAGCTCAACCTAACGCTAATCCTAACCCTAACCCTAATCCTCACCCTAAACCTAACACTCACCCTCACCCTCACCCTCACCCTCATCATAACTCTAACCATAACCCTAACAATAACAGTAATCCTAAACCTAAACCTAACCCTAACCGTAACCTAAACCTAATGCTAACACTCAACCTCACCCTAACCCTAACCCTAACCCTAACCCTAAGCCTAACCCTTACCCTAACTCTCACTGTAACCCTAACCCTCATCCTAACCCTCACCCTAAACCTAACCCTAAAGCTAAACCTTACCCTAACACTAACCCTAATCCTCAAATTCACCATAGCCCTCACCCAAAACCCTAGTTGTAAACCTAATCCTTATCCTAACCCTCACCCTAACTCTAAGCCTAACCTTAATCCTAACCCCAACCCTCACTGTAACCCTAACACTGACCCTAACACTAACCCTAACCCTAAACCTAACCTTAAATTTAACACTAAACCTAATCCTAATCCTCAGCCTCACCCTCACCCTAATAGAAAGCGTTACCCTAACCGACATCCTAACTCTAAGATTAACCCTAACCCTAATCCTAACCCTCAAACTCACCCTAAACCTAACGATAATCCTAAACCTAACCCTATAAGTAACCCTAAACCTCACCCTAACCCTCAGCCTAGCCCTCACCCTTACACTTATCCTAACCCTTACTCTCACCATAACCATAAACCTCACCCTAACCCTAACCCTCACCCTAACACTTACCCTCACACTATCACTAAGCCTACCCCTAACACTAACTCTCACACTAACCCTAAACGTCACCCTAACCCTAACACTCAATCTAACACTAACCCTAACCCTCACCCTCACCCTAGCCTTCACCCTAAACCTAACCCTCACCCTCACACTCAACCTCAGCCTAACCCTAACCATAATCCTAATCCTAACCCTCACCCTCACCCTAACCCTCACCCTAAACCAAACCCTAAACCTAACAATAACCCTAACGCTAACCCTCACCCTAACCCTAACACTAACCCTAAACCTCACCCTCACCCTAACCCTAACCCTAAGCCTAACATTAAACTTCACCCTCACACTCACCCTAGCCCTTACCCAAAACCTAACCCTCACCCTAACACTCCCCCTAACCCTAAACCTCACCCTCAACCTCACCCTTAGCCTAACCCTCAGGCTAACCCTAAACCTAAACCTACCACACACACTCACGCTCACTCTAACCATAATCCTGTCCCTAAACCTAAGTCTAACCCTAACACTCTCCCTAACTCTGACCCCAACCCCAACCCTAAAACTAACCCTTACCCTAACCCTCAACCTAAACCTCACCCTAAGCCTAACTCTAACCCTAAACCTCACCCTCACCTTAACCCTAACTCTAACCCTAAACCAAAACCTAAACCTCACCTAACACTAACCCTAAACCTAACCCACACCTTCATGCTCAGCCTAACCCTAAACCTAACCCTCACACTCACCCAATCCCTAACCCTAAACCTCACCCTAACCCTAACCCTCACCCTCAACCTCAGCAAAACCCTAAGCCTATTCCTAAACCTAACCCTAACCCTCACACTCACACTTACACTAACCCTAATCCTACTAATAAAGCTAACCCTAAACCTCAACCTCATCCTAACCCAAACACTCACCCTCACCCTCACCCTCACCATAACTCTTACCCTAACCCTAACAATAACAGTAATCCTAACCCTAAAACAAACCCTAACCCTAACCCTAAACCTAATGCTAACACTCAACCTCACCCTAACCCTAATCCTAACCCTAACCTTAATCCTAACCCTAACCATCACCCTCACCCTAATCCTAAACCTATACCTTAGCCTAACATTTACCCTAAACCTCACCTTCACCCTAGCCCTCACCCTAACCCTAATTGTAACCTAATTCTCATCCTAACAATCACCCTAACTCTAAGCCTAACGTAAACCCTAACCCTAAGCCCAACCCTCACTGTAACACTAACACTAACGCTAACACTAACACTAACCCTAAACCTAAAACTAAACCTAACCCTAATCCTCAGCCTCTCCCTCACCCTAACCCAAACCCTATCACTAACCCTCCTCTTAACTCTAAGCCTAACTCTAACCCTAATCCTAACCCTCACACTCAACCTAAACCTAATCCTAAACTTAAGCCTATCCCTAACCCTAACACTCACCCTAACCCTCAGCCTAGCCCTCACCCTTACACTTATCCTAACCCTAACCCTCACCCTCACACTAAAACTCACCCTAACCCTAACCCTCACATTAACGCTTACCCTCAACCTAACACTAACACTGACCTTAACACTAACACTCACACTAACCCTAAACATCACCCTAAACCTAAACCTCACCCTAACACTAAACCTAACCCTCACCCTCACCATAGCCTTCACACTAACCCTAATTCTCATCCTCACCATAAACCTCACACTAACCCTAACACTAATCCTCAATCTAACCGTCAAACTCACCCAAACACTAACACTAACCCTCACCCTAACCCTTACCCTCACCCTTACCGTAACCCTCACCCTCAGCCTAAACCTCAACTTTACCCTTACCGTCACCCCCACGATAACCCTCACTCTAACCCTAACCCTCACCCTAACCCTAACTCTACCCCGAAACCTCACCCTCAGCCTAACCCTAACTCTAACCCTAACTCTAACACTTACCCTCAACCTAACCCAAACCCTAACCATCACCCTAACCCTAATCCTCAACCCCAACCTCACACTCAGCCTAACCCTAAGCTTAAGCCTAACCCTAACCCTAAACCTCACACTCACCCTCACCCTAACCCTAATCCTAACCCTAAACCTAACGGAAAACCTAAACCTCAACCTAACCCTCACCCTAACCTTAACCCTAACCCTTACCCTAACCCTAACTCTCGACCTATCCCTCCAAATAACCTAAATCTACCCATAAACCTTACCCTCACACTAAGCCTAACCTAACCCTAAACCACAACCTAACCCTCACTCTAACCTTAACCCTAACACTTACCCTAACCCTAACTCTCGACCTAACCCTCCAAATAACCTAAATCTAACCATAAACCTCACCCTCACCCTAATCCTAAACCTAACCCTAACCCTAAACCTCACCCTAACCCTAACACTCACCCTCACCCTCACCCTCACCATAACTATAACCCTAACCCTAACAATAACAGTAATCCTAACCCTAACCCTATCCCTAACCCTAACCATAAAGCTAACACTCAACCTCACCCTAACCCTAACCCTCACCCTAACCCTAGCCATCACCCTCACTATAACCCTAACCCTCATCCTAACCCTTACCCTAACCCTAACCCTAACCCTAACCCTAAACCTTACCCTAACACTAACCCTAATCCTCACCTTCACCCTAGCCCTCACCTTAACCCTAATCATAAACCTAATCCTCATTCTCACCCTGTCCCTAACTCTAAGCCTAACCCTAACCCTAACCCTAACCCCAACCCTCACTGTAACGCTAACACTAACCCTAACACTAACACTAAACCTTAACTTAACCCTAATCCTCAGCCTCAGCCTCACCCTCACCCAAACCCTCACCCTAATCCTCATCCTAACTCTAAGCCTAATGCTAACCCGAATCCTAACCCTCACACTCACCCTCACCCTAAACCTAATCCTAAACCTCATCCTATCCCTAACCCTAACCCTCACCCTAACCCTTAGCCTAGCCCTCACCCTTACACTTATCCTAACCCTAACCCTCACCCTAACTATAACACTCACCCTAACCCTAAAACTCACCCTAACACTTACCCTCAACCTAACACTAACCCTAATCCTAACATTAACCCTAACACTAACCCTAAACATCACCCTAACCCTAAACCTCACCCTAACACTAACCCTAACCCTCAACCTCACCCTAGCCTTCAGCCTAAACCTAACCCTCATCCTCACCATAAACCTCCCACTAACCATAACAGTAATCCTCAATCTAACCCTCACCCTCAGCCTAACGCTAACATTAACCCTAACCCTAACCCTAACCCTCACCCTTACCTTAACCCTCACCCTCAGCCTAAACGTCAACTTTACCCTTACAGTCACCCCGACGCTAACCCGCACCCTAACCCTAACCCTCACCCTAACTAAAATTGTACCCCTAAACCTCACCCTCAACCTAACCCTTACTCTTACCCTAACCCTAACACTAAACCTCACTGTAAACCTAAACCTAACGCTCACCCTCACCGTAACCGTAACCCTAACCCTAAACCTAACAGTAACCCTAAACCTAACCCAAACCCTCACCCTAAAGATAACACTCACCCTAAACCTAACCCTCTCCCTAACACATACCTTCACCCTAACACTAACCCTAACCCTAACACTAACCCTCAAAATAACCCTAATCCTAACACTAATCCTAAAAGTCACCCTAAACCTAATCCTAACCCTAATCCTCACCCTCATCCTAACTCTCACCCTTACCCTAATCCTAACCCTCATCCTCACTGTATACCTCAGACTAACCCTAACCCTAATCCTCAATCTAACCCTCACACTAATCCTAACCCTGACCTTTACCCTAACCCTATACCTAACCCTAAC
This sequence comes from Dipodomys merriami, assembly GCF_024711535.1. NCBI lineage: Eukaryota > Metazoa > Chordata > Mammalia > Rodentia > Heteromyidae > Dipodomys > Dipodomys merriami. Next base: position 575,001 of record NW_027206021.1, read on the forward strand.
ACTCACCCTTATCTTAAGCCTCACCCTCAGCCGAAACCTCACAATTACACTTACCATCATCCTCACCCTAACCCTCACCCTAATGCTAAACCTCATCCTAACCCTCACCCCAACCGTAAACCTAACCATCACCCTAACCTTAAACCTCACTGTCACCCTAGCCCTCACCCTAACCCTAATCCTAATCCTAAACCTCATCCTAAACTCAAACTAACCCTAACCCTAACCATCACCTTAAACGTAAACCTCACCCCCACCCTCACGCTCAGCCTTACCCTAAACCTAAGCCTAGCCATAAGCATAACCCTCAAACTCACCCTCACCCCAATCCTAACCCTAATCCTAACCATAACCCTAAACCTCACCCTAACCCTCACCCTATCCTTAAACCTAAAACTAACCCTAACCCTAACCCTCGACCTAACCATCCAACTAACCTAAATCTAACCCTAATCCTCACCCACACCCTAACCCTAATCCTAACCCTAACCCTAAACCTCACCCTAATCCTAACCCTAACCCTCATCCTAACCCTCACCATAACTCTAACCATACCACTAACAATAACACTAACCCTAACACGAAACCTAACCCTAACCCTAACCCTAATCCTAGCACACACCCTCATGCTAACCCTAATCCTAACCATAACCCTCAAACTCACCCTCACCCCAATCCTAACCCTAATCCTAACCATAACCCTAAACCTCACCCTAACCCTCACCCTATCCTTAAACCTAAAACTAACCCTAACCCTAACCCTCGACCTAACCATCCAACTAACCTAAATCTAACCCTAATCCTCACCCACACCCTAACCCAAATCCTAACCCTAACCCTAAACCTCACCCTAATCCTAACCCTAACCCTCATCCTAACCCTCACCATAACTCTAACCATACCCCTAACAATAACACTAACCCTAACCCGAAACCTAACCCTAACCCTAACCCTAATCCTAGCACACACCCTCATGCTAACCCTAATCCTAACCCTAACCCTCACACTAACCCTAATCCTCACCTTCACTGTAACCCTAACCCTCAACCTAACCCTCACCCTAACACTAACCCTAACCCTAAACCTTAATCTAACACTAACCCTAACCCTCAGCCTCACCCTAGCCCTCACGCTAACCGAAATCCTAACCCTAATCATCATCCTTACCCTCACCCTAACCCTAACCTTAAACCTCACCCAAACCCTAACCCTAACTCTAACTCTCAACCTAACCCTAAACCTCAAGCTCAGCCTAACACTAAGCCTAACCCTAATCCTAACGCTCACACCCACCCTAACCCTTACCCTAAAACTAATCCTTAACCTATGCCTAAACCTCACCCTCAACTTAACCCTAAATCTAACACTAACCCTAACCCTAACCATAAACCTCACCCTAACCCTAACTCTAAACCTCACCCTCACAATAGCCCTAACCCTAACCCTAATCCTAACCCTAAAGCTCAGCCTAACACTAAACCTAACCCACACGCTCACCCTCACCCTAACCCTAATCTGAACCCAAACCCTCAACCTAACCCTAAACTTAAACCGAACCCTAACTCTCACCCTTAACTTAACCCTAACCCTCACACTAACCCTAACCCTAAACCTTACCCTCACCCTAGCCCTCATCCTCAACCTCTCCCTCAGGCTAAACCTAAGCCTAACCCTAAACATAACCATAACAGACACAGTCACCCTCACCCTAACCCTAATCCTAACGCAAACCTTCATCCTAACCCTCCCCATAACCCTAACCGTCACCCTAAACTTAAACCACACCCTCACCCTCAGCCTAATCCTAAGCGTAACCCTAACCCTAAACCTCACACTCACCCTAACCCTAACACTCAATCTCACCCTAAACCTAACCCTCACCATCAACCTCAGCCTAACACTAAGCCTATCCCTAACCCTAACAATAACTCGTACACTCACCCTAACACTAATCCTAATCCAACTCCTAACCCTTACCCTAACCCTCACCCTCAAACTAACCCTCACCTTAAGCCTAACCCTAACATTAATCCTAACCCTAACCCGCACCTTCAGCCTCACCCTAAACCTAACTCTAACACTAAACCTCACCCTGACCCTAACCCTAACACTAACCCTATCCCTAAACCTCATCCTAGCCCTAAACCTAACCCTCACCCTCACCCTCACCATAACTTTAACCCTAACACTAACGCTAACAATAACCCTAACCCTAACCCTAACCCTCACCCTAAACATAACCCTCACCCTAACCCTCACCCTAACCCTAACCCTCACCCTCACCCTAACCATCACTTTTACCATAACCCTCAACTTAACCCTAACTCTACGCCTAAACCTCACCCTCACACTAACCCTAACTCTAAACCTAACCCTAACACTATCCCTCACCCTAACCCTAACCCAAACCATCACCGTAACCCTTATCCTCACACCCACCCTCACACTCAGCCTAAGCCTAAGCCTAACCCTAACCCTAACACTAAACCTCACACTCACCCTCACCCTAACCCTAATCCTAACCCTAAACCTAACCCTAAACCTCAACCTAACCCTCAACCTAACCTTAACCCTAACACTTACCCTAACCCTAACCCTCGACTTAACTTTCCAACTAAACCTAAATGTAACCATAAACCTCACCCTCACCCTAACCCTAATCCTAACCCTAACCCTAAACCTCAACCGCACCCTAGCCCTCACCCTAACCCTAATCCTAACCCTAACCCTCATCCTAACCCTCACCCTAACTCTAAGCCTAACCCTAATCCTCATCCTCAAACTAGCCCTCACCCTAACCCTAATTCTAACCCTAACCCTCACCCTAACACTAACCCTCATCCTCACCCTAAACCTCAAACTAACCCTAACCCTAATCCTCAATCTATCCCTCACGCTCACCCTAACCCTAACCCTAACACTTACCCTAACCCTAACCCTAACCCTAACCCTCACCCTTATCTTAACCCTCACCCTCAGCCTAAACCTAACCTTTACCCTTACCAACATCCTCACCCTAACACTCACCCTAACCCTAAACCTCATCCTAATCCTCACCCTAACTGTAAACCTAACCATCACCCTAACCCTAACACTAACCTCAACCTCATGCTCAGCCTAACCCTAAAACTAAGCCTAATCCTTACCCTAACCCTGACCCTCAACGTAGCCCTCCACCTAACACTAATCCTAAACCTAACCCTCATCCTAACCCTCACCCTAGCCCCAACCCTAACCATCACCCTAAACCTAATCTTCAACCCCACTGTCACCCTCAGCCTAACCTTAAGCCTAAGCTTAAGCCTAACCGGCACACTCACCTTCACCCTCACCCTCACCCTACTCTTAACCCTAACCCTAACCATAACCCAAAACCTCAACCTAACTCTCACCCTAACTTTAACCCTAAAACTAATCCTAACCCTAACCCTCAACCTCACCCTGCAACTAACCCTAAATCTAACCTAAACTTCACCCTCACCCTAACCCTAATCCTAATCCTAACCTAAACCTCACCCTAACCCTAAGCCTAACCCTCACCCTCACGCTCACCCTCATCATAACTCTAACCCTAACCCTAACAATAACACTAATCCTAACCCTAAACCTAACCCTAACCCTAACCCTAACTGTAATGCTAACACTCACGCTCATGCTAACCCTAATCCTAACCCTAACCCTCACCCTACCCCTAATCCTCACCCTCACCGTAACCCTAACCCTCAACCTAACCCTCACCCTCACCCTAACCCTAAACCTTAATCTAATACTAACCCTAACCCTCACCCTCAACCTTGACCTCACCTTAACCCTAATCCTTACCCTAATCCTTATGCTTACCCTCAACCTATCCCTAAACTTAACCCTCACCCTAACCCTAACCCTAAACCTAACCCTCAACCTAACCCTAATCCTCACGCTCACCATAACGCTAACCCTCACCCTCACCCTCACCCTCACCCTCAGCCTAACCTTAGAGCCTAACTGTAACCCTCACACTCACCCTAAACCTTACCCTAATCCTAATCCTAACCCTAACCCTAACCCTCACCCTCAGCTTCACCCTAATCCTAAATCTAACCCTAAAGCTCACAATCTCCCTAACCCTAACCCTAACCATAACCTTAAACCTCACCCTCACATTCACCCTAGCCCTTATCCTAACCCTAATCCTAACCCTAACCCTCCTCCTAACCCTCCACATAACCGTAAAGCTCAGCTTCAACCTCAACCTCTGCCTAATCCTAAGCCTAACCCTAAACCTAAACCTAACACACACCCTCCCCATCACTCTAGCCCTAATCCTATCCCTAAACCTAACCCTTATCCTAACCGTCCCCCTAACTCTTACCGTAACACTAACCCTAAAACTAACCCTTATCATAACCCTCTACCTAAACCTCACCCTAACACTAACTCTAACCCTAAACCTCACCCTCTCCCTAACCCTAAGTCTAACCCTAATCCAAACCATAAACCTCACCCTAACATTAACCCTAACCCTAACCCTCAACCTAAGCCTCCAAATAAACCTAAATCTAATCATAAACCTCACCCTCACCCTAACCTTAATCCTAATCCTAACCCTAAACCTCACCCTAACCGTAACCCTAACTGTCAAACTAACCCTCACCCTCACCCTAACTCTAACCCACACCCTCACCCTCATGCTAATCATAAACCTAACCCTAACCCTAACCCTCTTACTCACCCTAACCCTAACCCTAAAACTCACCCTAACCCTAAACCTAACCCTCAAACTTAGCCTAAACCTAAGCCTATCCCTAACCCTAACCCTAACCCTCATATTCACCCTAACCCTAACCCTAATCCTACTCCTCACCCTAACCCTAACCCTCACCCTCAACCTAACCCTCACCTTAAGCCTAACCCTAACATTAATCCTAACCCTAATCCTCACCCTCAGCCTCACCCTACCCCTAAATCTAACACTAAACCTCACCCTGACCCTAACCCTAACCAGAACCCTATCCCTAAACTTCTTCCTAGCCCTAAACCTCACCTTCACCCTCACCCTCACGATAATCTTAACCCTAACCCTAATGCTATCAATAATCCTAACCCTAACCCTAACCCTCACCCTAAGCATAACCCTCACCCTAACCCTAACCCTCACCCTAACACTTACCTTCACCCTAACGCTAACCCTCACCCTAAGACTTAACCTCACCCTTATACTAACCCTAACCCTAACACTAACCCTAACCATCAACCTAACCCTAAACCTCACTCTAACCTGAACCCTAAACCTCACCCTCTCCCTAGCCCTCACCCTCATACTCACCCTAAACATCACACTAACCCTAACAGTATTCCTCAATCTAACCCTCACCCTCACCCTAACCCTCACCCTAACGCTCACCCTAACCCTCACCCTCACCCTTACTGTACCCCTCACCCTCAGCCTAACACTCACCTTTACCGTTACCGTCACCCCCACCCTAACCCTCACTCTAACGCTAACCCTCACCCTAACCCTAACTCTACCCCTAAACCTCACCCACACCCTTACACTAACTCTAATCCTAACCCTAACACTAACCCTCACCATAACCCTAACCCTAACCATCACCCTAACCATAATCCTCACCCCAACCTTCACCCTCAGGCTAACCATAAGCCTAAGCCTAACCCTAACCCTAAACGTCACACTCAACCTCACCCTAACCCTAATCCTAACCCTAAACCAAACCCTAACCCTAAACCTCAACCTAACCCTGACCCTAACTTTAAACCTAACACTAACCCTAACCCTAACCCTCGACCTAACCCTCCAACTAAACCTAAATCTAACCTAAACCTCACCCTCACCCTCACCCTAATCCTAACCCTAACCCTAAACCTCACCCTAACCCTAACCCTAACCCTCACCCCAACCCTCACCCTCACCATAACTCTAACCATAACCCTAACAATAACAATAATCCTAACCCTAAACTTAACCCTATCCCTAACCTTAACCCTAATGCTAACACTCAACCTCACACTAACCCTAATTCTAACCCTAACCCTCACCCTAACCCTAACTCTAAACCTGACCCTAACACTTACCATCACCCTAACCCTAACCCTCACCCCCACCCTCACCCTCAGCCTAACCCTAAGCCTAAGCCTAACGCTAAACCTCACCCTCACCCTCACCCTTACCCTAATTCTAAACCTAATTCTAAACCTAACCCTAAACCTCAACCTAACCCTCAACCTAAACTTAACCCTAACAATTACAATAACACTAACTCTCCACCTAAGCCTCCAACTAAACATAAATCTAATCATAAACCTCACCCTCACCCTAACCCTAATCCTAACCCTAACCCTAAACCTCACCCTAACCTTAACACTCACCCTCACCCTCACCCTCACCATAACTCTAACCCTAACCCTAACAATAACAGTAATCCTAACCCTAAACCTAACCCTAACCATAACCCTAACCCTAATGCTAACACTCAACCTCACCCTAACCCTAAACCTAACCCTAATCCTCACCCTCACCCTAACCCTCATCCTCACTGTAACCCTAACGCTCATCCTAACCCTCACCCTAACTCTAACACTAACCCTAAATCTTACCCTAACACTAACCCTAATCCTCACCTTCACCCTAGCCCTGACCCTAACCCTAATCGTAAGCCTAATCTTCATTTTAACCTTCACCCTAACTAGAAGCCTAAACCTAATCCTAACCCTAATCCCAACCCTCACTGGATCCCTAACACTAACCCTAACACTAACACTGACGCTAAACCTAACCCAAACCTAACCCTAAACCTAACCCTAATCCTCAGCCTCACACTCACCCTAACCCAAACCCTAACCCTAAACCTCATCCTAACTCTAAGCCTAACCATAACCCTAGTCCTAACCCTCACCCTAAACCTAATCCTAAACCTATCCCTATCCCTAACCCTAACCATCAGTCTAACCCTTAGCCTAGTCCTCACCCTTAAACTTATATTAACCCTAACCCTCACCCTAACCATAAAACTCACCCTAACCCTAATCCTCACCCTAACACTTACCCTCACCCTAACACTAACCCTAATCCTAACACTAACTCTCACACTAACCCTAAATATCACCCTAAACCTAAACCTCACCCTAACACTAAACCTGACCCTCACACTCACACTAGACTTCAGGGTAACCCCAACCCTCATCCTCTCCATAAATCTCACACTAACCCTAACACTAATCCTCAATCGAACTCGCAACCTCACCATAACGCTAGCACTGACCCTCACCCTAACCCTAACACTCACAGTTACCGTAACCCTCAGCCTCAGCCTAACCCTCACCTTTACCTTTACCATCACCCCCACGTTAACCCGCACCCAAACCCTAACCCTCACCCTACCCTAAATGTACCCTATTCCTCACACTCTCCCTAACCCTAACACTTACCCTAACCCTAACACTAAACCTCACTTTAATCGTAATCCTAACCCTCACCCTCACCCTAACCATAACCCTCACCCTAACCCTAACACTCAACCTAACATTTAACCTCACTCTAACACTAACCATAACCCTAACACTAACCCTCACCCTAGCCCTCACCCTAACCCTAATCCTAAACCTCACCCTAACCCTAATCCTAAACCTCATCCTCACCCTAAACCTCTCACTAACCCCAACACTAATCCTCAATCTAAACCTCACCCTCTCTAACCGTAACCCTAACCCTTACCCTAACCCTAAACCTAACCCTAACCCTCACCCTTATCTTAACCCTCAACCTCAGCCTAAACTTCATCTTTACCCTTACCATCATCATCACCCTAACACTCACCCTAACGCTAAACCTCATCCTAACACTCACCCTAACCGTAAACTTAAACATCACCCTAACCCTAACCCTCACCCTCAACCTCACGCTCAGCCTAACCCTAAGCCTAAGCCTAAGCCTAAGCCTAACCCTCAACCTCACCCTCACCCTCACCCTAATCCTAACCCTAACCATAACCATAACCCTAAACCTCAACCTAAACCTCACTCTAACCATAAACCTAAAACTAATCCTAAACCTATCCCTCGATCTAACCCTGCAACTAACCCTAAATCTAACCCTAAACCTCACCCTCACCCTAACCCTAAACCTAACCCTAACCCTAAACCTCACCCTAACTGTAAACCTAACCCTCACCCTCACCCACACCCTCACCATAACTTTAACCATAACCCTAACAATAACACTACTCGTAACCCTCAACCTAAACCTAACCCTAACCATAACTGTAATCCTAACACTAACCCTCATGTTTACCCTAATCCTAACCCAAACCCTCACCCTAACCCTAATCCTCACCCTCACTCTAACCCTAACCCTCAACCTAACCCTCACCGTAACCCTAACCCTACCCCTAAACCTTAACCTAACACTAACCCTAACCCTCACCCTCAACCTAGCCCTCACCCTAACCATAATGCTAAACCTTCTCCTCATCCTTACCCTCACCCTAACCCTAACCTTAACCCTCACCCTAACCCTAATCCTAACCCAGACCCTCAACCAAACCCTAAACCTCACTCACACCGTAACTCTAACCCTCACCCTAACCCTAAACATAAATGAACCCTAACTCTCACCCTAACCCTAACCCTAACACTCCCCCTAACCCTAAGTCTCACCCTCACCCTCACCCTCAGCCTGACCCTAAGTGTAACCGTAACCCTCACACTCACCCTAACCCTTACCCTAAACCTAATCCTAACCCTAACTCTAACCCTCACACTCAGCCTCACTGTAACCCTAACTCTAACCTAAACCTCACCCTCACCCTAACCCTAACCTTAAACCTCACCTTCACACTCACGCTAGACCTTACCCTAACCCTATTCCTAACGCTAACCCACATCCTAACCCTCCCCCTAACCCTAACCCTCAACCTCAACCTCACACTCAGCCTAACACTAAGCCTATTCCTAAACCTAAACCTAACACACACACTCCCCCTCACTCTAATCTTAATCCTATAACTAACCCTAAAAATATTCCTAACCCTTCCCCTAAATCTCACCCTAACCCTAACCCTAAAACTAACCCTTACCATAACCCTCAACCTAAACCTCACCCTAACCCTAACTCTAACCCTAAAACTCACCCTCAACCTAACCCTAACTCTAACCCTAATCCAAACCGTAAACCTCACCATAACACTAAGCCTAACCCTAATCCCCACCCTCACACTAAGCCTAATCCTAAGCCTAACCCTAACACTAATCCTCTCACTCAACCTAACCCTAACCCTAAACCTCACCCTAACCCTAACCCTCACCCTCAACCTCAGCTTAACCCTAAGCCTGTCCATAACCCTAAACCTAACCCTAACCCTAACCCTCACCCTAACACTAAACCTAATCCTACTCCTAATCCTAACCGTAACCCTCATTCTCAACCTAACCCTCACCTTAAGCCTAAACCTAACATTAATCCTAAACCTAACCCTCACCCGCAGCCTCACCCTAACCCAAACACTAACACTAAACCTCACCCTAACCCTAAGCTTAATCAAAACCCTATCCTTAAACCTCATCCTAGACTTAAACCTAACCCTCATCCTCACCCTCACCATAACCTTAACCCTAACCCTAACACTAACAATAACCCTAACACTAACCCTAAACTTCACCCTAAACATAACCCTCACCCTAACCGTAGCACTCACCCTCACCCTCACCCTCATCATAACTCTAACCCTAAACCTAACAATAACAGTAATCCTAACCCTCAACCTAACCCTAACCATAACCCTAACACTAATGCTAACACTCAACCTCACCCTAACCCTAATCCTAACACTAATCCTCACCCTAACCCTAATCCTCGCCCTCATCTTAAACCTAACCTTCATCCTAACCCTCACCCTCACCCTAACCCTAACCCTAAAGCTCACCCAAACACTAACCCTAACCATCACCCTCACCCTAGCCCTCACCCTAACCCTAATTCTAACCCTAATCCTCAACCTAACCCTCACCCTAACCCTAAATCTAACCCTCATGGTAATCCTAACCCTAATCCTCACCTTAACCCTAACCCTCACCCTCACCCTCATCCTAACCCTAAGCCTAACCCACACCCTAAACCGAATCCTCACACTCACCCTAAATCTAACCCTAATCCTCATCCTCACACTCACGATCACCCTAACCCTAAACCTACTCGTACCCCTAATCCTAACCCTCAACCTCAGCCTAACCCACATCTTTACACATACCGTCACCCCCACGTTAACCCGCACCCTAAACCTAACCCTCACCCTAACCCTAAATGTACCCCTAAACCTCACCCTCTCCCTAACCCTAACACTAACCATAACCCTAATACTAAAACTCACTCTAACCCTAATCCTAACCCTTACCCTCACCCTAACCATAACCCTCACCCTAACCCTAACCATCACCCTAACACTTACCCTCACCCTAATACTAACCCTAACCCTAACACTAACCCTCACACTAACCCTAACCCTCACCCTAATCCTAAACCTCACCCTAACCCTAAACCTAACCCTCATCCTATCCCTAAACCTCACATTAACCCTAACACTAATTCTCAATCTAACCCTCACCCTAAACCTAACCTAACACTAATCCTTACCCTAACCCTAAACCTAACCCTTACCCTCACCCTTATCTTAACCCTCAACCTCAGCCTAAACCTCATCTTTACACTTACCATCATAATCACCCTAACCCTCACCCTAACGCTAAACCTCATCCTAACACTCACCCTAACCGTAAACCTAACCATCACCCTAAACCTAACCCTCACCCTCAACCTCACGCTCAGCCTAACCCTAAGCCTAAGCCTAAGCCTAAACCTAACCCTCAACCTCACCCTCACCCTCACCCTAATCCTAACCCTAACCCTAACCATAACCCTAAACCTCAACCTAAACCTCACTCTAACCTTAACCCTAAAACTAACCCTAACCCTAACCCTCGACCTAACCCTACAACTAACCTTAAAGCTAACCCTAAACCTCACCCTCACCCTAACCCTAATCCTAACCCTAACCCTAAACCTCACCCTAACCCTAACCCTCACCCTCACCGTCACCCTCACCCTCACCATGACTCTAACCATAACCCTAACAATAACTCTAATCCTAACCCTCAACCTAACCCTAACAATAACTATAATCCTAACACTCACCCTCTTGCTAACCCTAATCCTAACCTTACCCTAACCCTAATCCTCACTGTAGCTCTAACCCTCAACCTAACCCTCACCCCAACCCTAACCCTAACCCTAAAACGTAACCTAACACTAACCCTAATCCTCACCCTCAACCAAGCCCTCACTGTAACCCTAATGCTAAACCTAATCCCAATCCTTACCCTCACCCTAACCCTAAACTTAACCCTAACCATAACCATAACCATAACCCTAAACCTCACGCTCCCCTTAACTCTAAGCCTCACCCTCACCCTAAACATAAATGAACCCTAACTCTCACCCTAACCCTAAACCTAACCCTCCCCCTCCCCCTCCCCCTCACCCTCAGCCGGACCCTAAGCGTAACCGTAACCCTCACACTCACCCTAACCCTTACCCTAAACCTAATTCTAACCCTAACTCTAACACTCACCCTCAGGCTCACCGAAACCCTAACTCTAACCTAAACCTCACCCGAACCCGAACCCTAACCCTAACCATAACCTTAAACCTCACTCTCACACTCACCCTAGACCTTAGCCTAATCCTAATCCTAACCCTAACAATCATCCTAACCCTCCCGCTAACCCTAACTCTCACCCTCAACCTCACCCTCAGCCTAACCTAAGCCTATCCCTAAACCTAAACATAACACACACAATCCCCCTCACTCTAACCTTAATCCTATACCTAACCCTAACCCTAAGCCTAACCCTTCCCCTAACTCTCACCCTAACCCTAAAACTATCCCTTACCATAACCCTCAACCTAAAACTCACCCTAAGCCTAACTCTAAAACTAAACCTCACCCTCACCCTAACCCTAACTCTAACCCTAATCCAAACCCTAAACCTCACCCCAACCCTAAGCCTAACCCTAATCCACACCCTAATACTAAGCCTAATCCTAAACCTAACCCTAACCCTAACTCTCACACTCACCCTAAATCTAACCCTAAACCTCACCCTAACCCTAACCCTCACCCTCAACCTCAGCTTGACCCTAAGCCTGTCCCTAACCCTAACCCTAACCCAAACCCTAAACTTCACCCTAACACTTACCCTAATCCTACTCCTAATCCTAACCCTAACCCTCACTCTCAACCTAACCCTCACCTTAAGCCTAACCCTAACATTAATCCTAACCCTAACCCTCACCCTCAGCCTCACCATAACCCGAACACTAACACTAAACCTCACACTAACCCTAACCCTATCCCTAAACCTCATCCTAGACCTAAACCTAACCCTCATCCTCACCCTCACCATAACCTTAACCCTAACCCTAACACTAACAATAACCCTAACACTAACACTAAAGTTCACCCTAAATATAACCCTTACCCTAACCCTAACCCTCAGCCTAACCCTTACCCTCACCCTAACACTAACCCTAAACCTAACACTAAACCTCACACTAAACCTAACCATCACCCTAACAATAAACCTCACCATAAATCTAACCCTAAACCTCAATCTCTCGCTAGACCTCGCCCTAACCCTAACCCTCATCCTCACCTTCAACTTCACTCTAACCCTAACGCTAATCCTCAATCTAACCCTCACCCTCACCCTAACCCTAACCTTAACCCGCGCCCTTACTGTAACACTTACCCTCAGCCTAATCCGGACCTTTACCCTTACCGTCACCCCCACGCTAACCCTCACTCTAACCCTAAACCTCACCCTAACCCTAACTCTACCCCTAAACCTCACCCTCACTCTAACCCTAACTCTAATCCTAACCCTAACACTAACCCTCACCATAACCCTAACCCTAACCATCACCCTAACCCTAATCCTCACCCCCACCGTCACCCTCAGCCTAACCCTAAGCATAAGCCTAACCCTACCCCTAAAACTCACATTCACCCTCACCCTCACCCTAATCCTAAACCTAACGCTAACCCTAACCCTAAACCTCAACCTAACCCTCAACCTAACCTTAATCCTAACACTTACCCGAACCCTAACCCTCGACTTATCCCTCCATCTAAACCTAAATCTAACCATAAACCTCACCCTCACACTAACCCTAATCCTAACCCTGACCCTAAACCTCACCATAACCGTAACACTCACCCTCACCCTCACCCTCATCATAACTCTAACCCTAAACCTAACAATAACAGTAATCCTAACCCTCAACCTAACCCTAACCATAACCCTAACACTAATGCTAACACTCAACCTCACCCTAACCCTAATCCTAACCCTAACCCTCACCCTAACCCTAATCCTCACCCTCATCTTAAACCTAACCTTCATCCTAACCCTCACCCTCACCCTAACCCTAACCCTAAAGCTCACCCAAACACTAACCCTAACCATCACCCTCACCCTAGCCCTCACCCTAACCCTAATTCTAACCCTAATCCTCAACCTAACCCTCACCCTAACCCTAAATCTAACCCTCATGGTAATCCTAACCCTAACCCTCACCTTAACCCTAACCCTCACCCTCACCCTCATCCTAACCTTAAGCCTAACCCACACCTTAACCCGAACACTCACACTCATCCTAAATCTAACCCTAATCCTCATCCCCACACTCACGATCACCCTAACCCTAATCCTACTCCTACCCCTAATCCTAACCCTCAACCTCAGCCTAACCCACATCTTTACACATACCGTCACCCCCATGTTAACCCGCACCCTAACCCTCACCCTAACCCTAAATGTACCCCTAAACCTCACCCTCTAACTAACCCTAACTCTAACCCTAACCCTAACACTAAACCTCACTCTAACCCTAATCCTAACCCTTACCCTCACCCTAACCATAACCCTCACCCTAACCCTAACCATCACCCTAACACTTACCCTCACCCTAATCCTAAACCTCACCCTAACCCTAACCCAAACCCTCATCCTGTCCCTAAACCTCACACTAAACCTAACACTAATTCTCAATCTAACCCTCACCCTAACCCTAACCTAACACTAATCCTTACCCTAACCCAAAACCTTAACCCTAACCCTTACCCTTATCTTAACCCTCAACCTCAGCCTAAACCTCATCTTTACCCTTACCATTATCATCACCCTAATCCTCACCCTAACGCTAAACCTCATCCTAACCCTCAACCTAACTGTAAACCTAACCATCACCCTAACACTAACCCTCACCCTCAACCTCATGCTCAGCCTAACCCTAAGCCTAAGCCTAAGCCTAACCCTAACCCTCAACCTCACCCTGATCCTAACCCTAATCCTAACCCTAACCCTAAACCTCAACCTAACCCTCATTCTAACCTTAAGCCTAAAACTAACCCTAACCATAACCCTCGACTTAACCCTCCAAATAACACTAAATCTAACCCTAAACCTCAATTTCACCCTAACCCTAATCCTAATCCTAACCCTAAACCTCACCCTAACCCTAACCCTAACCCTCACCCTCACCCTCAACCTCACCCTCACCATAACTCTAACCCTAACCCTAACAATAACACTAATGCTAAACCTAAACCTAACCCTAACACTAACTCTAACTGTAATCCTAACAGTCACCCGCTTCCTAACCCTAATTTTAACCCTAACCCTCACCCTACCCCTAAAAATATCCCTCAACCAAACCCTAAACCTCACGCTCCCCGTAACTCTAACCCTCACCCTAACCCTAAACATAAACGAAACCTAACTCTCACTCTAACCCCAACCCTAAACCTCACCATCACCCTCACCCTCAGCCTGACCCAAAGCATAACCGTAACCCTCACACTCACCCTAACCCTTACCCTAAACCTAATCCTATCCTAACTCTAACCCTCACCCTCAGCCTCACCCTAAACCTAAATCTAACCCTAACCCTAACCCTAACCCTAACCATAACCATAACCTTAAACTTCACCCTCACACTCACCCTAGACCTTACCCTAACCCTAATCCTAACCCTAACCCTCATCCTAACCTTCCCCCTAACTCTAACCCTCATCCTCAACCTCACCCTCAGCCTAACACTAAGCCTATCCCTAAACCAAAACCTAACAGACAACTCCCCCTCACTCTAACCCTAATCTTATCCCTACCCCTAACCCTAACCCTAACCCTTCCCTTAACTCTCACCCTAACCCTAACCCTAAAACTAACCCTTACCATAACCCTCAACCTAAACCTCACCCTAACCCTAACTCTAACCCTAAAACTCACCCTCACCCTAACCCTAACTCTAACCCTAACCCAAACCCTAAACCTCACCCTAACACTAACCCTAACCCTAATTCACACCCTAACTCTCAGCCTAATCCTAAGCCCAACCCTACCGCTAACCCTCACCCTCACCCTAACCCTTACCCTAAACCTCACCCTAACCCTAACCCTGACCCTCAAGCTCAGCTTAAACCTAAGCCTGTCCCTAACCCTAACACTCAGGCTTACCCTAACATTAACCCTAATCCTACTCCTAATCCTAACCCTAACCCTCACCCTCAACCTAAACCTCACCTTAAGCCTAACCCTAACATTAATCCTAACCCTAACTCTCACCCTCAGCCTCACTCTAACACTAACTCTAACACTGAACCTCACCCTGACCCTAACCCTAACCCTATCCCTAAACCTCATCCTAGACCTAACCCTAAGCCTCAACCTCACCCTCACCATAACCTTAACCCTAACACTAACACTAAAACTAACCCTAAACTTCACCCTAAACATAACCCTCACCCTCACCCTAACCCTCACCCTAACCCTTACCCTCACCCTAACACTAACCCTAACCCTAACACTAAACCTCACACTAACCCTAACCATCACCCTAACCATAAACCTCACCCTAATACTAACCCTAAACCTCAAACTCTCCCTAGACCTCGCCCTAAACCCTAAAGCTCATCCTCACCCTAAATTTCACACTAAACCTAACACTAATCCTCAATCTAATCATCACGCTCGCCCTAACCCTAACCCTAACCCTCACCCTAACCTAACCCTCACCCTAACTGTAACCCTCACCCTCAGCCTAAACCTGACATTTACCCTTACAGTACCTCCAACCGTAACCCTCACTCTAACCCTAACCCTCACCCTAATCCTAACTTTACCCCGAAACCTCACCCTCACCCTAAGCCTAACTCTAACCCTAACCCTAACACTAACCCACACCATAACCCTAAACCTAACCATCACCCTAACCCTAATCCTCACCAAAACCCTCACCCTCAGCCTAACCCTAAACCTAAGACTAACCCTAACCCTAAACCTCACACTCACCCTCACCCTAACGCTAACCCTAAACCTAAACCTCAACCTAACCCTCAACCTAACCTTAATCCTAACACTTACCCTAACCCAAACCCTCGACCTAATCCTCCAACTAAACCTAAACCTAACCATAAACCTCACCCTCACACTAACCCTAATCCTAACCCTGACCCTAAACCTCACCCTAACCATAACACTAACCCTCACCCTCAACCTCATCATAACTCTAACCCTGAACCTAACAATAACAGTAATCCTAACCCTCAACCTACCCCTAACCATAACCCTAACACTAATGCTAACACTCAACCTCACCCTAACCCTAATCCTAACACTAACCCTCACGGTAAACCTAATCCTCGCCCTCACTGTAACTCTAACCCTCATCCTAATCCTCACCCTAACCCTAACCCTAACCCTAAACCTCACCCAAACACTAACCCTAACCATCACCCTCACCCTAGCTCTCACCCTAACCCTAATTCTAACCCTAATACTCATCCTAATCCTCACCCTAACCCTAACCCTAACCCTCACCTTAACCTTAACCCTCACCCTCACCCTCATCCTAACCCTAAGCCTAACCCACTCCCTAACCCGAACCCTCAAACTCAACCTAAATCTAACCCTAATCCTCATCCTCTCACTCACGATCACCCTAACCCTAATCCTACTCCTAACCCTAATCCTAACCCTCACCCTCAAACTAACCCTCATCTTAAGCCAAAGCCTAATATGAATCCTAACCCTAACCCTCAGACTCAGCCTCACCCTAACCTTAACTCTAACAATAAAACTCACCCTGAAACCTAACCCTAAACCTCGCCCTCAAACTAGCCCTCACCCTAACCAGAATCCTAACCCTAACCCTCACCCTAAACCTAAACATAACCCTCACCCTCAACCTAACCCTAACCCTCACCCTCAACCTCACCCTCAGCCTAACCCTAAGCCTAACCCTAAACCTAATTCTAACACACACATTCACCCTCACCCTAACCCTAAGAATAACCCTAACCCTCACCCTCACCGTCACCCTCAGTGTAACCCTAAGCCTAAACCTAACCCTATCCCTAACACTCACACTCAACCGAAACCTTACCCTAATCCTAATCCTAACCCTAACCCTAACCCTCAAACTCAGCCTCACCTTATCCCTAACTATAATCCTAAAACTCACCCTCACCCTAACCCTAAAGTAACCCTAACCATAAACCTCACTATAACCCTAACCCTAAGCCTCACCCTCACCCTAGCCCTCACCCTAACACTAATCCTAACCCTAACCCTCATCCTAACCCTACACCTAACCCTAAACCTAACCCTCACCCTTGACCTAACCCTCACCCTAACCCTAAACCTCACCCTCACCCTCAGCCTAACACTAAGCCTAACCCTAACCCTATCCTTCACACTCAGCCTAACCCTACCCCTAATACTAATCCTAACCCTAACCTTCACCCTCATGCTAACGCAAATCCTAACCCTAACCTTAATCCTAACCCTCCCTCTAACTCTCACCCTAACCCTAACCCTAACACTAACCCTAACCCTAAACCTCAACCTAACCCTCACCCTAACCCTACCTCTAACGCTAAACCTCACCCTCACCCTAACCCTATGCCTAACCCTCACCCATACCGTAACCTTAACCTTAAACCGAAACCTAAAAATAACCCTTACCTTAATCCTAACCCTCACCCTAGCCATAACCCTCATCCTAACCAAAACCCTCATCCTAAGACTTACCCTCACCCTAACACTAACCCTAACACTAACACTAACACTCACACTAACACTAACCCTAAATCTAACCCTAAGCATCTCCCTCACACTCACCGTAACTCTAACACTAACCCTAAAAATAACACTATCCCTAAACCAAACCATCACCCTAACCCTAATCCTTACACCCACCCTCACACTCAGCCTAATCCTAAGCCTAAGCCTAACCCTCACCCTAACACTCATACTCACCTTCACTCTAAATCTAATACTAAACGTAACCCTATCCCTAAACCTCTACCTAAGCCTCACCCTCACCCTAACCCTAACACTAACCCTAACCCGAAACCTCACCCTAACCCTTCCCCTAATCCTAACTCTAACCCTAAACCTCACCCTGACCCTAACCCTAACCCTAACCCTCAACCTCACAGTAAACCTCACCCTAACCCTAAACCTCACCCTTACCCTCAACCTCACTGTATCTCTAACCCTAACAATAACAATAACGCTAACCCTATCCCTAACCCTAATCTTAACCCTAACCATAACCCTCACCCTCAGCCATACCCTCACCGCAAACTTAACCCTAACAGTAACCCTAACCCGAATCTGCACCCCCACCCTTACCCTCAGCCTAACACTAAGCCTAACCCTAAACCTATCCCTAACCCTCAATGTAACCCTAACCCTAACCCTAAACCTAAACCTAACCCTAACTCTAACCCTAAAGCTAACACTAATCCTCTGCCTCACCCTGACCCTAAACCAAGCCCTAACCCTAACCCTCACCCTAACCCTAAGCCTAACCCCAACCCTAAAACTTACTCTCACTCTCACATTAACCCTAATCCTAAACCTAACCCTAAACCTAACCCTCACCCTAACCCTCACCCTAGTCCTCACCCTAACCCTAATCCTAACACTAAAACTCATCCTAACACTCACCCTAACGCTAAACTTAACCATCACCTAACCCTAACCCTAACCCTCACCCTCATGCTCGGCCTAAGCCTAAGCCTAAGCCTAAGCCTAACCCTCACTCTCACCCTAACCCTAACACTAACCCTAAATCTAACCATAAACCTCACTCTCATCCTGACCCTAACTCTAACCCTAACCCTAAACCTAAACCTCATCCTAACCCTAAACCTAACCCTCAACCTAACCATAACCCTCACCCTAACCTTAACCCTCACCCTAACATTTACCCTCACCCTAACACTAACCCTAACCCTAACACTAACCCTCACCCTCACCCGCACCATAACCGTAACCGTAAACCTAACTAACCCTAACAATAATCCTAAACCTAACCCTTACCCTCAACCTAACCATAACCCTAACCCTAACCCTAACCCTAACCCTCACCCTAACATTTACCCTTACCCTAACACTAACCCTCACACTAACCCTAACCATCACCCTAACCCTAAACCTCACCCTAAACCTAAACCTAACCCTCACCCTCACCCTAGCCCTCACACTAACCGTAACCCTCATTCTCACCCTAAACCTCAAACTAACCCTAAAACTAATCCTCAATCTAAACCTCACCCACACCCTTCCCCTAACCCTAACCTCACCCTAACCCTAACCCTCACCTCACCATAACCCTCACATTCAGCCTAACCCTCACGTTTACACTTATAATCACCCCCACCCTAAAACCGTCACCCTAACCCTAAACCTCACCCTAACACTAACCCTAACCCTCACCATAACCATAACCCTCACCCTAACCCTAACCCTCACCCTAACCCTCATCCTCACTCTAAACCTCACACTAACCCTAACCCTAATCCTCAATCTAACACTAACCCTAACCCTAACCCTAACCCTTACCCTAACGCTAAACCTAAAGCTAAGTCTCACCCTTATCTTAAACATCACCCTAAGCCTAAACCTCACCATTACCCTTACAATAATCCTCACCCTAAACCTCCCCCTAAACATAAACATCATCCTAACCCAAACCGTAAACCTAACCATCACCCTAACCCTAACCCTCACACTCAACCTCACACTCAGCCTAAACCTAAGACTAAGCCTAACCCTTAATCTAAACGTCACCCTCACCTTAGCCCTCACCCTAACCCTAAACCTAATCCTCACCCTCACACTCACCCTAACCCTATTCCTAACCCTAATTCTCAACCTAACCCTAAACCTCACCCTCAACATAACCCTTACCCTAACCCTCACCCTAAACCTAAACTTAACCCGAACCCTAACTCTCACCCTAAATCTAACCTTAACCCTCACCCTAACCCTAACCCTTACCCTCACCCTCACTCTAACCCTCACCCTAACCCTAATCCTAAACTTAACCCTCACCCTAACCCTAACCCTAAACCTAAACCTCACCCTAACACTAACCCTCATCCTAAACCTCACACTCAGCCTAACCCTAAGCCTAAACCTAAACCTAAACATAACACACACACTCACCTTCACCTTCACCCTAACCCTAACCCTAACCTTAACTCTAACCCTCCCCCTAACTATCAGCCTAACCCTAACCTTAACCCTAACCCTCAACCTAACCCTCACCCTAATCCTAACACTAACCCTAAACCTCACACTCACCCTAAACCTCACCCTAAACCTAACCCTCATCCTCACCCTCACAGTAAACTTAACCTTAACCCGAACCCTAATAATAACCCTAACCTTCATCCTAACCCTCACCCTAACCATAACCCTCACCCTAACCCAAACCCTCACCCTAACTCTTAACCTAACCCTAACACTAACCCTAACCCTAACACTAACCCTCACCTAACACAAACCTTAAATCTAACCCTAAACCTCTCCCTCAACCTAACCCTAATCTTAACCCTAACTGTAAAGCCCACCCTAACCCTAACCCTATCACAAACCCTAACTCTAATCCTAAACATCACTATCAACCTAACCCTAATTCTAACCATAAACCTAAACCTAAACCTCATCCTAAACCTAACCCTAAACTTCACCCTCACCCTCACTAAAACCTAAACCCTAACGCTAAACCTAACAATAAACCAAACCCTAACACTTACCCTAACCCTAACCCTAACACTAAACCTCACACTAACCCTAACCATCACCCTAAATGCAAACCTCACGCTAACCATATCCCTAACCCTCACCCTCACCCTTGCCCTCACCCTCACCCTCATCCTCACCCTAACCCTCACTCTCACCTTCACCCTCACCCTCAGCCTAACCTTAACCCTAATCCTAATCCTAAGCAAAATCCTCACCCTAACCTTAACCCTCACCCTAACTGTAACCCTTAACGTAACACTAACCCTAAACCTAACCCTCACCCTAACCCTAACCCTAAACCTAACACTAACCCTAACAATAACCCTCAAGCTCAGCCTCACCCTAACCCTAAATCTACCCCTAAACTTCACTCTCACCCTAACCGTAACCATAAACCTCACCCTAACACTCACCCTAAAACTCACCCTCAACCTAGCCCTTGCCCTAACCCTAATGCTAACCCTATCCCTCATCCTAACCCTAACCCTAACCCTCACCCTCAACTTCAGCCTCTGCCTAACCCTAAGCCTAACCCTAGACCTAACCCTAACACACACACTCACCTTCACACTAACCCTGATCCTATCCCTAAACCTAATCATAACCATAACACTCCCCCTAAATCTCAAACGAACACTAACCCTATCCTTCACCCTAACCCTAACTCTAACCCTAAACCTCAACCTCAGCCTAACCCTAACACTAACCCTAACCCAAACCCTAAACCTCAACCTAACCCTAAGCCTAACACTCAACCTCACCCTTACCGTAACCGTAAACCTAAACCTAAACCTAACAATCACCCTATTCCTAACCCTAACACTCACCCTAAACATAACTCGCACCCTAACCCATACCCGCACCCTAACACTTACTCTCACCCTAACACTAACCCTAACCCTAACACTAACCCTCACACTAACCCTGTTGTAGTGACCGCCTACTCGACCAGCGAGGAAAAACGACCACCACTCCAGGAGTCTTCTCAGATCACGCTTTATTGGAGAGCCTTTTAGTTGTAGGAGAGCTTGGGCGCGAGAGAGCGTGCACCCGAAACACAGCCGCTTATATAGGGAATTCGAACACGGGTCTTTTCTATTGTTGGTCGCCTGCCTTTTACCGTCACCAGGTGTCATGGGATTGGCTGGGGACACTACCTTGCTCGCGCACGCGCACAGCCCAGGCGTCCCGCCAAGCACCGTCTGGAGTGGTAATCCTCAAAACTGCGAGGGAGTGGGCGGAGTCTCACCTCGGCTCCCTACACCCTAACACTAACCCTATACCTCAACATAACCCTCACCCTAACCCTAACCCTAACACTAACCCTAACCCTAAACCTAAGCGTAATCCTCAGCCTCAGCCTCACCATATCCAAAACCCTAACCCTAACCCTCACCCTATCTCTAAGCCTAAACCTAAGCCTAACCCTAACCCTCACACTCACCCTCACCCTAACCCTAATCCTAAAACTAACCCTATCCATAACCCTAGCCCTCTCCCTAACCCTCACCCTAGCCCTCACCCTTACCCTAATCCTAACCCTAAAACTCATCCTAACCCTCACCCTAACCCTATATCTAAACCTCACCCTCACCCTAACCCTAACCCTCATCCTAACCCTAACACTCATCCTAACCCTAACCCTCACCCTAAAACTTACCCTAACCCTAACACTAACCCTAACCCTAACACTAACACTCACACTAACCCTAATCATCACCCTAACGCCAAACCTCAAGCTAACCCTATCCCTAACCCTCACCCTCACCCTAGCCCTCAATCTAACCCTAACCCTCATCCTCACCCTAACTCTAACCCTCAATCTCACCCTCAGCCTAACCCTAACCCTAATCCTAGTCCTAACCCTAACCCTCACCCTAATTGTAACCCTCACCCTTATTGTAATCCTCACCCTAACCGTAAACCTAACCCAAACACTAAACCTAACCCTAAACCTAACCGTAATCCTCAGCCTCAGCCTCACCATATACCAAACCCTAACCCTAACCCTCACCCTAACTCTAAGCCTAAACCTAAGCCTAACCCTAACCCTCACACTCACCCTCACCCTAACCCTAATCCTAAAACTAACCCTATCCATAACCCTAGCCCTCTCCCTAACCCTCACCCTAGCCCTCACCCTTACCCTAATCCTAACCCTAAAACTCATCCTAACCCTCACCCTAACCTTAATTCTAACACTAACCCTAACTCTAACCCTCAACGTCAGCCTAACCCTAACCCTAAATCTAACCCTAAACCTCACCCTAACCCTAACCCTAACCCTAACCCTAACCCTAAACCTCACGCTAATCCTAACCCTAAATGTCACCCTTACCCTAGCCCTCACCTTAACCCTAATCCTAACCCTAAATCTCTTCCTAGCCCTCACCCTAACACTAACCCTAAACCTCACCATCACCCTAACCATAATCCTAACCCTAACCCTCAACCTAAACCTAACCGTCACCCTCACCGTAACACTTACTCTAACCCTCATCCTAACCCTAAACTTAACCCGAACCCTAACTCTAACCCTAACCCTAACATTAACCCACACTCTAACCCTAACCTTCAACCTTACCGTAACCCTCACCTTCAGCCAAACCCTCACTTTTACCCTTACCGTCACCCCTACCCTAATCCTCACCCTAACCCAAACACTCACCCTAACCCTCACCCTAAAACTAACTCTATGCCTAAACCTCACCCTCACCCAAACCATAACTCTAACCCTAACCCTAACACTAAACCTGACCTTAACCCTAAATCTAACCCTCAAACTAACCCTAACCTTCACCCTCAACCAAACCCTCAGCCTAAACCTAATGCTAACCCTAACCCTAAACTTAACCCTCACACTCACCCTAACCCTAACCCTAATCCTAATCCTAACCCTAACCCTAACCCTCACCCTCAGCCTCACCCTAACCCTAATTCAAACCCTAAACCTCATCTTCACCCTAACCCTAATCCTAACCCTCACCCTCACACTCACCGAAAACCTAAACCTAACCCTAACCCTAACCCTAACTCTAACCTCCCCCTAACTCTCAACCTAACCCTAACACTAACCCTAACCCTAAACCTCACTGTAACCCTAACTCTAACACTAACCCTCATCCTAACCCTCACCCTAACCCTTACTCCACCCTAAACCTCACCCTCACCCTAACCCTAACTCTAACCCTAATCCTAATACTGAACCTCACCCTAACCCTAACCCAAACCCTCAACCTAACAATACCTCTCACCCTAAACCTCACCCTCACCCTAACCCTCATCCTCACTCTAAACCTCACACTAACCCTAACCCTAATCCTCAATCTAACCCTCACCCTAACCCTAACTCTAGCCCTTAATCTAACCCTAAACCTAACCCTAACGCTCACCCTTATCTTAACCCTCACCCTCAGCCTAAACTTCACAATTACCCTTACGATCATCCTCACCCTAAAAATCCCCCAACCCTAAACCTCATAGTAACTCTACCACTACTTCTAAACCTAACCATCACCCTAACCCTAACCCTCACCCTCAACCTCACACTCAGCCTAACACTAAGACTAAGCCTTACACTTACCCTAACCCTCACCCTCACCCTAGCCCTCCCCCAAACCCTAATGTTAACCCTAACCCTCATCCAAACCCTCACCCTAACCCTAACACTAAACCTCACCCACAACCTCACACTAACCCTAATCCTAACCCTAACCCTCAACTTAACCCTAAACCTCACCCTCACTGTAACCCTTACACTAACGCTCACCCTAACCCTAAACTTAACCCGAACCCTAACGCTCACCCTAAACAAAACCCTAACCCTCACCCTAACCCTTACCCTAAACCTTACCCTCACCATAGCCCTCACCCTAAACCTAATCCTAACCTTAACCCTCATCCTAACCCTCCCCCTAACCCTAATCCTAACATTAACCCTCACCCTCAACCTCATCCTCAGCCTAACCCTAAGCCTAACCCTAAACAAAACCCTAACACACACACTCACCCTCCTCCTAACCCTAAACTTAAACTTAACCCTAACCCTAACCCTCCCCCTAACTCTCACCCTAACCCTAACACTAAAACTAACTCTCATCCTAACCCTCACCCTAACCCTAACTCCACCCTAAACCTCAACCTCACCTTAATCCTAACTCTAACCCTAACCCTAACACTGAACCTCACCCTAACCCTAACCCAAACCCTCAACCTAACAATAACTCTCACCCTAACCCTCACCCTCACCCTAACCCTCATCCTCACTCTAAACCTCACACTAACCCTAACCTTAATCCTCAATCTAACCCTCACCCTAACCCTAACTCTAGCCCTTAATCTAACCCTAAACCTAACCATAACGCTCACCCTTATCTTAAGCCTCACCCTCAGCCTAAAGCTCACCATTACCGTTACCATCATCCTCACCCTAAAAGTCCTCCAAACACTAAACCTCATACTAACTCTAACACTAACTGTAAACCTAACCATCACCCTAACCCAGACCTTCAACCTCACACTCAGCCTAACACTAAGACTAAGCCTTACACTTACCCTAACCCTCACCCTCAACCTAGCCCTATCCCTAACCCTAATCTTAACCCGAACCCTCATCCTAACCCTCACCCTAAACTTAACCCTAACCCTCATCCACACCCTCACACTAACCCTAATCCTAACCCTAACCCTCAACCTAACCCTAAACCTCACCCTCAGTGTAACCCTTACCGTAACGCTCACCCTAATCCTATATTTAACCCAAACCCTAACGCTCACCCTAAACAAAACCCTAACCCTCACCCTAACATTAACCCTAAACCTTGCCCTCACCCTAGCCCTCACCCTAACCCTAATCCTAACCTTAACCCTCATCCTAACCCTCCCTCTAAACCTAATCCTAACCCTAACCCTAACACTAACCCTCACCCTCAACCTCACCCTCAGCCTAAGCCTAAGGCTAACCCTAAAACAAACCCTAACACACACACTCACCCTCATCCTAAATCTAATCTTAAACTTAACTCTAACCCTAAACCTAACCCTAACTCTCACCCTAACCCTAACACTAACCCTAACCCAAACCCTCAACCTAACCCTCACACTGACTCTAAACCTAAAACTCACCCTCACACTAAACCTCACCCTAAGCCTAACCCTAACCCTCATCCTCACCCTCACTGTAACCGTAAAATTAAACCGAACCCTAACAATAACTCTAAACCAATTCCTAAACCTCAGCTTAACCATAACCCTCACCCTAACCCAAACCCTCACCATAACCCTTAGCCTCACCCTAAAACTAAACCTAACGCTAACACTAACCCTCAGCCTAACACTAACCCTAAATCTAACCCTAAACCTCACCCTCAACCTAACACTAACCCTAACCCTAACCGTAAACCCCACCCTAACCCTAACCCTAACCCTCACCTGCACCCTCAACCTCACTGTAACTCTAAACCTAACCCTAACAATTACACTAATCCTAACCAGAACCATCACCCTAACCCTAAAACTCACCCTGATGCTCGGCCTAAGCCTAAGCCTAAGCCTAACCCTAACCCTAAACCTCACCCTAACCCTAACCCTATCACAAACTCTAACTCTAATCCTAAAACTCACTGTCCCCCTAACCCTAATTCTAAGCCTAACCCTAAACCTTAAGCTCAAGTTAAACATAACCGTAACCCTCACCCTCACCTTAACCCTAAGCCTAACCCTAACCCTAACAATAACCTTAACCATAACCCTAACCCTCACCCTAACCATAACCCTCAACCTAACCCTAACTCTCACCCTAACACTTTGCCTAACCCTAACAATAACCTTCACTTAACACTAATCCTCACCCTAACCGAAACCCTAACCCTAAACCTCACGCTAACCCTAACGCTAACCCTAATCCTAAACCTCACACTCACCCTCACCCTAACCCTAATCCTAAACCTGACCCAATCCCTAATCCTAACCCTCACTCTAACCCTCAGCTTATCCCTCACCCTTAGAATTATACTAACCCTAAACCTCAACCTAACTCTCAACCTAACCCTAAACCTAACCCTAACCCTCACCGGAACCCTCACCCTCACCCCCACCCTCATGCTCGGCCTAAGGCTAAGCCTAACCCTAACCCTACCCCTCAAACTAACCCTAACTCTAACCCTAACCCTAAACCTAAACCTCATCCTAACCCTAACCCTAATCCTCGCGCTCACCCTCACAGTAACTGTAACCATACCCCTAAACCTAATAATAAATCTAACCCTAACCCTAACCCTCACCCTAACCATAACCCTCACCCAAACCTTAACTCTAACACTAACAATTACCCGCACTCTAACCCTAACCCTAGGAACCTTCACACTCACCCTAGCTTTCAACCTAACCCTAACCCTCATCCTCACCCTAAACCTCACACTAACCCTAACACGAATCCTCAATCTAACCCTCAAACTCACCTTAACGCTAACACTAACCCTAACCATAACCATAACCTTCACCCTTACCAGAACCTTCACCCTCAGTCTAACCCTCAACTTTACCCTTACCGTCACCCCCAGGCTAACCTGCACCCTAACCCTAACTCTCATCCTAACCCTAACTGGACCCCTGAACCTCACCCTCACCATAAGCCTAAGTCTAACCCTAACCCTAACACTAAACCTCACCCTAACCCTCACCCTAAACCTAAAGCTCATCCTAACCCTCACCCTAACTGTAAACCTAACCATCACCCTAACCCTAACCCTCACCCTCAACCTCAAGCTCAGCCTAATCCTAAGCCTAAGCCTAACCCTTCCCTAACCCTCACCCTCACCATAGCCCTCACCCTAACATTAATCCTAATCCTAACCATCATCCTAAACCTCACCCTAACCCTAACCTTAATCATCACCCTAAACCTAATCCTCAACGCCACCCTCACTCTCAGCCTAACCCTAAGCCTAAGCCAAACCCTAATCCTATCCCTCACACTCAACCTCACCCTCACCCTAATCCTAACACTAACCCTAACCAAAAGCCTAAACCTCAACCTAACCCTCACCCTAACCTTAACCCTAAAAGTAACCCTAAACCTCACCCTAGGCCTAACCCTCCAACTAACCCTAAATCTAACCCTAAACCGCACCCTCACCCTAACCCTACTCCTAAACCTAACTATAAACCTCACCCTAACCCTAACCCTAACCCTCACCCTCACCATCACCTCACCCTCACCATAACTCTAACCCTAACGCTAACAATAACACTAATCCTAACCCTAAACCTAACCCTATCCCTAAACCTAATGCTAACACTCACCCTCAGACTAACCCTAATCCTAACCCTAACCCTCATCCTAACCCTAATCCTCACCCTCACTATAACCCTAACCCTCAACCTAATCCTCACCCTAACCCTAACCCTAACCCTAAAGCTTAATCTAATACTAACCCTAACCCTCACTCTCACCCTAGCCCTCACCCTAACCATAATCCTAACCCTAATCCTCATACTTACCCTCACCCAAGCCCTAACCTTAACCCTCACCCTAACCTTAACACTAACCCTAAATCTCAACCTAACCTTAACCCTCACGCTCACCATAACCCTAACCCTAACCCTGACCCTAACCCTAACCCTCACACTCACGCTATACCTAATCCTCACCCCCACCCTCACCCTCAGTCTAACCCTAACCCTAATCCTAACCCTAACCATATCGCTCACACTCACCCTAACCCTTAACCTAAACTTAATCCTAACCCTAAGCCTAACCCTCACACTCAAACTTACCCTTAACCTAACCCTAAATCTAACACTAACACTAAACCTAACCCTCAAACTCAGGCTCACCCTAACCCTAACTCTAACCCTAAACCTCTCCCTCTCCCTAACCCTAACACTAACCCTAACCCTAAACTTCAACCTAACCCTAACCCTAAACCTCACCCTCACCCTAGCCCTCACCCTAACCCTAATCCTAACCCTAACCTTCATCCTAACCCTCAACCTAACACTAAACCTAACCCTCACTGTCACCCTCACCCTAACCCTATTCCGAACCCTAACCCTCAATCTAACCCTAACCCTCACCCTCACCGTAACCCTTACCCTAACCCTCAACCTAACCCAAAACTTAAGCTGAACCCTAACTCTCACTCTTACCCTAACCCTAACCCTCACCCCAAACCTAACCCTAAACCTCACCCTCACCCTAGCCCTCACCCAACCCTAAACCTAACCATAAAACCTCTTCCTAACCCTCCCCCTAACTCTTATAATAACGCTCACCCTAACCCTATCCTTATCCCTCAAACTCACACTCAGCCTAACCCTAAGCCTAATCCTAAACCTAACACTAACACACACACTCACCCTCACCCTAACCCTAATCCTAACCCTAACGCTCATCCTAACCCTCAACATAACCCTAACCCTCATCCTAACCCTAACCCACACCTTCATGCTCAGCCTAATCCTAATCCTAACCCTAAACCAAACTCTCACACTCACCCTAACCCTAACCCTATAACTCACCCTAACCCCAACCCTAACCCTCAACCTCAGCCTAAACCTAAGCCTATCCCTAACCCTAACCCTCACACTCACCATAAACCTAACACTAATCCAACTCCTAAAACTAACCCTAACTCTCACCCTCAACCTAACCCTCACCTTAAGCATAACCCTAACATTTATCCTAACGCTAAACCTCACCTCAGCCTCACCCTAACCCTAACTCTAAAACTAAACCTCACCCTAACACTAACCCTAAATCTAACCCTAAACCTCAACTTCAACCTAACCCTAACCCTAAACCTAAACGTCAACCCCACCCTCACCCTCACCGTAACCGTAACCCTAATGCTAACCCTAACAATAAACTTAACCATAACCCTAACCCTCACCCTAACCATAAACCTCACCCTAACCCTAACCCTCACCCTAACACTTAGCCTAACCCTAACAATAACCCTAACCATAACAGTAACCCTCACACTAGCCCTAACCATTACCCTAACCCTAAACCTCACGCTAACCCTATCCCTAACCCTCACCCAACACTAGCCCTCACCCTAAACCTAACCCTCATCCTCACCCTAACCCTCAGCCTCACCCTAACCTTCAGCCTAAACCTAATCCTAAATCTAACCATAACCCTCACCCTAACCCTATCACGAAACCTAACACTAACCCTAACACTAACCCTCACCCTCAGCCTCACCCTAACCCTAACTCTAACCCTAAACCTCACCCTCACCCTAA
This sequence comes from Dipodomys merriami, assembly GCF_024711535.1. Classification (NCBI taxonomy): domain Eukaryota; kingdom Metazoa; phylum Chordata; class Mammalia; order Rodentia; family Heteromyidae; genus Dipodomys; species Dipodomys merriami. The sequence continues at coordinate 605,400 of NW_027206021.1, forward strand.
CCCTAACCATAACCATAAATCTCACCTTAATGCTAACGCTAAACCTCACCCTCACCCTAGGCCTTGCCCTAACCCTAATCCTAATCCTAACCCTCATCCTAACCCTCCCCCTAACAAAACCCTAACCTAACTATCATCCTCCCCCTCAACTTAAATCTAAGCCTAACCCTAGACCTAACCCTAACAAACACACTGACCCTCACCCTAACCCTAACCCTAATCCTATCCCTAACCCTAACACTAACCCTTACCCTCGCCCTAACTCTCACCCTAACCCTAATCCTAACCGTCACCCTAACCCTAACTCTAACCCTAAACCTCACCCTCACCCTTACTCTAACTCTAACCCTATCCTAAACCCTAAACCTCAACCTAACCCTAACCCTAACCCTCACACTCACCTTCACCGTAACCGTAAACCTAAACTTAAACCTAACAATATACCTAACGCTAACCCTAACCCTCACCCTAAATATAACCATCACCCTAACCCATAACCTCACCCTAACACTTACCCTCACCCTAAAACTAACCCTAACAGTAACACTAACCCTCACACTGACCCTAAACCTAACCCTAACCCTAAACCTCAACCTAACCCTCACACTCAACCTAAACCTAACACTAACCCTAACCCTAACCCTCACCCTAACCCTATATCTAAACCTCTCCCTCACCCTAACCCTAACCCTAACCCTAACACTAACACTAACCCTAAACCTAACCCTAAACCTAACATTAATCCTCAGCCTCAACATCACCCTAACCCAAACCATAAACCTAACCCTCATCCTAACTCTATGCCTAACCCTAACCCTAATCCTAACCCTCACAATCACCCTCACCCTAACCCTAATCCTAAACCTAACCCTATCCCTAACCCAAACCCTCACCCTAACCCTCAGCCTAGCCCTAACCCTTAAACTTATCCTAACAGTAAACCTCAACCTAACTCCCAACCTACCCCTAAACCTAACCCTAACCTCACCCGAAAACGAACACGAACCCTCACCCTCATGCTCGGCCTAAGCCTAAGCCTAAGCCTAACCCTAACCCTAACCCTGACTCTAACCCTAACTCTAACCCTAACCCTAAACCTAAACCTCATTCTAACCCTAACCCTAATCCTCACCCTCACCCTCACAGTAACCGTAACCCTACCCCTAAATCTAACCATAAACCTAATCCTAACCCTAAACCTCACCCTCTCCCTCACACTCACAATAACTCTAACCCAAACCCTAACAACACTAATCCTAACCCTAAACCTAAACCTAACCCTCACCCTAAAACTAATGCTAATACTCACCCTCAAGCTAACCTTAATCCTAACCCTAACCCTAACCCTAATCCTCACCCTCACTGTAACCCTAATCCTCAACCTAATCCTCACACTAACCCTAACCCTAACCCTAAACCTTAATCTTACACGAACCCTAAACCTCAACCTCACCCTAGCCCTCACCCTAACCCTCATCCTAACCCTAATCCTGATCCTTACCCTCACCCTAACGCTAACCTTAACCCTCACCCTAACCCTAAGAATAACCCTAACTCTCAACCTAACCCTAACCCTCACGCTCACAGTAACCCTAACCCTAACCCTCACCCTAACCCTAACCCTCACACTCACCCTTATCCTAAGCCTCACCCCTGCCCTCACTCTCAGTCTAACCCTAAGCCTAACCCTAACCCTAAACATATCGCTCACACTCACCCTAACCCTTACCCTAAACCTAATCCTAACTCTAAGCCTAACCCTCACACTCAACTTAACCCTCATCCTAACCCTAAATCTAACACTAACACTAACCCTAACCCTCAAACTCAGCCTCACCCTAACCCTAACACTAACCCTAAACCTTACACTCACCCTAACCCTAACACTAACCCTAACCCTAAACCTCACCATAACTCTAACCTTAAACCTCACCCTCACCCTAGCCCTCACCCTAACACTAATTCTAACCCTAACCCTCATCCTAACACTAAACTTAACCCTCACCGTCACCCTCACCCAACCCCTAATCCGAACCATAACCCTCACCCTCAGCCGCATGCTAACCCTAACTCTAACACTAAACTTCACCCTAAAACTAACCCTTAATCTAACCCTAAACCTCACCCTCAACCTAACCCTAACTCTAACGGTAAACACCACCCTAACCCTAACCCTAACCCTCACTTGAACCCTCACCCTCACTGTAACTCTAACCCTAACCCTAACAATAACACTAATCCTAACCAGAACCATCAACCTAACCCTAAACCTCACCCTCATGCTCAGCCTAAGCCTAAGCCTAAGACTAACCCTAATCCTCACCCTAACCCTAACCCTATCACAAAACCTAACTCTAACCCTAAACCTCACTGTCACCCGAACCCTAATTCTATGCTTAACCCTAAACCTAAACCTCATCCTAACCCTAACCGTAACCCTCACCCTCACCCTCAACATAACCATAAGCCTAACCCTAACAATAACCTTAACCATAACCCTAACCCTCACCCTAACTATAACCCTCACCCTAACCCTAAACCTCACCCTAACACTTACCCCAACCCTAACAATAACCCTAAACCTAACACTAACCCTCACACTAACCCTAAACATTACCCTAACCCTAAAACTCACGATAACCCTATCCTTAACCCTCACCCAACCCTAGCCCTCATCCTAACCCTAACCTTCATCCTCACCCTAACCCTCACCCTCACCCTCACCCTCAGCCTAAACCTAACCCTAAACCTAAGCCTAACCCTCACCCTAACACTCACCCTAACCCTAACCCTAAACCTAACACTAACACTAACCCTAACCCTCACCCTCAGCCTCACCCTAAACCTAACTCTAACCCTAAACCTCACCCTCACCTTAATCCTTACCCTAACCATAAACCTCACTCTAACTCTAACCCTAAACCTCAACCTCACCCTAGCCCTTACCCTAACCCTAATCCTAACCTTAACCGTCATCCTAACACTCCCCCTAACCCTAACACTAACCCAAACCCTAACCCTAACCATCACCCTCACCTTCAGCCTAAACTTAAGCCTAACCCCAGAACTAACCCTAACAAACACACGGACCCTCACACTAACCCTAACCGTAATCCTATCCCTAACCATAACACTCAGCCTTACCCTCCCCTTAACTCTCTCCCTACCTAACCCTAACCGTCACCCTAAACTTAACTCTCACCCTAAACCTCACCCTCACCCTAACCCTAACTATAACCCTAACCCAAACCCTAAACCTCAACCTAACCCTAACCCTAACCCTCACACTCACCCTCACTGTAACCGTAAACCTAAACCTAAACCTAAAAATAACCCTAACCCTATCCATAACCGTCAACCTAACCCATAGCCTCACCCGAAAACTTACCCTCACCCTAACACTAACACTAAAACTAACCCTCACAATGACCCTAACCTTAACCCTAACCCTAAACCTCAACCTAAACCTCACCCTCAACCTAAACCTAACACTACCCCTAACCCTAACCCTCACCCTAACCCACCCCCTAACCCTACATCTAAACCTCACCCTCACCCTAAACCTAACACTAAACCTAACACTAATCCTCAGCCTCAATATCACCCTAACCCAAACCCTAACCCTAACACTCATCCTAACTCTAAACCTAACCCTAACCCTAATCCTAACCCTCACACTCACCCTCACCCTAACCCTAATCCTCAACCTAACCCTATCTCTAACCCTAACCCTCACCCTAAACCTCAGCCTAGCCCTCACCCTTAAACTTATCCTAACCCTAAACCTCAACCTACTTCTCAACCTAACCCTAAACCTAACCCTAACCCTCACCCGAACCCGAACCCGAACCTTCAACCTCATGCTTGGTCCAAGACTAAGCCTAAGCCTAAGCCTAAGCCTAACCCTCACCCTAACCCTGACTCTAAACCTAACCCTAAACCTAAACCTCATCCTAACCCTAAACCTAATCCTCACCCTCACCCTCACAGTAACCGTAACCCTACCCCGAAACCTAACAATAAACCTAACCCTAACCCTAACCCTCACCCTAAGCATAACCCTCACCCTAACCTTAACCCTCACCCTAACACTTACCCTCACCCTAACCCTAACCCTAACCCTCACACTCACCCTAGCCTTCACCCTAACCCTAACACTCATCCTCACCCTAAAACTCACACTAACCCTAACACTAATCCTCAATCTAACCCTCACCCTCACCCTAATGTTAACACTAACCCTCACCCTAACCTTAACCTTCACCCTTACTGGAACCCACACCCTCAGCCTAACCCTCACCTTTACCCTTACCGTCACCCCTAGGCTAACCTGCACCCTAACCTTAACCCTCATCCTAACCCTAACTGTACCCCTGAACCTCATCCTCACCATAACCCTAAGTCTAACCCTAACCCTAACTATAAACCTCAACCTAACCCTCACCCTAACCCTAAACCTCATCCTAACCCTCACCCTAACTGTAAACCTAACCATCACCCTAACCTTAACACTCATCCTCAATCTCACGCTCAGCCTAATCCTAAGCCTAAGCCTAACCCTTACCCTCACCCTCACCTTCACCCTAGCCCTCACCCTAACCCTAATTCTAACCTTCACCCTCACCCTAACCCTAACCCTCATCCTCACTCTAAACCTCACACTAACGCTAACCCTAATCCTCAATCTAACAATCCAACTGACCCTAATACTACCCCTTACTCTAAACCTAAGCCTAAACCTAACCCTCACCCTTAACTTAACCCTCACCCTCACCCTACACCTCACCTTTACCCTTACCATCATCCTCACCCTAACCCTCACCCTAACCATAAACCTAAACCTAACCCTAATCCTAACACTCACTCTCACCCTAACCCTAATCCTAACCCTAACCCTCACTCTAACATTAACCCACAAACTCACTGTAACCCTAACCTCAACCTAACCCTCACCCTAAAGCGATCCCTAACCCTAAAGCTTAATCTAACACTAACCCTAACCCTCATCCTCATACTAGCCCTCACCATAATCCTAATCCTAACTCTAATCCTCATCCTTACCCTCACCCTAACCCTAAACTTAACCCTCACCCTATCCCTAATCCTAAACCTAACACTCAATCTAACCCTAACCCAAAACCTAACCCTAACCCTCAAACTAACCCTCACCCTCAGCCTAAACCTAATCCTAATGCTAAGCCTAACCCTCACCCACAACCTAACCCTTGCTCTAACCCTCACTCTAACACTAATCCTAACACTAAACCTCAACCTAACCCTAACCCTCAACCTCAGCCTCACCCTAACCCTAACTCTAACCCTAAACTCAACTTCACCCTAACTTTAACCCTAACCCTAACCTTAAACCTCACCGTAACCCTCACCGTAAACCTCACCTGCCACTAGCCCACACCCTAACCCTAATCCTAAACCTAACCCTCATCCTAACCCTCACCATAACACTAACCCTAACCCTAACCCTAATCCTCACCCTCAACCTCACCCTAAACCAAACCCTAACCCTAACCCTAACCCTCATCATAACCCTCACCCTAACCCTAATTCTCCCACTCACCGTAACACTAACCCTCACACCCACCCTCTCCCTCAGCCTAACCCTTAGCCTGAGCCTAAAACCTAACCCTAATCCTCACACTAACCCTCACCCTAACTCTATCCTTAAACCTCAACCTAAACCTCACCCACACCCTAAGACTAACACTAAGCCTAAACCTAACCCTCTCCCTAACCCTCCCACTAACACTCACTCTAACTCTAACCCTCACCCTCAACATGACCCTAACCCTAAACCTCACCCTAAACATCCCCCTAACCCTCACCCTAACCCTAACCCTAACCCTCACCCTCACGCTGGGCCTAAGCCTATTCCTAAGCCTAAACCTAACCCAAAGTCTAAACCTCACCCTAACCCGCACCCTAAACCTAACCCTAACAATCACCCTAACTCTAACCCTAAACCTCACCCTCACCCTAAGCCTAAGTCTAACCCTAACCCTAAACCTAAAACTCACCCTAACCCTAACCCTAACCTTCACCCTCACCCTCACCTTAACTGTAACCCTAACCTTAACCCTAACCCTAACCCTAACCCTAAACCTAACCTTCACCCTAACCATAACACTCAACATAACCCTAACCCTCAATCAAAGCCTCACCCTCACCCTAAACCTAACCCTAATCCTCACACTAATCCTAACCCTCACCCTTATTGTAACCCTCACCCTAACCCTAACCCTCATCCTAACCCTCACCCTAACCCTAACCCTAACCATCATGCTAACCCTAACCCTTATCCTCACCCTCAGCCTCAGCCTAACCCTAATCCTAAGCCTAACCCTCATCCTAACCCTCATCCTCACCTTAGCCCACACCGTAACCCTAATCCTAACCCTAACCCTCATCCTAATCCTCAATGTAACCATAACCCTAACCATCAGTCTAACATAATCTCATCACCACCCTCACCATCAGCCTAACCCTAAGCCTAACCCTAACCCTAACACTAACCCTCACCCTAAACCAAACCCTAACCCTAACCCTAATCCTAACCCTCATCCTAACCCTAACCCTAATCCTAATCCTCACCCTCACTGTAACACTAACCCTCACCCCCACACTCACTCTCAGCCTAACCCTAACCCTAAGACTAACCCTAAACCTATCCCTAAACCCCAACCTAACCTCAACCTCACCCTAAGTCTAACACTAACCCTAAACCTAACCCTCACCCTAACCCTCCCACTAACCCTTACTCTAACCCTAAACCTCAACCTCAACCTCAACCTAACCCTAAACCTAAACCTCACCGTAAACCCCACCCTAAACCTAACACTCACCCTCACCCTCACCCTTACTGTAACTCTAAACCTAACCCTAACCATAACACTAACCCTAACCCTAACCCTAAACCAAACGTAAACCTAACCATAACACTAACAATAACCCTAACCCTAACCCTAACCCTAACTCTAATCCTAACCCTAAACCTAACCCTAGTCCTCACCCCCACCTTCATCCTCAGCCTAACGCTAAGCCTAAACCTAAAACTAACCCTAACTCTAACCCTAAACCTCACCCTCACCCTTACCCTAAATCTAACCCTAACCCTAAACCTCACCCTAACCCTAACCCTAACCCTCACCCGCACCCTCACACTCAACATATCACTAAAGCTAACAATAACAATAATCCTAACCCTCACCCTAACCCTGATCCTAACTCTAACCCTAACCCTACCCCTCACCCTAACCTTAACACTAACCATAAACCTAACCCTCATATTAACCCTAACCCTCACCCTCACCCTCAACCTCACCCTCAGCCTAACCTTATCCCTAACCCTAATTTAAACCCTAGCCCTCACCCTCAACCTCATCTTAGCTCTAAACCTAACCCTAACCAAAACCCTCACCCTAATCCTAACCCTATCCCTAACCCTCATTCTAACCCTAAACTTAATCCTAAACCTAACCATCACCATCATCATAAACCTTATGCTCACTCTAACCCTAACCCTAACCCTCAGCCTAACGTTCCTCCTAAACCTAACCCTAAACCTAACCCTCACCCTAACATTAAACCTAAACCTAACTGTCACCCAAACCCTAACCCTCACCCTCACACTCAACCTCACCCTCAACCTCACCCTAACCTTCACCCTCACCCTCACCCTAACCCTAACCATAACCCTAACCCTCACCCTAAATCTACCTCTGACATTCACCCTCACCATCACCCTAAGCCTAACCCTATACCTAAGCCTAATCCTACACCTAACCCTCACCCTTACCCTCACCCTAAACCTAAAGCTTACCCTAACCATAATCCTAGCCCTCACCTAATCCTAACCCCAACCCTAACCCTAACCCTCACCCTCACATTAACCGTATCTCTAATGCTAGCCCTAACACTCACCCTCAACATAACCCTAAACTTAAGCCTCACCCTAAAACTAACCTTAACCCTAATACTATATGTAACCCTGACTCTCACCCTAAACCGCACTGTAACCCTTACCATAACCCTAACCCTCACCCTAACCCTAACCCTAACACTAACACTAAACCTCAACCTAACCCTCACCCTATCCCTAAACCTAAACCTAACCCTCAAGCTAACGCTCAACCTAACCCTCAACCTAAACCTAAACCACAACCTCACCCTAACCCTCACCCTAAAACTAACACTCACCCTAACCCTAACAATAACACTCACCCTAATCCTCACAGTAACCCTAAGCCTGAACATCACCCTAACCATCACTGTCACCTTAACCCTCACCCGAACCCGAACCATCACTCTCACCCTAAAACTCAACCTCTCCTGAACCCGAACCCTCACCTTAACCATACCCTAAACCTCACCCTAGCCCTAAACTTCACCCTAATCCGAACTATAAACCTCACCCTCATACTAACACAAACCCTCACCTTAAACCTCACCCTAACCCTCACCCTAACACTAAAGCTAACCCTAACTCTCACTCCCACCCTAAACCTCACCCTAACCCTTATCCTCACACTAACCATAACCCTAACCCTAATCCTCACATTAATGCTAACCCTCACCCTAACCCTAATCCTACCCCTCACCCTACACCTCACCATAACCCTAACCCTAACACTCACCCTCACCCTCTCCCTAACTGTAACTCTAAACTTAACCCTCACCCTCGCTCTCACAGTAATCCTAACCCTAAAACCCTAACCATAACAATAACACTAACCCTAACCCTAAACCTCACCCTCACCCTCACCCTAACCATAACCCTAACCCTATCCCTCACCCTCAACCTCACCCTCAACCTCACCCTGACCCTCAACCTCACCCTCAACCTAACCCTCACACTACCCCTAACGCTCACCCTAACCCTAACCCTAACACTCAGCCTCACCCTCAGCCTAACCCTTACACTAACCCTAATCCTAACCCTAACCCTTACCCTCACCCTAAACCTAACCTTAACCATAACTCTCATGGTCACCCTCACACTCACACTCACAGTCAACCTAACCCTCATGCTCAAGCTCTCCCTCACCCTAACCCTCACCGTCACCCTAAAAATCACCCTAACCCTAACCCTCACCCTCAGCCTAACTCTTACACTAACCCTAATCCTAACCCTAAAACTTACCCTCACCCTAAACTTAACCTTAAACATAACCCTCATCGTCATCCTCACACTCACACTCACACTCAACCTAACCTTCATGCTCAAGCTCACCCTCACCTTAACCCTCACCGTCACCCTAAAAATCACCCTCACCCTAACCCTAAACCTTACCCTAACCCTAAGCCTAACCCTAACCCTCACCTAACACTATCCCTAAGCCTCACCCTCACCCTAATGCTAACCCTAACCCTAAGCCTAAACCTAACCCTTACCCTAACCCTAACCCTAACCCTTAAACTAAAACTAACCCTAAATTTCACCCTAACCCTAATGCTAACCCTAACCCTCAACCTCACCCTAATCCTCACCCTAACCCTTATCCTCACACTAAACCTAACCCCCAGACTCACCCTCATCCTAACCGTAACCCTAAACCTAACCCTCAACCTAATCCTAATTCTTACCCTAATCATAAACCTAAACCTAATCCTCACCCTAACTGTAACCCTAACCCTAAAACTCACCCTCACCTTCACCCTAACCCTAATCCTCACCCTCACCCTAACCCTAACCCTAAATCTAATACTCACCCTAAACCTAACCCTTACCCTAACCCTAACCCTATCCCTCACCCTAAAACTCACATTCACCCTAACCCTAACACTTACCCTAAACCTAACCCTAACCCTAACCTTAACCCTAACCCTATCCCTAACCCTAAACCTCACCCTAACTTTTATCCTCATACTGAACCTAACTCTAACCGTAACCCTAACCCTCACACAAACCCTAACCCTCTCCCTAACCCTAACCCTACCCCTCGCCATAACCCTCACCCTAACCCTAACCCTCACCCTAAACCATAACCTAAATCTCACCCTCACACTAACCCTCACCTTAACACTAACCCTCACCCTAAAACAAACCATAACCCACACCCTAAATTTTACCCTCACCCTCACCCTCACCCTCAACCTAAACCTCACACTAACCCTAACCCTAACCCTCACCCTAAACCTAAACATAACCCTAAGCCACACCCTAAACCTCAACCTAACCCTAACGCTAACCCTCACCCTCTCCCTAATTCTTAACCTCACCCTAACCCTATCCCTTACCCTTACCCTAACTCTCACACTAATCCTAACATTCAGCCTAACACTAACCCTATCCCTTACCCTAACCCTCATCCTAACCCTAATCCTAACCCTAACCCTCACCCTAAAACTAATCCTCACGCTATCCCTAACCCTCAAAAACACTCTAACCCTCACCCTCACCCTATCCCTAACCCTAAATATAATCATAACCTTCACCCTCACCCTCACCCTCACTGTAACTCTAACCCCCACCCTATTCCTAATCCTCACCCTCACCCTAACCCTAATCTCACCCTCACCCTAACCCTAACCCTAACACTCAACACTCACCAAAAACCACACCCTAACACTAACCCTAACCCTCATCCTCATCCTAGCGCACAAAATAAATCTAACTCTAACCCTAACCCTAACCCTAAACCTCACCTTCACCCTCACCCTCACCCTCAACCTCAGCCTAATCCTAACCCTAACGCTAATCCTAAACCTAACCCACACACTCACACTCACTCTAACCCTAACCCTAAACCTCACACTCACCCTAAGGCTAACCCTAACCCTCACACTCACCCACACCCTAACCATTAATCTCACCCTAACCCTAACCCTAACCCTAACCCTCACCCAACCCTAAAACTACCCCTCAGCCTAACCCTAACCCTCACCCACACCCCAACACTGATGCTAACACAAATGCTCATTTGCAACATAAGCCTCAGCCTAACCCTAACCCTGACCCTAACCCTTACCTTACCCCCACCCTCACTCTCACCCTAACCCTAACCCTTACCCTCACCATAACCCTATCCCTCACCCTCAACCTAACTCTCACACTAACCCTTACGCTCACCCTAACCCTCACCCAAACCTAACCAGAACGCTAACCGCCAACTTAACCTTCACCCTAACCCTAACTCTAACCCTAACCCTCAGTCTCAACCTAACACTCATCCTAACACTTATCCTCACACTAAACCTAACCTAACCGTAACTCTCACACTAAGCCTAACCCTCATCCTAACCCTAAGCTTAACCCTCACCCTAACCCTAACTCTAACACTAACCCTCACCCTGACCCTAATCCACACCCTAAACCTAACCCAAACCCTTCCCTAACCGAAAACCTCACCCTCACCCTACCCTCAGCCTAACTCTTACCCTAAACCTAATCCTAACAATAACTCTTATTCTCACCCTAAACCTAACCCTAACCCTCACTGTCACCCTCCAACTCACCCTCACCCTAACTCTCACGCTCAAGCTCACCCTCACCCTAACCCTCAACATCATCCTAAACATCACCCTAACCCTAAACCTAAGCCTAACCCTGACCCTAACCCTAACCATAACCCTAACCCTAAGCCTAACACTAACCCTTACCTTAACCCTAAACCTTACCCTAACCCTAACACTAACCCTAACCCTCACCCTAAACCTTATGCTAATCCTAACCCTCACCCTCACCCTAATCCTCACCCTAACCCTTATCCTCACACTAACCCTAACCCTAACCCTCAGCATCACCCTCACCCTAAACCTAAAACTAAAACTAATCCTCACCCTAAACCTAACCCTTACCCTAACCCTAACCCTAACCCTCATCCTCACCCTCACACTAACCCTAACCCTAAACCTAACCGTCACCCTAACCCTAACCCTTACCCTATCCATAAACCTACCCCTCAACCTAACCCTCACCCTCGTTCTAATCCTAACCCTAAACCTCACCCTAAACCTAAACCTAACCCTCACCCTAACCCTAACCCTTACCCTAAACGTAAACCTAATCCTAAACCTAACCCTAACCCTAACCCTCACCCTCACCCTCACCCTCATCCTCATCCTAAACCTAACCCTAACTCTCAACCTAACCCTAACCCGAATCCTAACCCTAACCCTCACCGTCACCATCACCCTCACCCTAACCCTCAACCTCAAACTCACCTTCACCCTAACACTCAAACTAACCCGAACCTTCAACCTAACCCTAACCCTCTTCCTAACCCTAACCCTACCCCTCACCCTAACACTCACCCTAAACCAATCCCTCACCCTAACCCCAATCCTAAACCTCACCCTCACCCTAACCCTCAGCGTCACCCTAACCCTCACCCTAAACCTAAACCTGACCCACACCCGAACCCTCAACCTCACCCGAACTCTCACACTCACCTGAACCCTCATGATCTCCCTCACCCTCACCCTCACCCTAACCCTCACCCTCAACTTAACACTCAACCTAAACCTCATCCTCAACCTAATCCTCACCCTAACCCTAACCGTAACCCTTATCTAACCAAAACCCTCAACCTCACCCTCACACTCACCTTAACACTCACCCTCACCAAAGCCCTCACCCTAAACCTAAACCTCACCCTAAACCTACCCTAACCCTCAGCCTAAACCTTAGCCTCAACCTAACCCTAACCCTAACCCTCACCGTAACCCTACAACTCACCCTAACCCTGATCCTCACACTAACCCTATCCCTAATCCTAACCCTAAGCCTCACCCTCACTCTCACCCTAACCCTAACAATAATTCTAACCCTAATCCTAACCATAACCCTTATGCTCACCCTCACCCTAATTCTAACCCAAACCCTAACCCTCATCCTCACTCTCACCTAATTCTAACCCTAACACTAATCCTAATTCTAACCCTCACCATCACCCTCATCCTAAATTTAAGCCTAACCCTAAACCTAACACAGATCCTCAACCTCACACTAACCCTAACCCACACGCTCACCCTAACCCTAACCCTAACACTCAACTCTCACCCTAAACCTCACCCTAAAACTAACGCTAACCCTAACCCTCACCCTCATCCTACCGCTCAACCTAACCCTAACTTTACCCCTAACCCTAACCCTAAACCTCACCTTCACCCTCACCCTCACCCTCAACCTCAGCCTAATCCTAACCCTAACCCTAATACTAACCCTAAATCTAACCCTAACTTTACCTCTACCCCTAACCCTAGACCTCACCCTCACTCATAACCTCAACCTCAGCCTAACCCTAACGCTAACCCTAATCCTAAACCTAACCCTCACACTCACACTCACCCTAACCCTAAACCTAACCCTCATCCTCACCCTAAGTCTAGCATTAACCCTCACCCTCACCCACACCCTAACCCTTAACCTCAACCTAACCCTAACCCTAACCCTAACCCTCACCCTAAACCTAAAACTACCCCTCAGCCTAACACTAACCCTCAACCCAACCCTGATGCTAACACAAATGCTCATTCTCAACTTAAGCCTCAGCCTAAACCTTACCCTCACCATAACCCTATCCCTCACCCTCTCCCTAACCGTCACCCTACTCCTTCTCACCTAACCCTCACCCTAACCCAAACCCTAAACCTAACCTTCACCCTAACCTTCACCCTAACCCTCACCCTAACCCTAAAACTAACCCTCACCCTAACACTCACCCTAATCCTCAACCTAACCTTAACCCTCACCCTCACCCTAACTGTCATCCTAACACTTACGCTCCCCCTAAACCTAACCGTTACCCTAACACTAACCATCACCCTAACCCTAACCCTCACCCGAACCCTCACTCTCACCTTCACCCTCAACCTAAACATCACCCTAACCCTAACCCTCACCCTAACCCTAACCCTCACCCTAACCCTAAACCTAACCCTCACCTTAAACCTCACCCCCACACTAATCCTCACGCTAAACCTAACCCTAGACCTATCCTAAACAAAAACATCACCCTCACCCTAGCCCTCACCCTAAATCTAACCCTAAACTTAACCCTCACCTTCACCCTCACCCTCAGCCTCACCTTCAGCCTCACCCTAACACTAAACCTAATCCAAACCCTAACCCTGACCCTCACCCTCACTCTAACCCTAACCTTAACCTGCACCCTAACCCTAAACTTAACACTCAATCTAACCCTAACCCTAACCCTAATGCAAACCCTAAACCTCACCCTCACCCTAACCCTGACCCTAACCCTAACCCTTACCCTCACCCTCACTCTCACCCTAACCCTAACCCTTACCCTCATCCTAAACCTCACCCAACCATAACCCGAAACCTAACCCTCACCCTAACCCCCACTCTAACCTTCAAACTAACTCTAACGCTAACCCTAACAATCAGTCTCAACCTAACACTCACCCTAACCCTTATCCTCACACTAACCCTAAACCTAACCGGAACACTCACACTAAGCCTAACCCTCATCCTAACCTTAATCCTAACTCTCACCCTAACCCTCACCCTAACCCTAACCCTAAACCTCAACCTAACACTAACCCTCACCCTCACCCTAATCCTCACCCTAAACCTAACCCTAAAACTTACGTAACCTCACCCTCCCCCTCAGCCTAACCCTTTCCCTAACCCTAATCCTAACCCTAAATCTTACCCTCACCCTAAACCTAACCCTCACCGTCACCCTCCCACTCACCCTCACCCTCACCCTAACCCTCAAGCTCAACCTCAACATCACCCTAACCCTCACCGTCACCCTAAACATCACCCTAACCCTAAACCTCATGCTAACCCTAACCTTACCCTAACCCTAAACTTAACCCTAACCCTCACCCTAACCCTAATCCTAAGCCTAACACTCAACCTAACACTAACCCTAACCCTAACCCTAACCCTTACCTAACCCTAATCCTTACCCTAACCCTAACCCTAAACCTCACCCTAAACCTTATGCTAACCCTAACCCTCACACTCACCCTAATCCTCACCCTAACCCTTATCCTCAAACTAACCCTAACCCTAACACTCAGCATCACCCTCACCCTAACCCTAAACGTCACCAACACCCTAACATTCACACTCACCCGAACCCGAATCCTCATCCTCACCCTAACCCTAACCCTAACCCTCACCTCAACCCTAACCCTCACCCTAAACCTAACTTTAACTCTCACCCTCACCGAACCCTCACCCTCACCTGAATCCTCACCCACACCCTAACCCTCAGCCTCAACTAACCTCACCCTAAACCTCACTCTCACCCTAATCCTCACCCTAACCATAACCCTAAACCTTACCTAACCGAAACCCTCACCTTCGCCCTCACACTCACACTCACACTCACCCTCACCCTAACACTTAACCTCACCCTAAAACTGACCCTAACGATAACCCTCACCCTCACCCTAATCCTCACCCTAACCCTAACCCTAACCCTTACATAACCGAAACCCTCACACTCACAATCACCCTAACCCTCACCCGCAACCTCACCCTAACCCTAACCCTAACCCTCACCCTCACCCTAACCCTTACCCTAACCCTAATCCTAACTCTAACCCTAACCTTCACCGTAACTCTAACCATTACACTAACCCTAACCCTAACCCTAAACCTCACCCTCACCCTAACACTTACCCTAACCCTAACTCTCACCATAACCCTAACCCTTACCCTATACGTAACCCTCAGCCTCAAACTAACCCTAACTCTTACACTATACCTAACCCTCAGCCTCAAACTAACCCTAACCCTTACCCTATACCTAACCCTCAGCCTCAACCTAACCCTAACCCTCACCGTAACTCTAACTCTCACCCTAACCCTGAGCCTCACCCTAACCCTCACCCTCACCCTAATCCTCACCCTAACCCTAAACATAACCCTTACCTAACCAAAACCCTCAACCTCACCCGCACACTCACCTTAAAACTCACCCGCACCGTAGCCCTCACCGTAAACCTAAACTTCATCCTAACTCTAAGCCTAAGCCTCACTCTCACCCTCACCGTAACCCTCACCATAACCCTAACCCTAATCTTAAACATAAACCTCATGCTCACCCTCACCCTAATTCTATCCCAAACCCTAACCCTCACCCTCAATCTCACCTTACTCTAACCCTAACCCTAATCTTAATTCTAATGCTCACCCTCACCCTCACCCTAAATCTAACCCTAACCCTTACCCAGACCCTAACCCTCACACTAACCCTAATCATCAACCTATCCCTAACTGTAACCCTAAGCCTCACCAAAACCCTCACCCTCAAACTAACCCTCAAACTAACTCTCACTGTAATCCTTACCCTCACCCTTACCCTAACCGAAACATTAACCCTAAACCTCACTCTAACCCTCAACATAACCGTTACCCTCACTATCAACCTCAACCTGAACCTAATCCTAATCCTAACCCTCACCCTAACCCTAACCCTCACCATAACGCTAAACCTAACCCTAGCCCTCAGCCTTACCCTCACCCTAAACCTAACTGTAACCCTAATCCAAACTGTATCCCTAAGCATAACCATAACACTCAGCTTAACCCTCACCCTCCCAGTAACCCTAATGCTAACATTATTCCACAACCTCACCCTAAACCTCGCCCTAACCCTTACCCTCACTCTAAACCTCATCCTCACCCTAACCCTAACCCTAACCCTAATAGTAACATTAGCCCTCACCCTCACCCTAACCCTAATCCTAAGCCTAACCCTAATGCTAACCCTAAACCTCAACCTCTCCATAACCCTCACATTAACCCTAACCCTCACCCTCAACCTCACCCTAACCCTAACCCTAACATTAACCCACTCCCTAACCCTCACCCTAACACTAACCCTACCCCTACCCCTCAGCCTAACTCTCACTCTAAACCTAACCCTAAACTTAATCTTCACCCTATCCCTAACCCTAACTCTAACCCTCACCCTAACCCTCACCCTCACCATACCCCTAATGCTAACATTAACGCTTAGCCTCACCCTAAACCTCGCCCTAACCCTTACCCTCACTTTAATATTATCCATCACCATCAACCTAACCCTAACCCTAACCCTTACCGTCACCCTAACCCTCACTCTAACCCTAACCCTAACACTAACACTAAACCTCACCCTAACCGGCACCCTAACCCTAAGCCTAAGCCTAACCCTCACTCTCACCCTAACCCTTACCCTTACCGAACCCTAAACCTAAACCTCAGCCTAACCCTCATCCTAACCCTAAACCTAACCGTCACCCTAACCATCACCCTCACCCTCAACCTCACCCTCAGCCTAACCCTAAACTTAACCCTAATACAAAACCTATCCCTTACCCTCACCCTCACTCTCACTCTAAACCTAACCCTAACCAAAACCCTCACCCTAACCCTAGCCCTATCCCATACCCTCACCATAACCATATCCATCATCCCCACACTAACCCTCACCCTAACACTTTCCCTCACCCAACCCTATCCCTAACCCTAAACCTCACCCTAACCCTCACCCTAAACCTCACCCTAACCCTCACCCTATCCCTAAGCTAACCCTAACCCTCACCCTCACCATAACCCTAACCTTAACCCTTATCCTCACCCTAACACTAATCATAACCCTCAGCCTAATCCTGATCCAAACCCTAACCCTAACCCTATCCCTCACCCTAACATTAACCCTAACCCTAACCCTAACTCTCAACCTAACCCTCAAACTCACCCTCACCCTTATCCTCACCCTCAGAGTAAACCTAAACCTAACCCTAATCCAAAACCTAATACTCACCCTCACTCTCATCTTAACTCTATAACTAACCCTAACCATCACCCTCACACTAACCCTCTCCCTCATCCTTACCCTCACCTTAACCTTCTCCCTAACCCTTACCCTCCCACTAACCCTAAACCTAAACCTACCCCTCACCCTTACCCTCACCCTAACCCTAATCCTCACCATAACATTAACCCTAAACCTACCCCTCACCTTAACCTTCACCCTCAGCCTAAACCTAACCCTAACCATCACACTAACCCTAACCTGAAGCCTAAACCTGTCCCTCACCATCACGCTAACCCTTACCCTCACCCTAAGCCTAAAACTAACAATCAGCATACCGATCATCCTAACCCTAACGCTAACCCTAACCCTCAACCTCACCTTAACCCTAACCATAACCCTAACCCTCACCCAAACCCTAAAACTCACCCTCACCCTCAACCTCACCCTCAGCATAACCCTAAACCTTACCCTAATTCAAACGCTAACCCTCAACCTCACCCTGATCCTAACTCTAACCCTAACCCTAACCCTCACCCAAACCCTAACCCTAACACTAACCCTCACCGTAACCATCATCCTAATACTAAACCTAACCCAAACCCTCAACCAATCGCTCACCTCACCCTAAACCTAACCCTAACCCTCACTCTCACCGTAAACAAAACCCTAACCCTAACCATCACACTAACACTAAGCCTCACCCTAACCCTAAACCTAACCCTCAGCCAAACCCTCATCCTAAACCTAACCCTAACATTCAACATAACCCTAACCCTAAACCTAACCCTAACCCTCACGCTAAACCTAACCCTCACCCTCAGCCTAACCATATACCTAATCCTAACCCTAACTCTAAACCTCACCCTCTCCCTAACTCTAACCCTACCCCTAACTCTGACCCTCACCCAAACCCTAACCCTATCCCTAGCCCTCACCCTAACCCTAAACCTCACCCTAACCCGAACCCTAACAGGCACCCTCACCCTAACCCTAACCCCCACCCTAAACCTCACCCTAACCCTAATGCTAACCCTAACCCTCACCCTCATCATAAACCTCACCCTAACCCGTACCCACACCATAACCCTAACTCTAACCCTAATCCTCACATTTCGCCTAACCCTAACCCTAAACCTAACACTCACTCTCAACCTAACACTCAACATCACCTTAACGATCACCCTAACCCTAAACTTCACCCACATTATAAAACACACCCTCACCCTCACCCTCACCCTCACCCTCACCCTAACCCTCACCCTAAATCTCACCTTAACCATAACGCTAACCCTCACCCGAACCCTTATCCTCACACT
This sequence comes from Dipodomys merriami, assembly GCF_024711535.1. Lineage (NCBI taxonomy): Eukaryota > Metazoa > Chordata > Mammalia > Rodentia > Heteromyidae > Dipodomys > Dipodomys merriami. The sequence continues at coordinate 624,457 of NW_027206021.1, forward strand.
AACCATAACCCTAACCCTAACGTCACATTAAACCTAACCCTCACCCTAACCCTAACCCTCCCTCTCACCCTAATTCTTTCCCAACCCTCACCCTAAACCTAACCATAATCCTCACCTTCACCTTAAACCTCACTGTCCCCCTAACCCTAACCGTAATCCTCACCAACAACCTCACCCTCACCCTCACCCTCACCCTAACCCTCACCCTCACCCTAACCATCACCCTAAACCTAAATCTCACCCTAAACATAACCCTAATCCTCACCCTAACCCTAATCCTCTCCTTAAACCTCACCCTCACCCTAATCCTCACAGTAAACCGAACCCTAAGCTTTTCCTAACCTAAAACCTCACCCTCACCCTAGCCCACACCCTAAACCTAACCCTAACACTAATCCTCACCCTCATCCCAATAATCAGCCTAACCCTAACCTTAACCATAATCCTAACCCTACCCTAATCCTAACCCTCTAACTAAACCTAACCGTAACCCTAATGCTAACCCTAAATGTCACCCTCAACCTAACTCTAACACTAAACCTCACCTTAACCCTAACACTAAACCTAATGCTATCCCTAAACCTCACCCTCACCCTAACCCTCACCGTAACCTTTACCATCCCCCTTTCCCTCACTCTAACACTAATCCTACCCCTCAGTCTAACCCTCACCCTAACCCTATCTCTAACTCTAATCCAAACACTAACCCTCACACTGAACCTCACCCTAACTCTAAATCTAACCCTAACCCTCACCCTAAGCCTATCCCTAAACCTCACCCTAACCCTAACCCTAATCCTAAACCTAACCATCAACCTCACCCTCACCATAACCCTAACTCTCTCTCTAACCCTAAACCTAACCCTGGCCCTCACCCTAAAACTTACCCTCACCCTCAACCTAACCTTAACCCTCAACCTGAACCTAACCCTCACCCTAAGCCTTAACCATACCCTGACTCTAAACCTAAATCCAGCCCTAAATCTCACCCTAACCCTAACCCTATCCCTAACCCTCACCCTTATCCTAACACTCACACTAACCCTAACCCTAAACCTTACCCTCACCCTCACCCTAACACTAACCCTCACCCTAACCCTAACCCTCACCCTAACTCTAACACTAACACTCACACTCACCCTAAACCTTACCCTAGCACTTACCCTCACCATAACAGTAACCCTAAACCTAACCTTAATCCTAACACTAACCCTAACACTAACCGGCACCCTCACCGTCACCCTAACACTAATCCTCACCCTCATCCTAAACCTTACCATCACTTAAACCCTAAACCTAACCGTCACCCACACACTCACCCTCACCCGAACCCGAACCCTCACCCGAACCCGAACTCTCACCCTAAGCCTAACCCGAACCCTCACCCAACCCTAACCCTAACTCTAACCCACACCCTCACCCTAACCCTAACCCTAACCCTAACCCTTACCCTGACCATTACCATAAACCTAACGCTAGCCCTACCCCTCATTCTCACCCTAACCCAAACCCTAACCCTTATCCTCACACAAACCCTAACCCTAAAACTAACCCTCACACTAACCCTAACCCTAACCCTAACCCTTACCCTAACCCTGACCCTAAACCTCACCCTAACCCAACCTAAAACAAACGATAACCCTAAACCTCACCCACAACCTAACCCTCATCCTAACCCTTATCCTCACACTAACCCTAACCCTAACGCTAACCCTAACCCTCACACTAAACCTAAACCTCACCCTAACCCTAACCCTACCCCTCACCCTAACCCTAACCCTGACATTCACCCTGACACCCTAATCCTCACCCTAACCCTAACCCTATCCCTTGCCTACCGAAACACTCACCCTCACACTCAACCTAAACCTCACCCTCACCCTAGCCCTCACACTATCCCTAACCATACCCCTCAACCTAACAGTTACCCTCACCATAACCTTAACCCTCACACTAACCCTAACCCTCACCCTAACCCTAACCCTACCCCCTCACACTAACCCTCACCCTAACCCTCACCCTAAACCTAAACCTCACCCTCAACCTAACCCTAACCCTCCCATTCAACCTAACACTCACCGTCACCTTAACACTCAACTTAACCCTAACCCTCTCCCACACCCTAACCCTCACCCTCACCGGACCCCTAACCCCACCCTAACTCTAAACCACACTCTAAACATAACCCTAACACCAACACTCACCCAAATCCTAACCCTAACCCTCAACCTAACACTAACACTAACACTAACCCTCAAACTCAACCTAAGTCTCACCCTAAAATTAACTCTAAACCTTACCTAACCGAAACTCTCACCCTCACCCTCAGCCTAACCCTCATCCTCACCCTAGGCCTTAACCTAACCATAACCCTAACCCTCACCCTAAATCTCCCCATCCCACTCAGCCTAACCCTAAACCTAACCCTAATCCTAACCCTAACCCTCACCCCCATCCTCACCGTAACCCTAACACTAACGCTAATGCTGAACCTCACCCTCACCCTCACCCTAACCCTAACACTAACCCTAAAAATAACCCTAACCCTAACCGTAATGCCTCATCCACACCCTAACCCTAACCATAACCATAAAACTCACCCTAACCCTAACCCTAAACCTAACCCTCACAATCACACTCACACTAATCGTCACCCTCACGCTCACCCTCAGCATCACACTAACCCTAACACTAAATCTAACCTGCACCCTAACACTCACCGTCACCCTACCCTCACTCTAACCCTAACTCTCAACCACAGCTTAACCCTCACGATCAAACAAACCCTCACCCTCACCCTGAATCTCACCCTCACCCTAACACTCACCCTCACAATAAACATAACCCTAATGCTAACCTTCACCCTAACCATAACCCTCACCCTAACCCTAACCCTCACCCTAAACAAAACCCTCAACCTCACTCTAACAATAACCCTAACACTAATCCTAACACTAAATCTCACCCTCACCTTCCAAATCACCCTAACCCTAACCCTAAACCTAACCCTCACCCTAACCATCATCCTAACTCTAATGCTAACCCTAACCATCATCTTCACCGTAACCCTCACAGTAAGCCTAATCCTCATCCTAACCCTAAGCCTACCTCTCACCCTAACCTTCACCTTAATCCTAACCCTAACCCTAATCCTCAGCCTAACCCTAACAATCGCACACACCTTAACCCTCACCATCACCCGAACCCAAATCCTGACCCTAACATTCACACTAAGCAAAACCCTAACCCTAATCATAAACCTAACCCTCATCCTCACGCTCACCCTAACCTTAACCCTAACCCTTAACCTAACCTTCACCCTAACCCACACCCTAACACTCACCTTCACCATAAATATCAACCTAACCCTAACCCTCAGCCTAAACCTAACCCTACCCTCACCCTGAACCTAACCCTCACCCTAACCCTCACCGTCACCTTATCCCTCAACCTAACCCTAACCGTCACCCACACCCTAACACTCACATTCACCCGAACCCTCACCCAACGCCTAAACCTAACCCTCACCCCAACCCTAACCCTCACCCTAACCCTAACTTTAACCCTCACACTCACCCTAACCCTAACCCTAACCCTAACCCTTACCCTAACCCTCACCCTAACCCTTAATCTAACCCTAACCCTCACTTCACCCTAATCCTCAACCTAACCCTTATCCTTACACCAACCCTAACCTAACCCTCACACTAACCCTAATCCTCACACTATCCCTAACCATATCCCTCACCCTAACCCTCACCCTAATCCTAACCCTAACCCTCATCCTAATCCTACCCTTAACCCTAACATTCACCGTCACCCTAACCCTCACCAACACACTAACTCTCACCCTCACCCGAACCCTCACTCTCAACCTAACCCTCACCATCACCCTAAGCCACACCCTCAACCGAATCCTCACTCTCACCCTCACCCTCACCATAAACATCACCCTAACCCAAACCTAACCCTACCCCTCACCCTAACTGTCATCCTAACCCTTATCCTCACCCTAACCCTAACCCTAACCCTAACCCTCACCCTAACCCTAACCCTCACCTGAACCCTCACTCTCACCTTCACCCACACCCTAAACATCACCCTAACCCTAAACCTCACGCTAACCCTAACCCTAACCCTCACCCTAACCCTAACCCTCATCTTAAACCTCATCCTCACCCAAATCCTCACCCTAAACCTAAGAATAAACCTTTCCTAACCAAAAATATCACCCTCACCCTAGCCCTCACCCTAAACCTAACCCTAACCTTAACCCTCACCCTCACTCTCACCCTCATCCTCAGCCAAACCTAACCCTACCCTAACCCTAACCCTCACCCTCACCCTCACCCTCACCCGCAACCTAACACTAACAATAACCCTAACCCTAACCCTAACACTGAACCTCAACCTCACCCTCACCCTAACCCTAATCCTAACGGTAACTCTAATCCTAACCCTCACCCTCACCCTAACCCTCAACCTAACCCTTAACCTCACTTTTACCTAACCCTAACCCTAACCCTCACACTAACCCGAACCCTCACCCTAACCATACCACTAACCCTAACCCTTACCCTCACCCTAACCCTAACCGTAACAGTAACCCTAAACCTAAACCTAGTCCTCACACTAACCCTAAACCTCACCCACACATTAACCCAAACGCTCACCCGAACCCTCACCCTAACCCTAACCCTAAACCTAATCCTAACACTCCCACTAAACCTAACCCTCACCCTAACTGTAACCCTACACATCAGCCTAAACCTCACCCTAACACTAACCCTAACGCTAATCCTTACCCTATCCCTAAATAAAATCCTAACCCTCACACTCACCTTAGCCCTCACCCTAACCCTACCCCAAACCCTAACCCTCACACTAAACCTAACCCTCACCCTATCCCTAACCCTTCACCTCAGCCTAAGACTGACCCTAACCCTAACCCTAACCCTAAACCTAATCCTCACCCTATCCCTAACCCTAACCCTAACCCACACACTCACCCTAGCCCTCACCCTAACCTCATCCTAACCCTATCCCTAAACTTAAACCTCACCCTCATCCTAACCCTCACCCTAACCCTTACCCCTAACCTAATCAAATCCCTGACCCTAACCTTAACCCTAAAACTCACACTAACCCTAACCCTCACCCTAACCCTAACCCTACTCCACAGCCTATCCCTCATCCTAACACTAACCCTAATCCTATCCCTCAACCTAACCCTAACCCTAACATTAACCCAAACCCTCACCCAAAACCTAACCCTCACCCTCACCCTCACACTGACCCTCAGCCTAATCCTAACACTAACCCTAATCCTAAACCTAACCCTCACCCACAGCCTCACCCTAACCCTAAACCCAACACTAACCATAAACCTCCCACTTCACCCAAACCCTCACCCTAACCCTAACCCTAACACTCACCTTAACCCTAACCCTAACCCTCAACCTAACCCTAAACCTCACCCTCACCCTCAAACTCACGCTAACACTAAGCCTCACTTTTACCCTAAATCTCACCCTAACCCTTAACCTTACACTAACCCTAACCCTCACACTAAACCTAAGCCTCACCCTCACCCTTACCATAACCTTACCCTCACCCTAACCCTCAATCTAAACGTAACGCTAACCCTCACCCTACCCCTACCCCTAACCCTAACCCTCACCCTGACCCTAACCCTCACCCTCACCCTCAAACTCACACTAACCCTAACCCTCACACTAAACCTAACCCTCACCCTCATCCTAACCTTAACCCTACCCCTCACCCTACCCCTCACCCTCAACCTAGCCCTCACCCCTACTCTAATCCTAACCCTGATCCTAACACTCACCCTAAAGCTAACACTAAACCTAAACCTCACCCTCACCCTAACCCACACCATCACCCTAACCCTCACCCAAACATGAACCCTCACCTCAACCTAACCCTCACTCTCACCCTAACTGTAACCCTAAGCCTAATCCTCTCTCTAAACCTCAACCTCACCCTCACCTGAAGCCTAACCCTAACCCTAATCCTAAAACTAACCCGCACCCTCACCCTAACACTAACCCTAACCCTAATCCTAAACGGAACCCTCACCTTCACCCTAAACCTACCTCTAAACATCACCCTCACACTCACCCTTAACCTATCCCCAACCCTAAGCCTTAGCCTAAACCTAACCCTCACCCTAACCCTAAACATAACCCTCACCCTCACCCTCACCCTAACCCTAACAATAACCCTATCCCTCACACTAACCCTTATCCTCACACTTACCCTAAACCTAACCCTAAACCTCACACTAAACCTAAACCTCACCCCAACGCTGACCCTACCCCTCACCCTAAACCTCACCCTAATCCAAACCCTAACCCTAACCCACACCCTAAACCTAACTGTAAACCTCACACTCATGCTAACCCTCATCCACACCCTAATCCTCACCCTCACTCGAACCCTCACCCTCACCCTAACCCTCACCCTAAACATCACCCTAAACCTAACCCTCACTCTAACCCTAATCATAAACTTCAACCTCACCCTCACCCTCAGCCTAACCCTAGTCCTTAACCTAATCATAATACTCACCCTCACCCTAACTCTCACCCTAACCCTTACCCGATCCTTCACCTAACCCTAACCCTAATACGCACACTAACCTGATCCCTCAACCTAAACATAAAACTAACCCTATCCCTTACCCTCACCCTAATCCTAACCCTAACAGTAATCCTAACCCTAAAGCTAGTCCTCACACTAACCCTAACCCTCATCCACACCTTAACCCAAACCCTCACCCGAACCCGAACCCTAACCCTAACCCTAAACCTAACCCTAACACTCCCACTAAACCTAACCCTAACCCTAACTGTAAACCCTACCCATCAGCCTAAACCTCAGCCTAACACTAACCCTAACCCTAATCCTAAACCTAATCCTCACACTCACACTCACCCTATCCCTAACCCTAACATTCACCCTCACCCTAAGGCTAACACTAACCCTCACCCTCACCCTCACCCAAACCCTTGACCTCACCTTAACCCTAACCGTAACCCTCACCCTAACCCTAAAACTACCCCTCAAACTAACACTAAAACTAACCCTCAACCCAACCATAATGCTAACACAAATGCTCACTCTCAACCTAACCCTTAGATTAACCTTTACCCTCAAAATAACCCTATCCCTCACACTCTCCTTAACCCTCACCCTACCCCGTCCCCTCCCCCTAAACCTCACCCTACCCCAAACCATAACCCTAACCCTAAACTTCACCCTAACCCTCACCCTAACCCTAAACCTAACCCTCACCCTAACCCTCACCCTATCCCTAAACCTAACCCTAACCCTGACCCTCACCCTAGCTGTCATCCTAAATCTTACCCTCACCCTAACCCTAAACCTAACCCTCAGCATAACCCTAAAACTAGCCCTCAGCCTAACCCTAACCCTAACCCTCAACCCAACCCTGATGCTAACACAAATGCTCACTCTCAACCTAACATTTAGATTAACCCTTACCCTCAGCATAACCCTATCCCTCACCCTCTCCTTAACCCTCACCCTACCCCTTCCCCTCCCCCTAACCCTTACCCTACCCCAAACCCTAACCCTAACCCTAACCTTCACCCTAACCCTCACCCTAAACCTCACCCTAAACCTAACCCTAAACCTCACCCCAACCCTCACCCTAACCCTAACCCTAACCCTAAACCTCACCCTCACCCTACATTTCATCATCATAACACTTACCCTCACCCTAAACCTAAACCTAACCCTAACCCTAAGCCTCACCCTAACCCTAACCCTCACCCGAACCCTCAGTCTCACCTTCACCGTCACCCTAAACATCAACTTAACCCTAACCCTCCCCCGAACCCTAACCCTAACACTGACCCTATCCCTAACCCTCACCTTAAACCTCACCCTCACCCTAATCCTCACCATAAACCTAACCCTAAACTTTTCCTAAACAAAAACATCACCCTCACATTAGTCCTCACCCTAATCCTAACCCTAACCTTAATCCTCACCCTCACCCTCACCTTCACCCTCAGCCACAGCCTCAGCCTCACCCTAACCCTAACCCTAACACTGACCCTCACCCTCATTCTAACCGTAACCCTAACCTGCACCCTAGCCCTAACCCTAACACTAACCCTAACCCTAACACTCAACCTAATCCTAAACCTAACCCTAATGGTAACCCTAACCCTCACCCTCACCCTAATTCTGACCCTAACACTTACCCTTACCTTCACCCTCACTCTCAACCTAACCCTAACCTTTACCCTCACGATAAACCTATCCCTTACCTTCAACCTAACCCTCACCCTAAACCTTATGCTCACCCTTACCCTCACCCAACCCTAACCCGAAACCTAACCCGAACCCTAACCCCCATACTAACCTTCACCCTAACCCTAACGCTAACCCTAACCCTCAGTATCAACCTAAACGTAACCCTAACACTTACGTAACCGAGACCCTCACCCTCACCCTCACCCTCACCCTCCCAATCAACCTAACCCTTAACATAACCCTAATAGTAACCCAAACACTTACCCTCACTCTAAACCTAACCCTAAATCTAACCCTCACCATCACTCTCCCACTCACCCTCACCCTCAACTTAACCCTCACGCTCAACCTCACCCTAAACATCACACTAACCCTAACCCTCACACTAACCCTTATCCTAACCCTAAACCTAACCCTAACCCGAACCTTCACACTAACCCTAACGCTCACCCTAACCCTATCCCGACACCTCACCCTGACTCTCATCCTAACCCAAACCCTCAACCATACCCTAATCCTCACCCTCACCCGAACACTCACCCTCACCCTAACACTCACTATCAACCGAACCCTCACCCGGACCCGAACCCTGATCCTCACACTAACCCTCACCCTCACTCTAAACATCACCTAAAAGCTAACCCTCACCCTAACCCTAACACAAAGCCGAATCCAAACCCTCACACTCATCCTAACGCTTACCCTAACCCTAACCCTTACCCTCACCTTAACTCTAACCATAAACCTCACACTAACCTTAACCCTCACTCTAAACCTAACCCTAAACTTGACCATAAACTTGACCCTCACCCTGACCCTCACCCTCAGTTTAACACTAACCCTAATCCTATTCCTAATCCTAACCCTCACCCTAAACCTAAACCTCACCGTCACCCTCACCCTCACCGTCACCCTCACCCTAACCCTCAACCTCACCCTAAACATCTCCCTAACCCTAACCCTTACCCTAAACCTATCACTAACCCTCACCCTGAACCTAACCTCAGCTTAATCCTCATCCTCACCCTAATCCTCACCCTAACCCTAACCTTTACCTAACCAAAACCCTCATCCTCACCCTCAGCCTAACCCTCACCCTCACACAAGCCCTAACCTTAACCCTAAACTTAACCCTAACACTCACCCTCAACCTCCCCTTCCCCATCAGCCTTACTCTAACCATAACCCTAAGCCTAACCCTAACCCTCAACCCCACCCTCACCCTCACCCTAACAATAAACCTAACAATAAACCTCACCCTCATCCTAACCTTAACCCTAACAATAATTCTAACCCTAGCCCTAACCCTAAAACTCACCCTAACCCTAATCCTAACCCTAACCCTCAACCTCACCCTCAACGTCATTCTAACCCTCACCTTCACCCTGACACTCACCATCACACTAACCCTCACACTAACCCTGACCCTCAACCTAGCCCTAACCCTAACCCTCACCCGAGCCCTAACCCTAACCCTCACCCTCACTTTCCCCCTCACCCTCAGCCTAACCCTAACTCTAATCGTTTTCCTAAATTAACCTCACCCTCACCCTAACCCGCACCCTCAGCCTCACCCTCACCCTCACCCTCAAACTAACACTCAACATCACACTAAACATCACCTTAACCCTAAACCTCACACTGAACCTAAACCTAACGCTCACTCTAACCCTCACCCTCAAACTAACCCTCACCCTAAATATTATCCTAACACTAACCCTAACCCTACCCCTAACTTTCACACTAACCCTAACCCTCAGTCTAACCGTATCCCGACACCTCACCCTAACTCTCACCCTAACCCTAACCCTAACCCTAACACTCAGCCTAACCCTAACTCTAAACCTAACCCTCACCCTCACCCTAACCCTCACCATCACCCTAACGCTCACCCTAACCCTAACCCTCACCCTAAACCTAACCCTCAACCTAAACCAAACCTTCACCCTGACCCTGACCCTCACCCTAACCCTAACCCTAAACCTAACTCTTACTTTAACCCTAACCCTCAACCTAAAACTAACCCTCACCCTAACAATAACACTCACACTAACCCTAAACCTAGCCCTCACCCTCAACCTCACCCTCAACATAACCCTAACACTCTTCTTAACCCTAACCATAAACCTCACAGTAAAACTAAACCTCACCCTAACCCTAATCCTCAAACTAAACCTAACAATCACTCTAACCCTAACCCTACCCCTCATCCTAAACCTCACCCTAAACCTAACCCTAACCCTAATCCTCACCCTATCCCTAACCTTAACCCTAACCCTCAACCTAACCCTCACCCTCACCCTAACCCTAATGCTAACCCTAAGCCTCACCCTCACCATAACCCTCAACCTAACACTTACCCTCACCCTAACCCTTACCCTGACCCTAACACTAACCCTCACTCTCGCCCTAACCGTCACCCTAACATTTACCCACACCCTCACCCTATACCTAACCCTCACCCTTACCCTAACCCTAACCCTAGTCCTAACCCTCACCATAAACCTAACCCTCACTCTTACAGTCACCCTCAAACTCAGCCAAAACCTAATCCTTACCCTAATCCTAACCCTCCCCTCACCCTCACACTAACACTCACACTAACCCTAAACCTAACACTAACCTAAACTCTCACCCTAAACCTCACCCTCACCCTAACCCTAACCGTCACCCTTCCCTCACCCAAACCCTAATCCTTACCCTCACCCTCACTCTAACCCTCACTCTAAACCTTACCCTCACCCTAACCCTAACCCTAACCCTCACCATAACCCTCACCTTAAACTTAACCCTAACCCTAACCCTCCCCATAACCCTCACCTAACACTAACCCTAAACCTAAACCTCAACCTAACCCTACCCCTCACCCTCACCCTAACCTTCAACCTCACCCTAACCCGCACCATAACCCTAACCGTCACACAAACGTTAACGCTCATGAGAAACCGAACCCTTACCCTTAGCCTCACCCTCACCCTAAACCTCACACTAACCCTAACCCTCACCCTAACCCTAAACCTAACACTCAGCCTATACCTAACGGTCACTCTAACCCAAAACTTCACCCTAATACTCAAACTAACCCTAACCCTAACCCTAAACCTAACCCTAACTTTCACCCTCACCCTAACCCTAACCTTCAACCTCACCCTCACCCTAACCCTAACCCTGACCCTCACCTTCACCATCAGCCTCAACCTAAACCTACCCCTAAACCTAAACCTCAACCTAAACCTAACACTCACCATAACCCTAAACCTAACCCTCACCCTCACCCTCACCCTAACTCTAACTCTAAACCTCACCTTCACCCTCACCCTCACCCTCACCCTCACCCACAGCCTGAACATTACCCTAAACTTAACCCTAAACCTACCTCTATCCCTCACCCTAAACCTAACTCTCACCTTAACCCTCAAACTAACCCTTACCCTCACCCTCACTCTAAAACTCACATTAATCCTAACACAAAAACTAACCCTAACCCTAACCCTAACCCTCACCCTCACCCTCACCATAACACTAACCATCACCCACACCCTCACCCTAACCCTAACCCTAACCCTTACCCTAACCCTAAACCTAAACCTAAACCTCACTCTCACCCTCACCCTCACCCTCACCCTAAACCTCACCCTCACCCTCACCCTCACCCTCACCCTAATCCTAACCCTAACACTAACCCTCACCCTAAACCTAACACTCAACATAACCCTAAACCTAACCCTCACCCTCACCCTCACCCTAACCCTAACCATAACCCTCACCATAACCCTCACCCTAACCCTAATGCAAACCCGAAACCTCACCTCACCAAAAAACAAAAGCTAACCCAATCTGTCACCCTCACCCTAAACCTCACAGTAACCCTTACCCTCACCCTAACTCTAACCCTAACCCTCACACTAACCCTAACGCTCAACCTAACCCTAAAAATACCTGTGACCCTAACCCTCACCCTATCCCTCACCCTAACCCTATCCCTCTCCCTAACCCTAACCCTAACCCTCATCCTAAACCTAACCCTAAACCTCACCCTAACCCTAACCCTCACACTCACCATCTGCCTACCACTAACCATAACCCTAATCCTAACCCTAAAGCTCACCCTAATACTCACCCTAACTCATACCGTAACCCTAACCCTAACCCTCACAATAACGCTAACCCTATCCCTAAACCTCATCCTAACCCTAAACCTCATCCTAACCCTAATCCTAACACTCATCCTAAACTTAAACCTAACCCTAATTCTAACCCTAACCCTCACCCTCACCTTCACCCTAACTCGAAACCTAAACCTAAACCTAACACTCACCCTCACCCTCACCCTAACCTAAAACTAACCCTAACCCTCACCCTAACCTTAAACCTCACCGTATACCACACACTCACCCTAACGCTAACCTAAACTCTAACTCTCACCCTAACCCTCACCCTCTCCCTAAACCTCACCCTAACCCTCACCCTAACCCTAACCCTAAACCTCACCCTAACCGTAACCCTCACGCTCACTCTCTGCCTAACACTAACCCTAACCCTAATCCTAACCCTAAAGCTCATCCTCATACTCACGCTAACTCAAATCGTAACCCTATCCCTAACCCTCACAATAACCCTAACCCTATCCCTAACCCTCACCCTAACCCTAAACCTCATCCTAACACTAATACTAACCCTCATCCTAACCCTAACCCTAATCCTAATTCTAACCCTAACCCTCACCCTCACCCTCACCCTAACTCTAAACCTAAACCTAAACCTAACACTCACCCTCACTTAACACTATCCCTAACTCTCACCCTAACCCTAAACCATACCCTATACCTCACCCTCACCCTAACACTAACCCTAACCCTAGCCCTCCCCCTAACCCTCACCCTAGCCCTAATAATAACCCTAACCCTCATCCACACACTAAACCTCACCCTAACACTTACCCTCACCATAACCTTAACCCTAAGCCTAAACCTAAACCTAACCCTCAACCTCAAACTCATCTTACCCCTAAATCTAACCCTAACCCTCACCCTAACCCTAACCCTAAACCTAACCCTCAACCTAACCCTAACCCTCACACTCATCCTAAACCTCACCCGAACCCTAACATTACTCCTCTCCCTAACCCTCACCCTCACCCTCACCCTAACCCTAATCTTTACCCTAACCCTCACCCTAACACTAACCCTTACCCTATCCCTAACCCTGCCCCTCAACCTCAACCTAACCCTCATCCTCACCCTTATCCTAACACTAACCCTCACCCTAAACCTAAAACTAACCCCAACACTCACCGTAAACCTAAACCTAACCCTCACCCTAACGCTATCCCTTACCCTAAACCTCACCTTAATCCTAAACCTAACCCTAACCCTAACCCTCACCCTCACCCTCAACCTCACCCTAACCCTAAACCTAACCCTAACCCTAACCCGTATGCTATCCCTAAACATTATCGTCACCCTTACTCTCACCCTAACTCTCAACCTCAAACTCACCTTCACCCTAGTCCTCAAACTAAACCAAACCCTCACCCTAACACTATCCTTCTACCTAACCCTAACCCTACACCTCACCCTCAACCTAACCCTTACCCAGACTCTTACCCACACCCTAACCCTCACCCTATCCCTAATGCTAACCCTAAACTTCACCCGCACCCTAACCCTCAACCTAACTCTAACCCTCACCTTAACCCTAATCCTAACCCTAATCTGAATCCTCACACTAAACCTAACCCTAACCCTACCGCTCAGCCTAACCCTCACACAAATCATAACACTAATACTCACCCTATACCTAACCCTAACACTAACACTAAACATCACCTTCACCCTAGACCTCACCCTAATACTAACCCTAACCATAACCATCACCCTCACACTAACACTAACTCTAAACCCTAACACTAACCAAAATTCTCACCCTAACCTCACCATCAACCTAACCCTAACCCTCACCCTTTCCCTCACCCAAACCCTAACCTAACGCTCACCCTCAATCTAACCCTCATTCTAAACCTTACCCTCACCATAACCCTAACCCTAAACCTCACCGTAACCCTCACCCTAAACTTAACCCTAAACCTAACCCTAACCCTCATCCTAACCCTCCCCATAACCCTCACCTAACACTAACCCTAAACCTAAAAATCACCCTAACCCTAACCCTACCCCTCACCCCCACCCTAACTTTCAACCTCACCCTAACCCTAACCCTAACCCTAACCGTCACACAAAAGCTAACCCTCATGAGAACCCGAACTCTCACCCTCAGCCTAAATATCATACTAACCCTAACCCTCACCCTAACCCTAAACCTAACAGCCTATACCTAACGGCCACCCTAACCCAAAACCTCACCCTAATCCTCAAGCTAACCCTAACGCTAACCATGACCCTAACCCTAACCCTCACCCTCACCCTAACCCTCACACTAACCCTCACCCACACCCTCACCCTAAACTCACATTAACCCTAACCCTCAAACTAACACTAACCCTAACCCTAACCCTCACCCTCACCCTAACCCTTACTTTCACCCTCACCCTCACCCTAAACCTAGCCCTAACCCTCACCCTCACCCTCAACCTTAACCTCACCCTAACCCTCACTCTCACCTTCAGCCTAATCCTAACGCTAAACCTAACCCTAACGCTACCTGTACCCCTCACCCTAACCCTCACACTAACCCTTATCCTCACCCTCACCCTAAAACTCACATTAACCCTAACCCTCAAACTGATACTAACCCTAACACTAAACCACACTCTCACCCTCACCCTAATCCTAACCCTCACCCTCACCCTCACCCTAACCCTAACCCTAACCCTCACCATAGCCCTCACCCTAACCCTAATGCAAACCTGATACCTCACCTCACCCTCAACCTAAAGCTAATCCTAACTGTCAACCTCACCCTAAACCTCACAGTAACCCTTACCCTCACCCTAACACTAACCCTAACCCTCAAACTAACCCTAATCCTCAACCTAATCCTAAACCTACCCGTGACCCTAACCCTCACCCTAACCCTAATGCAAACCCGAACCCTAAACCTCATTCTAACCCTAACCCTAACCCTAAACCTCACACTAACCCTAACCATCAGCCTAACCCTAAATTTCATCCTATCCCTAACTCTCACCCTAATCCTCACCCTGACCCGAATCCTAACACTTACCTAACTGACAGGCTCTCCCTCACCCTCTCGCTCTCCCTAAACCGCAACCTCATATTAGACCTCACCATAAACCTTACACTAAACCTAACAAAAACCTTCACACTAACCCTCACCCTCACACTAAACCTCACCCTAATCCATACCCTCACCCTAACCCTAACCCTAACTCTAACCCTCACACTAACCCTAACCCTCTTCCTAACCCTACCCCTCACCCTAAGCCTCACCCTATAACTAACCCTAAGCCTAAAACCTAACCCTAACTCTGACCATCACCCTAACCCTCACCCTCAACCTAACCCTAACATTAACCCTAACCCTCACCCTAACCCTCACCTAAACCTAACCCTAAACCTAAACCTCACACTAACAAGCACCCTAACTGTAAACCTAACCTCACCCTAATCCTAACACTCACAATAACACTAACCCTCACCCTAAATCTAAACCTAACCCTATCCCTCACCCTCAAGCTCACCATCAAGGAAACCCTAACCCTAACACTAATCCTAACCCTAACCCTCACCCACACCCTCACCCTCACCCTAACCTTATCCCTAACCCTCAACCTCACCCTCAGCCTCAACATAACACTCACCCTCACCCTAAACCTAACCCTAACCCTATCGCGATCGCTCATCCTAACCCTAACCCTAACCCTAATGCTAACCCTAACCCTAAACCTAACCCTAACCCAAACCTTAACACTAACACTAACACCAACCCTAACCCTCACCCTCACCCTCACCCTCATCCTAACCTAACCATAACCCTCACCATCACCCTAACGCTGACGCTAACCCTAACCTGTAACCTCAACCTAACCCTCTCACCAACCCTAACCCTCAACCTAAACTTAAACCTCACATGAAAGGTAACCCTCACCGTAACACAAACCCTCACCCTAACCCTAAATCTAATGCTCACCCTAAACCTCACCCTCACCTTCGCCCTAATAATAACCTTCACCCTAACCCTAATGCTATACCTAAACCTAAACCTCACCCTAAGAATGATGCTAAGCCTAATACTCAACCTCAGCCTAAACCTCACCCTAAACCTCACCCTAACACTTACCGTCAGCCTAACATTTACCCTAACACTATCCCTAAGCCTAAACCTAACCCTCAGCCTAAACATTATGCTAACCCTAAACCTAAAGCTAACCCTCATCCTAACCCTAACCCTAACACTAATCCTAACCCTCACCCTCACCCTCACCCTAACTCTAAACCTAAACCTAAACCTAACACTCACCCTCACTCTCACCCTAACCTTACACTATCCCTAACCCTCACCCTGACCCTAAACCTCATCCTATACCTCACCCTCACCCTAATGCTAACCCTCACCCTAACCGTCACCCTAGCCCTAATAATAACCCTAACCCTCATCCACACACTAAACCTCACCCTAACACTTACCCTCACCATAACCTTAACCCTAAGCCTAAACCTAAACCTAACCCTCAACCTCAAACTCATCTTACCCCTAAATCTAACCCTAACCCTCACCCTAACCCTAACCCTAAACCTAACCCTCAACCTAACCCTAACCCTCACACTCATCCTAAACTTAACCCTAACCCTAACATTACCCCTCTCCCTAACCATCACCCTAAATGTAACCCTAACACTCAACCTAACCCTACCCCTACCCCTCACGCTCACTGTCACACTAACCCTAAACCTAATGCTAACACTCACAATAACCTAATCCCACCCACACCCTAACCCGATCCCTCACCCTCACCCAAATCCTCATCCTCACCCTAACCCTCATCCTCACCCTAAACATCACCCAAACCCTCACCCTCACCCTAACCCTGACTCTCACTCTCAGCCTAACCCTAACCCTAACCCTATTCCTAATCCTAACTCTCACCCTCACACTCACCCTAAACCTAACCCTAACACTCACCCTCATCCTCACCCTAACTCTAACCCTATCCCTAACCGTCACCCTAACACTAACCCTCACCCTATACCTCACCCTCACCCTAACCCAAACCCTAACCCTAACCCTCACCCTATCACTCACCCTAACACTCACACTAACCCTAATCCTCATCCTCAAACTAAACCTCACCTCAACCCTCACCCTCACCCTAACTCTAATGCTAACCCTAACCCTCACCTTCACACTCACTCTCAACCTAACCCTTACCCTTACCCTAACCCTAACCCTCATCCTCAACCTAAACCTCACCCTAACCTTTACCCTCACCATAACCCGCAAACTAACCCTAACGCTAAACCTACCGCTCACCCTAACCCTCACCCTAAACATAACACTAAACCTAACCCTAACGCTCACCCTAACCCTAAATTTGACCCTCACCCTAACACTAACCCTAACACTTACCCTCACACTAAACTTACCCCTGACCCTAACCCTAATCCTAATTCTCAGAAGAACACTCACCCTCATCATAACTCTCACACGGACCCTAAACATCACCCTAAAGTTAACCCTCACCCTAATGCTAAACCTAACCCTCACCCTCACCCTAAACCTCACCATAATCCTAACCCTCACAGTAAGCCTAACCCTAACGCTCACCCTACCCCTCACCCCTACCCTCATCCTAACTCTAACCTTCACCCTCACCCTCACCCTAACCCTAAACCTAACCCTAACACTCATCCTAAACCTAACGCTAAAACTAATGCTAACCCTAAAACTCACACTCACCCTAACCCTCACACTAACCCTTACCATCACCCTAAACCTAACCCTAACCCTCACACTAAACCTAACCTTCACCCTAACCCTAAACCTAATGCAAACCCTAAACCTCACCCTCACCTTAGACCTAATCCTTACCCTCACCCTAATCCTAACCCTAACCCTAATGCTATACCTAAACCTAAACCTCACCCAGAGAATGATGCTAAGCCTAATACTCAACCTCACACTAAATCTCACCCTAACACTTACTGTCAGCCTAACCCTCATCCTAACCCTATCCCTAAGCCTAACCCTAAACCTCAGCCTAAACATTATGCTAACCCTAACCCTAACCCTAATCCTCAGCCTAACCCTCATCCTAACCCTAACCCTAAAACTAATCCTAACCCTCACCCTCACCCTCACCCTAACTCTAAACCTAAACCTAAACCTAACACTCACCCTCACTTAACACTATCCCTAACTCTCACCCTAACCCTAAACCATACCCTATACCTCACCCTCACCCTAACACTAACCCTAACCCTAGCCCTCCCCCTAACCCTCACCCTAGCCCTAATAATAACCCTAACCCTCATCCACACACTAAACCTCACCCTAACACTTACCCTCACCATAACCTTAACCCTAAGCCTAAACCTAAACCTAACCCTCACCCTCAAATTCACCTTACCCCTAAATCTAACCCTAACCCTCACCCTAACCCTAACCCTAAACCTAACCCTCAACCTAACCCTAACCCTCACACTCATCCTAAACCTCACCCTAACCCTAACATTACCCCTCTCCCTAACCCTAACCCTAACACTCAACATAACCCTACCCCTACCCCTCACCCTCACTGTCACACTAACCCTAAACCTAATGCTAACCCTCAACATAACCCTAATCCCACCCACACCCTAACCCGATCCCTCACCCTCACCCAAACCCTCATCCTCACCCTAGCCCTCACCCTCACCCTAAACATCACCCAAACCCTCACCCTCACCCTAACCCTGACTCTCACTCTCTGCCTAACCCTAACCCTAACCCTATTCCTAATCCTAACTCTCACCCTCACACTCACCCTAAACCTAACCCTAACACTCACCCTCATCCTCACCCTAACTCTAACCCTATCCCTAACCGTCACCTTAACACTAACCCTCACCCTATACCTCACCCTCACCCTAACCCAAACCCTAACCCTAACCCTCACCCTATCACTCACCCTAACACTCACACTAACCCTAATCCTCATCCTCAAACTAAACCTCACCTTAACCCTCACCCTCACCCTAACTCTAATGCTAACCCTAACCCTCACCTTCACACTCACTCTCAACCTAACCCTTACCCTTACCCTAACCCTAACCCTCATCCTCAACCTAAACCTCACCCTAACCTTTACCCTCACCATAACCCGCAAACTAACCCTAACGCTAAACCTACCGCTCACCCTAACCCTCACCCTAAACATAACACTAAACCTAACCCTAACGCTCACCCTAACCCTAAATTTGACCCTCACCCTAACACTCACCCTAACGGTTACCCTCACACTAAACTTATCCCTGACCCTAACTCTAATCCTAACTCTCAGCAGAACACTCTCCCTCATCCTAACCCTCACTCGGACACTAACCATCACCCTAAAGCTAACCCTCACCCTAATGCTAAACCTAACCATCACCCTCACCCTAAACCTCACCATAATCCTAACCCTCACAGTAAGCCTAACCCTAACGCTCACCCTACCCCTCACCCCTACCCTCATCCTAACTCTAACCTTCACCCTCACCCTCACCCTAACCCTAAACTAACCCTAACACTCATCCTAAACCTAACGCTAAAACTAATGCTAACCCTAAAACTCACACTCACCCTAACCCTCACACTAACCCTTACCATCACCCTAAACCTAACCCTAACCCTCACACTAAACCTAACCTTCACCCTAACCCTAAACCTAATGCTAACCCTAAACCTCACCCTCACCTTAGACCTAATCCTTACCCTCACCCTAATCCTAACCCTAACCCTAATGCTATACCTAAACCTAAACCTCACCCAGAGAATGATGCTAAGCCTAATACTCAACCTCACCCTAAATCTCACCCTAACACTTACTGTCAGACTAACCCTCATCCTAACCCTATCCCTAAGCCTAACCCTAAACCTCAGCCTAAACATTATGCTAACCCTAACCCTAACCCTAATCCTCAGCCTAACCCTCATCCTAACCCTAACCCTAACACTAATCCTAACCCTCACCCTCACCCTCACCCTAACTCTAAACCTAAACCTAAACCTAACACTCACCCTCACTTAACAATATCCCTAACCCTCACCCTAACCCTAAACCTCACCCTATACCTCACCCTCACCCTAACACTAACCCTAACCCTAGCCCTCCCCCTAACCCTCACCCTAGCCCTAATAATAACCCTAACCCTCATCCACACACTAAACCTCACCCTAACACTTACCCTCACCATAACCTTAACCCTAAGCCTAAACCTAAACCTAACCCTCACCCTCAAATTCACCTTACCCCTAAATCTAACCCTAACCCTCACCCTAACCCTAACCCTAAACCTAACCCTCAACCTAACCCTAACCCTCACACTCATCCTAAACCTCACCCTAACCCTAATATTACCCCTCTCCCTAACCATTACCCTAACCCTAACCTTAACACTCAACCTAACCCTACCCCTACCCCTCACCCTCAGTGTCACACTAAACCTAAACCTAATGCTAACCCTCAACATAACCCTAATCCCACCCACACCCTAACCCGATCCCTCACCCTCACCCAAACCCTCATCCTCACCCTAACCCTCACCCTCACCCTAAACATCACCCAAACCCTCACCCTCACCCTAACTCTAATGCTAACCCTAACCCTCACCTTCACACTCACTCTCAACCTAACCCTTACCCTTACCCTAACCCTAACCCTCATCCTCATCCTAAACCTCACCCTAACCTTTACCCTCACCATAACCCGCAAACTAACCCTAACGCTAAACCTACCGCTCACCCTAACCCTCACCCTAAACATAACCCTAACCCTAACCCTAACGTTCACCCTAACCCTAAATTTGACCCTCAACCTAACACTCACCCTAACCCTTACCCTCACACTAAACTTATCCCTGACCCTAACCCTAATCCTAACTCTCAGCAGAACACTCTCCCTCATCCTAACCCTCACCCGGACACTAAACTTCACCCTAAAGTTAACCCTCGCCCTAATGCTAAACCTAACCCTCCCCTCACCCTAAACCTCACCATAATCCTAACCCTCACAGTAAGCATAACCCTAACGCTCACCCTACCCCTCACCCCTACCCTTATCCTAACTCTAACCTTCACCCTCACCCTCAACCTAACCCTAAACCTAACCCTAACACCAATCCTAAACCTAATGCTAAAACTAATGCTAACCCAAAACCTCACACTCACCCTAAACCTCACACTAACCCTTAACATCACCCTAACCCTAACCCTAACCCTAACCCTCACACTAAACCTAACCTTCACCCTAACCCTAAACCTAATGCTAAACTTAAACCTAACCCTCACCTTAGACCTAATCCTTACACTCACCCTAATCCTAACCCTAACCCTAATGCTAAAACTAATGCTAACCCAAAACCTCACACTCACCCTAAACCTCACACTATACCTTACCATCACCCTAACCCTAACCCTAACTCTCACACTAAACCTAAATTTCACCCTAACCCTAAGCCTTCCCCTCCTCCTAACCTCCAACTTAAACCTAACCCTAAAGCTTATCCTCACCCTATCTTTAAACTTAACCCAAACCCTCACCTTAACCCTCACCCTCACCCTAAACTTAATGCTAACCCTAATCCTAACCCTCACCCTAACCCTCACCCTTACACTAACCCAAACTCTAACTTTCACCCTAACCCTAACCATAAACCTAACCTTCACCCTAACCCTCACCCTAACCCTAACCCTCACACTCACCCTAACCCTCACCTTAAACATTAGACTTACCCTAACCCTACACCTAACCCTCAGACTAAATCTAACCTTAACCCTCAGCCTAACCCTTATGCTAACCCTAAATAAAATCCTAACCCTCACCCGAAACATAAACCTAACCCTAACCCACACACTAAGCTTAACCCTCACTCTAACTATAACCCTAACTCGTACCTTCACCCTCACCCTGACCCTCACCTCAGCCTGACCCTAACACTAACCCTATTCCTAATCCTAACTCTCAGCCCCACCCTCACCCTAACCATCACCCTAACCCTAACCCACACCCTAACCCTAACCCTAACCCTCAGGCTAAACCTAACCTCAGGTTAACCCTCAACCTCACCCTAATCCTCACACTAACTCTAACACTTACATAACTGAAACACTCACCCTCACCCTCACCCAAACCTCACACTCACCCTAGCCCTCACCCTAGCCCTCACTAATCCTAACCCTAACCCTCAACCGACCCTCACCCTAACCCTATACCTACCCCTAATGCTGAACCTCACCCTGACCCTCACCCTAAACCTAACCATAAACCTCACCCTAAACCTAACCCTCACCCTTAAGCTCACCCTATCCCTAACACTAACCCAACACCACACCCTCACTCTAACCCTCACCCTAACCCTTATCCTCACAATAAACTTAATCCTAACCCTCACACTAACCCTAATCCTCACCCTATCCCTAACCCTGACCCGAAACCTCACCCTAACCCTCACCCTAACCCTTACCCTCACCCTAACCATAACCCTCACCCTAAACCTAAAATTCACCCTAATCCTTATCCTCGCCCGAACTCACAAAATAAGCCTAACGGTAAACCTACAGCTCACCCTAAACCTCACCTTAAGCATAAACCTAACCCTAACCATCACCCTAACCTTAACCCTCACCCTCACCCTAACCCTCACCCTAACACTTATCCTCACACTAACACTAATCCTAACCCTCACCCTAACACTCACACTAACACTAATCCTTACCCTATCACTAACCCTAAAACTAACCCTCACCCTAACCCTCACCCTAAACCTTACCCTCACCCTAAACCTAAAACTCACCCTCACCCTTAACCTCACCCTAACCCTTACCCTCACCCTAACCCGCAAACTAACCCTAACCCTAAACCTACGGCTCACCCTAACCCTCACCCTCATCATAACCCTAAACCTAACACTCAACCTCACCCTAAACCTCACCCTCACCCTAACCCTCACCCTAACACTTACCCTCACACTAACCGAATCCCTAACCCTAACCCTAATTTTCAACAGAACACAAACCCTCACCCTAACCTTCACCCTCACACAAAACATCACCCAACCCTAACCCTCACCGTAACCCTAACCCTACTCCTCAACCTAACCCTAACCCTCACCGTAACCCTAAATCTCACACTAACCCTAACCCTAAACCTTACCCTCACCCTCACCCTAACCCTAACCCTAATCCTCATCCTAACACTAACATTGACCCTCAGCCTCACCCTAACCCTAACCCTAACCCCAACCCACACTCTCCCCCTACACCTCACCCTAACTCTAACCCTAACACTTACTTAAATGAAAACCTCACCCTAACCCTCACCCTCACCCTTGCACTCACACTAAAACTAACCCTAACCCTAAACCTAACCCTAACCCTCACCCTCACCTTAACCCTAACCCTAAACATAACCCTAACATTCATCCTAACCCTAACTCTAAACCTAATGCTAACCATAAACCACACAATCACCCTAACCTTCACCCTAACAGTTACCGTCACCCTAACCCTAACCCTAAACCTAACAATAAACCTCACCCTGACCCTCACACTAAACCTAACCATAACACTAACCCTCACCCTAACACTTACCCTGACCCTAACCATCACCCTAAACCTAACCCGAACCCTCACCTTAAACCTAACCCTCATCCTAAACATCAGCCTCACCCTCACCCTCACCCTAACCCTAACCCTAACCCTCATCCTAACCTTAAACCTAAACCTAACGCTAACCCTAAGCCTCACCCTCACCCTAAAACTCACCCTAACCCTTACCCTCACCCTAACACTAACCCTAACCCTCACACTAAACCTAAACCTCACCCTAAACCTAACCCTAATCCTCACACTAAACATAACCCTCACCTTAAACCTAACACTACCCCTCAGCCTAACCCTCAACCTATTCCTAACTCTAATCCTATTCCTCACCTTTCCCTAACCTTAACACTAACCCTCACCTTAACCCTCACCCTAAACCTAACCCACACCCTCACCCTAACCCTAATGCTAACACTAGCCCTCACCCTCCTCCTAACCCTCACCCTCACCCTAACCCTCACTCTAACACTTACCCACACCCTAACCCACACCCGAAGCCTATCCCTAAACCTAACCTTCACCCAAACCCTCACGCTACCCCTAACCATAACCCTAACCCTAACCCTCACCCGAACCCTCACGGTAACCCTAACCCTCATCCTCTCCATAAACCTTACTCTAAACTTTACCCTCAACCTAACCCAAACCCTTTCCCTAAACCTAACACTCACACTAACCCTAACCTTTACCCTCAGCCTAGCCCTTATACTAACCCTAAACCTAACAGTAACCCTCACCCTAACCGTAACCCTAACCCAAAACCTCACACTCAACCTCCACTTCCCCCTCAGCCTTACCCTTTACATAATCCTAACCCTAACCCTGAACCCCACCCTCACCCTAACCCTAACCCTAACCCTAACGCTAACCCTCACCCTCACCCTCACCTAACCTAAACCCTAAACCTAACAATAAACCTAACCCTAACCCTCACCGTACAACTCACCTTAATCTAATCCTAACCCTAACCCTCACCCTCAACCTCAACCTCATTGTAACACTCACCCTCAGCCTGACTCTCACCATCACACTAACCCTCACACTAACTCGTATCCTCACCCTAAACCTAACCCTAACCCTCACCCTCACCCTCACTTTCATCCTCACCCTCAGCCTAACACTAACACTTATCCTAACCCTAACCCTCACCCTCACCCTAAACCTAACACTAACCCTCACCCTCACCCGCACCCTCACACTAACACTCACCCTCACTCTCACCCTCACACTAACCCTCAACCTCACCCTAAACATCACCCTAACACTAACCCTAATCCTAACCATCACCCTAACCCTAAACCTCACCATAATGCTCACCCTAACCCTAACGCTAACCCTAACCCTCACCCTCACACTAACCCACACCCTAACTCTTATCCTCACACTAACGCTAAACCTAACCCTAACTCTAACCTTCACACTAACCCTAACCCTCACTTTAACCCTATACCTACACTTCACCCTGACTCTCATACTAACCCTAACCCTCAACCACACCCTAATCCTCACCCTCACCCCAACACTCACCCTCACCCGAACACTCACACTCACCCTAACACTCACCCTCACACTAAATATCACCTTAACCCAAAATCTCACCCTAACCCAAACCCTAAACCTCACCCTATATCTAATCCTCAACCTAAATCTATCCCTCACCCTGACCCTCACCCTCACCCTAACCCTAACCCTAACCCTAACCCTCACCCTTCCCCTAACCCTAATACTCACCCTAAACCTAACCCTCACCCTCACACTAAACCTAATCCTCACCCTCACACTAAACCTAACACTCATCCTAACCCTTATCCTCACCCTCACCCTCTCCCTCACCTTAATCCTCATCCTAACCCTAACCTTAAATCTAATGCTAACCCTAAACCTCACCCTCACCCTAACCCTTACCCTCAACCTAACACTAACCCTAACCAACACACTAAACCTAACCCTCACTCTAACCCTAACCCTAAACCTCACACTAAACCTAACCCTCAACCTAACCCTAAACATACCCCTGAGCCTAACCCTCACCCTAAATCTAACCTTAACCCGAATCCTCACCCTATCAGTAACCTTAACCCTAACGCTCACCTTCAACCTCTCCTTTCCCCTCAGCCTTACCCTAACCATAACCACAATCCTAACACTCAACCTAACCCTCACCATAAACCTATCCCTCAGCCTCACCCTAACCCTCACCCTAACCATTACCCTCAACCTAACCTAAACCTAACACTCATATTAACCGTAACCCTAACCCTCACCCTATCCCTTATACTAACCCAAAACCTAAATCCAACCGTCACCCTAACCTGAACCCTCACACTAACCCTAAACCTAACCCTAACCCTCAGCCTAAACCTCATCTTAACCCTAAACCTAACCCTAAAACTCAAGCTAACCCTAATCATCACCCTCACCCTAAACTTTAGCTAAACCCTAACCCTATCCCTAACCCTAACCCTAACCCTAACTCTACCTGAACACTCACCCACACCCTAATCCTCAACCTCACACTAAACATCAACCTAACACTAACCCTCAACCTAACCCTAACCCTAACCCTCACCCTAACCATAACCCTCACCGTAACCCTAAAACTCACACTAACCCTAAGCCTAACACTCACCCTCAACCGCAACCTCACCCTAAACCTATCCCTAACCCTCATCCTAACACTAACCCTGACCCTCACCCTCACCCTCACCCTAACCCTAACCCACAACCTCACCCTAATCCTCACCCTATTCCTAACCCTAAAACTTACCTAACCGAAAACCTCACACTCAATCTCACCCTCAACCTAACCCTCAACCTAGCCCTCCCCCTAAAACTAACCCTCACCCTAACCCTAACACTCAAACTGAGCCTAACTCTCACCCTAAACCTAACCCTAACTCTCAGATTAACCCTCACCTTTACCCTAACTCTAACCCTCACCCTAACCCTAACCCTATCACTAACCCTCACAATAACCCTAACCTTAATACTGAACCTAACCCTCACCCTCACTCTCACCATAACCCTAACACTCACCCTAATCCTAAACCTAACACTAGTCCTCATGCTAACACTTACCCTCACCCTCATCCTAAACCTAATTCTCATCCTCACCCTAACCCTCACCCGAAGCCTTACCGTCACCCTAACTCTAATCCTAACCCTAACCCTAACCCTCACCCTAACCCTAAACCTATCCCTAAACCTCACCCTAACCCTAACCCTCATCCTCCGTCACACTCAACCTAACCGTCACCCTAACCCTTACCGTCACCCTAAAACAACCCTAACCCTCACAGTAAACCTAACCCTCACCCAAACTCTAATGTTACCCCTAACCCTAACCCTCACCCTCAAACTAACCCTAACCCTAATCCTCACCGTATCCTTAACCTTTACCCAAAGCTACACCCTAAGCCTCACCCTCACCCTAAGGCTAACCATAACCCTCAGCCTCACCGTAACTCTCTCCCTAACACTTTACCCTCACCCTTACCCTCACCCTCACCCTAAAACTCACCCTAACACTCACCCAAACCCTAACTCTCACCTTAACCCTAATCCTAATCTTAACCTTGACGCTAACCCTCACCCTCACTCTAAACCTCACCCTAACACTTACCCACAACCTTACCCTCACTCTAACCCTAACCCTAAACCTAAAATTGACCCTAACCCTCACCCTAACCCTAAACCTCACCCTCACCCTAACCCTCACCCTAAACTTTACCCTCACCCTAACTCTTACCCTAACACTAAACCTAACTCTCACACTAACCCGAACCCTAATCCTCAGCCTAATCCTTATCCTAACCCTAAACCTAGCCCTAAACCTCACCCTAACCCTAACCCCAACCCTTAGCGTAACCCTCATCCTAACCATAACCCTAATCCTAACCCTCACCCATCCCAAACCGGAAACCTAAACCTCACCCTAACGCTAACCCTCACCCTCATCCTCTCGATCAACCTCAGCCTAACCCTAAATCTAACCTAATCCTAACCCTCACCCTCACCCTCACCCTAACTCTATCCCTAAAAGTAAACCTAACACTCACCCTCACCCTTACCCTAACCCTAACACTATCTCTAACCCTTAAGCTAACCCTAACATTCACCCTAATCCTAAACCTAACCCTCACCCTCCAAATCACCCTAAGTCTAACGCAAACCCTAACCCTAACCCTCACCCTCACCCTCAACCTAACCCTCACACTCACCCTAAACCTCACCCTAAACCTGACTCTACCCCTGTCCCTAACCCTCACCCTAACCCTAACCCTAACCCTCAACCTAACCCTAAAACTACCCCTAATGCTAACCCTCACCCTAAACCTAATCCTCACCCACACCCTAACCCGAACCCTCAACCGAACCCTCACCCTCACCTGAACAATCATCCTCACCCTAACCCTCACGCTCATTCTAAACATCACCCAAATCCTAACCCTCACCCTAACTCTAACACAAACCCTAATCCAAACCCTCACACTCACCCTAACCCTCACCCTAATCTTTACTCTCACCCTAATCCTTACCCTCACCTTAACCCTAACCATTACCATCACACTAACCATAACCCTCACTCTAACCCTAATCCTAACCCTGACCATAACTTTCACCCTCACCCTGACCCTCAGCATCAGCTTAACCCTAACCTTAATCCTATTCCTAATCCTAACCCTCACAATCACCCTCAACCTAAACCTAACCCTAACACTAACCCTCACCCTCACCCTCACCCTCACCGTACACTCACCCTCACAATCAACATCACCCTAACCCTAACCATCACCCTAACCCTAACCTCAGCTTAACCCTCACCCTCAACCTAATCCTCACCCTAACCGTAACACTAATGTAAAGGAAACCCTCACCCTCAAACTAACCCTCACACTAACCCTCACCCTCACCCTATCCCTATCCCTAACCCTAACCATAACACTTAACCACACTCTAACCCTCACCCTCATCCTCACTCTAACCCTAATCCTAACCCTAATGCTCACCCTGCCCCTCTCCCTAATCCTAACTGTAACCCTAACCCTCAACCTCATCCTAACCCTCATGCTCACCAGAAAACTCACCCTCACCCTAAACGATACCGTCACAATAAACATCACCCTAACCCTAACCCTTAATCTAACCCTAACCCTAACCCCCACCCTAACCCTAAACTTCACGCTAACCCTCACCCTAACCCTTACCCACAACATAATCCTATCCCTCACCCTCAACCTTACCATCACCCTAACCCTTACCCTCACCCTAACCCTTATCCCAACCCTCACCCTAACCCTCACCCTAACCCTAGCCCTCACCCTCGCCCTAACCCTCACACTAACCTTTACCCTCACCCTCACCCTAAACCTCACCCTAACTTTACCCTGACCCTAACCCTACCCTAACTCTTAACTTAACCCTCACACTAACCCTAAACCTAACCCTCAACCTAACCCTGATCCTAACCCTAAACGTAAACCTAACCCTCGACCTAACCCTAACCCTAACCCTCACACTAAGCCTAACCCTCACCCTCACCCTCAGGCTAACTCTAATACTAACCCTAACCCTCACCCTCAACCTAACTCTAACCCTAAACCTAACCCTAACCCTCACCCTCACCCTCAACCTAACCCTAAAACTATCCCTAACCCTCACCCTAACTGTAACCCAAAACCTATACCTCACCCTCACCCTAACCCTAACCCTAACCCTCACACTAAACCTCACCCTAAACCTTACCCTCAACATAAACCTAACTCTAACCCTAATCTTCACCCTAAACCTAACATTCACCCGCACCCTAACCCTAACCCTATTCCTAAACCTAAACCTCACCCTTAAACTCACCCTAAACCTACACCTAACATTATCCCTAACCCACACCCTCACCCTATCCCTGACCCTCACCCTAAACCTCACCCAAACCCTAAACATACCATTCACCCTCACCCTCAGACTCACCCTAACCCTAATCCAAACCCTCCACCTAAACCTAATGCTACCCATAACCCTCACCCTCACACTAAACCTAAACCTAACACTAACACTCTACCTAACCCTAATCCTCATCCACCCCCTGACCCTCACCCTCACCTTCACCCTCACCCCCATGCTAAACATCACCCAAACCCTAACCCTCACCCTAACCCTAGCCCTAACCCTCATCCTAACCCTAACCCAAAACATAATTCTCAACCTCACCCTATTCCTCACCATAACCCAAATCCTTGGCTAAAATAAACCCTCAACCTAAAACTCACACTAACACTCACCCTCACCCTAGCCTTCACCCTTACCCTAACCCTAACCCTAACCATAAGCTTCACAGTAACCATTACCCTCACCCTAACCCTAAACCTAACATTAACCCTAACCCTAACCCTCAGCCTCAACCTCACCCTAATCCTCACTTTCAGCCCAACCCTAACCCTAACCTATTCCCAATCCAAACCCTCACCATGACACTTACCCTAACCCTCACCCTCACCCTAACCTTCACCCTCACCCTAAACATCACACTAACCGTAAACCTCAGCTGAACCCTTACCCTAACCCTTACCCTAACCCTAATGTCATCTTAACCCTAAACCTCACGTAAACAAAAACCTCACCCTCACCCTCACCCTCACCCCAACCCTAACCCTAACCCTATGACTCACCCCAACCCTAACCTTCACCCTAACACTAACCCTCACCCTCAACCTCACCCTAATCTTAACCCTAACTCTAATCCTAACCCTCACCCTCACCGTAAACCTCACCCTAACCGTTACCCTCACCCTCACGCTTAGCGTAACCCTAAACCTCACAGTAAAACTTACCCTAACCCTAACCCTTACCCTCACCTTAACCCTCAACCTCACCCTAATCCTCAACCTAACCTTACTTTAACCTTTACATAAACTAAACCCTCACCCTCACCCTCAACCGTCACAATAATCCTAACCATAAGACTCAGGATAAAACTTATCCTAATCCTAACCCTAAAACAAAACGTCACCCTAACTAAACCCTAATCCTAACCCTAACCCTAATCCTAACCCTCACACTAAACCTAACCCTAACCCTCAGCCTAACGCTCATCCTAACCCTAACCCTAACACTAAACCTCACCCTAAACCTAATCCTAACCCTAACCCTCACCCTAACCCTGAACCTCACACTCAACCTCACCCTCACCCTCAGCCTAAACCTAGTTCTAACCCTACTACTAACCCTCAAACTCACCCTAACTCTAACCCTAAACCAAACCCTCACACTCCCCCTCACCCTCACCCTAACCCTCACACTAACCCTCACCCTAACCCTAACCCTCACCCTCACCCTAACACTCACCCAAACATTTACCCTGACCCTAAACCTAACTCTAACCCTAAACCTAACACTCACACTAACACTAAACCTAACCCTCAAACTACCCTTATCCTAATCCTAAACCTAACCCCAGCCCTCACCCTAACCCTAACCCTAACCCTAATTCTTAACCCTCAAACTAACCCTAAACATAAACCTCAGCCTAACGCTCATCCTAAACCTAACCCTAACCCTAACCCTCACCCTAAACGTACCCCTAACCCTAACACTTACCCTAAACCTAACCCTCACCCTAACCCTCAGGCTAACTCAAATATTAACCCTAATACTAACCCTCACCTTCACCCTAACTCTAACCTTAAACCTTACCCTAACCCTCACCCTCACTCCTAACCGTAAACCTATCGCTAACCCTCACCCTAACCCTAACCCAAAACCTATACCTCACCCTCACCCTCACCCTAACCCTAACCCTAACCCTAAGCCTCACACTAAACCTCACCCTAAACCTTACCCTCACCATTAACCTAACTCTAACCCTAATCCTTACCCTAAACCTAACCCTCACCCATACCCTTACCCTGATCCTAACCCTAACACTCACCGACACCCTAACACTCATCCTAACACTAACCCTAACCCTACCCTTCACCCTAACAATCCTACTAAACCTAACCCTAATCCTAACCGTCAACCCAAACCTAATCCTAGCCCTAACCCTCACCCTCACACTAACCCTAAATCTAATGCTAATACTCAACCTAACACTAATCCTCAACCACACCCTAACTCTTACCCTCACTCGAACCCTGACACTCACCCGAAAACTCATCCTCACCATAACCCTCACCCTTATGCTAAACATCACCCAAACCATAACCCTCACTCTAACCCTTGCCCTAACCCTCACCCTAAACCTAACCCTCAACCTAACCCTCACCCTCACCCTAATCCTCACCATAACACTAAACTCTGTCTAAAGGAACACCTCACCCTTAACTTACACTAACCCTCACCCTCACACAAGCCCTCACCCTAAATCTATCCCTAACCCTAAAACTCACCCTCACCCTAAACCTCACTCGAACCCTTCCCCTCACCCTAACCCTAACCCTAACCATAACCATAACCCTCACAGAAACCGTAACCCTCACCCTAACCCTAAACCTAACCTATCCCAAACCCTCACCCTCACCCTCACCCTCAACTTCAGTCTAACCCTAACCCTAACCGTATTCCCAATCTTAACCCTCACCCTCACCCATACCGTAATCCTCACCCTCACCCTAACCCTCACCCTTACCCTAAACATCACCTAACACTAAACCTCACCTTACCTCTAAACCTAACACTCACCCTAAACCTAACCTCAGATTAACCCTATCCTTGACATAAACAAAAACCTCACCCTCATCCTCACAATAACCATGACCCTCACCCTATCCCTCACCATCACTCTAACCATAACCCTAACACTCAACGTCACCCTCAACCTCACCTTCAGCCTATACCTAACACTAAACCTAACCCTAAACCTCACCCTCACCCTAACCCTAACACTAACCCTAACCTTCACCCCAACCCTAACCCTCACCCTAACACTAGCACTAATCCTCTACCTCACCTTAATCCTAACCGTAACTCTAATCCTAAACAGCACCCTCACCCTAACCCTCACACTAACACTTACCCTCACCCTCACCCTAACCCTAATCCTAACCCTCACATTAACCCTACCCTGCACCCTAACCCTAACCCTCACCTTAACCCTCAACCTCACCATAATCCTCACCCTAACCTAATCTTAACACTTACCTAAACTAAACCTTCACCCTCATCCTCACCCTAACCCTCACCATCAGCCTAGCCCACACCCTAACTCTAACCCTAAACCTAACCCTCACACTAACCCTAACCCTAAACCTCAGCCTAAACCTTAATCTAAGCCTAAACCTAAAATTAACCTTCACCCTAACCAAACCCTAACTCTAACCCTAACCCTAAACCTCACCCTAAAACTAACCCTAACCCTAAACCTCACCCTAAACCTAAACCTCACCCTCAACCTCACCCTCACCCTCCGCCTAAACCTAGTGCTAACCCTAATCCTAACCCTTACCCTCAACCTAACTCTAACCTTAAACCAAAATCTCCCCCTCTTTCTCACCCTTAATCTAACCCTCACTCTAAACCTAACCCTCAACCTCAACCTCACCCTCACCCTCAGCCTAACCCCTAGACCTTAACCTAATCCTAACCCTTAACCTACCCCTGAACCTAACCATAACCCTAACACTAACCCTAACCCTCACCCTCACCATAGTCCATACCCTAAACCTAACCCTAAACCTATCCCTCACACTAACCCGTACCCTAACCCTCAGCCTAAACCTTATGCTAACCCTAAACCTAAAACTAACCTTCACCCTAAACAAACCATAACCCTAACCCTAACCTAAACCTAACCCTCACACTAACCCTAAACCTAACCCTCAGCCTAACGCTCATCCTAACCCTAAACCTAACCCTAACCCTAAACCTCAACCTAACATTCATCCTAACCCTAACCCTAACACTAACCCTAACCCTGACCCTCAATTTAACCCTCCCTATAACCCTAACTCTAACACTAAACCTCACCCTCAACCTAACCCTAATCCTAACACTAACCCTAAACCTCACCCTAACTCTCACCCTAACCCTCACCCTCACCCTAAACATCACAATAACCTTAACCCACACCTTAACCCTAACCCTAACCCTCACTGTAACCCTAACCTCACTTAACCCTAACCTGATGTAAACGAAACCCTCACCCTCACCCTCACCCTAATCCTCACCTTAACCCGAAACCTGACATAAACGAAACCCTCACCCTCACCCTCACACTAACTCTCACCCTCACCCTAGCCCTCACCCTTACCCGAAAACTATCCATCAACCTCACCCTCAGCCTAAACCTAACCCTACCCTAACCCTAACCCTCACCCTCACCCGCACCCTCACCAGCACCCTAACCCTAACAATACCCCTAACCCTCACCCTAAAACTAAACCTCAAGTTCACCCTAACCCTAATCCTAACCCTAATTCTAATCCTAACCTTCACCCTCACCCTAACCCTCACCCTAACCCTTACCCTCACCTTCACCTAACCCTAACCCTAACCCTCACACTAACCCAAACACTCACCCTAACCGTAACACTAACCCTAACCCTTACCCTCAAAATCACGCTAACCCTAACCCTTACCCTCAGACTAACCCTAACCTTAACAGTATCCCTAACCCTAAAACTAGTCCTCACACTAACCCTAATCCTCAACCACACCTTAACCTGAACCCTCACCCGAACCCTCACCCTAATACTAACCCTAAACCTAAACCTAACCCTCCCACTAAACCTATCCCTCACACTAACTGTATCCCTACCCATCAGCCTAAACCTCACCCTAACCCTAAACCTAACCCTAATCCTCACCCTATCCCTAAACCTAACCCTCACCCTCACACTCACCCTAGCCCTCACCCTAACTCTACACCAAACCCTAACCATCACACTAAACTTAACCCTCACCCTATACCTAACCCTACCCCTCAGCCTAAGACTCACCCTAACCTTAACCCTAACCCTAAACCTAATCCTAGCCCTATCCCTAACCCTAACCCTAACCCTCACACTCACCCTAGCTCTCACCTTAACCACACCCTAACCCTACCCCTAACCCTAAACCTCACCCTCAATGTAACCCTCAAGCTAACCCTTACCCTCACCCTAATCCTAACCCTGACCCTAACCTTAACCCTAAAACTCACAATGAACCTAACCCACACCCTAACCCTAACCCTACCCCACAGCCTAACCCTCATCCTAAACCTAACCCTAACCCTATCCCTCAACTTAACACTAACCCTGACATTAACCATAACCCTCAACCTAACCCTAAACCTCACCCTCACCCTCACACTCAAACTCAGCCTAACCCTAACCCTAACACTAATCCTAAACCTAACCTTCACCCGCACCCTCACCCTAACTCTAACCCGAACCCAAACCATAACCCTTCCCCTACCCCTCACCCTCAACTGAACCCTCACTCTCACCCTAATGCTCACCCTCACCCTAAACCTAACCCTAACCATTACCCTCAATCTCACGCTCATGCTCACACTAACCCTAATCCTCACACTAACCCTCACCCTCACCCTAACCCTAACCCAAACACTAAACCTAACCCTCACCCTCACCCTAACCATAAACCTAACCCTCACCCTAACCCTCACGCTCACCCTACCTCTAACCCTAACCCTAACCCTCCCTCTCACCCGAACCTTCACACTCAACCTCACCCTAAACATGACCCTAACACTAAACCTAATCATAACCCTAATACTCACCCTAACCCTAACCCTAACCTTAACCCTCAACCTCACGCTAATCCTCACCCTAACATAACCTTTACCCTTACCTAAACTAAACCCTCAACTTAACCTTCACCCTCACACTAGCCCACACCCTAACCCTAACGCTAAACATAACCCTCACACTAACCCTAACCCTAACCGTCAGCCTAAACCTTATCCTAACCCTAAACCTAAAACTAACCTTCACCCTATACAAACCCTAACCCTAACCCTAACCCTAAACCTCACCCTAATCCTAACCCTCAACCTCAACCTCAACCTCACCATCAGCCTAAACCTAGTCCTAACCTAATCCTAACCTTCAACCTCACCCTTACTCTAACCCTAAACCTAACCCTCACCCTCTGACTCCCACTCACCCTAACCCTCACCCTAACCCTAAACCTCACCCTAAACCTCATCCTCATACTCAGCCTAATCCTCGTCCTAACCCTCACCCTATACCTCACACTCAAACTAACCCTAACCCTAACCCTAACCCTCACCCTCACCCTCACCCTCACCTTACCATAACTCTATCCGTCACCCTCAACCTAAACCTGACCCTAACACTTGCCGTCACCCTAACCCTCACCCTAAACCTAACCATGAACCTAACAGTCACCCAAATGCTCAGACTAACCCTAACACTAAACCTAACCCTCACCCTCAGTCTAACCCTCACCCTAACGCTTACCCTCACACTAAACCTAATCCTCAAACTAACCCTAAACCTAACCCTAACCTTAACCCTCAACTTAACCCTCACCTTAATATTAACCCTGACCCTAACCGTTACCCTAACTCTAACACTAAACCTAAACCTCACCCACACCTAACCCTCACCGTCACCCTAACCCTCACCCTAAACCTAACCCTCACCCACACGCTAAACCTCAGCTTCACCCTCACCCTTACCCTTACCCTAAACCCAAACCTAACACTCAGCCTAACCCTAACCCTCACCCTAACCCTCAAACTCCCCCTCACCCTAACCCTAATGATAACCCTAACCCTCACCCTAAACCTCACCCTAACCCTAACCCTAACCCTAACCCACACCCTAAACCTAACCCTACCCTAAACCTCACCCTCACCCTAACCTTCACCCTCACACGAAACCTCACCCTCACCCTACCCTTCACCCTCAAACGAAACCTCACCCTCATCCTAAACCTCACCCTCACCGTAAACATCACCCTAACCCTAACTCTCACCCTAACCCTAAACATAACTCTCACCCTCACCCAAACACTAACCCTAACCCTAACCCTCCCGCTCAAACTCATGCTAACCCTAAACCTCAATCTTACCTTAAACCTCACCCTAACCCTTAAACTTACCATAACCCTAAAACTAAACATGAGCCTCACACTAAACCTAACCCTCACCCTCACACAAACCCTAACCCTACCCCTCACCCTAAACCTCAGCCTAACCCTAAACTCAACCTAAACCTAGCCCTCACCCTTACCCTAATCCTAACACTTACCCTAACCCTAACCATAAACCTAACCCTCACCCTCATCCTCACCCTAAATATAACCCTAACCCTAACCCTAACCCTCACCCTCACCCTAACCCTAACCCTAACCCTAACCCTCACCTTAACCCTCCCCCTAATCCTAAACCTGATCCAAACCATCACCCTAAAGCTAACATTAAACCTAAACCTCACCCTCACCCTAACCGTCACCGTCACACTAACCCTCACTCAAACCTGAACCCTCACCTCAACCTAATCTTCACACTCACCCTAACCATAAACCTAACCCTAATCCTCTCCCTAACCCTCAACCTCACCCTCACCTCACCTAAAGCCTAACCCCTAAACCTAATCCTAATCCAACCCTCACCCTCACCATAAAACTAACCCTAACCCTAATCCTATACCGAACCCTCACCTTCAACATAACCTAACAGTAACCATCACCCTCACACGCACCCTTACCCTAACCCTAACCCTAAGCCTTACTCTAACCCTAACCCTCACCCGAACCCTTACCCTAACCATAACCCTCACCCTCATTCTCACCCTATCCCTAACAATAACCCTATCCCTCACCCTAACCATTATCCTCACACTTACCCTAAACCTAACCCTAAACCTCACACTAACCCTAAACCTCATCCTAACCCTGACCCTACACCTCACCCTAAACCTCACCCTAATCCTAACCCTAACCTTAACCCACACCCTAAACCTAACCCTAACCCTCACCCTCACCCTAACCCTCATCCACACCCTAATCTGAAACCAAACCCGAACCCTCACAGTCACCCTAACACTCACCTCTCTCTGAAAATCACCCTAACCCTAACCTGCACCCTAACCCTAAACATAACCCTCACCCTCACCCCAACCCTAATCCTAACTCAAACACGAACCCTCACCGTATCCCTCACCGCACACTCACACTAACCCTAACCCTCACTCTCATCCTAAACTTCACCCTAAACATTACCCTAACTCTACCCCTCACAATAACACTTACCATAACCCTAACCCAAACCCTAATCTTCACCCTCACCCTAGCCCTCATCCATACGCTCAACCTAACCTTAACAATCACCCTATCGCTCACCCTCACCCTAACCCTCACCCTAACGCTTACCCTCACCCTAACCCTAACCCTCACACTAAATCTAACCCTCACCCGAACCATAACCATAATCCTCACTGTATCCCTCATCCTAACCTTAAACATAACCCTCAACTTAAATCTAAACCTAAACATTAACCTAACCCTAACCCCCACCCTCACCCTCACCCTCAACCTCAGCCTAACACTAACCCTAACCCTAATCCTAAACCTAACACTCACCCTCACACTCACCCTAATTGGAACCTAACCATAAACCTAACCATCACCCTAACCATAAACCTATCCCTAACCTACACCCTAAACCTAAACATCACCCTAACACTAACCCTAACCCTATCCCTCACCCTCACCCTAACCCTAACTCTCAACCTAACTGTCATCTTAACACTAATGCTAACCCTAACCCTCACCCTAACTCTAACCCTCACCCAAACCCTCACCATAAACCTCACCCTAACCCTAACCCTCAAACCGACCCTAACCCTTACCCTAACCCTTGTCCTCAACCTAAATGTAAACCTAACCCTAAGCCTCACACTAACCCTAACTCTAACCTTCAGGCTAACCCTCATCCTAAACCTAACCCTAACACTAATCCTAAACCTAACCCTCACCCTCACCCTCACTCTAACCATAACCCTAACCCTAACCCACATGTTAACCCTCAACCTCACACTCACCCTAAACCTAACATTAACAATAAAACTAAGCCTAACCCTAACCATCACCCTCACCCTAACCCTAACCCTAACCCTAACACTAACCCTAAACCTAACCCTAATTCTTATACTCACCCTAAACCTAACCCTAACCGTCAAACTCACACTCAACCTCACCCTCACCCTAACACTCACGCTCAAACTCACCCTCACCCTAAACCTCACCTTCACCCTAAAAATCACCCTACCCCTAACCCTCACCCTAACCCTAACCCTTACCCTAACCATAACCCTAACCCTTACCATAACCCTAACCCTAACTCTCACCCTAAACCTAATGCTAACTCTAACCCTCCACCTAGACCTAAACCTCACCGTAAACCTTATCCTCACACTAACCCTAAACCTAACCCTCAGCCTCACCCTCACCCTAACCCTAAACCTAAACCTAAACCTCACTCTAACCCTAACCCTTACCCTAACCCAAACCTAACCCTAACCCTCACCCTAACCGTAACCCTAACACCAACCATCACCCTCACCCTCACCATAAACCTAAGCCTAAATATAACCCTCACCCTAACCCTAACCCTTACCCTAACCCTAACCCTACCCCTCAACCTAAACATCACCCTGACCCAAAACCTAACCCTGACCCTCACGCTAAACCTAACCCTAACCCTAATGCTAACCCTAAAACTAACCCTCACCGTAACCCTAACACTTACCCTAAACGTAACCCTAACCCTAACCCAAACGTTAGTCCGAACCCTAACCCTCACCCTACCCCTCATCCTAAACTTTATCCTCATAGTCACCTTAACTCTAACCCTAACCCTAACCCTCACACAAACCGTAACTCTCTCCCTAAACTTAACCCTACCCCGCACTCTAACCCTCACCCTAACCCTTATCCTAATCCTCACCCTCAACCTAACGCTCACCGTCACCCTAACCCTCACACTAAACTGAACCCTAAACAACACCCTAACCCTCAACATCACCCTCACCCTCACCCTCACCCTCACCCTCAACCTCACCCTCAACCTCACCCTCACCCTAATCCTAAACCTAACCCTAACCCTCACCCTCACACTAATCCTTAACCTCACCCTAACCCTAACCCTTACCTTGACCCTAACCCTCACCCTAATCCTAACATTTAGCCTATCCCTAACTCTACCCCTTTCCCTAACACTCATCCTAACCCTCACTCTCACCCTAACACTAACCCTCAAAAACAACCTATCCCTCATCCTCAACCTGATCCTATCCCTAATCCTAACCCTAATCCTAACCTTCATCCTCACCCTCACCCTCACTGTAACTCTAACACCCAGCCTCACCCTAATCCTAACCCTCATCCTAACCTTAAACCTAAACTTAATGCTAACCCTAAACCTCAGGCTCACCCTAAACCTCTACCTAACCCTTACCCTCACCATAACCCTAACCCTAACCCTCACACTAAACCTAACCCTCACCGTAAATCTAACCCTAACCCTCAGCCCTGACCTCACCCTATACATAACCCTAACCCTAATCCACACCCTATCCCTAAACTCAACCCTAATCCTCAACCTAACCCTCACTCTCACCCTAATCCTAATGCTAACACTAACCCTCCCCCTCCCGCTAACACTAACCTCACCCTAACCCTCACTCTAACACTTACTGACACCCTAACCGTCACCCTAACCCTAAAAATAAACCTAACCTTCCCCTTACCCTCACGCTAACCCTAAAAATAACCCTAATCCTAACCATAACCCGAACCCTCACCATAACTCTAATCCTCAACCTTTCCCTAACCCTCACCCTAACCTTTACCCTCAACATAACCCAAACCCTAACCCTAAACCTAACACTCAAACTAACCCTAAGCCTTACCCTCAGCCTAACCCATATACAAAGCCTAAACCTAACAGTAACCCTCACCCTAACCCTAAACCTCAACCTAGCCCTCCCTCTAACACTAATGCTCACCCTAACCCTAACCCTCACACTCACCCTCACCCTAACCCTAAACCTAAACCTAAGCCTCACCCTAACCCTAACCCTCACACTAAGCCTAACCCTCACCCTAACCCTAACCCTACCTCTCAGACTAACCCTCACCTTAACCCTAACTCTAACCCTCACCCTAAGCCTAACCATATCACTAACCCTCACACTAACCGTAACCCTAATACTGAACCTAACCCTCACCCTCACCCTCACCATAACACTAAAACTCACCCTAATCCAAACCCTAACCGTAGTCCTCACGCTAACAATTACCCTCAAACTTACCCTAACCCTAACCCTCAACCTCACCCTAACACTCACCCTAAGCCTTACCCTCAACCTAACTCTAATCCTAACCCTAACCCTCACCCTCACCCTAATGCTAAACCTAACCAGCAGACTCACACTAACCCTCACCCTAACACTTACCCTCACCCTAAACCTAACCCTCACTCTCACCCTAAACCTCACCCTAACACTTACCCAAACCCTAACACTCACCCTAACCCTAACCCTAAAACTAATCTTGACGCTAACCCTCACCCTCACCCTAAACCTCACCCTAACACTTACCCAAACACTTACCCTCACCCTAAACCTAACCCTAAACCTAAACTTGACCCTAACCCTCACCCTAACTCTCACCCTAATGTTTACCCTCTCCCTAACTCTTACCCTAACCCTAAACCTAACCCTCACACTAACCCTAACCATAACCCTCAGCCTAACACTTATCCTAACACTAAACCTAGCCCTCAACCTCACCTTAAACCTAACCCTAACCCTCAGCCTAACCCTCATCCCAACCCTAACCTTAATCCTAACCCTCATCCTAAACCTAACCGTAAACCTAAACCTCACCGTAACCCTAACCCTCACCCTCACACTCCCCATAACCGTCAGCCAAACCTAATCCCAACTCTAACCCTAAACCTAACCCTAACACTCACCCTCACCCTTACCCTAAGCCCTCCCCTCTCCCTACCCCTCACCCTAACCCTAAGACTAACCCTAACCATCAACCTAACCCTAACCCTACCCCTAACGCTAACCCTCAACCTAACCTAATCCTCACCCACAAGCTAACCCTCACCCTCAACAGAAACCTCACCCTCACCCAAACACTAATCCTCACCCTAACCCTCACACTCACTCTAAATGTCACCCAAACACTAACCCTCAACCTAACCCTAACCCAAACCCTAATCCAAATCCTCCCCCTCACCCTTACCCTCACCCTAACCCTTACCCTCACCCTAACCCTAACCATAATCCTCACAATAACCGTAACCCTCACTCTAACCCTAACCCTCACCCTAACCTTCATCCACACCCTGATCCTCACACTCAGCTTAACCCTAACCCTAAACCTAACCCTCACCCTAAACCCTAAACCTAACACTAACCCTAAACCTCACCCTCACCCTCACCCTAACCCTAACCCTCACCCTAAACATCACCCTAATCCAAACACTCACCCTAACCCTAACCCGAAGCTGTACCCTGAACCTAAACTCAGCATAATCTTTAACCTAACCCTAACCTTTACCTAACCGAAACCCTCACCCTCACCCATAGCCTAAACCTCACCCTCACCGAAGAATTCACCCTAACCCTAACCTTAACCCTAACCCTCGCCCTCAAACTCCCCTACACCCTCAGCCTTACCCTAACCATAACCCTAATCGTAACACTAATGCTCAACCCCAACCTCACCCTAACCCTAACCGTAACCCTAACTATAACCCTCACCCTCATCCTAACCCTAACCCTAACCCTAACAATAACTCTAACCCTAACCCTAACCCTAAAACTCATCCTAACCCTAATCCTAACCCTGAATCTCAACCTCATCCTCACCCTCAAACTAACCCTCAACCTCACACTAAATATCACCTTAACCCTAACCTTCACAATGAACCTAACCCTAAAGCTCACCCTAACTCTCACCCACAAACTAACCCTCAGCCTAAACATTATCCTCACACTAAACCAAACCCTAACCCTAACCTTCACACTAACCCTAACCCTCAAGCTAACCGTATCCTGATACCTCACCCTAACTCTCACCCTAACCCTAACTCTAAACCTAACCCTCACCCTCACCCTAACCCTCACCATCACCCTAATGCTCACCCTAACCCTAACCCTCACCCTAAACCTAACCCTCAACCAAAACATAACCCTCACCCTGACCCTCGCCCTAACCCTAACCCTAAAGCTAACCCTTACCCTAACCCTTACTTTAACCCTAACCCTCACCATAAACCTAACGCTCACCCTAACAATAACCCTCACACTAACCCTAACCCTAGCCCTCACGGTCACCCTCACCCTCAACCTAACCTTAACACTCATCCTAACCCTAACCCTAAACCTAAACCTCACACTAAACTTAAACTTCACCTTAACCCTAATCCTCACACTAAACCTAACAGTCACTCTATCCCTAACCCTAACCCTAGCTTAACCCTCACCCTAAACCTAACCTTAACCCTAATCCTCACCCTATCCCTAACCTTAACCCTAACCCTAATCCTAACACTCACCCTCACCCTAACTCTAAACCTAACCCTCAACTTCACCCTAACCATATACCTAACCCTCACCCTAACACTAACACGCACCCTATACCTCACCCTCACCCTAACCCTAAACCAAACCCTAACCCTAACGCTAAACCTAATCCTATCGGTAAACCTGACCCTCACCCTCACTCTAAACCTAATCCTAACCTGCACCCTAAGCATAACCCTAACCCTAATGCTAACCCTAACCCTCAACCTCACCCTAAACCTAACACTAACACTCAAACTAAACCTAACCCCAACCCTAATGTTAACCCTAACCCTCACCCTAACTCTAACCCTGAACCTAACCCTTATCCTAACCCTCACCCTCACCCTATCTATAACACTAACACTCACCCTAACCCTAACTCTAATCCTAACCCTAATCCTACCACTCAGCCTAACCCTTACCCTCACTCTAACCCTCACCCTCTCCCTAACATTAATGCCAACCCTAAATATCAACCTCACCCTAACAGTCGCCCTAAACCTTACCCTCACCATAACCCTATCCCTCCCCTCAACCTAACCCTCACCCTAACCCTTACACTCACCCTAACCCTCACCCAAACCTAACCCTAACACTAACCCTCACCCTAACCCCCACCCTAACCTTCACCCTAACCCTAATGCTAACCCTAACCCTCAGTCTCACCCTAAACCTCACCCTAACTCTTATCCTCACACGAACCCTAACAATAACCCTAAGCGTAACCCTCACACTAAGACTAACCCTCATCCTAACCCTAACCCTACCTCTCACCCTAACACTCACCCTAACCCTAACCTTAACCCTAACCTGAACCCTAACCCTAACCCTAATTCGCCCCCGAACCCGAACCCTCACCTACACCCTAACCCTTCCCCTTCCCTGAACCCTAACTCTCACCCTAAAACTCACCCTCACCCTAAACATCACCCTAACACTTACCCTCAACCTAAAACTCAACCTCACCACAACCTAACCCTGCCCCCCACCATAATCCTCGCCCTAAACCTAACCCAAAAACTTACCTAACCGAAACCCTCACCCACAACCTCATCCTCTCTTTCAACCTCAGCCTAAACCTTACCCTAACCCTAATCCTAACCCTAACTCTTACCCTCACCCTAAACCTAACCTAACCCTAATCCTCACCGTCACCCTCCCACTCACCCTCACCCTCACCCTAACCCTCACCTTCACACTCACCCTCACCCTAACCCTCACCGTCACCCTAAACATCACTCTAAACCTAACCCTCACGCTAACCTAACCCCTACCCTAACCCTAACCCTAAACCAAACTCTCACCCTAACATTAACCCTCACCCTAACACTTACCCTCAACCTAACCCCAACCTTAA
The DNA here is from genome assembly GCF_024711535.1 of Dipodomys merriami. Lineage (NCBI taxonomy): Eukaryota > Metazoa > Chordata > Mammalia > Rodentia > Heteromyidae > Dipodomys > Dipodomys merriami. The sequence goes on from NW_027206021.1 coordinate 669,433, forward strand.
ACTTAACACTAAACCTCACCCGAACCCTCACTCTAACCCTAATTCTAACCCTAACCCTAACTTTTACCCTAAATCTAACTCTTACACAAACCCTAAGCCTAACCCTAAACCTCACCCTAACCCTAAACTTAACCCTCATCCTCACCCTAACACTTGCCCTAACCCTAACCCTCACCATAACCCGAACCCTTAACCGATACCTAAACCTCATCCTCAAGCTAACCCTAACCCTAACCCTCACTGTAACCCTAACCCTCACCCTAAACCTCATCCTCACCCTAACCCTCAACCTAAACCTAACCCTCAGCCTAAACCTCACCTTCACCCTAATCCTCACGCTAACCCTAACCCTAAATCTTACCTAACCGAAACACTCAACCTCACCCTCACCCTCTCCCTAACCCTCATTCTCACCATAGCCCTCACCCTAACCCTCACCCTCACCCTCAGCCTAACCCTTACACTAACCCTAATCCTAACCCTAACCCTTATCCTCACCCTAAACCTAACCCTAGCCGTCACGTTCACACTCACCCTCACCCTCACCCTAACCCTCATGCTCAATCTCACCCTCACCCTAACCCTAAACTTAACCCTAACCCTCACCCTAACACTCATGCTCAATCTCACCCTCACCCTAACGCTCACCATCACCCTAAAAATCACCCTAACCCTAATGCCAACCCTAACCCTCAACCTCACCCTAAACCTCACCCTAATCCTTATCCTCAAACTAACCCTAACCCTAAACCTCGGCCTCACCCTTACTCTAACCCTAACCATAAACATAACCCTCACTCTAACCGTAATCCTTACTCTAAGCCTGAACCTAACTTTTACCCTCACACTAACTGTAACCCAAACCCTAACCCTCACCCTCACCCTAAACCTAACCCTAAACATAACCCTCACCCTAACCCTGTCCCTTACCCTAACCCTAACCCTACCCCTCACCCTAAACCTCACACTCAACCAAACTCTAACTATGACACTCACCCTAAACCCAACCCTAACCTTAACCCTAACGCTAACCTAAACCTAACCCTCACCCTAACCCTAACACTTACCCTAAACCTAACCCTAACCCTCACCCTAACCCTAACCCTCACACTAAGCCTAACCCTCACCCTAACCTTTATCCTCATACTAAAGCTAACTCTAACCCTAACCCTAACACTCACACAAACCCTAACCCTCTCCTTAACCTTAACCCTACTCCTCGCCCTAACCCTCACCCTAACCCTAACCCTCACCCTAAAAATTATCCTAAACCTCACCCTCACCCTAACCATCACCGTCACCTTAACCCTCACCCTAAACCGAACTTTAACCCACACCCTAACCCTCACCCTCACCCTCACCCTCACCCTCACTCTAACCCTAAACCGAACCCTCATCCTAACACTAACCCTCACCCTCACCCTCACACTAACCCTAACCCAAAGCCTCACACTAACCCTAACCCTAAACCTTACCTAACCGAAAACCTCACCCTCACCCAAACCCTAACCCTCTACCTAGCCCCCCCAACACTAACCCTCACCCTAACCCTAACCCTCACCCTCACACTCACCCTCACCCTAACCCTAAACCTAACCCTAACCCTAATGCTAACCCTAAACCTACCTCTCAGACTAACGCTCACCCTAACCCTAACCCTATCACTAACCCTCACACTAACCCTAACCCTAATACTGAACCTAACCCTCACCCTCACCATAACCCTAACACTTACCCTAATCCAAACCCTATCCGTAGTCCTCACCCTAACACTTACCCTCACCCTCAACATCACCCTAACCCTCACCCTAAGCTATACCCTCACCTTAACTCTAACCCTAACCCTAACCCTCACCCTCACCTTCACCCTAATGCTAACCATAACCCTCACACTCACCCTAACCCTCACACTAACACTTACCCTCACCCTAACCCTAACCCTCACCCTCACCTAAACCTCACCCTAACACTTTCCCAAACCCTAAACCTCACCCTAACCCTAACCCTAAACCCAACCTTGACGCTAACCCTCACCCTCATTTTAAAATTCACCCTAACACTTACCAACACCCTTACACTCACGCTAACCCTAACCCTAAACCTAAACTTGACCCTAACCCTCACCCTAACCCTAAACCTCACCTTCACCCTAACTCTCACCCTAACATTTACCCTCACCCTAACTCTTACCCTAACTCTAAACCTAACGCTCACACTAACCCTAACCCTAACCCTCAGCTCAACCCTTATCCTAACCCTAAACCTTACCCAAACACTAACCCTAAGCCTCAGCCTAACCCTCATCCTAACCCTAACCCTAATACTAACTCTCACCCTAAACCTAAACCTCACCATCATCCTAACGCTCACCCTAACCCTCACCCTAAACCTAACCCTCACCCTAAACCTAACCCTCAACCTAAACATAACCCTCACCCTGACCCTCACCCTAACCCTAACCCTAACGCTAACCCGCACCCTAACCCTTACTTTAACCCTAACACTCACCTTCAACCTATCGCTCACCCTAACACTAACGCTCAAACTAACCCTACAAATAGCCCTCACCCTCACCCTCACCCTCAACCTAAACCTCACCCTAACCCTAATCCTCACACTAAACCTAACAGTCACTCTATCCCTAACCCTACCCCTCAGCCTAACCCTCACCCTAAACCTAACCCTAAGCCTAAACCTCACCCTAACCCTAACACTAACCGTAACCATAAGCCTAACCCTAACCCTAACACTAACACTAACCATAACAATAAGACTAACCCTAACCCTTACCCTCACCCTAACCCTAACCCTAACCCTCACCCTAAACCTTATGCTAAACCTAACACTCACCCTCACCCTAATCCTCACCCTAACCCTTATCCTCACACTAACTCTAACCCTATCCCTCAGCATCAACCTCACCCTAACCCTAAACCTGAAACTAACCCTCACCATAAACCTAACCCTTACCCTAAACGTAAACCTAACCCTAGCCCTAACCCTAATCCTCACCCTCACCCTCATCTTAACCCTGACCCTAAACCTAACCCTCACCCTAACCCTAACCCTTACCCTATCCCTAAACCTACCCCTCAACCTAACCCTCACGCTCACCCTAATCCTAACCCTAACCCTCACCCTAAACCTAAACCAAACCCTAACCCTCACCCTAACCCTAAACCTAACCCTCAACCTGACCCTAACCCTTACCCTAAAGCTAAACCTAATCCTATCCCCAAACCAAACCCTAACCCTCATCCTCAACCTCACCCTCACCCTAACACTCACCGTCACCGAAACCCTCACACTAAACCGAACCTTAACCCATACCCTAACCCTCACCCGAACCCTCACCCGAACCCTCACACTCACCCTAAACCTAACCCACAACCTCACCCTAATCCTCACCCTAACCCTAACCCTAAACATTACCTAACCGAAATCCTCACCATCAGCCAAACCCTTACCCTCAACCTAGCCCTCCCCCAACACTAACCCTCACCCTAACCCAAACCCTCACCCTCAAACTCACCCTCACCCTAATCCTAAACCTAAACCTAATCCTCACACTAAGCCTAACCCTCACCCTAACCCTAACCCTACCTCTCAGACTAACCCTCACCTTAACCCTAACTAGGACCCTCACCCTAACCCTAACCCTATCACAAACCCTCACACTAACCCTAAACCTAATACTGAACCTAACCCACACCCTCACCCTCACAATAACCCTAACACTCACCCTAATCTTAACCCTAAAATTAGTCCTCACCATAACACTTACCCTCCCACTCACCCTAACACTAACCCTCAACCTCACCCTAACCCTCACACTAAGCTTTACTCACCCTAACTCTAATCCTAACCCTAACCCTCACCCTCACCCTAATGCTAACCCTAACCCTCAGACTCACACTAACCCTCACCCTAACACTTACTCTCACCCTAACCCTAACCCTCACCCTCACCCTAAACCGCACCCTAACACTTACCCAAACCCTAACTATCACGCTAAACCTTACCTTGACGCTAACCCTCATCCTCACCCTAAACCTCACCCTAACACTTACTCACACCCTTACACTCACCCTAACCCTAACCCTAAACCTATATTTTACCCTAACCCTCACCCTAACCCTAAACCTCACCCTCACTCTAACTCTCACCCTAACCTTGACCCTCACCCTAACTCTTACCCTAACCCTAAGCCTATCCCTCAAACTAACCCTAACCCTAACCCTCAGCCTACCCTTATCCTAACCCTAAACCTAGCCCTAAACCTCACCCTAATCCTAACCCTAACCCTCAGCATAACCCTCATCCCAAGCCTAACCCTAATCCTAACCCTCACCCTAACCCTAACCGTAAACCTAAACCTCACCCTAAACCTAACCCTCACCCTCACCCTCTCCTTCACCTTCAGCCTAACCCTAATCCTAACCTAATCCTAACCCTCACCCTCACACTCACCCTAACTCTAACCCTAAACCTAACCCTAACACCCACCCTCACCCTTACCTTAACCCTAACAATATACCTAACCCTCAACCTAAACTGAACCCTCTCCCGAATCCTAAACCTAACCCTCACTCTCAAATTCACCCTATCTCTAACCCTCTCCCTAACCCGAACCCTAAACCTAACCTTGATGCTAACACTCACCCTCACCCTAAACCTTACTCTAACACTTACCCACATCCTTACCCTCACCCTCACCCTAACTTTAAACCTCCCCCTTCTCCTGACTCTCACCCTTACTTTTACCCTCACCCTAACTCTTACCCTAACCCTAAACCTAACCCTAACCCTACCCCTAACGCTTACCCTCACCCTAAGCCTATTCCTCACCCACACCCTAACCCTCACAGTCAACTGAACCCTCACGCTCACCCAAACCCTCATCCTCACCCTAACACTCACCCTCACTCAAAAAATCACCCAAACACTAACCCTCACCCTAACCCTAACACAAACCCTAATCCAAACCCTCACACTCACCCTAACCCTCACCCTAACCTTTACCCTCACCCTAACCCTTACCCTCACCCTAACCCTAACCATAACACTCACAATAACCGTAACCCTCACTCTAATCCTAACCCTAACCCTGAGCCTAACGTTCTCCCTCACCCTGATCCTCACACTAAGCTTAACCCTAAACCTAATCCTAGCCCTCACGCTCACCCTAACCCTCACCCTCAGCCTAAACATCCCCCTAAACTTAACCCTCACCCTAACCCTAACCCGAACCCAAACCCTGAACCTAAACTCAACTTAATCCTCACCCTAATCCTGACCCTAAACCTAACCTTTATGTAACATAAAACCTCACCCTCACCCTCACCCTAACCCTCACCCTCACTCAAGCCCTCAACTTAACCCTAACCTTAACCCTAACCCTCACCCTCAAAATCCCCTTCCCCCTCAGCCTTACCTTAACCATAACCCTAATCCTAACACTAACCCTCAACATCACCCGAACCCTAACCCTAACCCTAACCCTAACAATTACCCTCACCCTCATCCTAACCCTAACCCTAACAATAACTCTAACCCTAACCCGAACCCTAAAACTAACCCTAATCCTAATCCTAACCCTAATCCTCACCCTCACCCTCACACTAACCCTCAACCTCACCCCAAACATCATCTTAACCCTAACTCTAAACCTAACCCTCACCCTCACCCTAACCCTCAACATCACCCTAACGCTCACCCTAACCCTAACCCTCACCCTAAACCTAACCCTCACCCTAAACCTAACCCTCACCCTGACCCTCACCCTAACCCTAATCCTAACTCTAACCCTCACCCTAACCCTTTCTTTAACCCTAACCCTCACGCAAAACCTAACGCTCACCCTAACACTAAACCTCACACTAACTCTAACCCTAGCCCTCACCCTCACCCTCACCCTCAACCTAACCCTAACACTCATCCTTACCCTAACCCTAATCCTAAACCTTACACTAAACCTAAACCTCACCCTAACCCTAATCCTCACACTAAACCTAACAGTCACTCTATCCTTAACCCTACCTCTCAGCCTAACCCACACCCTAAACCTCATCCTAAACCAAACACTAACACTAACCCTCACAATAAACCTCACCCTATACCGTACCCTCAACATAACCCTAAACCTAACTCTAACCCTAATCCTCTAACACACCCTAACCTTCACCCTCACCCTAAACATCACCCAAACCTTAACTCTCACCCTAACCCTAACCCTAACCCTTACCCTAAATCTAACCCTCACCCTCAAGCTAATCCTCACCATAAACCTAACTATGACCTAAAAGAAACCCTCACACTAACCCTAACCCGAACCCAAACCCTGAACCTAAACTCAACTTAATCCTCACCCTAATCCTGACCCTAAACCTAACCTTTATGTAACATAAAACCTCACCCTTACCCTCACCCTAACCCTCACCCTCACTCAAGCCCTCAACTTAACCCTAACCTTAACCCTAACCCTCACCCTGAAACTCCCCTTCCCCCTCAGCCTTACCTTAACCATAACCCTAATCCTAGCCCTCACCCTAACCCTAACCCGAACCCTAACACTCACCTTCACCCTAACCCTTACCCTTACGGTAACCCTAAACCTAACCATAATCATAACCCTCACACTAACCGTAACCTTCACACTAACCATAACCCTAACCCTAACCCTAAGCTTCACCCTCACACTGACCCTCACACAAACCCTAACCCTTTTCCTAATCCTAATCCTCACAATCACCCTCAACCTAAACTTAACCCTAACACTAACCCTCATCCTCAACCTCACGGAACACTCACCCTCACCCTAAATATCACCCTAACCCTAACCCTCACCCTAAACCTAACCTCAGCTTAACCCTCACCCTCAACCTAATCCTCACCCTATCTCTAACCCTAACTTAAACAAAACCCTCACCCACACACTAACACTCACCCTCACCCTAGCCCTAACACTAACCCTAACCATAACACTTACCCACACACTAACTCTCACACTCATCCTCACTCTAACCCTAATCGTAACCCTAATCCTAACCCTAATGCTCACCCTAACCCTGTCCCTAACCCTAACTGTAAACCTAACGCTCACTCTCATCCTAAACCTCATGCTGACCCGAGCACTCTCCCTAACCCCAAACCATACTCTCACATTAAACATCACCTTAACCCTAACCCTCAACCTAACCCTAACCCTAACCACCACTCTAACCCAAACACTCACCCTAACCCTTACCCACAACATAATCCTATCCCTCAAACTCAATCTTACCATCACCCTAACCCTTACCCTCACCCTAACCCTCACAATAACCCTCACCCTAAACCTAACCCTCAGCCTCGCCCTAACCCTCACACTAAACTTTATCCTCACCTTCACCCTAACGCTCACCTTCACCCGAGCCATTACCCTCACCCTAACCCTAACTATAACCCTCAACCTCAGCCTAAACCAAATCCTAACCCTAACCCTAAACCTCACCCTCACCCTCACCCCAACCCTAACCCTCACCCCAACACTAAACCTCACCCTAACACTAACCCTCACCCTCACCCTCACCCTAATCCTAACCTTAACTCTAATCCTAACTCTCAACCTCACCATAACCCTCACCCTAACCCTTACCCTCACCCTCACCCTAAGCGTAACCCTAAACCTCACAGTAACCCTGACCCTCACCCTAACCCTAACCCTCACCTTAACCCTCATCCTCACCCTAATCCTCAACCTAACCTTACCTTAACCCTTACCTAAACTAAACCGTCGCCCTTACCCTCACCCTAACAATCACCCCCACCCTAGCCCACACCCTAACCCTAACACTAAACCTAACCCTCACACTAAATCAAACCATAACCCTCAGAATAAACCTTATCCTAACCCTAAACCTAAAACAAATCTTCACACTAACCAAACCCTAAACCTCACCCTAACCCTAACCCTCACACTAAACCTAACCCTAACCCTCAGCCTAATGCTCATCCTAATCCTAACCCTAACCCTCACCCTAAACCTAATCCTAACCCTAACCCTCACACTAACCCTAAACCTCACCCTCAACCTCAACCTCACCCTCACGCTAAACCTAGTGCTAACCCTCATCCTAACCCTCACACTCACCCTAACTCTAACCCAAAACCAAACCCTCACACTCCCCCTCACACTCACCCTGACCCTCACCCTGACCCTAAGCCTCACCATAATCTTTACCCTCACCATCACCCTAACCCTCACCCTAACCTTTACCCTGACCCTAACCCTAACCCTAAACCTAAACCTAACCCTCACACTAAACCTAAACCTAACCCTCAACCTAACTCTTCTCCTAAACCTAAACCTAAACCTAACCCTCACCCTAACCCTAACCCTAACCCTAAACCTCACACTAACTCAAACCCTAAACCTCAGCCTAACGCTCATCCTAACCCTTACCCTAATCCTAACCCTCACCTTAACTGTAACCCTAACCCTAACACTCACACTAAACCTAAACCTTACCCTCACGCTCAGGCTAACTCTAATACTAACCCTAATACTAACCCTCACCCTCACCCTAACTCTAACACTAAACCTAACCCTAAACCTCACCCTCACCCTCACCCTCACCCTATCCCTAAATCTATCCCTAAACCTCACCCTAACCCTAACCCAAACCCTATACCTCACCCTCACCATCACCCTAACCCTAACCCTAACCCTCACCCTAACCCTTATCCTCACCATAAACCTAACTCTAACATTAATGCTCACCCTAAACCTAACCCTCACCCACACCTTAACCCAGACCCTCACCCGAACCCTCACCGACACCCAAACTCTCTTCCTAACCCTAACCATAATCCTAATCCTAAACCTAAGCCTCACCCTCAAATTCACCCAAACCCTACACCTAACCCTAAACCTCACCAACACCCTCACCCTAATCTTCACACTCACCCTAACCCTCACCCTCACACTAACCCTACCCTTCCCCCTAACCCTCATACTAAGCCTAACCCTAATCCTAACCGTCAACCTAACCCTATCCCTAGCCCTAACCCTCACCCTAACACTAATCCTAAACCTAACCCTAACACTCAACCTAACACTAATCCTCACCCACACCCTAACTCTCACCCTCACTCGAACCCTTACCCTCACTCGAACCCTCATCCGCACCCTCACACTAAACATCACCCAAACCCTAACCCTCAACCTAACCCTTGCCCTAACTCTCACCATAACCTTAACCCTAACCCTAAACCTCACCCTCACCCTAATCCTCACCATAACACTAAACCTTGGCTAAAAGAAACCCTCACCCTAACCCTCACACTAACCTTCACCCTCACCCTAGCCCTCACCCTAATCCTAACCCTAACCCTAAAACTCACCCTCAGCCTAAAGCTCACTCTAACCCTTCCCCTCACCCTTACCCTAACCCTAAACCTAACCATAACCCAAACCCACAACCTCACCCTACCCCTCACCCTCACCTTATCCTAAACCTTATCCTAACCCTAAACCTAAAAGCAAACTTCACCCTAACCAAACCCTAACCCTAACCCTCAGTCTAATGCTCATCCTAACCCTAACACTAACCCTAACACTTACCCTAAAACTAACCCTAACCCTAACCCTCACACTAACCCTAAACCTCACCCTCAAACTCACCCTAACCCTCAGCCTAAACCTAGTGCTAACCCTAATCCTAACACTCACCCTAAACCTAACTCTAACCCTAAACCAAACACTCCCACTCCCCCTCACCCACACTCTAACCCTCACTCTAACAGTAACCCTCACCCTCAACCTCACCCTCAACTTCAGCCTAACCCTAGTCTATACCCTAATCCTAACCCTCAGCCTACCCCTGACGCTAAACTCAGCCCTAACCCTAACCCTCACCCTAACCCTCACCCTCAACATAGTCCACACCCTAACCCTAAACCTAACCCTCACACTAAACCTAAACCTAACCCTCAGCCTAAACCTTATCCTAACCCTAAACCTAAAACTAACCTTCACCCTAACCAAACCGTAATCCTAACCCTAACCTAACCCTAACCCTCACACTAACCGTAACCCTAATCCTCAGCCTAACCCTCATCCTAACCCTAACCCTAACACTAACATAAACCCTGACCCTCAATTTAACCCTCCCCATAACCCTAACTCTAACCCTAAACCTCACCCTCACCCTAACCCTAATCCTAACACTAACCCTAAACTTCATCCTAACTCTGACCCTAATACTCACCCTCACACTAAACATCACCCTAAACTTAACCCATACCCTAACCCTAAACCTAACCCTCACCCTAACCCTAACCTCAGCTTAATCCTAACCCTGATGTAAACGAAACCCTCACCCTCACCCTCACCCTAATCCTCACGCTAACCCGAACCCTGACTTAAACGAAAGCATCATCCTCAATCTCACACTAACCCTCACCCTCACCTTATGCCTAACCCTCACCCTAACCCTAACACTAACCATCAACCTCACCCTCACCCTCACCCTCAGCCTAAACCTAACCCTACCCTAACCCTAACCCTCACCCTCCCTTGCACCCTAACCCTAACAATAACCCTAACCCTCGCCGTAACACTAAACCTCAACCTCACCCTAACCCTAATTCTAACCCTAAATCTAATCCTAACCCTCACACTCACCCTAACCCTTACCCTCACCTTGACCTAACCCTAACCCTAACCCTCACACTAACGCGAACCCTCACCCTAACGGTAACACTAACCCTAACCCTTACCCTCACAATCACCCTAACCCTAACCCTTACCCTCACCCTAAACCTAAACCTAAGAGTAACCCTAACCCTAAAACTAGTCCTCACACTAACCCTAACCCTCATCCACACCTTAACCCAAACCCTCACCCGAACCCGAACCCTAACCCTAACGCTAAACCTAACCCAGCACTCCTACTAAACCTAACCCTCACCCTAAATGTAACCCTACCCATCAGCCTAAACCTCACCTGAAGCCTAACCCTAAATCTAAACTTCACCCTATCCCTAAACCTAACCCTAACCCTCACACTCACGCTAGCCCTCACCCTAACCCTATCCTAAACCCTAAACCTCACACTAAACATAACCCTCACCCTATCCCTAACCCTAAACCTCAGCCTATGACTGACCCTAACCCTAACCCTAACCCTAACCCTAAACCTCACCCTATCCCTAACCCTAACCCTAACCCTCACACTCACTCTAGCCCTCAACCTAACCTCACCCTAATCCTATCCCTAACCCTAAACCTCACCCTCAACCTAACCCTCACCCTAACCCTTCTCCTCACACTAATCCTAACTCGACCCTAACCTTTACCCTAAAACTCACACTAAACCTAACCCTTACTCTAAACCTAACCCTACCCCACAGCCTAACCCTCATCCTAACCCTAACCCTAACCCTAACCCTCACCCTAACCCTCACCCTCACCCTCACCCTCACACTCACCCTCAGCCTTACCATAACCCTAACCCTAATCCTAAACCTAACCCTCACCCACACCCTCACCCTAACTCTAAACCGAACCCTAACCCTAACCCTCCCCCTCAACCGCACCCTACCCTGAACCCTCACTCTCACCCTAATGCTCACCCTCACTCTAACCCTCACCCTAACTCTCATACTAATCCTCACCCTCAACCTCACACTCACCCTAACCCTTACCATCACCCTAACCATAACCATAACCCTCACGCTAACCCTAACCCTAAGCCTCCCCCTCACCCGAACCTTCACCCTCACCCTCACCATAAACATCACCCTAACAATAACCCTCACCCTAATCGTAATCCTAACGCTCACCCTAACCGAAACCCTCACCTTAACCCTCAACCTCATCCTAAACGTCACCCTAATCTTACCCTAAACGTTACCTAAACTAAACCCTCACCTTCACCCTAACCTTAACCCTAAACCTAACCTGCACACTAACCCTAACCCTAACCCTCAGCATAACGCTGATCCTAACCCTAACCATACCCATAATCCTCACCCTAACCCTAACCCTAACCCTACCCTCACCCTAACCCTAACCCCCACCCACATCCTCACCCTCACCCTCACACTAAGCCTAACCCTAACCCTAATCCTAAACCAAAACATCACCCTCACTCTAAACCTTACACTAACCATTACTCTGATCCTCACCCTCAACTTAACCCTAACACTAACCCTCACCATCACCCTAAACCTCACCCAAACCCGAACCCTCACCTCAACCTAACCCTCACTCTCACCCTAACCCTAAACCTAACCTTAATCCTCTGCCTAACCCTAACTATAACCCTATCCCTCACCCTAACCGTTATCCTCAGACTTACCCTAAACCTAACCCTAAACCTCACACTAACCCCAAAACTCATCCTATCCCTGACTTTACCCCTCACCCTAATCCTAACCCTAACCCTAACCCACACCCTAAATCTAACCCTAACCCTCACCCTCACCCTAACCCTCATCCACACCCTAATCCTCACCCTCAGCCAAACCATCACTGTCACCCTAACCCTCACCCTCACCCTAAACATCACCCTAAACCTAACCCTCACCCTAACCCTAAACATAATCCTCACCCTCCCCCCAACCCTAATCCTAACCCTAACACGAACCCTCACCCTAACCCTAACCCTCACCCTCACCCTAAACCTAACCCTACCCCTCACACTACCCCTCACCCTAACACTTAACCTCACCCTAACACAAACCCTAAACGTCACCCTCACCCTAGCCCTCACCTTAACACTAATCCTAACCCTAACCCTAACCCTAAACCTTACCCTCACCCTAACCCTCACCTTGACCCTCACCCTAACCCTAAACCTAACCCTAACCCTAACCCTCACCCTCACCCTCACCCTAACCCTAACTCTAATTCAAACCCTAATATTCACCCAGACCCTAAACCTCACTCTAATCCTTAGCCTCACCCTCACCCTAACCAAAACCTACACCTTAATCTTAACCCTCACTCTACCTCTAACCCTAAAACTCAACCTCACACTCACACTAACCCTAACCCCAAACCTCACCCTCACCCTAACCCTAAACCTAATGCTAACCCTAACCCTCATCCTGACCCTAACATTAACCCTACCCCTCATCCTAACCAAAACCTAACCCTAATGCTAAACCAAACCCTCACCCTCACCATAACCCTCACCCTAACCCTTACCCTCAACCTCTCCCTAACCCTTACCTTAAATATACACATGAGCCTAACCCTCACCTTAACCCTTACCCTCACTATAAACCTAACACTAACCCTAATCCTCACACTAACCCTAAACCTAAGCCTAACCCTAACCCTCACTTTAACCCTCACCCTAATCCTAACCCTGACCCTCACCCTCACTGTAACACTAACACTAAACCTAAACCTCACCCTCACCCTAACCCCCACTGTCACCCTAACCCTCAATGTCAACCTAACCCTAACCCTCACCCTAAACCTCACCCTAACCCTTACCCTAACCATAAACTTAACCCTAACCCACAGCCTAAACCTCACCCGAAACCTCACCGTCACCCTCACCCTCACCCTAACTCTAAGCCTAAGACTCACCCCAACCCTAACCCTCACTGTAACCCTAAGTCTAACCCTCACCCTCAACCTAACCGTAACCCGAACTCTAACCCTATACCTCACCCTAACCCTAAGGCTAAACCTAACCCTAACTCTTACTCTCATCCTAATCCTCACCCTAACCCTTTTCCTCACACTAACCCTAATCCTAACCCTCACACTAAACCTAACCCTCGACCTAAACCTCAGCATCACCCTAACCATCACCCTAACCCTAACCCTCACCGACACCCTAAACCTCTCCCTCACCCTTACCCTCACCCTCACCCTAAACATCACCTTAACCCTAACCCTCAGCCTAACCCTAACCTTAAACCTCACCTTAACCCTAACCCTCACCTTCAACCTCACTTTCAGCCTAATCCTCACCCTAAACTTAAACCTAACCCTTTCCTACCCGAAAACCGCACCCTCAACCTAACCCTCACCCTAACCCTCGCCCTCACCCTAGCCCTCACCCTAAGCCAAACCCTAACCCTAACCCTCAAACTCAACCTCATCCTCAACTTCAGCCTCACCCTAACCCTAAACATATTCCTAACCCTAACCCTCACCCTCACCCTCACTCTAACCCTAAGTGTAAACCTAATGCTAACCCTAAACCTCATGCTCACCTTAACCCTAATTCTAACCCTCAACCTACCCTAACCCTAACCATAATGCTATACCCAACCCTAACCCTCACAATAAGACTAATGCTAACCCTAATACTCAACCACAACCTAAACCTCACCCTAACCCTTACCCTCATCTTAACCCTCAACCTAACCCTAAACCTAAAGCTAAATCTCACCCTAACACTCACCCTAAACTTTACCCTAAACCTCACCCTCACCCTGACCCTCACCCTAACCTTTACCCACACCCTCACCCTAAACATAACCATAACCCTCACACTAAACCTAACCCACACACTAACCCTAACCATAATCCTCACCCTAAACCTCATCCTAACCCTAAACCTAACCCTCAAACTAACCCTAACCTAAAACATTACCCTAACCCTAACCCTCACACTCACCCTCAGCCTAACACTAACCCGAACCATAATCCTAACCCTAACACTCACCCTCACACTCACCTTAACTTGAACCCTAACCGTAAACCTAACCCTCACCCTAACCATAAACCTATCCCTAACGCACACCCTAACCCTAAACATTACCCTAACCCTAACCCTAACCCTCACCCTCACCCTAACGCTAACTCTCACCCTAAAATTCACCTTTATCCTAATGCTAACCCTAAACGTCACCCTCATCCTAAACCTCACCCTAACCCAAACCCTCACCATAGCCCTGAGTAACCCTAACCCTAATGCTCACACTCACCCTAACCCTAACCTTCACCTTATCGCTCACCCTAACCCTAACCCTCACCCTCACCCTAAACCTCACCCTCACCTTAACCCTCACCCTAATCCTAACTCTAACCCTCACCCCAACCCTAACACTCACGCTAACCCTAACTTTAACCCTCACCCTAAAACTTAATCTAACCCTAACCATCACTTTCACCCTAATCCTCAACCTAACCCTGATCCTTACACTAACCCTAACACTAACCCTCACACTAAACTTATTCCTCACCCTAAACCTAAATATAAACCTCATTCTAACCCTAACCATAACACTCACCCTAATCCTAACCCTAAACCTAACCCTCTCCATAACCCTAAACCTACCCCTCACCCTACCCTTCACCTTTAACCTAACCCTCACTCTTACCCTTATCCTAACCCTCAACCTGACCGTAACCCTCACCTTCACCCTAAACCTCACCCTAACCCTACCCCTCCCCAACACCCTAACTCTCACCCTCACCCGAACCCTCACTCTCACCCTAAGCTACACCAACACCCTTAGCCACACCCTCAAACGAATCCTCACTCTCATCCTCACCTTCACCCTAAACATCACCCCAACCCTAACCCTCAACTTAACCCTAACCCTAACCCATCCCCTAACCCTAACCCTAAACTTAAACCTCACACTCTCCCTAATCCGCACCCTAAACCTAAATCTAAACCTTTCCTAACCGAAAACCTCACCTTCACCCTAAACCTCACCTTAGCCCTGACCCTCACCCTAGCCTTGACCCTAAACCTAACGCTAAACTTAACCCTCACCCTCATGCTCACCCTCACCCTCACCCTCACCCTCAGCCTCACCCTAACCCTAAACCTAATCCTAACCCTAACCCTGACCCTCACCCCCACTCTAAACCTAACCCTAACCTGCAACATAAGCCTAACCCTAACAGTAATGCTAACCCTAACCCTCAAACTCACCCTCACCCTAACCCTAACACTGAACCTAACCCTAACCCTAACCTTAATGGTAACCCTAACCCTCTCCCTCATCCTAAACCTGACCCTAACCGTTTCCCTAACCCTCACCCTCACCCTATCCGTAACCCTAACACTCACCTTAACCCTACCTCTAACCCTAACCCTAATCCTACCCCTCAGCCTAACACTCATCCTCACCCTAAACCTCACCATCTCCCTAACATTAATGATAAGCCTAAACATCAACCTCACACGAACCGTAGTCCTAACCCTTACCCACACCATAACCCTATCCCTCAACCTCAACCTAACTGTTACCCTAAACCTTACACTCACCCTAACCCTCACCCAACCCTAATCCTAAACATAACCCTCACCCTAACCCCCACCCTAACATTCACCCTAACAGTAAGGCTAACCCTACACCTCAGTCTCACCCTAACCCTCACCCTAACTCTTATCCTCACACTAACCCTAACCATAAACCTAACCGTAACCCTCACACTAAGCCTAAACCTAATCCTAAGCCTAACCCTACCTCTCACCCTAATACTCACCCTAACCCTAACCTTAACCCTAACCCGAACCCTAACATTAACCCTAATCCTCCCCTGAACGCTAAAACTCATGGTCACCCTAAGCCTCACCCTCACCCTAACCCTCACCTACACCCTATCCCTTCCCATTCCCTGAAGCCTAACTCTCACCCTGAACCTCAACCTCAACCTAAACATCACCCTAACCCAAACCCTCACCCAAACCCAAACCCTCAATCTCACCCACAACCTAACCCTCACCCCCACCCGAAACCTCTCACTCTCCCTAATTTTCACTTTCACCTTAAACATCACCCTAACCCTAACACTCACCCTAACCCTAACCATAACCCTCACCCTCACCCTAACCCTAACCCTAACCATTACCCTAACCCACAACGTAACACTTAGGCTAAACTTAACCCTCACTCTCACCCTAACCCACACCCTAACAATTACCATCACCCTAACCCTTACTCAAAACCTAACCCTCACACTAAACTTAAGCCTCACCCTAACTCTAACCCTAAATCTACCCCTCACCCTAACCCTAGCCGTGAGCGCTAGCGTGAGCCTCACTCATACCCTCAACCTCAGCCTAAACCTAACCCTAACCCTAATGCTAAAACTAACCCTCACACTCACACTCACCCT
This sequence comes from Dipodomys merriami, assembly GCF_024711535.1. Taxonomy (NCBI): domain Eukaryota; kingdom Metazoa; phylum Chordata; class Mammalia; order Rodentia; family Heteromyidae; genus Dipodomys; species Dipodomys merriami. Next base: position 686,519 of record NW_027206021.1, read on the forward strand.
AAACCTAACCCTAACCCTCATCCTCACACTAAGGCTAACCCTAAACAACCCTTACCCTCACCCTCACCCTAACCCTCACACTAACCCGAAATGTCACCCTAACCCTAACACTAACCCTAACCCTTACCCTCACAATCACCCTAACCGCAACCCTTACCCTCACTCTAACCCTAACCCTAACAGTAACCCTAACCCTAAGCCTAGTCCTCACACTAACCCTAATCCTCACCCACACTTTAATCTGAACCCTCAACCGAACCCTCACCCTAACCCTAACACTAAACCTAACCCAAACACTCCTACTAAACCTAACCCTCACCTTAACTGTAACCCTAGCCATCAGCCTAAACCTCACCCTAACCCAAACCCTAACCCTACCCCAAACCCTAACCCTCACACTAAACCTAACCATCACCCTATCACTAACCCTACCCCTCAGCCTAAGACTCAGTCAAACCCTAACCCTAACCCTAACCCTAAACCTCACACCCACGCTAGCCCTCACCCTAAACTTACCCTAACCCTATCCCAAACCCTAAACCTCACCCTCATCCTAACCCTCACCTTAAACCTTCTCCTCACCATAAACCTAACCCTGAACCTAAACTTAACCCTAAAACTCACACTAAACCTAACGCTCACCCTAACCCTAACCCTACCCCACAGCCTAAACCTCATCCTAACCCTAACCCTAACCCGATCCCTCAGCCTAGACCTAACCCTAACATTAACCTAACTCTCCCCCTAACCCGAACCCTAACCTAACCCTCACACTCACCCTCAACCTAACCCTAAACCTAACCCTAATCCTAAACCTAACCCTCAGCCCCACCCTCAACCTAACTCTAACCCGAACACTAACCATAACCCTCCCCCTCACCCTCACCCTCACCGGAATCCACACTCTCACCCTAACGCTCACCCTCACCCTAACCCTCATCCTCACCCTCACCCTCAACCTCACCCTCAACCTCACCATCACCCTAAACCTAACCCTAACCATAACCCTCATGCTAACCCTAACTCTAAACCTAACACTCACACTCACCTTAACCCTAATCCTCACCTTAACCCTAACCCTAACTCACACCCTAACCCTCACCCTCACCCTCAACCTCAACCTCACACTCAACCTAACCCTCACCATCACCCTAACCCTAACCCTAACCAAAACCCTCACGCTAACCCTAGCTCTAAACCTAAACCTCAAACTCACCTTAACCATAACCCTCACACTCACACTTACCGTAACCCTAACCCTTACCCTAACCCTCACCGTCAACCTCACCCTCACCCTGACCCTCACCCTAAGCCTAACCCTAACCCTAATCCTAAACCTAATCCCCACCCTCACCCTAAACCTAATCCTAACCGTAACATTCACCCTCACCCTCACCCTAACCCTCATCCTAAATCTAACGCTCACCCTCACCCTAAACCTAACCCTAACAATCACCCTCATCCTAACCGTAGCCCTCACCCTCACCCTAACCCTAACACTCACCCTAAACCTAGCCCGCACCCTCACCCTAACCCTAACCCTAAACCTCACCCTAAACCTAACCCTCACCCTCACCCTAACCCTAGCCTAACGCCTCACACTAACCCTCACGCTCACCCTAACTCTAACCCTAACCCTAACCTCAAGCTAACCCTAACGTGAATCCTCCCCCTCACCCTAACCTTAACCCTAACCCTCACACTGAACCCTAAACCTAACCGTCAGCCTAACGCTCATCCTAACCCTAAACCTAAATCTCATTCTAACCCTAACATTAACACTCACCCTCACCCTCACCGTTACCGTAACACTAACCCTAAAAATAAACCTGACCCTAACCCTCACCCTAACCATAACACTCACCCTAACCCAAACCCTCACCCTAACACTTACCCTCACACTAACCCTAACCCTAACACTAACACTAACCCTCACACTAACCCTAACCCTTACTCTAACCCTAAACCTCAACCTCACCCTCACCCTCAGCCTAACACTATTACTTACCCTCAACCTATACCTTCCCCTCAACCTAACACTATCCCTAACCCTCACCTTCATCCTCACCCTCACCTCACCATAACCCTATCCCTCACCGTCCACCTAAACCTAACCCTAACACTTGCCCTCACCTTAGCACTCACCCTAACCCTAACCCTGAACCTAACCCTCACCCAAATGCTCACCCTAACACTAACACTAAACCTATCCCTCACCCTCAGTCTAACCCTCACACTAAAGCTTACCCTCACCCTAAACCTAATCCTCACACTAACCCTAAACCTAACCCTAACCCTAACCCTCACCTTAACCCTCACCTTAATCCGGACCCTGATCTTAACCCTCAGCCTAACTCTAACATTAAACCTACATCTCACCCTCACCTAACCCTTACCATCACCCTAACCCTCACCCTAAACCTAACCGTCATCCACACCCTAAACCTCACCCTCACGATCACCCTCGCCCCAAAGCTAACACTAACTGTAAACTTCACCCTCACCATCATACTAACACTAATCCTAAACCTAACCCTCACACTCACCCTGAAACTAACACTAACCCTCACCGTCATCCTCACGCTTACCCTAACCCCAAACTTAGCCATCAGAATAACCCTAACCCTAAACCTAACCCACACCCTAAACCTCACCCTCACCCTAACCTTCAACCTCACCCTAAACCTCACCTTCATCCTAACCCTCACCTTAACCCTAAACATAAGCCTCTCCCTCAACCTAACCCTCACCCAAACCCTAACTCTCACCCTCAAACTCACGCTAACCCTAACCCTCACTCTTACTCTAAACCACACCCTAACCCTTAACCTTATCCTAACCCTAACACTAACCCTAACCCTCACACTAAACCTAAACCTCACCCTCACCCTAACCATAACCCTACCCCTCACATTAACTTTAAACCTTACCCTAACCCTAACCCTAACCCTAACCCTCACCCTCACCCAAACCCGAACCCTCACCTCAACCTAACCCTCACTCTCACGCTAACCCTAAACCTAACCCTAATCCTCTCCCTAACCATCACACTCACACTCAAACTCACCTTAAGCCTAACCCTAACCCTAATCCTAAACCTAACCCTCACACTCATCCTAAAACTAACCCTAACCTTAATCCTAAACCAAACCCTCACCTTCACCATAAACCTAACACTAACCATCACCCTCACACGCACCCTTACCCTAACCCCAACCCTATGCCTTAACCTAACCCTAACCCTCACCCTAACCCTAACCCTAACCGAACCCAAACCCTCACCTTAACCCTTACAATAACCCTATCCCTCACTCTAACCCTTATCCTCACACTTACCCTAAACCTAACCCAAAACCTCACACTAACCCTAAACCTCACACTAAACCTGACCCAACGCCTCACCCTAAACCTCACCCTAATCCTAACCCTAACCATAACCCACACCTTAAACCTAACCCTAACACTCACCCTCACTTTACCCCTCACCTTAATCCTAACCGTGACCCTAACCCTCACTGTAACGCTAACACTAAACCTAAACCTAACCCTCACCCTAACCCTCACTGTCACCCTAAACATCACCCTAAACCTCACCCTCACACTCACGCTAACCCTAACACTCACTCTCACCCTAACCCTCACTCTAACCCTTAACCTTACCCTAACCCTAACCCACACCCTAACACTAAACCTAACCCTCAACCTCATCCCAAACCTAACCCTACCCGTCACCCTAATACTTACCCTCACTCTAACCCTAACCCTAACCCTAACCCTCACCCTCACCTTCACCGTAAGCGTAACTCTAATTCAAATCCTAACCCTCAACCACACCCTAAACCTCACCCGAATCCTTACCCTCACCCTCACCCTAATTGGAACCCACACGTTAACCTTAACCCTCACTCTACCCCTGACCCTAAACCTGAACCTAACACTCACCCTAAAACTAACCCTAACCCTCACCCTCAACCTAACCCTAAATCTAATGCTAACCCTAAACTTCATCCTCACCCTAACCCTAACCCTACACCTCACCCTAACCCAAACCCTAACCCTAATGCTAACCCTAACACTCAACCTCACCTTAACCCTCACTCTAATCCTTACCCTCACCCTCTCCCTCACACTTACCCTAAACCTACCCATCAGCCTAAACCTCACCTTAACCCTTACCCTCACTATAAACTTAAAACTAACCCTAATCCTCACACTAACCCTAAACCTAACCCTAACCCTAACCCTCACTTTAACCCTCACCCTAAGCCTAACCCTGAACCTAACCCTCACTGTCACCCTAACACTCAACATCACACTAACCCTCAACCTAACCCTAACCCTCAACCTAAATCTCACCCTAACCCTTACCCTAACCACAAACTTAACCCTAACCCACACCCTAACCCTCACCCGAAACCAAACCCTCACCCTCAACCTAACCAACACCCGAACTCTAACCCTATACCTCACACTACCCTTAATGCTAAACATAACCCTAAATCTTAGTCTCATCCTAATCCTCACCCTAAACCTTTTCCTCACACTAACCCTAATCCTAACCCTCACACTAGCCCTAACCATCAACCTAACCCTCACTGTCACCCTAAACCTCACCCTAACCCTAACCCTCACCTAAACCCTAACCCTCACCCTCACCCTAAAAATCACCCTAACCCTAAACCTCAGCCTAACCCTAACCCTAACCCTCACCTTAACCCTAACCCTCACCTTCAACCTCACCCTCAGCCTAATCCTCACCCTAAACCTAACCCTAACCCTTTCCTAACCGAAAACTGCACCCTCACCCTAACCCTCATCCTAACCTTCGCCCTCACCTTAAGCCTAACCCTAACCCTAACCCTCAACCTCAACCTCATCCTCAACCTCAGCCTCACCCTAACCCAAAACCTAATCCTAAACCTAACCCTCACACAAACCCTCACTATAACCCTAACTGTAAACCTAATGCTAACCCTAAACCTCACCCTCACCTTAGCCCTAATCCTAACCCTCACCCTAACCCTAACCCTAAGCCTAATGCCATACCTAACCCTAACCCTCACACTAAGACTAATGCTAACCCTAATACTCAACCACAACCTAAACATCACCCTAACACTTACCCTCATTCTAACCCTCACCTTAACCCTAAACCTGAACCTAATCCTCATCCAAACACTCACCCTAACCCTTACAGTAACCCTATCCTTCACCCTCACCCTAACCCTCACCATATCCCTTATCCTCACACTAACCCTAACCCTAACCCTACACCTCACACTAACGCTAACCCATAACTCAATCCTAAAACTAACCCCCACCCTAACCCTAAACCTGAACCTAATCCTCATCCAAATGCTCACCCTAACCCTAACACTAACCTTATCCCTCACCCTCACCGTAACCCTCACCCTAACGCATACCCTCACCCTAACCCTAACCCTAAACCTAACACTCAACCTAACCCTAACCCTAACACTAATGCTAACCCAAACCCTCACCATCAACCGAACCCACACCCTCACCCTAACACTCACCTAATCCTCACCCTAACCCTAACATTACCTAACCAAGACCCTCACCCTCACACTCACCTTTACCCTAACCCTCCCCCTCTCCCTAGTACTCACCCTAACAGTAACCCTAACCCTAAACCTCACCCTCATCCTCAACCTCAGCCTAACCCTATCCCTATCCCTAATCCTAACCGTAACCCTCAACCTAAGCCAAACCCTAACACTCAACCCTCACCCTAAGCCTCACCCTAACCCTAACTCAAACCCTAACCCTCACCCTCATCCTAGTGGTCAACATAACCCTAACTCTAATCCTAACTCTAACCCTAAACCTCATCTTCAACCTCACCCTCACCCTCACCCTCAGCCTAATCCTAACCCTAACCCTAATACTTACTCTAAACCTCTACCCTAACCCTACCTCTACCCCGAACCCTAGCCCTCACCCTCACTCATACCCTCAACCTCAGCCTAACCCTAACCCTAATCCTAAACCTAACCCTCACACTCACACTCACCCTTACCCTAAACCTAATCCTCACCCTCACCCTAAGTCTAACCCTAAACCTCACCCTCACCCTAACCCTTAACCTTCCCCGAAACCTAACCCTAACCCAAACTCTTAAACTACCCCTCAGCCTAACTCTAACCCTCACCCTTAACCCAAATCTGATGCTAACTCAAATGTTCACTCTCAACCTAAGCCTCAGCCTAACATTTACCCTCACCATAACCCTATCCGTCCCCTCCCCCTAAAACTCACCCTACCCCCTCCCCTCACCCTAACCCTCACCCTAACCCAAAGCCTAACCCTAATCCTAACCTTCACCCTAAGCCTCACCATAACACTCACCCTAACCCTAACCTTAACTCTCACCCTCAAACTCACCCTAACCCTAAACCTAAACTTAACCCTCACCCTCACCCTAACTGTCATCCTAACCCTTACGCTCACCCTAACCCTAACCCTAACCCTAACCCTAACACTCAACCTAAACCAAACCCTAACCTTAATGCTAACCCTAACCCTCACCCTCACCCTAACCTGAACCCTAACCCTTACCCTTACCATCACCCTCACTCTCACCCTAACCCTAACCCTTACCCTCACCTTAACCCTATCCCTCACTATCAACCTAACCCTCACCCTAAACCTTACGCTCAGCCTAACCCTCACCCAACCCTAACCCGAACCCTCAACCACACCCTAACCCACACACTAACCTTCACCCTAACCCTAACGCTAACCCTAACCCTCACTCTCAACCTAACCCTCATCCTAAAACTTATCCTCACATTAACCCTAATCCTAACCGCAACCCTCACACTAAGCCTAACCCTCAACCTAACCCTAATCCTCTCCCTCACCATAATTCTCACCCTAAACATAACCCTAACCCTTACCTAACCGAAACCGAAACCTCACCCTCACCCTCACCCACAGGCTAACCCTTACCCTAATCCTAATAGTACCCTAACTCTTATCCTCACCCTAAATCTAACCCTAACCCTAACCCTCATGGTCACCCTCCCACTCATGCTCACCCTCACCCTAACCCTCACGCTCAACCTCACCCTCACCCTAACCCTCACCTTCAACCTAAACATCACCCTACCCCTAACCCTCACGCTAACCCTAACCCTTACCGTACCCTAACCCTAACCCTAACCCTAACCCTAACCCTCGCCCTAAACCTTATGCTAACCCTAACTCTCATCCTCACCCTAATCCTCACCCTAACCCTTATCCTCACACGAACCCTAACCCTAACCCTCAGCATCACCCTATCCCTAAACCTAAACCTAAAACTAACGCTCACCCTGAACCTAACCCTTACCCTTACCCTAAACCTAAACCTCACACTAACCCTCACCCTAACCCTCACCCTAACCCTCACCCTAAACCTAAGCCTCACCCTAACCCTAAACTTTACCCTATTCCTAACCCTACCCCTCAACCTAACCCTCACCGTCACCCTAACCCTAACACTAACCCTCACCCTAAACCTAACCCTAACCCTAACCCTCACCCTAAACCTAAACCTAACCCTCATCCTAACCCTAAACCTTACCTGAAACCTAACCCTAACGCTAAACCTAACCATAACCCTAACCCTTACCCTCAAATTTACCCTCACTCTAACCCTAAACCTAACCCTAACCCTCACCCTAACCCTAACCAGAATCCTAACCCTAACCCTCACAGTCACCATCACCCTCACACTAACCCTCAATCTCAAACTTACCTTCACCCTAACCCTCAAACTAACCCAAACCCTCACCCTAACCCTAACAATCTCCCTAACCCTAACCCTACCTTTCACCCTAACTTTAACCCTAAATATCACCCTAACCCTAACCCTCACCCTCACCCTCACCCTCTGCCTAACACTAACCGTAACCCTAAATCCTAACCCTAACTCTCACCCTCATACTCACCCTAATTCAAACACTAACCCTAACCATAACCCTATCCCTAATTCTAACCCTAATCCTAATCCTCATCCTAACCCTAAACCTAACCCTCTATCTCACCCTAAACCTAACCTTATCCCCCACCATAACCCTAATGCTAACCCTATCCCTCAGCCTCACCCTAAACCGCACCCTAAACCTTACCCTCACCATAACCTTAACCCTAAACCTAATACTCACACTAACTCTAACCATCACCCTCACCCTAACCCTCACTGTCACCTTAAACTTCACTCGAACACTAACCATCACCCACACACTAACCCTCACCAGAAACCGAAACCTCTACCTCACCCTCACCCTAACCGAAACCCTAACACTCACCCCAAACCTAACCCTCAACCTAACCCTAATTCAAACCCTCACCCTCAACTTAACCCTAACCCTAATCCTAAACCTAAACCTCACCCTAACCCTAACACTAAACCTAACCTTAACTCTTACTTTCATCCTAATCCTCACCATAAACCTTTTCCTCACACTAACCCGAACCCTAACCCTCACACTAACCCGAACACTCACCCTAACCCTAACCCTAACCCTCACCCTGAAACTAACCCTAACCCTTTTCCACACCCTCACCCTAACCCTCAACGTCACCCTAACCCTCACCCTAAAACTAACCCTCACCTATACCCTAAAACGCACCCTCACCCTCACCCTCACCCTCACCCTAAACATCACCCTAACCCTAAACCTCACTTTCAACCTCACCCTCACCCTAACCCTCACCCTAAATCTCACCCTCACCCTAGCCCTCACCCTAAACCTAACCCTAACCCAAAAACTCACCCTCAAGCTCATCCTCAACCTCAGCCTCACCCTAACCCTAAACCTAATCCTAAACCTAATCCTCACCCTAACCCTCACTCTAACGATAACCTTAAACCTAATGCTAACCCTAAACTTCACCCTCAACTTTACCCTAATCCTAACCCTCACCCTCACCCTACCCCTAACTCTAATGCTATACCTAATCCTAACACTTACCCTAAGACTAATTCTAAGCCTAATACTCAACCTCACCCGAAAACTCACCCTAACACTTACCCTCAGCCTACCCCTCACCCTAACCCTAAACCTAAACCTAACCTTCACCAGTCACCCTAACCCTTACACTCACCCTATCCCTCACCCACACCCTAACCATCACCCTAACCCTTATCCTCACACTAACCCTAAACGTAACCCTAAACCTCACACTAACTCTAATCCTCTCCCAAAACCTAACACTAAACCTCACACTAACCCTAACCCTAAACTCAACCCTAACCCCAAACCTCACCCTAAATCCAATCCTAATCGTCACCCAAACGCTCACCCTAACCCTAACACTAAACCTATACCTCACCCTCACCCTAACCCTCACCCTAACGCTTACCCTCACACTAACCCTAAAAATCAAACTAAACCTAATCCTCACCCTAACCCTAACCATAATCCTCACCCTAACCCTCATCCTAACCCTAACCCTAACCCTCAAACTATCCCTAACCCTAAACATTACCCTAAACCTAACCCTCACCGTCACCCTCACCCACACCCTCAGCCTAACACTAACACAAACCCTAATCCTAACCCTAACGCTCACACTCACACTCACCCTAACTTGAACCCTAACCATAAACCTAACTCTCACCCTATACATTAACCTATCCCTAACCCACACCCTAACCCTAAACGTCACCCTAACCCTAGCCCAAATCCTCACCCTAACTCTAATCCTCACCCTAATCTCAACTTAACCCTAACGCTCACCCTAACCCTCACCCTCACCCTAAATCTCACCCTAACTGATACCCTCACCATAAACCTAAGGGTAACCCTAACCCTAATCCTCACACTCAATCTGACCCTAACCCTCACCCTATCACTCACCCTAACCCTAACACTCACCCTCACATTAACACTCACCGTCATCTTAACCCTCACCATAAACCTAACCGTAACCCACACCCTAACACTCACACTCACCCTCACCCTCATCCTAACCTTCACCCTAGCCCTAACCCTAACCCTAACCCCAACCATGACCCTCACCCTACCCCTAACTTTAACCCTCACACTCACCCTAACCCTAACCCTAACCCTTACCCTAAACCTCAACCTAACCCTTAATCAAATCCTAACCCTCACTCTCACCCTAATCCTCAACCTAACCCTAACCATAACCCTCACCCTAACCCTAACCATAATCCTAACCCTAACCTTAACCCTCACCCTCACCCTAAACCTCACCCTTACCTTAAAACTTATTCTAATCCGAAACCTCACCAACACCCTAACCCTCACCCTCACCCTCACCCTCACTCTCACCCTAACCTTCACCAACACCCTAACCCACACCCTCATCTGAACCCTAACTCTCACCCTCACCCTCACCCTAAACATCACCCTAACCCTAACCCTCACCCTAACCCTAACCCTAACCCTCACCCTAACCCTAACACTCACCTTAAACCTCACCCTCACCCTAATCCTCAACCTAAACCTAACCCTAACCCTCTCCAAGCTGAAAACCTCACCTTCACCCTGACCCTCACCCTAGCCCTCACCCTCACCCTATACCTCACCCTAAACATAACCATAAACTTAACCCTCACCTTCACGCTCATCCTAATGCTCACCCTCACCCTCAGCCTCACCCTAAACCTACACCTAATCCTAACCCTAACCCTGACCCTCACCCTCACTCTAACCCTAACCCTAACCTGCACCATAACCCTAACCCTTACCCTAATGCTAACCCTAACCTTCAACCTCACCCTAACTGTAACACTCAACCTAAACCTAACCCTAACCGTGATGCTAACCCTAAACCTCACCCTCACCCTAACAGTGACCCTAACCTTTACCCTAACCCTCACCCTCACCCTAACCCTAACTCTAAACCACACCCTACCACTAACCATAAACCAACCCTAAACCTCAGTCTACCCCTCACCCTCACCCTAACTCTCACCCTCACCCTAACACTAATGCTAACCCTAACCCTCAACCTCACCCTAACCGTCGCCATAAACCTTAACCTCACAAAAACCCTATTCCTCAACCTCAACCTAACCCTCACCCTAACCCTTACAATCACCCTAACCCTCACCCAACCCTAACCCTCATACTAACCCTCACCCTAACCCCCATCCTAACCTTAACCCTAACCCTAAGGCTAACCCTAACCCTCAGTTTCACCCAAACCCTCACCCTAACCCTTATCCTCACATAAACCCTAACCCTAACCCTAACCGTAACCCTCACAAAAAGCCTAACCCTCATCCTAAACCTAACCCTACCTCTCACCCTAACCCTAACCCTAACCTGAACCCGAACCCTAACCCTAACCCTAATCCTCCCCTGAAACCTAACCCTCACGGTCACCCTAAGCCTCACCCTTACACTAACCCTCACCTACACCCTAACCCTACCCATTCCCTGAACCCTAACTCTCACCCTAAACCTCATCCTCAACCTAAACATCACCCTAACCATTACTCTCACACCAACCCTCACCCTCAACCAAACCATAACCCTCACTCTCACCCAAAACCTCTCACACACCCTAACTTTCACCTTCAGCTTAAACATCACCCTAAACCTCACTCTCACACTAACCCTCACTCTAACACTTATAATCACCCAAACCCTCACATTAAACCTAAACCTCACCCTAAATCTAACCCTAAACCTACCACTCACCCTAACCCTAGCGGTGAGGTCTAGGGTGAGCCTCACTCATACCCTCAAACTCAGCCTAACCCTAACCCTAAGCCTCACCCTCACCCTCACCCTAAACCTTAATCTCACCCTAACCAAAACCCTACCCCTCACCCTAACCCTAAAACTACCCGTCAGCCTATCCCTAACCCTCACCATCAGCCCAAACCTGATGCTAACACAAATGCTCTCTCAACCTAAGCCTCAGTCTAATACTTATTCTCACAATAACCCTATCCATCACCCTCTCCTTAAACCTCAACCTACCCCTTCCCCTTAACCTAACCCTCACCCTAACCCAAACCCTAACCCTAACCCTAACCTTCACCCTAAGCTTCACTCTAACCCTCACCTTAACCCTGACCCTAACCCTAAACCTAAACCTAACCCTCACCCTCAACGTAAATGTCATCCTAACCCTTACCCTCACCCTAACCCTTACCCTAATCCTAACCCTCACCCTAACCCTAACCCGAACCCGAACCCTCACTCTCACCTTCACCCTCACCCTAAACATCACCCTAAACCTAACCCTCACCCTAACCCTAACCCTAACACTCACTCTAACCTTAACCCTCACCTTAAATTTCACCCTCACAATAGCCCTCACCCTAAAACTAACCCTCATATTAACCCTCACCCTCACCCTCACCCTCAGCCTCACCCTCAGCCCCACCATAACCCTAAACCTAATCCTAACATTAACCCTGACCTTCACCTTCACTCTAACCCTAACCCTAACCTGCACCCTAAACCTAACCCTAACCATAAACCTAACACTCATCCTAACCCTCACCCAACCCTAACCCTAACCCTAACCCTCACCCTAACCCCCACCCTAAACTTCACCCTAACCCTAACTCTAACCCTAACCCTGAATCTCATACTTACCCTCACCCTAATCCTTATCCTCACACTAAACCTAACCCTAACCGTGACCCTCACACTAAGCCTAACACTCAACCTAACCCTATGACTCACACTCAACCTAATCATCACCCTAACCATAACCCAAACACTTACATAACAGAAACGCACACCCTGACCCTCACCGTCACCCTAACCCTCAGCCTAACCATTACCCTAACCCTAATAGTAACCCTAAATCTTACCCTCACCCTAAACCTAACCCTAACCCTAACCCTCACCGTCACCCTCCCACTCACGCTCAGCTTCACACTAACCCTCACGCTCACCTTAACCTCACCCTAACCCTCACCGTCACCCTAAACATCACCCTAACCCTAACCCTCACGCTAACCCTAACCCTCACCCTAACTCTAACCCTAAGCTTATCCCTCACCCTAACCCTAACCCTAACCCTAAGCCTAACACTAAACCTTACCCTAAACCTAACCCTTATCCTAACCCTAACCCTAACCCTCACCCTAAAACTTATGCTAACCCTAACCCTCATCCTCACCCTGAAACTAACCCTAACCCTTTTCCACACACTCAACCTAACCCTCACCGTCACCCCTGCCCTCCCCTTGAACCTAACCCTCACCTATACCCTCATTCTCACCCTCACCCTCACCCTAAACATCACCCTAACTTTAACCCTCAAGCCTAACCCTAACCCTAACCCTCACCTTAAGCCTAAACCTCACCTTCAACGTCACCCTCACCCTAACCCTCACCCTAAACCTCACCTTCACCGTAGACCTCACCCTAAACCTAACCCTAACCCTAAACCTCACCCTCAACCTCATTCTCAACCTCAGCCTCACCCTAACCCTAAACCTAATCCTAACCCTCACCATCAGCCTCACTATAACCCTAACCATAAACCTAATGTTAAACCTAAACCTCACCCTCACCATAACCCTAATACTAACCCTCACCCTAACCCTAATGCTATACCTAACCCTAACTATCAACCTAAGACTAATGCTAACCCTAATACTCAACCTCACCAGAAACCATACCTTAAAACTTACCCTCAGCCTAACCCTCACCCTAACCTAAAACATAAACCTAACCCTCAGCAAACCCTCACCCTAACCCTTACACTAACCCTATCCTTCACCCTCACCCTAACCCTCACCCTAATCCTTATCCTAACAATAAACCTAACCAGAACCCTAAACCTCACAGTAACCCTAACCCTCACCCTTAACCTAACCCTATATCTCACGCTAACCCTAACCCTAATCTCAAACTTAACCCTAACCCTCACCCTAACCCTAAACCTAACCCTCACCCAAACGCTCACACTAACCCTCACACTATACCTATCCCTAACCGTCACCCTAAACCTCACCCTAACGAACCCTAACAATCACACTAAACCTAACCCTCACCCTAACCCTAACCATAATCCTCACCCTAACCCTAACCCTAACCCTAAACATTACCCTAAACCTAATACTCACCCTCACCCACACCCTCAGCCTAACACTAACCCTAACCCTAATCCTAATCCTAATGCACAACCTCACACTCACCCTAACTTGAACCCTAACCAAAAACCTAACCCTCACCCTAACAATAAACCTATCCCTAACCCACACCCTAACTCTAAACGTCACCCAAACCCTAACCCTAACCCTAACCCTAACCCTCACCCTCACCCTAACCCTCAACCTCACCCTAACTCTCACCTTAACCCTAAAGCTAACCCTAACCCACACTGTAGTCCTCACCCAAAACCTAAACCTCACCCTAACCCTAAACCTAAACCTCACCCTAAACCTCACCCTAACCCTCACCCTCACCCTCACCGTCAACCTCACCGTAACTCTAACCCTAAACCTAACAATAACACTAACCCTAACCCCAACCCTAATCCGCATCCCCACCCTCACTCTCACCCTCAGCCTAACCTAAGCCTAAGGCTAAGGCTAAACCTAACCCTCACCATAATCCTAACCCTAAGCCTAAACCTAAAAATAACCCTAATCCTAAACCTAACACTAAACTTAACCCTAATCCTTAGCCTCACCCTCACCCTTACCCAAACCCTAACCCTCACTCAAACCCTAAGCATAACCCTAACATTAACCCTCACACTCACCCTCACCATAACCCTAATCCTAAACCTAACCACATCCCTAACCCTAACCCTCACCTAAAACCTCACCCTAACTTTAACCCTAATACTAACTTTCACCCTCACACTAGCCCTCACACTAACCCTAATTCTAACCCTCACCCTCAACCTAACCCTGAACCTCAGCCTCGCCCTAAACCTCACACTAACCCTAAACCTAATACTCAATCTAACCCTCACCCTAACCCTAACCCTAAGCATAAACCCAACCCTAACCCTCACCCTTATCTTAACCCTCACCCTCAGTGTAAAGGTCACCTTTACCCTTACCATCATCCTCACCCTGACCCTCCCCTAACCCTAAAACTCATCCTAACATTCACCCTAATCGTAAACCTAACCATCAACCTAAGCCTAACTTTCACCGTCAATCTCAAGCTCAACCTAACCCTAAGCCTAAGTCTATGCCTTACCCTAACACTTACCCGCACCCGTCCCCTCACCTAACCCTAAACCTAACCATCACCATAAACCGAAACCTCACACCCACCCTCACCCTCAGCCTAAACCTAAGCCTAAGCCTAACCGTAACTCTCACCCTCACTCTCAGCCTAACCCTAATCCTAAACTTAACCCTAACCCTAAACCTCAACCTAACCCTCACCCTAACATTAAACCTAACACCAACCCTAACCCAAACCCTCTACCTAACCCTCCCCATAACCGGAAATCTAACCCTAAACCTAAACCTCACACTAACCCTAACACTTACCTTAAACCTAAACCTCACCCTAACCCTCACCCTCAACCTCACGGTAACTCTAACCCTAACCCTAACAATAACACTAATCCTAAACCTAACCATAACCCTAACCCTAACCCTAACCCTAATCCTAACACGCTCACCCTAAACCTAACTTTCATCCTAGCCCTCACCCTAACCCTAAACCTAACACTCACCCTAACCTTAAACTTAACCCTCACCCTCACCCTCACCCTCAACCTAACCCTAAGCCTAACCCTAACCCTAACCTAACCCTCACACTCACTGTAACCCTTACCCTAATCCTAATCCTAACTCTAAGCCTAACCCTCAACCTCAAACTAACCCTCACCCTAACCCTAAATCTAACAATAACCCTAAACCTAACCCTCACCCTCAGCCTCACTCTAACCCTAACTCTAACCCTAAACCTAACCCTCACCATAACCCTAACCATAACCCTAACCCTAAACCTCAGCTAACCCTAACCCTAAAACTCACCCTCACAATAGCCCTCACCCTAAACCTCATCCTAAACCTAACACTCATCCTAACCCTAACCCTAACACTAACCCTAACCCTAACTCTAACCCTAAACCTTACACTCACCCTAAACCAAACTCTAACCCTAAACTTAATCCTAAACCGAATCCTAACCCCAACCGTAAGCCTCACCCTTACCCTCAACGTAACCCTAACGCTAACACTAAACCTAACACTAACCCTAACCCTAACCCTAACCCTCACCCTAACAATAACACTCACCCTAACACTAACCCTAACCCTCATGTTCGGGCTAAGCCTAAGCCTAAGCCTAAGCCTAAGCCTAACCCTCACCCTCACCCTAACCCTAACCCTAACACTAACCCTAACACTAACCCTAAACCTCACCCTCACCCTAACCTAACTCTAACCCCAAACCTAAACCTAAACCTCATCCTAACCCCAACCCTAACCGTCAACCTTACCCTCACCATAACCCTAACCCTCACAATAACCCTAACTCTAACCCTAACACTAACCCTGAACCTCACCCTAACCATAACCCTCACCTTAAGACTAACCCGCACCCTAACATTAACCCGAACCCTAACACTAACCCTCACACCAACCCTAACCATCACTCTAACCCTAAACCTCACCCTAACAATAACCCTAACCCTCACCCTCACCCTAGCCCTCACCCTAACCCTAACCCTCATCCTCGGCCTAACCCTCAATTTTACACTTACCGTCACCCCCACCCGAACCCTCACCCTAATCCTAACCCTCACCCTAACCCCCACCCTAACCCTAAATCTACCCCTAAACCTCACCCTCACCCTAACCCTAAATCTAACCCTAACCCTAACCATAAACCTCACCCTAAACCTAACTCTCAACCTAACAATTACCCTCCCCTAACACTAACCCTAACCCTCACACTAACCCTAACTCTCACTCTAATCCTAAACCTCACCCTAACCCTAACCCTAACCCTAACACTCACCCTCACACTATCCATCACGCTAACCCTAATTCAAACCCTCACCCTCAGGCTAACCCTAATCCTCATCCTCACCCTAAACCTCACACTAACCCTAACCCTAATCCTCAATTTAACTCTCACCCTAAACCTAACCCGAACCCTTACCCAAACCCTCACCATAAACCTAACCCTCACCCTTATCTTAATCCTCACCCTCAGCCTAACCCTCACCTTTACACTTAATAGTACCCTCAACCTAACGCTCACCCTAACCCTAATCCTCATCCTAACCCTCACCATCAGCTTAACCCTAAGCCTAAGTGTAACCCTAACCATAACCCTCACACTCACCTTAACCCTAATGCAAAACCTAACCCTAACCCTAAACCTCAACCTAATCCTCACCCTAACCCTAACCCGAAAACTAACCCTAACCCTAATCCACACCCTAACCCTCCCCCTAAACCTAACTGTAACACTAAACCTCATCCTCAACCTAACCTTAACCCTAAACCTAAAGCTAAAACTAAAGCTCACCCTAAACCTCAGCCTAAGACTAACCCTCACCCTCACCCTCAACCTATTCGTAACTGTAACCCTAACCCTAACAATAACACTAAACCTAACCCTAAACATAACCCTAACCCTCACCGTAACCCTAATAATAACCCTAACCATAAACCTCACCCTAACCCTCACCTTCAACCTCACTTTCACCCTCACCCTCACTGTAAGTCTAACCCTAACATTAATAATAACACTAATCCGAACACTAAACTTAACACTAACCCTAATCTTAAAACTCACCCTCACCCTAACCATAATTCTAATCCTCACCCTCACCCTATCACTAACCCTCATGTCACGGTAACCCTAACTCTCATCCTAACCCTCACCCTAAACCTAAAACTCACCCCAACAGTAAACCTAAACGTCACCATCACCCTAGCCCTCACCCTAACTCTAATCTTAACCCTAATCCTCATACGAACCCTCATCCGAACCCTAACCCTAAATCTCACCCTAACCCTCTCTTCAACCCTAACTCTACCCCTAAACCTCACCCTCACCCTAACCCTAACCCTAACCCTAACCCTAAACCTCACTCTAAACCTCACCCTAACCCTAACCCTCACCCTCACCCTCAAACTACCCTTAACTCTGAATCTAACCCTAAATATAACACTAACCCTAAACCTAACCCTCACCATAACCCTCACCCTCAGCCTCACCCTCACTGCAAACTTAACCATAACAATAAAACTAACAATAACCCTAAACCAAACAACAACCCTAACCCTAACTCTAACCCTAACCCTAACACTAACCCTAACCCTAAACCTCACCCTAACCCTGCCCCTAAACCTAACTCTAACCCTAAACCTCACCCTCACCCTAATCATATGCCTAACCCTAAAACTCAACCTAACACTAACCCCCAAGCTCACCGTAATCGTAACCCTAAACCTCACCTTAACCCTGTCCCTAAACCTAACGCTAACACTAAACCTCACCCTCACCCTAACCCTAACCCTAACCCTAATCCAAAACCTCAACCTAAACCTCACCCTAACCCTAACCCTAACTCTCACCCTAATCCTAAGCCTAACCCTAACCCTCAACCTAACCCTAACCCTCATGCTCACGGTAACCCTAACCCTAACCCTCACCCTAACCCTAAACTTAACCTGAAACCTAACTCTCACCCTAACCCTACCCCTAAACCTTACCCTAACCCTAACCCTCACCTTCACCCTG
The DNA here is from genome assembly GCF_024711535.1 of Dipodomys merriami. Lineage (NCBI taxonomy): Eukaryota > Metazoa > Chordata > Mammalia > Rodentia > Heteromyidae > Dipodomys > Dipodomys merriami. The sequence goes on from NW_027206021.1 coordinate 705,202, forward strand.
ACCCTAATCCAAAGCCTAACCCTAACCCTCAACCTAAACCTAACAATCACTCTCACAGTAACCCTAATCCTCACACGCACCCTAAGCCTTACCCTAATCCTAATCCTAACACTAAGCCTAACCCTCACCCTCACCCTAACCCTCACTGAAACCCTATATCTAACACTAACACTGAACCTAAAACTCACCCTCAGCCTCACCCAAACCCTAACTCTAAACCTAAACCTCACCATCACCCTATCCCTAACCGTAACCCTAACCCTAAACGTCACCCTAACACTAACCCTAAACCTCACCCTCACCCTAGCTTTCATCCTAACCCTAATTCTAACCCTAAACCTCGTCCTAACCCTCACCATAATCCTCACCCTCAACCTAACCCTCACCTTAAGCCTAACCCTAACATTAATCCTAACCTAAACCCTAACACTAAACCTCACCCTAATACTAACCCTAAACATCACCCTAACCCTAAACCTCACCCTAACACTAACCCTATACCTCATCCTCACCCTAGACCTCACCCTAATCCTAACCCGCATCCTCACCCTAAACCTCACACTAACCCTAACACTAATCCTAAATCTAACCCTAACCCTCACCCTCTCCCTAACCCTAACCCTATCCCTCCCCTAAACCCTAACCCTAACCCTTACGGTAAACCTCACCCTCAGCCTAACCCTCACCTTTACCCTTACCCTCACACCCAACCTAACCCTCACCCTAAGCCTAACCCTCACCCTAACCCTATCTCTACCCCTAAACCTCACCCTTACCCTAATCTTAACTCTAAACTTAACACTAACAATAACACTAACCCTAACCCTTACCATCACACTAACCGTAATCCTCACCCCCAACATCAGCCTCAGTCTAACCCTGAGCCTCACCCTAACCCTCATACTCACCCTCACCTAACCCTAATCCTTAACCTAAACCTATCCCTAAACCTCAACCTAACCCTCACCCTCATCTTAACCCTAAGCCTAAACCTAACCCTAAACCTCCCCTTAACCTTAAGTCTAACCCTAAACCTCACCCTCACCCTAACCCTAACCCTAACCCTAACCCTAAACCTCACCCTAAAACTCACCATAACCTTAACACTCATCCTCATCCTCAACCTAAACTTAAATCTAACCCTAACCCAAACAATAACACTAACACTAACTATAACCATAACCATAACCATAACCCTCACCCGCAGCCTCACCCTCACCGCAAACTTCACCCTAACCATAACACTAACAATAACCCAAACCCTAACCCTAACCGTAACCCTCACCCTAACCTTAACACTAACCCTAACCCTAAACCTCACCCTAACCCTGCCCCTAAACCTAACTCTAACCCAAAACCTCACCCTAAACCTCACCCTAACACTAACCCTAACCGTAACCCTAATCCTAAACCTAACCCTAACCCTCAACCTAACCCTAACCCTCACGCTCACCATAACCCTAACCGTAACCCTCACCCTCACCCTAAACTTAACCAGAACCCTAAATCTCACCCTAACCCTACCCCTAAACTTTACCCTAACCCTAAACCTCACCCTCACCCTCACCCAAACCCTTACCCTAATCGTAATCCTAACATTAAGCCTAAACCTCACTCTCACCCTAAACCTCACCATATCCCTAACTCTAACACTAACCCTAACCCTAACCCTCATCCTCAGCCTCAACCTAACCCTAACTCTAACCCTAAACCTCACCCTCACCCTATCCCTAACACTAAACCTAAACCTAAACCTCACCCTAACCCTAAACCTAAATCTCACCGTCACCCTAGCCTTCACCCTAAACCTAATCCGAACCCTAACCCTAATCCTAAGCCTAACCCTAAACCTCAGACTAACCCTAACCCTCATCCTCACTGTAACCCTTACCCTAATCCTCACTCTAACCCTAAACTTAACCCGAACCCTAACTCTCATCCTAACCCTAAACCTAACCCTCACCCTAACAATAACCCTCACCCTCACACTCACACTCAGCCTAACCCTAAGCCTAACCATAACGCTAACCCTAAACCTCACACTCACCCTAACCCTAACCCTATTCCTAATCCTAACCCAAACCCTAAACCTCACCCTCACCCTAACCCTCACCTTAAGCCTAACCCTAACATTAATCCTAACCCTAAACCTAACACTAAACCTCACCCTAACACTAACCTATCACCCTAACGCTAAGCCTCACCCTAACACTAACCGTAACCCTCATCCTCACCCTAGACCTCACCATAATCCTAACCCTCATCCTCACCCTAAACCTCACACTAACCCTAACACTAATCCTCAATCTAACCCTCACCCTCACCCTAACCCAAAACCTATCCCTCTCCCTAACCCTAACACTAACCCTTAGTGTAAACCTCACCCTCAGCCTAAACCTCACCTTTACCCTTTCTGTCACACCCACCCTAACCCTTACCATCACCATAACCTTAATCCGTACACCCACCATCACCCTCAGCCTAACCCTAAGCCTAAGCCTAAACCTCACCCTAACCCTTACACTCCCCCTAACCCTAACCCTAATCCTAAAACTAACCCTATCCCTAAACCTCAACCTAACCCTCACCCTCATCCTAAACCTAACCCTAAATCGCACCCTAACCCTCTCTTCAACCCTAACTCTAACCGTAAACCTCACACTCACCCAAGCCCAAACCCTAACCCTAACCCTAAACCTCACCCTAAAAATCACCCTAACCCTAACACTCATACTCACCCTCAACCTAACCTTAATTCTAACCCTAACCCTAAAAATAACATTAACACTAACCCTAACCCTAACCATAACCAAAACCCGCACCCTAACCCTAAACCTCACCCTCACCCTCAACCTCAGAATAACCCTAAACCTAAACCTAACAATAATCCTAACCCTAATCCTCACCCTAAACATAACCCTCAACCTAACACAAACCCTCACCCTAACCCAAACCCTCACCCTAACACTAACCCTAATCCTAACACTAACCCTCACAGTAACCCTAACCCTAAGCCTAACTCTAAACCTCAACCTAACCCTCAACCTCACCATAAACCTAACACTAACCCTAACCCTCACCCTCACCCTAACCCTCCCCCTAACCCTATAACTAACCCTAAACCTCACCCTCACAATAACCCTAACAATAACCCTAAACCTAAACCTCACACTAACCCTAACACTAACCCTGACCCCCACCCTCACACTAAGAGTAACTCTAACCCTAACCCTAACAATAACACTAACACTAACCCTTACCATCCCGCGAACCCTAATCCTCACCCCCACCCTCACCCTCAGCCTAACCCTCAGCCTAAGCCTAACCCTCACCCTAACCCTCACACTCAACCTCACCTGAACCCTAATCCTAAACCTCACCCTATCCCTAAACCTCAAGCGAAATCTCATCCTCAACCTAACCCTAAACTTGAACCTCACCCTAACCCTCCCGCTAACCCTAACTCTACCCCTAAACCTCACCCTCACCCTAACCGTAACCCTAACCCTAACCCTAAACCTCAATCTAAACCTCACTCTAAATCTAACCCTCACCTTAACCCTCAACCTACCCTTAACTCTAACCCTAACCCTAACAATAACACTAACCCTAGCCCTAACCCTAACCATAAACCTCACCCTCAGCCTCACCCTCACTGCAAAGTTAACCCTAACCATACCACTAAGAATAACAATAACCCAAACAATAACCCTAACCCTAACCCTCACCCTAACTCTAACACTAACCCTAATCCTAAACCTCACCCTAACCCTGCCCCTAAACCTAACTCTATCCCTAAACCTCACCCTCACCCTAACCCTAACCCTAACCCTAATCCAAAAACAAACCTTAAACCTCACCCTAACCCTGACCCTAACCCTCACAATAATCCTAAGCCTAACCCTAACCTCAATCTGACCTAACCCTCATGCTCACCCTAATCCTAAACCTAATGCTCACCATAACCCTAAACTTAACCCGAAACCTAACTCTCACCCTAACCCTACCCCTATCCCTTGCCATAACCCTAACCCTCACCCTCACCGTCACCCTAATCCTAAGCCTAACCCTAACCCTCAACCTAAACCTAACAATCATGCTCACTGTAACCCTAACCCTCACACTCACCCTAAACCTTACCCTAAACCTAATCCTAACACTAAGCCTAACCTTCACCCTCACCGTAATCCTCACTGTGACCCTATTTCTAACACTAACACTAAACCTAACACTCACTCTCAGCCTCACCCTAACCCTAACAATAACCCTTAACCTCACCGTCACCCTATCAATAACCCTAACCCTAACCCTAAACGTCACCCTAACCCTAAACCTAAACCTCAACCTCACCCTAGCTCTCACCCTAACCCTAATTCTAACCTTAACCCTCATCCTAACACTCACCCTAAACCTCACCCTCACCCTAACCCTCACCTTAAGCCTAACCCTAACATTAAACCTAACCCTAACCCTAACACTAAACCTCACCATAACACTAACTCTAACCATCACCCTAACCCTAAACCTCACCCTAACACTAACCCTAAACCTCATCCTCACCCTAGACCTCACCATAATCCTAACCATCATCCTCACCCTAAACCTCACGATAACCCTGACACTAATCCTCAATCTAACCATCACCCTCACCCTAAACCTAACCCTATCCCTCACTCTAACCCTAACACTAACCCTTACCTTAACCATCATCCTCAGCCTAACCCTCACCTTTACCCTTATCCTCATAACCACCCTAAACCTCACCCTAAGCCTATCACTCACCCTAACCCTATATCTACCCCTAAACCTCACACTCACCCTATTCCCAACTCTAACCCTAACCCTAAAATTAACATTAGTCCTAACCCTTACCATCAACCTAACCTTAATCCTCACACCCAACATCACCCTCAGCCTAACCCTAAGCCTCACCCTAACCCTCATACTCACCCTCACTCTAACCCTAATCCTAAACCTAACCCTATGCCTAAACCTCAACCTAACCCTTACCCTCATCCTAACCCAAACCCTAAACCTAACCCTAACCTTCCCCTCAACCTTAACTCTAACCCTAAACCTCACCCTCACCCTAACCCTAACCCTAACCCTAACCCTAAACCTCACCCTACAACTCACTCTAACCCTAACACTCACCCTCACCCTCACCCTCAATCTAACTTTAACTTTAAACCTAACCCTAACAATAACATTAACCCTAACCCTAACCATAACCATAACCATGACCATAACCCTCACCCTCAGCCTCACCCTAACCGCAAACTTCACCCTGACCATAACACTAACAATAACCCTAACCCTAACCCTAACCCTAAAATTCACCCTAACCTTAACACTAACCCTAACCCTAAACCTCACCCTAACCCTGCCCCTAAACCTAACTCTAACCCAAAACCTCACCCTAAACCTCACCCTAACCCTAAACCTAACCCTCAACCTAATCCTAAACCAAACCCTAACCCTCAACCTAACCCTAACCCTCACGGTCACCATAACCCTAACCCTAAACATCACCCTAACCCTAAGTTTAACCCGAACCCTAAATCTCAAACTAACCCTATCCCTAAACCTTACCCTATCCTTAACCTCATCCTCACCCTCACCCAAACCCTCATGCTAACCCTTACCCTAATCCTAAAACTAACACTAAGCCTAACCCTCACTCTCACCCTAACCCTCACCGTAAACTTAACTCTAACACTAACCCTAACCCTAACCCTCACCCTTAGCCTCAACCTAACCCTAACTCTAACCCTAAACCTCACCCTCAACCTATCCGTAACCCTAAACCTAAACCTAAACCTCACCTTAACCCTAACCCTAAACCTCACCCTCACCCTAGCCCTCACCCTAAACCTAATCCAAACCCTAATCCTCATCCTAACCTTCACCCTAACCCTAACCCTAACCCTCAACCTAAAACTAACCCTCACCCTTACTGTAACCCTTACCCTAATCCTCACTCTAACCCTAAACTTAAACCAAAACCTAACTCTCACCCTAACAATAACATTAACCCTCATTCTAACAATAACCCTCACCCTCACCCTCAGCCTAACCCTAAGCCTAACACTAACGCTAACCCTAAATAACACACTCACCCTAACCCTAACCCTATTCCTAATCCAAAACCTAACCGTAAAACTCACCCTCACCCTAACCCTCACCTTAAGCCTAACCCTCACATTAATCCTAACCCTAAACCTAACACTTAACCTCACCCTATCACTAACCCTAACCATCACCCTAACCCTAAACCTCACTCTAACACTAACCCTAAACCTCATCCTCACCCTAGACCTCACCCTAACCCTAACCTGCATCCTCACCCTATACCTCACACTAACCCTAACACTAATCCTCAATCTAACCCTAACCCTCACCTTCACCCTAACCCTAACCCTATCCCTCACCCTAACGGTAACCCTAACCCTTACGGTAAACCTCACCCACAGCCTAAACCTCACCTTTACCCTTACCGTCACCCCCACTCTAACACTCACCCTAAGCCTAACACTCACCCTAACCCTATCTCTACCCCTAAAACTCACCCTCACCCTAATCCTAACTCTAAACCTAACCCTAACAACAACACTAGCCCTAACCCTTACCGTCACCCTAACTTTAATCCTCACCCCCACCATCACCCTCAGACAAACCCTAAGCCTAAGCCTAACACTCACCCTAACCCTCACACTCACCCTCACCCTAACCCTAATCCTAAACATAACCCTATCCCTAAACCTCAACCTAACCCTCACCCTCATCCTAACCCTAACCCTAAACCTCACCCTAACCCTCCCCTCAAAACTAACTCTAACCCTAAACCTCACCCTCACCCTAAACCTAACCCAAACCCTAATCCTAAACCTCACCCTAAAACACACCCTAATCCTAACACTCACCCTAACCCTCAACCTAACCTTAACTCTAACCATAACCCTAACAATAACACTAACACTAACCCTAACCATAACCATAACCATGACCCTCACCCACAGCCTCACCCTCACCGGAAACTTCACCCTAAACATAACACTAACAATAACACTAACCCTAACCCTAAACCTCACCCTAACCTTAACACTAACCCTAACCCTAACCCTCACCCTAACCCTGCCACAAACCTAACTCTAACCCAAAACCTCACCCTAAAACTCACCCTAACCCGAACCCTACCCCTCACCCTAATCCTAAGCCTAACCCTAACCCTCAACCTAACAGTAACCGTCACGCTCACCGTAACCCTAACCCTAACTCTCACCCTAACCCTAAACTTAACCCGAACACTAAATCTCAAACTAACCCTACCACTAAGCCTTACCCTATCCCTAACCCTCACCCTCACCCTCACCCTCACCCTCACCCTAACCCTTACCCTAATCCTAATCCTAACACTAAGCCTAACCCTCACTCTCACCCTAACCCTCATCATAAACCTAACTCTACCACTAACCCTAACCCTAACCCTCACCCTCAGCCTAAACCTAACCCTAACTCTAACACTAAACCTCACCCTCACCCTAACCCTAACACTAACCCTAACCCTAAACCTCACCCTAACCCTAAACCTCACCCTCACCCTAACCCTAATCCTAACCCTAACCCTCATCCTAACCCTCACCCTAACACTAAACCTAACCCTCACTGTCACACTCACCCTAACACTAATCCGAACCCTAACCCTCAACCTAACCCTAACCCTCACCCTCACTGTAACCCTTACCCTAAACCTCAACTTAACCCTAAACTTAACCCAAACCCTAACTCTCACCCTAACCCTAAACCTAACCCTCACCCTAACAATAACCTCAACTTCACCCTCAGCCTAACCCTAATCCTAACCCTAACCCTCCTCCTAACCCTCAACCTAACCTAACCCTAACCATCACCCTAACCCTAATCCTCACCCCCAACCTCACCCTCAGCCTAACCCTAAGCCTAAGCCTAACCCTAACCCTAACACTCACCCTTACCGTAAACCTCAACCTAACCCTCAACCTTACCCTAACCCTAACACTAACCCTAACCCTAACGCTCAAATAACCCTCCCCCTAACCCTATATCTAAAACTAAACCTCTCCCTCACCCTTATCCTAATCCTAACCCTAAACCTAAACCTGACCCTAACCCAAACACTAATCCTCACCCTCACCCTCAACCTCACCCTCACCATAACTTTAAACCTAACCCTAACAATAACACTAATCCTAAACCTAAACCTAACCTTAACCGAAATCCTAAACATAATCCTAACACTCACCCAACCCTAACACTAATCCTAACCCTAACCCTCAAGCTAACTCTAACCCTCACCATAACCCTAACCCTCATCCTAAACCTTACCCGAATCCTAATCCTAACCCTAAACCTTACCCTAACACTAACCCTAAACCTCACTCTCACCCTAGTCTTCACCCTAACCCTAAACCTAACCCTCATCCTCACCCTAACCTTAAAATTAACCAAAACCTAACACTCACCCTAAAACTAACCGTAAACCTCACCCTAAACTTAGCACTAACCTTAAACCTTACCCTAACACTAACCCTAATACTAACCCTAACCCTAACCTAACTGTAACCCTCAACCTAACCCTAACCCTCACGCTCACCGTAACCCTAACCCTAACCCTCACCCTAACCCTTAACTTAACCTGAATCCTAACACTCAAGCTAACCCTAAACCTAACCCTCAACCTAAAGCTAACCCTCACCCTCACCCTCTCCCTCAGCCTAACCCTAAGCCTAAGCCTAACCCTAACCCTAAACCTAACACTCACTCTAACCATTACCCTAATCGTAATCCTAACCCTAAGCCTAACCCTCACAATCACCATAACCCTCATCCTAACCCTAACTCTAACACTAACCCTAAACCTAACCCTCAACCTCAGCCAGACCCTTACCCTAACTCTAACCCTAAACCTCACCCTCAGCCTAACCCTAATCCTAACCCTCATCCTAACCCTCACCCTAACACTAACCCTAACCCACACCCTCAACCTCACCCTAACCCTTACCCTAAACATAAATTTAACCTGAATCCCAACTCTCACCCTAACGCTAACCCTCACCCTAAACCTAACTCTAAACCTCAACCTCATCATAGCCCTCACCCTAACCATAATCCTAATCCTAACCATTATTCTAACCCTCCCCCTAACCCTTACCCTAACCCTCACCCTAACCCTAAACCTCACCCTCAACCTCACCCTCACCCTAACCCTAACCCTAAGCATAAACCTAAGCCTAACCCTAACACACACACTCACTCTCACCCTAACCCTAATCCTAAACCTTACCCTCACCCTCACCCTCACTCTCAGTGTAAACCTAAGTCTAATCCTACACTAAACCTACCCCTCACACTCACCCTAAACCTTACCCTAATCCTAATCCTAACCCTAACCCTCACCCTCACCTGCAGCCTCACCTTAAGCCTAACTCTAACCCTAAAACTCACCCTTACCCTAACCCTAACCCTAAACCTAAACCTCACCCTCACGCTAGCCCTCACCCTAACCCTAATCCTAACCCTAACCCTCATCCTAACCCTCACCATAATCCTAAACCTCAACCTCACCCTAACACTAACCCTCACTCTCACCCTAAACCTAACCCTAATCCTAATCCTAACCTTAACCCTAACCCTCACCCTCACCCTAACCCTCACCCTCACCCTAACTCTAAACCTAACCCTAAACCTCCTACTAACTTTCTCCCCAACCTTAACCATAACACTAACCCTAACCTAACCCACAACCAAACCCTCACCCTAACCCTAACTCTAACCCTAAACCTCACCCTTACCCAAAACCTAACTCTAACGCTAACGCAAACCCTAACTTCACCCAAACCCTAACCCTAGCCCTCACCCTCAGACTCACCGTAACCTTAATCCCAAACCTAAACCTAACACTAACCCTAACCCTAATCCTAACCCTCAACCTAACCATAACCCTCACTCTAACCCAAACTCTGACCCTAACACTTACCCTCACCCTCACAGTAACCCTAACACTAACCTCACACTAACCCTCATCCTAACAATTACCCTCACCATAACACTAACCCTAACCCTAACACTAACCCTCACACTAACCCTAACCATCACCCTAACCCTAAACCTCACCCTATAACTAACCCTAAACCTCACCCTCACCTTAGCCCTCAGCCGAACCCTAACCCTCATCCTCACCCTAAAACTCACACTAACCCTAAAACTTTTCCTCAATCTAAACCTCACCTTCACTCTAACCCTAACTCTAATGCTCACCCTAACCATAACTCTCACCCTTACAATAACCCTCACCCTCAGTCTAACCATCATCTTTATGATTACCGTAACCCCCACCCTAACCCTCACCCTAACCCTAACCCTCACCCTAACCCTAACTCTACCCCTAAACCTCACCCTCAACCTCACCCTAACTCTAAACCTACCCTAACACTAAATATCACCCTAAACCTAACCCTAACCCTTATCCTCAACCAAACGTTCAGCCTAAACCTAAGTCTAACCTTAACTCTAACCCTATACCTCACCCTCACCCAAAACCTAACTAATCCTAACGCAAACCCTAACTTCACCCTAAACCTAAACCTCACCCTAACACCCTGAACCACAACCTAAGCCTAGCACTAACCCTAACCCCAACACTCATCCTCACGGTAAACCTCAAACTAACCCTAACAATAATCCTCAATCTAACCCTCACCCTCACCCTAATCCTAACACTAACCCTCACCCAAACCCTAAACCTCACCCTTACCCTCAGCATAAACTTCACCTTACCCTTACTGTCATCACCACCCTAACGCTAACTCTAAGCCTAATCCTCACCCTAACACTAACTCTACCCCTAAACCTCACCCTCACCCTAATCCTAACTGTAACCCTAACCCTAACACTAAACTTCACACTAACCCTAACCCTAACACTCACCCTCAACCTCACGCTCAGCTTAAACCTAATCCTAAGCCAAACCCTTACCCTAACCCTCACCCTCACTCTAGCCCTCACCCTAACACAAATACTAACTCTAAACCTAATCCTCCCCCTCCCCCTCAGCCTAAACCTTACCCTAACCCTAACCCTCACCCTAACCTAAACCTAATCTTATCCCTAAACCTCAACCTAACCCTAACCCTCAACCTCACCGTAACCTTTACCCTAACCCACACTCTAACCCTAAACTTAACCTGAATCCTACTCTCACCCTAACCCTAACCCTAACTCTCACACTAACCCTAACATTAAACCTCACCCTCACCCTAAAACTCACCCTCACCCTAACCCTATCCCTAACCCTAAAACGCACCCTAAACCTATCCTTTACCCTCACCCTCAACCTCACCATAACTCTAGCCCTAACCCAAACAATAACACTAACCCTAACCCTAACCCTCACCCTTACCCTCAGCCTCACCCTCACTGCAAACTTAACCCTAAACATAGCACTAACAATAAACCTAAACCTAAGCCTAAGCCTAACTCTAACTCTAATTCTCACCCCCACAGACACCCTCAGCCTAAACCTAAGGCTAACCCTAACCCTTACCCTAACCCTCACCATAACCCTAAACCTAACACTAACCCTAACCCTAAACCTAAACCTAAAACTAACACTAAACCTAACCCTAAACCTCAGCCTCACCTGCACCCTAACCCAAACTCTAACCCTAACCCTCACCCTAACTCTAAGCCTAATCCTAACCCTAACCCTAAGCCTCACACTCACCCTCACCCTAACCCTAATCCTAAACCTAAACCTTTCCCTAACCTTAACCCTCACCCTAACCCTCACCCTAGCCCTCACCCTAACCCTAACCCTAACGCTAAACCTCATCCTAAACCTGACACTAACCATAATCCTAACCCACACCCTAACCCGCACACTAACCCTCACCCTCATGCTCGGCCTAAGCCTAAGCCTAAGCCTAAGCCTAAGCCTAACCCTCACCCTAACCCTAACAGATACCCTAACTCTAACCTTAAATCTCACCCTCACCCTAACCCTAACTCTAAACCTAACCCTAACCCTAACAATAACCCTAACCCTCACCCTAACCATAATCCTCACCCTAACATTAAACATCACACTACCATTTAACCTCACCCTACCAGTAACCCTAACCCTAACACTAACCCTCACACTAACCCTAACCCTAAACTCACCCGAACCCTAACCCTAACCCTAACCATCAACCTAACCCTAACCCTCACGCTCAATGTAACCCTAACCCTAACCCTGACCTTCACCCTAACCATAAACCTCACCCTAACCCTAACCCTCACCCTAACACTTACCCTCACCCTAACACTACCTCTAATACTAATCCTAACCCTAACCCTAACATTAACCCTCACAGTAACAGTAACCCAAACCATAATCCTAACAATAACCCTAACCATAACCATAACCCTCACCCTAACCATTACCCTCACCCTAAAACTAACCCTCACCCTAACAGTTACCCTCACCTTAACACTAACTGCAAACCGAACACTAAGCCTCACACTAACCCTAACCATCACCCTAACCCTAAACCTCACCCTAACACTAACCCTAAACCTCAACCTAACCCTAGCCCTATCCCTAACCCTAACACTCATCCTCACAGTAAACCTCACACTAACTCTAACACTAATCCTCAATCTAACCCTCTCCCTCACCCTAACCCTAACCCTAACCCTCACCCTAACCCTAAACCTCACCCTTACCGTAAACCTCACCCTCAGCCTAACCTTCACCTTACCCTTACTGTCAACCCCACCCTATCCCTCAACCTAAGCCTAACCCTCACCCTAACACTAACTCTACCCCTAAACCTCACCCTCACCTTAATCCTAACTGTAACCCTAAAACTAACACTAAACCTCACACTAACCCTAACCCTAACCCTCACCCTCAACCTCACCCTCACCATAACTCTAACCCTAACCCTAACAATAACACTAATCCTAAACCTAAACCTAACCCTAACCCTAACGATAATGCTAAAACTCACCCTCACCCTAACCCTAATCCTAACCCTAACCCTCACCCTAACTCTAACCCTCACCATAAATCTAAGCCTCATTCTAACCCTCACCCTAAACCTAACCCTAACCTTAAACCTTCCCCTAACCCTAACCCTAAACCTGACCCTCACCCTAACCCTCAACTTAACCCTAATCCTAACCCTAATCCTCATCCTAACCCTAACCCTAACCCAAATCCTAACCCTCACCCTAAGCCTAACCCTAACCCTCAAACTAACCCTAAACATCACCCTCACCTTAACCGTAACCCTAACCCTCACCCTAATCCTAAACTTAACCTGAACCCTAACTCTCATGCTAACCCTAACCCTAACCGTCAATCGAAAGCTAAACCTCACCCTCTCCCTCAGCCTAACCCTAAGTCTAAACCTAACCCTAAACCTCACACTCACATCTAAACATTACCCTAATCCTAAACCTAATCCTAAGCCTATCCCTCACCCTCACCTTAACCCTCAACCTAACCCTAACTCTAACACTAATCCTAACCCTAACCTTCAACCTCAGCCTCACCGTTAACCTAACTCTAAACCTAAACCGCACCCTCACCCTAACCCTAACCCTAAAGCTCACCCTAAACCTAACTCTAAACCTCACCCTCAAGCTAGCCCTCACCCTAAGCCTAATCCTAACCCTCATCCTAACCCTTACCCTAACACTAACTCTACCCCTAAACCTCACCCTAATCCTAACTCTAACCCTAACCCTAACAGTAAAACTCACCCTAACCCTAACCCTAACTCTCACCCTAATCCTAAACCTCACCCTTACCGTAAACGTCAACCTCAGCCTAACCTTCACCTTACCCTTACTGTCAACCCCACCCTATCCCTCAACCTAAGCCTAACCCTCACCCTAACACTAACTCTATCCCTAAACATCACCCTCACCCTAATCCTAACTGTAACCCTAAAACTAACACTAAATCTCACACTAACCCTAACCCTAACCCTCACCCTCAACCTCACCCTCACCATAACTCTAACCCTAACCCTAACAATAACACTAATCCTAAACCTAAACCTAACCCTAACGATAATGCTAAAACTCACCCTCACCCTAACCCTAATCCTAACCCTAACCCTCACCCTAACTCTAACCGTCACCGTAAATCTAAGCCTCATTCTAACCCTCACCCTAAACCTAACCCTAACCTTAAACCTTCCCCTAACACTAACCCTAAACCTCACCCTCACCCTAACCCTCAACTTAACCCTAATCCTAACCCTAATCCTCATCCTAACCCTAACCCTAACCCAAATCCTAACCCTCACCCTAAGCCTAACCCTAACCCTCAAACTAACCCTAAACATCACCCTCACCTTAACCGTAACCCTAACCCTCACCCTAAACCTAAACTTAACCTGAACCCTAACTCTCAAGCTAACCCTAACCCTAACCGTCAATCGAAAGCTAAACCTCACCCTCTCCCTCAGCCTAACCCTAAGTCTAAGCCTAACCCTAACCCTAAACCTCACACTCACACCTAAACATTACCCTAATCCTAAACCTAACCCTAAGCCTATCCCTCACCCTCACCTTAACCCTCACCCTAACCCTAACTCTAACACTAATCCTAACCCTAACCCTCAACCTCAGCTTCACCGTTGACCTAACTCTAAACCTAAACCGCACCCTCACGCTAACCCTAACCCTAAAGCTCACCCTAAACCTAACTCTAAACCTCACCCTCAAGCTAGCCCTCACCCTAAGCCTAATCCTAACCCTCATCCTAACCCTTACCCTAACACTAACTCTACCCCTAAACCTCACCCTAATCCTAACTCTAACCCTAACCCTAACACTAAAACTCACCCTAACCCTAACCCTAATTCTCACCCTAACCCTAAACCTCACCCTTACCGTAAACCTCACCCTCAGCCTAACCTTAACCTTACCCTTACTGTCAACCCCACACTATCCCTCACCCTAAGCCTAACCCTCACCCAAACACTAACTCTAACCCTAAACCTCACCCTCACCCTAATCCTAACTGTAACCCCAAAACTAACACTAAACCTCACACTAACCCTAACCCTAACCCTCACTCTCAACCTCACCCTCACCATAACTCTAACCCTAACCCTAACAATAACACTAATACTAACCCTAACCCTAACCCTAACCCTAACGATAATGCTAAAACTCACCCTCAACCTAACCCTAATCCTCATCCTAACGCTAACCCTAACCCTAATCCTAACCCTCACCCTAAGCCTAACCCTAACCCTCAAACTAACCCTAAACATCACCCTCACCATAACCGTAACCCTAACCCTCACCCTAACCCTAAACTTAACCTGAACCCTAACTCTCAAGCTAACCCTAACCCTAACCGTCAATCTAAAGCTAAACCTCACCCTCTCCCTCAGCCTAACCCTAAGGCTAAGCCTAACCCTAACCCTAAACCTCACACTCACTCTAAACATTACCCTAATCCTAAACCTAACCCTAAGCCTAACCCTCACCCTCACCTTAACCCTCACCCTAACCCTAACTCTAACACTAATCCTAACCCTAACCCTCAACCTCAGCCACCCCGTTTACCTAACTCTAAACCTAAACCGCACCCTCACCCTAACCCTAACCCTAAACCTCACCCTAACCCTAACTATAAACCTCACCCTCAAGCTAGCCCTCACCCTAAGCCTAATCCTAACCCTCATCCTAACCCTTACCCTAACACTAACTCTACCCCTAAACCTCACCCTAATCCTAACTCTAACCCTAACCCTAACACTAAAACTCACACTAACCCTAACCCTAACACTCAGCCTAAACCTCACGCTCAGCATAACCCTAAGCCTAAGCCAAAGCCTTACCCTAACCCTCACCCTCACCCTAGCCCTCACCCTAACAAAAATCCTAAACCTAACCCTAACCCAAAGCCTCACCCTCACCGTAAATCTTACCCTAACCCTAACCCTCACCCTCACCCTAATCCTAATCTTAACCCTAAACCTCAACCTAAACCTAACCCTCAACCTCACTGTAACCCTTAACCTAACATTCAGTCTAACCCTAAACTTAACCCGAATCCTACTCTCAGCCTAACCCTAACCCTAAATCTAACCCTAACCCTAACATTAAACCTCACCCTCACCCTAAAACTCACCCTCACCCTAACACTAACCCTAACCCTAACCCTAAAACTCACCCTAACCCTAACCTTCACCATCACCCTCAACCTCACCATAACTCTAGCCCTAACCCTAACAATAACACTAACCCTAAGCCTAACTCTAATCCTCAAACTTACCCTCAGCCTCACCCTCACTGGATACTTAACCCTAACCATTACACTAATAATAAACCTAACCCTAAGCTTAACCCTAAACCTAACTCTAATTCTCACACCCACAGACACCCTCAGCCTAACCCTAAGCCTAAGCCTAACCCTAACCCTAACCTTCACCGTAATCCTACACCTAACAATAAACCTAACCCTAAGCCTAACCCTAAATCTAACCCTAAACCTAACCCTAATCCTCAGCTTCACCTGCACCCTAAACCAAACTATAACCCTAACCCTCACCCTAACTCTAAGCCTAATCCTAAACCTAACCCTAAGCCTCACACTCACCCTCAACCTAACCCTAATCCTAAACCTCATCCTAAACTTGACACTAACCATAACCCTAACTCGAACCCTAACCCGAACCCTAACACTCACCCTCATGCTCGGCCGAAGCCTAAGCCTAAGCCTAAGCCTAACCCTAACCCTCACCCTAACCTAAAACTAACACTAATTCTAACCCTAAATATCACCCTCACCCTAACCCTAACTCTAACCCTAACCCTAACCCTAACAATAACCCTAACACTCACACTAACCATAATCCTCACCCTAATCCTAAACTTCACACTAACACTTACCCTCACCTACCACTAACCCTTACCCTAACACTAACCCTCACAATAACCCTAAACCTAAACTCACCCTAAACCTAACCCTAACCCTCAACCTAACCCTAACCCTCAACCTCACCCTAACCCTCACCCTAAAACTTACCCTCACCCTAACACTAACCCTAATACTAATCCTAAACCTATCGCTAACACTCACCCTCACAGTAACAGTAATCCTAACAATAATCCTAACAAAAACCCTAACCTTAACCCTAACACTCACCCTAACCATTAACGTCACTCTAAACCAAACCCTCACCCTAATACTTACCCTCACCTTAACACTAACCTTAACACGAACACTAAGCCTCACAATAACCCTAACCATCACCCTAACCCTAAAACTCATCCTAACACTAACCCTAAACCTCAACAAAACCCTAGCCCTAACCCTAACCCTAACACTCATCCTCACGGTAAACCTCACACAAACCCTAACACTAATCCTCATTCTAAACCACACCCTCACCCTCACCCTAACCCTAACCCTCACCCTAAACCTAAGCCTCACCCTTACCGTAACCCTCGCCTCAGCCTAACCCTCACCTTACCCTTACTGTCACCCGCACCCTAACCCTCACCCTAACCCTAACCTTCACCATAACACTAACTCTACCGCTAAACCTCACCCTCACCCTAATCCTAACTGTCACCCTAAAACTAACACTAAACCTCACACTAACCTTAACGCTAACCCTCACCCTCAACTTCATGCTCAGCTTAACCCTAAGACAAACCCTTACCCTAACAATCACCCTCACCGTAGCCCTCACCCTAACACAAATCCAAACCTAACCCTCAACCTAACCCTAACCCTCACCCTCAACGTAACCTTGACCCTAACCCTAACCCTCACCCTAACCTTAATCTTAACCCTAAACCTCAACCTAACCCTAACCCTCAACCTCATCGTAACCCTTACCCTAACCCTCACCTTAACCCTAAACTTAACCCGAATCCTACTCTCACACTAACCCTAACACTAACTCTCACACTAACCCTAACATTAAACCTCAACCTCACCCTAGCCCTCACCCTAACCCTAATCCTAACCCTTACCCTCATCCTAACCCTCCCCCTAACCCTTAACCTAACCCTTAAACTAACCCTAAACATCACCCTCAACCGCAGCATCAGCCTAACCCTGAACCTAACCCTAAACCTAACACTAACACACACACTCACCCTCACCTGAACCCTAATCCTAACCCGAAACCTCACACTCACCCTCAGTGTAACCCTAAGCCAAACCCGAACCCTAACCCTAAGCCTCACAATCACCCAAAACCTCACCTTAATCCTAATCCTAACCCTAACCCTAACCCTCACACTCAGGCTAACCTTAACCCTAACTCTAACCCTAAACCTCACCCTCACCCTAACCCTAAACCAAAACATCACCCTAACCCTAACCCTAAACCTGACCCTCACCCTAGCCCTCACCCTAACCCTAATACTAACCCTAACCCTCATCTATACCTCCCCATAACCATAAACATAACGCTCACCCTAACCCTAACCCTCACCCTCACCCTAGCCCTCAGCCTAACGCTAAGCCGAACCCTAACCCTAACCCTACCCTTAACCCTCACATTCACCCTAACCCTACCCCTAAACCAAATCCTAAACCTAACCCTAACCCTCACCCTCAGCCTCACCCTCACCCTAATCCTAACCCTAAACTTAATACTAACCCTAACCCTAACCCTCACCATCAGCCTCACCCTAAACCTAACTCTAACTCTAAACCTCACCCTCACCCTAAACCTAAACCTAACCCTAAACTTCACCCTAACGCTAACTCTAAAGCTCACCCTCACCCTAGCCCTTACACTAACCCTAATACTAACCGTAACCCTCATCCCCTAACACTAACCCTCACCCTCATCTTCACCGTAACCATAACCCTAACAACAACGCTAACAATAACACTAACCCTAACCCTAACCCTCACCCTAAACCTAAAACTCACCCTAACACTAACCCTAAAAATAACCATCAACTTAGCCCTCACCCTAACCCTAACCTTCATTCTTACCCTAAACCTCACACTAACCCTAACAATTATCCTCAATCGAACCCTCAACCTTACTCTAACCCTGCCCTAACCCTCACGCTAACCCTAACCCTCACCCTTACCATAACCCTCACCGTCAGTGTAAGCTTCACCTTTACACTTACCGTAACCCCCACCCTAACCCTGACCCTAACCCTAACCCTAATCTACCCCTAAACCTCACCCTCACTCTAACCCTAACTCTAACCCTAACCCTAACACTAACCTCACCCTAAGCCTAACCCTAAACCTTATCCTCAACCAAACGCTCAGACTAACCCTAAGCCTAAGCCTAAAACTTAAACCGCACCCTCACCCTAAACCTCACCCTAAACCTAAACCTAACCCTCATCCTAACCCTCACCCTAACCCTAACCCTAACCATCACCCTAACTCTAATCCTCAACCCCACAATCACCCTCAGCCTAACCCTAAACCTAAGCCTAAGCCTAACCCTAACCCTCACACTCACCCACACCCTAACCTTAATCCTAACCCTAACTCTAACACTAACTGTAAACCTCAACCTAACCCTCACCCTAACCTTAACCCTAAAATTAACCATAAACCTACCCCTCGACCTAAGCCTACAACTAACCTTAAACCTAAACCTAAACCTCAACCTCACCCTAATCCTAATCCTAACCCTAAACCTAAACCTCACCTTAAACCTAAACCTAACCCTAACCCTCACCCTCACCATAACTCTAACCCTAACCCTAACAATAACACTAATCCTAACCCCAAATCTAACCCTAACACTAAACCTAATGCTAAAACTCACCCCCACCCTAAACCTAATCCTAACCCTAACCCTCACCCTAACCTTAACCCTCACACTAACCCTAAACTTAACCTGAACCCTAACTCTCAAGCTAACCCTAACCCTAACCATCAACCTAAACTAACACTCACCCTTTCCCTCAGCCTAAAGCTAAGCCTAAGCCTAACCCTAACCCTAAACCTCACACTCACCTTAACTATTACCGTAAACCTAACCCTAAACCTAAGCCTAACCCTCACCCTCACCTTAACCCTCACCCTAACCCTACCTCTAACACTAACCCTAAACCCTAACCCTCACCCTCAGCCTCACCCTTACCCTAACTCTAAACATAAACCTCACCCTCACCCTAAACCTAACCCTAACCCTAATCCTCAACCTCACCTTAATCCTAACCCTAAAGCTCACCCTCAGCCTAGCCCTCAACCTAAGCCTAAGCCTAACATTAAACCTAACCCTAACACACACACTCACCCTCAACCTAACCCTAAACCTAACCCTTACTCTCACCCTCACCCTGACCCTCAGTGTAACCCTAAGCCTAATCCTAACCCTAACCCTAACACTCAAAGTCATCCTAACCCTTACCCTAATCCTAATCCTAACCCTAACCCTCACCCTCACCCTCAGCCTCATCTTAAGCCTAACTCTAACCCAAAAACTCACCCTCACCTTAACCCTAACCCTAACTCTAAACCTCACCTTCAACCTAGCCCTCAC
This sequence comes from Dipodomys merriami, assembly GCF_024711535.1. Classification (NCBI taxonomy): domain Eukaryota; kingdom Metazoa; phylum Chordata; class Mammalia; order Rodentia; family Heteromyidae; genus Dipodomys; species Dipodomys merriami. Next base: position 725,736 of record NW_027206021.1, read on the forward strand.
CCTAACCCTAATCCTAAATCTAACAATCATCCTAACCCTCCCCATAATCCTAACCCTAACCAAAACCCTAACCCTAATCCTCACACTCACCCTCAGCCAAAACCTAAGCCTAACCCTAATACTCACCCTAACCCTACGCCTCACACTCACCCTAATCCTAACCCTAATCCTAAACCTAACACTATCCCTAACCCTAACCCTCACCCTAACCCTCACCGTAACCCTAAATCTAACCCTAAACCTAAACCTAATCCTCAGCCTCACCTGCACCCTAACCGAAACTCTAACCCTAACCCTCACCCTAACTCTAAGCCTAATTCTAAGCCTAACCCTAAGCCTCATACTCACCCTCACCCTAACCCTAAACCTAACCCTAAACCTATCCCTAACCCTAATCCTCACCCTAACCCTAACCCTAGCCCTCACCCTAACCCTAACCCTAAGCCGAAACCTCATCCTTCAACTAACACTAACCATAACCCTAACCCTCACCCTCATGCTTGGCCTAAGCCTAAGCCTAACCCTAACCCTAACACTCACCCTAACCCTAACTCTAACCCTAAATCTTATCCTCACCCTAACTCTAACTCTAACCCTAACCCTAACCCTAACCCTAACAATAACCCTAACCCTCACCCTAAACATAATCCTCACCCTAACCCTAAACCTCACACTAACACTTACCTTCACCTACCACTAACCCTAACCCTAACACTAACCCTCACACTAAGCCTAACCCTAAACTCACCCTAACCCTAACCCTAAACCTAACCCTCAACCTAACCCTAACCCTCATGCTCAATGTAACCCTAACCATAAACCTGACCCTCACCCTAACCATAACCCTCACCCTCACCCTAACCCTCACCCTAACACTTACCCTCATCCTAACACTAACCTTAATACTAATCCTAACACTATCGCTAACACTCACCCTCACAGTAACAGTAACCCAAACCATAATCCTAACAAAAACCCTAACCTTAACCCTAACTCTCACCCTAACCATTACCCTCACCCTAAACCTAAACCTCACCCTAACAATTACCCTCACCTTAACACTAACCGTAACCCGAACACTAAGCCTCACACTAACCCTAACCATCACCCTAACCCTAAAACTAACCCTAAACCTCAACCTAATCCTAGCCCTAACCCTAACCCTAACACTCATCCTCACGGTAAACCTCACACTAACCCTAACACTAATCCTCAATCTAACCCACACCCTCACCCTAACCCTAACCCTAAGCCTTACTCTAAACCTAAACCACACCCTTATCGTAACCCTCACCCTCAACCTAACCCTCACCTTACCCTTACTGTCACCCCCACCCTAACCCTCATCCTAACCCTAACCCTCAAACTAACACTAACTCTAAACCTAAACCTCACCCTCACACTAATCCTAACTGTAACCCTAAAACTAACACTAAACATCACACTAACCCTAACCCTAATTCTCACCCTCAACCTCACTCTCTGCTTAAACCTAAGCCTAAGCCAAACCCTTACCCTAACCCTCACCCTCACCCTTGCCCTCACCCTAACACAACTCCGAAACCTAACCCTCAACCTAACCCTCAACCTCACCGTAACCCTTACCTAACCCTGACCCTCACATTCACCCTAACCCTAATCTTAACCCTAAACCTCAACCTAACCCTAACCCTCAACCTCACCGTAACCCTTACCCTAACCCTCACCCTTACCCTAAACTTAACCCGAATCCTACTCTCACACTAACCCTAACCCTAACTCTCACCCTTTCACTAACATTAAACCTCAACCTCACCCTAGCCCTCACCCTAACCCTAATCCTAACCCTAACCCTCATCCGAACTCTCCCCCTAACCCTTAACCTTACCCTCAAACTAAAACTGAATCTCACCCTCACCCTCAGCCTAACCGTAAACCTAACCCTAAACCTAACCCTAACACACACACTCACACTCACCCGAACCCTAATCCTAACCCTAAACCTCACCCTCACCCTCACCCTCAGTGTAACCCTAAGCCAAGCCCAAACCCTAACCCTAACACTCAAAATCACCCTAAACCTTACCCTAATCCTAATCCTAACCCTAACACTAACCCTCACCCTCAACCTCATCTTAACCTTAACTCTAACCCTAAACCTCACACTCACCCTAACCCTAAACCTAACCCTAACCCGAAACCTCACCCTCACCCTAACCCTAAACCTGACCCTCACCCTAGCCCTCACCCTAACCCTAATACTATCCCTGACCCTCATTCTAAACCTCCCCATAACCATAAACCTAACCCTCACCCTAAACATAACCCTCACCCTCACCCTAAACCTCAGCCTAAACCTAAGCCTAACCCTAACCCTAACCCTACCCCTAACCCTCACATTCACCCTAACCCTACCCTTAAACCAAATCCTAAACCTAACCCTAACCCTGACCCTCAGCCTAAACCTCACCCTAACCCTAACTCTAAACCTAACACTAACTCTAACCCTAAATCTCACCCTCAGCCTCACCCTAAACCTAACTCTAACTCTAAACCTCACCCTCACCTTAAACCTAACCCAACCCCTAAACTTCACCCTAACGCTAACCCTAAAGCTCACCCTCACCCTAGCCCTTAACTAAACCTAATCCTAACCCTAACCCTCATCCTAACACTTCCCCTAACACTAACCCTCACCCTCAACCTCACCCTCACCCTCACCGTAATCATAACCCTAACAATAACGGTAACAATAACCCTAAACCTAACCCTAAGCCTCACCCTAACCACAAGCCTCACCCTAAAACTAACCCTCAGCCTAACAATTACCCTCACCCTAACACTAACCCTAACCCTAACACTAACCCTCAAACTAACCCTAACCATCCCCCTAATCCTAAAGCTCACCCTAACACTAATCCTAAACATAACCCTAACCTTAGCCCTCACCCTAACCCTAACCCTCATCCTTACCCTAAACCTCACACTAACCCTAACACTTATCCTCAATCTAACCCTCACCCTCACTCTAACCCTAACCCTAACCCTCACCCTAACCTTAAACCTCACCCTTACCATAACCCTCACGCTCAGTCTAACCTTCACCTTTACCCTTACCGTAAACCCCACCCTAATCCTGACCCTAACTCTAACCCTCACCCTAACCCTAACTCTACCCCTAAACCTCACCCTCACTAACCCTAACCCTAACACTAAACCTCACCCTAACCCTAACCCTAAACCTTATCCTCAACCAAACGCTCAGCCTAACACTAACCCTAAGCCTAACACCTTAACCCACACCCTCACCCTAGCCCTCACCCAACCCTAATCCTAATCCTAACCCTCACCCTAACCCTAAACCTAACCATCACCCTAAATCTAATACTCAGCCCCACCCTCACCCTCAGCCTAACCCTAAGCCTAAGCCTAACCCTAACCCTAACCCTCACACTCACCCTCACCATAACCCTAATCCTAACCCTAACTCTAACACTAATCCTAAACCTCAACCTAACCCTCACCCTAACCTTAACCATAAAATTAACCCTAAACCTAACCCTCGACCTAACCCTAAACCTAGCCCTAAACTTCATCCTCACCCTAACCCTAATCCTAACCCTAAACCTAAACCTCACCCTAACCGAAATCTAACCCTCACCCTCACCTCACCCTCACCATAACTCAAACCCTAACCCTAACCATAACACTAATCCTAACCCTAACCTTAACCCTAACCCTAATTCTAACACTCAGCCATAACCAAACCCTAATCCTAACACTGACCCTCACCCTAACCCAAAACCTCGCCCTCACCATAACCCTAACCCTCATACTAACCCTTAACCTAAACCTAACCCTAACCTTAAACCTTACCCTAACACTAACCCTAATCCTCACCCTCACCCTAGCCCTCAACCTAAACCTTATCTTAACCCTAATCTTCATCCTAACCCTCACCCTAACCCTAATCCTATCCCTCACCCTAACACTAAACCTAACCCTCAACCTAACCCTAAACAGCACCCTCACTGTAACCCTAACCCTAAACTTCACCCTAACCCTAAACTTAACCTGAACCCTAACTGTCAAGCTAACCCTAACCCTAACCGACAACCTAAAGCTAACCCTCACCCTCTCCCTCATCCTAACCCTAAGCCTAAGCCTAACCCTAACCCTAACCCTCACCCTAAACCTAACTCTACCCCTAAACCTCACCCTCACTCTAACCCTAACTCTAACCCTAACACTAAACCATACCCTAACCTCACCCTAACCCTTATCCTCAACCAAATGCACAGCCTAACCATAAGCCTAAGCCTAACACTTACCCTAACCCACACCCTCACCCTAGCCCTCACCCTAAACCTAATCCTAACCCTAACCCTTATCCTAATTCACAAACTAACCCTAACCCTAACCATCACCCTAATTCTTATCCTCACCCCCACCCTCACCCTCAGCCTAACCCTATTCCTAACCCTAACTCTAATAGTAATCCTAAACTTCAACCTAACCCTCACCCTTACTTAACCCTAAACGAAGCCTAAACCTAACCCTCGACCTAAGCCTCCAACTAACCCTAAACCTAAACCTCACCCTAACCCTAAACATATCCCTCACCCTCACACTCACCCTCACCCTCACCATAACTCAAACCCTAACCCTAACAATACCACTAATCCTAACACTAAACCTAACCCTAACCCTAACCCTAATGCTAAAACTCACCCTCAACCTAACCCTAATCCTAACCCTAACCCTCACCCTAACCCTAACCCTCACCCTCACCGTAACCCTAACACTCATCCTAACCCTCACCCTAAACCATCCCCTAACCTTAAACCTTACCCTAACTCTAACCCTAAGCCTCACCCTCACCCCAGCCCTCAACCTAACACTAATCGTAAACCTAATCCTCATCTTAAACCTCACTCTAACCCTAACCCTAACCCTCACCCTAACCCTAACGCAAACTCTCAACCTAACCCTAAACATCACCCTCACCATAACCCTAATCCTAACCCTCACTCTAACCCTAAACTTAACTTGAAACATAACTCTTAAGCTAACCCTAACCCTAACCGTCAACCTAAAGCTAACCCTCACCCTCTCCCTCAGCCTAACCCTAAGCCTAAGGCTAACCCTAACCCTAAACCTCACACTCACCCTAAACATTACCCTAAACCTAAATATATCACTAAGCCTAACCCTCACACTCTCCTTAACCCTCACCCTAAAACTAACTCTAACACTAACCCTAACCCTAACACTCATCCTCAGCCTCACCCTAACCCTAACTAAACCTAAACCTCACTCTCACCCTAACCCTAATCCTAAACCTCACCCTAATCTTAACCCTAAACATCACCCTCAGCCTAGCCCTCACCCTAAGCCTAATCCTAAACCTCATCCTAACTCTCATCCTAACAATAACCCTACCCCTCACCCTACACCTCACCCAAACCCTAATCCTAACCTTAACCCTCAACCTAAACCTAACCCTCACCCTCACCCTCAACGTAACCCTTACCTAACTCTCACCCCAAACATATACTTAACCCAAATCCTAACTATCACCCTAACCCTATCCCTATCCCTAACGCTCACCCTAATCCTAACCCTAAACCTCACCCTCAACCTAGACCTCACGCTAACCCTAATCCTAACCCTAACCCTCATCCTAAACCTCCCCCTAACCCTTACCATAACCCTCACCCTCACCCTAACCCTAAACCTAACCCTTACCCTCACCCTGAACCTCAACCTCAGTATAATCCTAAGCCTAATCCTAACCCTAATCCTAACACTCACACTCACCCTAACCCTTACCCTAAACCTAATCATAACCCTAACCCTCACCCTCACCCTCAGCCTCACCTTAAGCCTAACTCTAACCCTAAAACTCAACCTCACCCTAACCCTCACCCTAACACTCACCCTAACCCTAACCCTAAACCTAACACTAACCCTATCACTAACCCTCATCCTCAGCCTCACCCTAACCCTAACTCTAACCCTAAACCTCACCTTCACCATAACCCCAAACTTAACCCTAACCCTAACCCTCACCCTAACCCTAACCCTAACCCTAACTCTAACCCTAAACCTCACCCTCACCCTCACCCTAACCCTAACCCTAAAACTTACCTTAACCCTAAACTTCACCCTCACCCTCAACCTCACTATAACTCTAGCCCTAACCTTAACAATAATACTAACCCTAAACCTAACCCTCACCCTCACCCTCATCCTCACCCTCACCGCAAACTTAACCCTAAACATAACAATAACATTAACCCTAACCATAAACCTAAACCTAATCCTAAGTCTAATCCTCACCCCCACAATCACCCTCAGCCTAACTCTAAACCTAACCCTAACCCTAACACTAACACTAACCCCAAACCTAAACCTAACCCTGAATCTAACCCTAAACCTAACCCTAATCCTCAACCTCACCTGCACCCTAAACCACACCCTAACCGTCACCCTAACTCTAAGCCTAACCCTAACCCTAAACCTAAGCCTCACACTCACCCTCACCCTAACCCTAAACCTAAACCTAACCCTATCCCTAACCCTAACCCTTACCCTAACCCTACCCTTCACCCTCACCCTAACCCTAACCCTAAACTTCATCCTAAACCTGACACTAATCATAACCCTAACCCGCACCTTAACCCGAACCCTAACCCTAACACTAACACTAACATTAACTCTATCCCTAAATCTCACCCTCACCCGCACCCTAAACCTAACTCTAACTGTAATTCTAACACTAACAATAACCCTAACCCTAACCCTAACCATAATCCTCACCCTAACCCTAACCCTCATCCTAAGACTTACCCTCACCATAACCCTAACCCTAACGCTAACAATAACCCTAACCCTCACCCTCACCCTAACCATAACCCTCACCCAAACCCTAAGCTCACCCTAACACTAACCCTAACACTTATCCTCAATCTAACCCTCACCCTCACCCTAACCCTAACCCTAACCCTCACCCTGACCCTAACCCTCACCCTTACATTAACCCTTACCCTCAGTCTAACCCTCATCTTTACCCTTACTGTAACCCCCACCCTAACCCTGACCCTAACCCTAACCCTAACCCTAACTCTACCCCTAAACCTCACCCTCACTCTAACCATAACTCTAACACTAACCCTAACACTAAAACTCACCCTAACCCTAACCCTAACCCTTATCCTCAACCAAATCCTCAGCCTAAACCTAAGCCTAAGCCTAACATTTACCCTAACCCACACCCTCACCCTACCCCTCACCCTAACCCTAATCCTAACCCTCATCCTAACCCTCACCCTAACCCTAACCCTAAACATCACCCTAACTCTAATCCTCACCCCCACCCTCACCCTCAGCCTAACCCTAAGCCTAAGACTAAGCCTAACCCTAACCCTCACACTCACCCTCACCCTAACCCTAATCCTAAACCTAACTCTAACACTAACCCTAAACCTCAACCTAACCCTCACCCTAACCTTAACCCTAAAACTAAGCCTCAACCTAACCCTCGACCTAATGCTCCAATTAACGCTAAACCTCACCCTCACCCTAACCCTAAACCTAACCCCAAACCTAAACCTCACCCTAAACCTAAACTTAACCCTCACTCTCACCATCACTCTCACCATCACCATAAATCTTACCCTAACCCTAACAATAACACTAATCCTAACCCTAAACCTAACTCTAACACTAACCCTACAGCTAACACTCACCCTCACCCTAACCCTAAAATCCTAAACCTAACCCTCACCCTAACCCTAACCCTCACCCTCACCATAACCCTAACCCTCATCCTAACCCTCACCCTAAACCTGACCCTAAACTTAAACCTTACCCTAACACTAACCCTAATCCTCACCCTCACCCTAGCCCTCAACCTAACCCTAATCGTAAGCCTAATCCTCATCCTAACATTCACCCTAATCCTAATCCTAACCCTCACCCTCACCCTAACCTAACCCTAACACTCAACTTAACCCTAATCATCACCCTCACAGATCCCTAAACCTAAACCTCACCCTAACTCTAAACTTAAACTGAAACCTAACTCTCAAGCTAACCCTAAACCTAACCCTCAACCTAAAGCTAACCCTCACCCTCATCCTCTACCTCAACCTAATTCTAAGCCTAAGCCCAACCCTAACACTATACCTCACACTCCCCCTAAACATTACCCTAATCCTAATCCTAACAGTAAGCCTAACCCTCACCCTCACATTAACCCTCACCCTAACCCTAACTCTAACACTAACCCTAAACTTAACCCTCAACCTCAGCCTCACCCTTACCCTAACTCTAAACCTATACCTCACCCTAACCCTAAACCTAACCCTAACCCTAAACCTAAACCTCACCCTAAACCTAACCGTAAACCTCATACTCAGCCTAGCAAACCCTAATCCTAACCATCATCCTAACCCTCACCCTAACACTAACCCTAACACTCACCCTCACCCTCACAATAACACTAATCCTAACCCTAAACCTCAACCTAACCCTAACTCTCATCCTCACCCTCACCTTAACACTTACCCTAACCCTCATCCTAAACATAAACTTAAAACGAATCCTAACTCTCACCCTAACCCTAACCCTAACTCTCAACCTAACCCTAAACCTAAAGGTCACCCTCACCCTAATCCTCACCCTAACACTAATCCAAACCCTAACCCTCATCCTAACCCTCCCTGTAACCCTTACCTTAATCCTGACACTAACCCTAACCATCACCCTCAACCTCACACATCCTAACCCAAAGCCTAACCCTAAACCCAACCCTAACACACACACTCACGCTCACCCTAACCCTAATCCTAACCCTTACTCTCACGCTCAACTTCACTCTCAGTGTAACCCTAAGCCTAATCCTAACCCTAACCCTAACCTTTACCCTAATCCTAATCCTAACCCTAACCTTCACACTCACATTCAGCCTCAACTTAAGCCTAACTCTAACCCTAAAACTCACCCTCACCCTAACCCTAACCCTAACGCTAAACCTCACCCTCACCCTAGCCCTCAACCTAACCCTAATCCTAACCCTAACAATCATCCTAACCCTCCCCATAACCCTAAACCTAACCCTCACCCTAACCCTAATCCTCACACTCACACTCACCCTCAGCCTAACCCTAAGCCTAACCCCAATACTAACCCTAACCCTAACCCTCACACTCACCCTAACTCTAACCCTAATCCTAATCCTAACCTTAACCCTCACCTCACCCTCACCCTAACCCTCACCCTAACACTAACCCTAAACCTAACACTAACCCTAACCCTCACACTCAGCCTCACCCTAACCCTAACTATAAACCTAAACCTAAACCTCACCATAACCCCAACCCTAACCCTAACCGGAAACCTCATCTTAACCCTAACCCTAACCCTAAATCTAACCCTAAATCTCAACCTCACCTAACCCTAATCCTAACCCTAAAACTCAACCTAACCCTAATCGTCACCCTCACCCTCAACCTCACCATAACTCTAGCCCTTACCCTAACAATAATACTAACCCTAACCCTAACCCTAACCCTAAACCTCACCCTCGGCCTCACCCTCACTGCAAACTTAGCCCTAACCATAACACTAACATTAACCCTATCCCTAAGCCTAACACTAACACTAACTATTCCTCACCCCCAGAGTCACCGTTAGCCTAACCCTAACCCTAACACTAACACTAACCCTAACACTAAACCTAACCCTAAATCTAAACCTAAACCTATCCCTAAACCTCAGCCTCACCTGCACCCTAACCCAAACCCTAACCCTAACCCTCACCCTAACCCTAAGCCTAACCCTAACCCTAAAACTAAGCCTCACACTCACCCTCAACCTAGCCCTATTCGTAAACCTAACCCTATCCCAACCATAACACTAACCCTAACCCTCACCTTAGCCCTCACCCTAACCCTAAACCTAACCCTAAAGCTCATCCTAAACCTAACACTAACCATAACCCTAACCCGAACCCTAACCCGAACCCTCATGTTCTGCCTAAGCCTAAGCCTAAGGCTAACCCTCACCCTAACACTAATCCTAACACTAAACCTAACTCTAACCCTAAATCTCACAATAACCCTAACCCTAACTCTAAACCTAAACCTAACCCTAAATATAACCCCAACCCTCACCCTAATCATAATCCTCACCCTAACCCTAAACCTCAACCTAACACTACCCTCACCCTAACACTAACCATAACCCTAACACTACCCTCACACTAACTCTAACCCTAACCTCAACTTAACCCGAACCCCAACCCTAACCCTCAACCTAGGCCTAACCCTCATGCTCAACGTAACCCTAACCCTAACCCTGACCTTCAACCTAACCATAACCTTCACCGTAACCCTAACCCTCACCCTAACACCCTCAACCTAACACTAACCCTAAACCTAATCCTAACCCTAAACCTAACCCTCACCCTCACAGTAACCGTAACCATAACCCTAAACCTAACAAAACCACTAAACCTAACCCTAACCCTCACCCTAACCATTACCCTAACCCTAAACCTAACCCTAACCTTAACATTTACCCTCACCTTAACAATAACCGTAACCCGAACACTAAGCCTCAAACTAACCCTATCCATCACCCTCACCCTAAACCTCACTCTAACACTAACCCTAAACCTCAACCTAACCCTAGCCCTAACCCTAACCCTAACACTCATCCTCCCTTAAACCTCACTCTAACCCTAACATTAACCCTCAATCTAACCCTCACCCTCACTCTCATGCTCACCCTAACCCTAATCCTAAACCTAACCCTCATCCTAAGACTGCGCCTAAACCTGACCCTAATATTAATCCTAACCCTAACCATAACCCTCACCCTCAGCCTCACCTTAACCCTAACTCTAACCCTAAACCTCACCCTCACCCTACCCCTAAATCTAACCCTAAACCTAAACCTTACCCTAACCCTAAACCTCAACCTCACCCTCCCCTAGCCCTCACCCTAACTCTAATCCTAACCCTAATCCTCATCCTAACCCTACCCATTACCCTAAAATTAACCCTGACCCTAACCCTAACCCTCACCCTCAACCTAACGCTCAGCCTAACCCTAAGCCTAACCCTAACTCTAACCCTAACCCTCACACTCACCCTAACCCTAACCCTAATCCTAATCCTAACCCTAACCCTACCCTCACACTGCCTAACACTCACCCTAACCATAACCCTAAACCTAACACTAACCCTAACCCTAAACCTCACCCTCTGCCTCAACCTAAACCGAACTCTAACCCTAAACCTCACCCTCACCCTACCCTTAACCCTAACCTAACACTAAGCTTCACCCTAACGCTAACCCTAAATCTCACGCTAGCCCTTACCCTAACCCTAATCCTAACCCTAACCCTCATCCTAACCCTTCCCCTAAACCTAACCCTCACCCTCAACCTCACCCTCAGCCTAACCCTAAGCCTAAACCTAAACCTAACCCTAACACACACACTTACCCTCACCCTAAACCTAATCCTATCCCTAACCCTAACCCACCCCTAACTCTCAGCCTAACCTTAACCCTAACAATAACCCTAACCCTAACCCTCAACCCAACCCTCACCCTAACCCTTGCTCTAACCCTAAACCTCACCCTCACCCTAGCCCTAACTCTAACACTAACCCAAACCCTAAACCTCACCCTAACCCTAACCCTAACCCTCACCCTCATTCTCAACCTAACCTTAAACCTAAACCTAATCCTAACAATAACGCTAACCCTAATCCTAAACCTCACCCTAACCATAAACCTCACCCTAACCTATACCCTCACCCTAACACTTACCCTCACCCTAACACTAATCCTAATCCTAACACTAAACCTCACACTATCCCTAACCCTCACCTTAAACCTAAATCTCACCCTAACCCTAACCCCAAACCTCACCTTCACCCTTGCCCTCACCTTAACCCTAATTCAAAAGCTCACCCTCATCCTAACCCTAACCTTAACCCTAAACCCCACCCTAACCCTAAACCTAACCCTCACCGGCACCCTCACCCTCACTGTAACTCTAACCCTAACACTAACAATTACACTAAACTTAACCCGAACCATCACCCTAACCCTAACCAGAAGCCACAGTCTTACCCTCAACGTCACCCTAAGCCTAACCCTAAACCTCACCCTAAACCTCACCATAACCCTAAACTTCACCCTCAACCTCAACCTCACAGTAACTCTAACCCTAACCCTAACAATAACACTAACCCTAACCCCAAACCTCACCCTCAGGCTCACCCTCACCGCAAACTTTACCCTAAACATAACACTAAGAATAACCCTAACCCTAAGCCTAACCCTAAACTTAACCCTAATCCTAACGCCCAGCCTAACCCTCAGCCTAACCCTCAGCCTAACTCTAACCCTAACCCTAACCCTAACCCTCACTGTAACCCTAACCCTAACCCTAAAACAAACACTAACCCTAAACCTAGCCCTAAATCTTACCCTAAACCTAAACCTAATACTCAGCCTCACCCTCAACCTAACCCAAACCCTAACCATAACCCTCACCTTAACTCTAAGTCTAACCCTAACCCTCACACTCACCCTAACCCTAACCCTAATCCTAAACATAACCCTATCCCTAACCCTAAACCTCACCATATTCCTCACACTAGACTTCACCCAAACCCTAATCCTAACCCTAAACTTCATCCTAACCCTGACAATAACCCTAAACCTAACCCTCAGCCTAACTCAAAACCTAATCCTCACACTCATGCTCAGATTAAGCGTAAGCTTAAGCCTAAGCCGAACCCTAACCCTCCCTAACCCTAACCCTAACCTTAACCCTAAATCTAACCCTAAATCTCACCCTCATCCTAACCCTAACTCTAACCCTAACCCTAACCCTAAAAATAACCCTAACCCTCACCCTAACCATAAGCCTCAGCCTAACCCTAACACTCACCCTAACACTTACCCTCAGCCGAACACTAACCCTTACGCTAACACTATCGCTCACACTAAACCTAAACATCACTCGAACCCTAAGCCTCACCCTAACACTAACCCTCAACCTCACCCTCACCCTAGCTCTCACCTTAAGCCTACCCCTCATCCTCACACTACACCTCACACTAACCCTAACACTAATCCTCAATCTAACCCTCACCCTCACCCTAACCCTAAACCTAACCCTCACCCTAACCCTAAACCTCATATTTACCATAATGCTCACAGTCAGCCTAACCCTCATCTTTACCCTTACCGTCACCCCCACCCTTACCCTCACCCTAACCCTAACCCTCACCCTAACCCTCACCCTAACCCTAATTCTACCCCTAAACCTGACCTTCACCCTAACCCTAACTCTAACACTAACCCTAACAGTAAACCTCACCCTAACACTAAACCTAACCATCACCATCACCCTTACCGTAACCGTAACCCTAAACCTAACCCTAACAATAACGCGAACCCTAACCCTCACCCTAATCAAAACCCTCACCCTAACCAAAACCCTTACCCTAACACTTACCCTCACCCTACCACTAACCCTAACCCTAACAATAACACTCACACTAACCCTAACCCTCATCCTAATCCTAAACCTCACCCTAAACCTAACACTAAGTCTAACCCTCACACTCACCCTAACCCTAACCCTCATCCTCACCCTAAACCTCACACTAACCCTAACCCTAACCCTAATCCTCAATCTAGCCCTCACCCTAACCGTAACTCTTATCCTAAACCTAACCCTAACCCTCACCTTTATCTTAACCCTCACGCTCAGCCTAAATCTCACCTTTACCCTTACCATCATCCTCACCCTAACCCTAAACCTCATCCTAACCCACACCCTAACCATAAACCTAACCATCACCCTAACCCTAACCCTCAACCTCATCCTGAGCCTAAACCTAAACCTAAGCATAACCCTTACCCTAACCCTTACCTTAGCCTTCTCCCTTACCCTAATCCTAAACCTAACCCTCATCCTTACCTAGACACTACCCCTAACACTAACCCTAACCCTATCCATCACCCTAACCCTAACCCTAATACTAATCCTAACCCTAACCCTAACCCTCACACTCACCCTAACCCTAATCCTAACCCTAACCCTAACCCTAAACCTAAACCTCACCCTAGGCCTCACCCTAACCCTAACCCTCATCCTAATCCTCACCCTAACACTAACCCTAACCCTCACCCTCACCATCACCCTAACCCTAATCCTAAACCTAACCTGCAACCTAACCCTAACCCTCACCCTCAACATAACCATTACCCTAACCCTAAACCTAACACTAAACTTAACCCGAATCCTAACTCTCACCCTAACCCTAACCCTAAACCTCACCCTAACCCTAACCCTAAAACTCACCCTCACCCTAGACCTCATGCTAACCCTAATCCTAACACTAAAACTCATCCTAACCCTCCCAATAACCCTAACCTTAAACCTCAACATAACCCTAAACCTCACCCTCACCCTAACCTCAGCCTAACCCTAAGCATAACCCCAACCCTAACCCTAAACCTGACTCTCACCCTAACCCTAATCCTAACCCTAAACCTAACCCTAACCCTAAACCTAACCCTAACCCTAACCCAAACCCTCACACTCAGACTCACCCTTATCCTAACTCTATCCCTAAACCTCACCCTCACCCTAACCCTAACCCTAAACCTGCCCCTAAACTTAACCCTGACGCTAACACGAAACCTCACCCTCACACTAGCCCTTATTCTAACCCTAATCCTAACCCTAACCCTCATCCTAACACTTCCCCTAACCCTAACCCTCACCCTCAACCTCACCCCCAGACTAACCGTAAGCCTAACCCTAAACCTAACCCTAACACACACTCACCCTCACCCTAACCCTAATCCTATCCCTAACCCTAACCCTAACCCACACCCTAACTCTCATCCTAACCCTAACCCTAACACTAACCCTAACCCTAAACCTCAACCTAACCCTCAACCTAACCCTAACTCTAACCCTAAACCTCACCCTCACCCTATCCTTAACTCTAACTGTAACCCAAACCCTAAACCTCACCCTAACCCTAACTCTAACCGTAAACCAAACCCAAAACCTCACCCTAACCCTAACCCTAACCCTCACCCTAACTCTCACCGTAAAGTTAACCCTAAACCTAAACCTAACAATAACCCTACCCCTAATCCTAACCCTCACCCTAACCCTAACCCTCACCCTAACAAATACCCTCACCCTAACACTTACCTGCAACCTAACACTAACCCTAACCCTAACACTAACCCTCAAACTAACCCTAACCCTAACCTTAACCCTAAACCTCAACCTAGCCCTCACCCTAAACCTAAACCTAACACTAACCCTAACGCTAACACTCACCCTAACACTCCCGCTAACCCTATACCTAACCCTAACCCTCACCCTCACCCTCAAACTCACCCGCATGCTAACCCTCATAGTTACTCTAACCCTAAACCAAACCGTAACCCTAAACATCACCCCAACCCTACCACTAAAACTCACCATCAACCTATCACTCACCTTAACTCTAATCCTAACCCTAACCATCATCCTAACCCTCCCCAAAACCCTAACCCTATAAACATAGTTGTGCTGGTAGCTTTAATGTGGTCTTGTTTGTAAACATTTGGGTAAATGCCCAAAAGTGGGATTGCTGGATCATAGGGGAGATCTATGTAAAGTTTTTTGAGGAACCTCCATACTGCTTTCCAAAGTGGTTGAACAAGTTTACATTCCCACCAACAATGAAGTAAGGTTCCTTTCTGTCCACAACCCCTCCAGCATCTGTTGTTATTAGAGTTCTTGATTTTTGCTGTTCTAACTGGAGTGAGGTGATATCTCAATGTTGTTTTGATTTGCATTTCTTTTATGGCTAGGGATGTTGAACATTTCTTCATGTGTCTATTGGCCATCCTTCTTTCTTCTTCAGAGAAGCTTCTCTTTAAGTCTTTCGCCCACTTATTTATTGGGCAGATGCCCCTCAGTAGATGATTGGATCAAGAAAATGTGGTATATATACACAATGGAATTCTATGCCTCCATCAGAAAGAATGACATTTCCCCATTTGTTAGGAAATGGAAAGGTTTGGAAAAAATTATATTAAGTGAAGTAAGCCAGGCCCAAAGAAGCATAGGTCCCATGGTTTCCCTTATTTGCAATATCTAGTATAGGTATGAGTCAAGCGGAAAAGGCCAGATAATGTGATGTTAGGAAAATGAACCCTTAAATATGTATTTTAATGTTTTCGTTTCTTTCATGCATGTGTTTCTAATGCATTTATAAGATTATTTCTTTTTTGCATTGTATGTCCCTCCCCCACAGTGTAACCCCTGCTTTCAATATATTTAATGCCAGTATAACATGTGGAGGAGATGGGAACAAACACGTCGTTTAAGGATTCAGGTGGACCTGTTGCAACAATGAGAAGTACAAAATGTCATGTCAAAACCAGCTTTACAATTTCGGTGTGGGGGGGAGGGGGGTATAATTGGGTGGGGGGAGGGGGATAAAATTGGGTGGGGGGAGGGGGGAGGCGGGGAAGGGAAGTGAAGGGTAAACAAAGGAGGAGGCTGCAATGCTTGGTAAGAAATGTATGCATTATCCTGCCCATGTAATTGTAGCCCCTCTGTACAGTATGTTCTCAAATAAAATAAAATACAATTAAAAAAAAAAAAAACCCTAACCCTAACCCTCACCCTATCCGTAACCCTCATCCCCACCCTTACCCTCCGCCTAATCCTAAGCCTAATCCTAAACCTAACCCTAAACTTAACCCTTACCCAAACACTCATCCCCACCCTCACCCTCACAGTAACTCTAACCCTAACCCATACCCTAACCCTAAACTTCAATCTAACCCTAACCCTAAGCCTAACCCTAAACCTCACCCTCACCCTAACCCTAACAATAACCCTAAACCTAACCCTCACCCTAACCCTCCCCCTATACCTATATCTAACCCTAAACCTCACCGTCACCCTACCCATAACCCTAACCCTAAACCCCACCCTAACCCTAAACCTAACCCTCAGCTGCACCCTCACCCTCACAATAACTCTAACCCTAACCCTAACAATAACCCTAAACCTAAACCTAACCAACTCCCTAACCCTAATACTCACCTCCAACCTCACCCTCAGCCTAACCCTAAGCCTCAGCCTAAACCTCAACCTAACCCTCACACTCACCGTCACACTAACCCTAGTCCTAAAGGTAACCCTATCCCTAAACCTCAACCTAACCCTCACCCTCACCCTAACCCTAACACTAACACTAACCCTAAACCTCACCGTAACCCTCCCCCAAACCCTAACTCTAACCATAAACCTCACCCTCACCCTAAACCTAACCCTAAACTTAATCCTAAAACTAACCCTAACCCTAACCCTCACCCTCACCCTCAACCTCACTGTAACTCTAACACTAAGCCTAACAATAACAGTAACCCTAACCCTAACCCTCAACCTAACCATAACCCTCACCCTCAGCCTCACCCTACCTGCAAACTTAACCCTCACCATAACACTAACAATAACCCTAACCCTAACCCTAACCCTAACCCTAACCTTAACCCTAACCCTAATCCTCACCCCAACCCTCACCCTCATCCTAACCCTAACTTAACCCTAACCCTAACCCTAACCCTCACCGTAACCCTAACGCTAACCCTAACCCTAACACAAACCCTAACCCTCACTATAACCCTAACCCTATCCCTAACCCTAACACAAACCCTAACCCTAAACCAAACCCTAAACCTAAACCTAATCCTCAGCCTCACCCTCACACTAACCCAATACATAACCCTAACCCTCACCCTAACCCTAAGCCTAACCCAACCCTAACCCTCACACTCACCCTCACCCTAACCCAAATCTTATACCTAAGCCTATCCTAACCCTAACCGTCACCCTAACCCTCACCCTAGCCCTCACCTTAAACCTAATCCTAACCTTAAGCCTCATCCTAACAATCTCGCTAACCCTAACCTTAAACCTCACCCTAACCCGAACCCTAACCCTCCCCCTCATGCTCGGCCTAAGCCTAAGCCTAAGCCTAAGACTAACCCTAACCCTCACCCTATCCCTAACCCTAACACTAACCCTAACTCTAACCCTAAACCTCACCCTCACCCTAACCCTAACTTTAACATGAACCCGAAACCTAAACCTCATCCTAACCCTAAACCTAACCCACACCCTCACCCTCACCGTACCCGTATAAACCTAACCTTAACAATAACCCTAACCCTAACCCTAACCTTCACCCTAAGCCTAACCCTCAGCCTAATATTTACCCTCACCCTGACACTAACCCTAACGCTAAGACTACCGCTCACACTAACCCTAACAATCACCCTACACCTCACCCTACCCTAATTCTACCCCTAAACCTCACCCTCAACCTAACCCTAACCATCCCCCTAACCCTAAACCTCAACCTCACCCTCACCCTCAGCCTAAACCTAAGCCTAACCCTAACCCTAACCCGAACCCTCACACTCACCTAAACCTTATCCTAATCCTAATCCTAACCCTAAGCCTAACCCTCACACTCACCCTAACCCTAAATCTAACACTAACCATAACTCTAAACCTCACCCGTAGCCTCACTCTAACCCTAATCCTAACCCTAACCTTCACCCTAAACCTAACCCTAACCCTCACCCTCACCCTGACCCTAACCCTAACCCTAACCCTAACGCTCAACCTAACCCTAACCCTCACCCTCACAGTAAGCCTTACCCAAACCTTCACCCTAACCCTAAACTTAACCCGAACCATAACTCTCACACTAACCCTAACCCTAACCCTAACTGTAACCCTACCCCTCACCCTCTCCCTCAGACTAAGCCTAAACCTAAACCTAACCCTAACCCTAACACACACACACTTTTCCTCAGCCTAACCCTAAGCCCAAACCTAAACCTAACCCTATCTCATACACTCACATTCTCCCTAACCCTAATCCTAACTCTAAACCTAACCCTCAACCTAATGCTGATCCTAACCCTGACTCTAAACCTAAACCTCACCCTCACCCTCACCCTAACTCTAAACCTAACCCAAACCCTAAACCTCACCCTAACCCTAACTCTAACCCTCAACCTAACCATAACCATAAACATAAACCTTACCCTAATAATAACCCTAACCCTAATCCTAAGCCTCACCCAAACCATAACACTAACCCTAACAGTAAACCTCACCCTAATCCTCCCCCTAATCCCAACTCTAACCCTAAACCTCACCCTCCCCCTCACCTTAACACTAACCGTAACCATAACCCTAAACCTCACCGTACACCTAAACCTCACCCGCACCCTCACCCACACAGTAACTCTAACCCTAACCCAAACAATAACACTAACCCTAACCCTAAATATCACCCTAATCTTAATCCTCAACCCCACACTCACCCTCAGCCTTACCCTAAGCCGAAGCCTAACTCTAGCCCTAACCCTCACAATCAGCCTCACCCTAACCCTAATCCTAACCCTAAACATATCCCTAAACATCAACCTAACCCTCACCCTAACCCTAACGATAAACCTAAGCCTAACCCTCCCCCTAACCCTCCCCGTAACCCTAACTTTAACACTAAACCTCACCCTAGCCCTCACCCTAACCCTAATCCTAACCCTAAACCTCATCCTAAAACTCACCCTAACCCTAACCCTAACCCTCACCCTCACCCTAACCGCAACCCTAAATCTCACCCTAACCCTAAACCTAATCCTCACCCTCACCCTAACTCTGAACTTAACTCTAACCCTAACACTAACAATAACCCAAACCCTAAACCTCACCCTAACGCTAACCATAAGCCTCACCCTCACTCTAGCCCTCACCCTAACCCTCATCCTAACCCTAAACCTCATCATAACCCTCAGCCTAACCCTAAAACCCTCACCCTAACACTATACCTAACCCTCACACTCAACCTCATGCTTGGCCTTAAGCCTAAGCCTAAGACTAAGACTAACCCTAACCCTCACACTCACCATCACCCTAAACCGAACATTAACCCTAACCCTAACCCTCAAACTAGCCCTCAATCTAATGCTAAATCTAACCCTAAAACTCGCCCTCAGCTAACCCTAAACCTCACCTTCACCCTCACCCTTCGCCTAATACTAAGCCTAAGCCTAACCCTAACCCTAACACTAACACTAACCCTAACCGTAACCCTCAGCCTAACCCTCACCCTAACTCTCACCCTCACCCTAACCCACACCCTAAACCTAAGCCTAAGCCTAACCCTCACCCTAAACGTTACTCTAACCCTAACCCCAACCCTCACCCTAACCCTAACTCTCATCCTCACCCTCAGCCTAACTCTAATGCTAACCCAAACCCTAATCCTAACCCTCACACTCACCCTCACCTTAACCCTAGTCCTAATCCTAACCTTAACCCTAACCCTCAACCTCACCCTAAATCACAACTTAACCATAAACCTAACACTAAACCTAACCCTAACCCAAACTCTAACCCTAACCCTAAACCTAAACCTCAACCCTGATCCTCACCGTAACCATAACCCCAATCCTAACCCTAACAATAACCCTAACCCTAACCCTCATCCTAACCATATTCTTCACTCTAAATCTAACCCTCACCCTAATACATACTGTCAGCCTAACCCTAACCCTAACCCTCACACTCACCCTAACCCTTACCCTAATCTTAATCCTAACCCTAAGCCTAACCCTCACCCTCACCCTGAATTTCACCCTAACCCTAAACCTCACCATCACCCTCAGCTTAATGCTAAGCCTAATCCTAAACCTAAGCCTAACCGAAGCACTCACCCTAACACTACCCCTAATCGTAATCCTAACCCTAACCCTAACCCTCACCCTCATCCTAACCCTCAACCTAACCATACCCCTAACACTAAGCCTAACCCTAAACCTCACCCTAACCCGAACCCTAACCCTCACACTCACCCTAACCCTAACACTAACCCTAACACTCACCCTCAACTTAATGCTAATCCTAATCCTAACCCTAAACCTCACCTTCACCCTAACCCTCATCCTAACCCTACCCCTAACACTAACACTAACCCTAACCCTAAACCTAACTCTCCCCCTAACCCTAAGTGTAACCCTACCCCTAACCATAACCCTCACACTCACCTTCAATCTAAACCTGATCCTAACCCTAACCCTCACCTTTACCCTTACTGTCACCCTCACCCTAACCCTAGCCCTAACATTATCACTAACCCTAACCCTAACTCTCACCCTAACCCTAAACCTAACCCTCACCCTAACCCTAAACCTAACCCTCACACTCACGCTCTGTCTAAGCCTAAGCTTAACCCTAAGCTTAAGCCTAACCCTAACCCTCACACTGACCCTCACCCTCACCCTAACCCTATCACTAAAGCTAACTCTAACCCTAAACTTCACCCTCACCCTAATCCTAACTCTAATCCTAACCCTAAACATAAACCACAACCTAACCCTAACCCTCACCTTCACCATAAATGTAACCCTATCCCTAACCTAACAATAACCCTAACCCTAACCCTTACCCTCATTCTAACCATAACCCTCACCCTATACCTAACCCTGAAACTAACACTTACTCTCACCCTAACACTAACCCTAACCCTAACACTAACACTCACACTAACCCTAACCATCACCCTAACATTAAACCTCACCCTAAGCCTAACCCTAACCTTCACCTCAACCTAGCCCTCACTCTAACCCTAAACCTCATCCTCATTCTAAAACTCACACTAACCCTAAACTTAAGCATCAATTTTAACCTCACCCTCACCCTAACCCTAACCCTAACCCTAACCCTAGACCTTACCTTAATCCTCACTCTCAGCCTAACCCTCAGCTTTACTCTTACCGTCACACTCACCCTAACACTCACGCTAACCCTAACCCTCATCCTAACCTTCACCCTGCCCATAATCCTGAGCATCACCCTAACCCTAACCCTCACCCTCAACCTAACCATCAGCCTAACCCTACAGGCTAAGCCAAACCCTCACACTAACCCTCAACCTCACCCTAGCCCTCACCCTAAGCCTAATCCTAACCCTAACCTTAATCATAACACTAAACCTAACATTAACACTAACCATCACCCAAAAACTAATCCTCATCCCCACTCTCACCCACAGCCTAAACCTAAGCCTAAGCCTAAACCTAACCCTAACCCTCACACTCACACTCACCATAACCCTAATCCTAAACCTAACCCTAACCCTAACCCTAAACCTCAAATTAACCCCCTCCCCCTAACCCTAACCCTAACACTAAACTTAACCATAACATTCACCTAACTGTCTCCCTAACATTAACTCTAACCCTAAACCTCACCATCATCCTAACACTAAAAGTCACCCTCACCCTCACCCTCACAATAACTCTAACCCTAACCCTAACAATAACCCTAACCCTAACACTAAACCTAACCCTAACCCTTACCCTAACACTCCCCCTAACCCTTACTCTAACCCTAAACCTCATGCTCACACTAACCCTAAACCTCACCCTCACCCTCACCCTCACCATAACTCTAACCCTAACCCTAACAATAACACTAACCCTAACACTAACTCTAACCCTCACCATCACCATAACCCTAAACCTAACCCTAAGCTCACCCTAACCCTAACCCTAACCCTAATGGTCACCCTCAGCCTCACCCTCACCGAAAACTTAACCATAAAATTAACAATAACCCTAACCCTAACCCTAATCCTAACCCTCACCCTCACTCTAACCCTAACCCTAACCCTAACCCTCACCCTAACCCAAAACCTCAACCTCATCATAACCCTAACCCTAACACTCACCCTAACCCTAAACCTAACCCTAATCCTAAACCTTGCCATAATGCTAACCCTAACCCTCACACTCACCCTTGCCCTCATCCTAACCCTAATCCTAAGCCTAAAGCTCATTCTATCCCTCACCCTAATTCTAACCTTAAACCTCACCCTAACCCTAACCCTCACCCTCACCCTCAGCCTAACCCTAAGCCTACGCCTAACCCTAACCCTCACACTCAACCTCATCCTAACCCTAATCCTAACCCTAAAACTAACACTAACCCTAACCCTAACCCTCACTCTAATCCTCCCCCAAACCTAACTATCAACCTAAACCTCACCCTCACCCTAACGCTAAATCTAGCCCTTAACCTCACACTAAAACTAACCCTAATCCTAACAGTAACCCTCACACTAACCCTAACCACCACCTTAACCCTAAACCTCAACCTATCCCTGTCCCTAACCCTCACCCTCACCTTAGCCCTCACCCTAACCCTAACCCTCATACTCAAAATAAACCTCACTCTAACCCTAAAACTAATCCTCAATCTAACCCTCACTCTCACCCTCACCCTCACCCTCACAGTAACTCTAACCCGAACCCAAACTCTAAACCTCACTCTAGCCCTAACCCTAAGCCTAACCCTAATCCTCACGCTCACCCTAACCGTAACAATAACCATAATCCTAACCCTCAACCTAACCCTCCCCTAAACCTATATCTAACCCTAAACCTCACCCTCACCCTCACCCTAACCCTAACCCTAAACCCCACCCTAACCCTAACCCTAACCCTCACCCACATCCTCACACTCACCATAACTCTAACCCTAACGCTAACAATAACCCTAACCCTAACCGTAACCATCACTCTAACCCTAATACTCAACCCCACCCTCACCCTCAGCCTAACCCTAAGCCTCAGACTAACCCTCAACCTAACCCTCAACTCACCCTCACCCTAACCCTAACCCTAACCCTAACCATAAACCTAATCCTCACCCCCACCCTCACCCTAAGCCTAACCCTAACTTAACCCAAACCCTAACCCTAACCCTAACCTTCTCCGGAACCCTAACCCTAACCCTAACCCTTAAAAATCCCTAACCCTCACCGTAACCCTAACCGTAACCTTAACCCTAACACAAACCCTATCCCTAAACCAAACCCTAAACCTAAACCTAATCCTCAGCCTCACACTCACCCTAACCCAAAACATAACCCTAACCCTCACCCTAACCATAAGCCTAACCCAACCCTAACCCTCACCGTAACCCTAACCCTAACCCTATCACAAACCCTAAACCTAACCCTAACCCTCACTGTAACCCTAACCCTAACACAAACCCTAACCCTAAACCTAACCCTAAACCTCAGCCTAACCCGAACACTAACCCTCCCACTCATGCTCGGCCTAAGCCTAAGCCTAACCCTAACCCTCACCCTATCCCGAACCCTAACACTAACCCTAACTCTAACCCTAAACCTCACCCTTACCCTAACCCTAACTCTAACACGAACCCGAAACCTAAACCTCATCCTAACCCTAAACCTAACCCACACCCTCACCCTCACCGTAACCATATAACCCTAACCCTAACAATAACCCTAACCCTAACCCTAACCCTCACCGTAACCCTAACCCTCACCGTAATATTTACCCTCACGCTTTCACTAACCGTATCGCTAACACTACTGCTCACACTAACCCTAAAAATCACCCTAATCCTCATCCTAACCCTCACCCTAACCCTAACTCAAAAACTCACCCTAACCCTAACCCTAACCCTTACCCTCAACTTAACCCTAACCCTCATGCTCAACTTAAGCATAACGCCAACCCTCACCCTAACAATAAACTTAACCTGAACCCTAACTCTCACCCTAACACTAACCCTAACACTAATCCTAAGCCTCACCCTCACCCTCACACTCACCCGCACCCTCACCCTCACAGTAAGGCTAACGCTAACCCAAACCCGAACCCTAAACATGACCCTAACCCTAAAACTCACCCTCACCCTAGCTCTCACCCTAACTCTAATCC
This sequence comes from Dipodomys merriami, assembly GCF_024711535.1. Lineage (NCBI taxonomy): Eukaryota > Metazoa > Chordata > Mammalia > Rodentia > Heteromyidae > Dipodomys > Dipodomys merriami. The sequence continues at coordinate 750,609 of NW_027206021.1, forward strand.
TAACCCTAACCCTCATAATAACCCTCCATATACCCCTAACCAAAAACCTCACCCTATCCCTAACCCTCATCCCCACCCTCACCCTCAGCCTAATCCTAAGCCTAAACCTAAGCCTAACCCTAAACCTAACCCTAACCTGCACACTCACCCGCACCCTCACCCTCACACTAACTCTAACCCTAACCCAAACGCTAACCCTAAACCTCACTCTAACCCTAACCCTAAGCCTAACCCTAACCCTCACCCTCACCCTAACCCTAACAATAACCCTAAACCTAACCGTCACCCTAACCCTCCCCCTAACACTATATCTAACCCTAAACCTAACCCTCATCTTCACCCTAACCCTAACCCTAAACCCCACCCTAACCCTAAACCTAACCCTCACCCCCACCCTCACCCTCACCATAACTCTAACCCTAACCCTAACAATAACCCTAACCCTAACCTAACCCTAACCCTAACCCTAACCCGCACCCTCACCCTCACCATAACTCTAACCCTAACCCTAACCCTAACCCTAAGTCTAACCCTAACCGTAACCCTAACCCTCACCCTAACCATAACCCTCACCCTAACCCTAACCCTCACCCTAATATTTACCCTCACTCTAACACTAACCCTAAAGCTAAAACTACCGCTCACACTTACCCTAATAATCACTCTAAGCCTAAACCTCACCCTAACACTAACCTTAACCCTCAAAATCACCCTAGCTCTCTCCCTAACCCTATCATCCTCACCCTAAACCTCACACTAACCCTAAAACTAATCCTCAATCTAATCCTCATCCTCACCCTAACACTAAACCTAATGCTCACCTTCATCTTTATCGTAACGCTCACCCTCAGTCTAACCCTCATCTTTACCCTTACCGTCACCCCCACCCTAACCCTCACCTTAACCCTAACCCTCACCCTAACCCTCACCTAACCCTAATTCTACCCCAAACTTCACCCTAACCCTAACCCTAACTCTAAATCTAACCCTAACCCTAAACCTCACCCTCAACCTCACCGTAACCGTAAACCTAACCCTAAACCTAACAATAACCATTACTCTAAACCTGACCCTCACCTCAGCCTAACCATAACTCTTACCTTAACCCTAACCCTCACCCTAACGCTTACTCTCCCCCAAACACTAACCCTAACACTAACCCTCACACTAACCCTAACCCTCAACCTAATCCTAAACCTAACCCTAATAATAACCCTAACTCTAACCCTAAACCTCACCCTAGCCCTCACCTTAAAACTAAGACCTACCCCCACCCTCACCCTAACCCTAACCCTCATCCTCACCCTAAACCTCACACTAACCCTAACCCTAACCCTAATCCTCAATCTAGCCCTCACTCTAACCCTAACACTTGCCCTAAAACTAACCCTAACCCTCACTTTTATCTTAACACTCACCCTCAGCCTAAATCTCAAATTTACCCTTACCATCATCCTCACCCTAACCATAAACCTCATCCTAACCCCCACCCTAACCATAAACCTAACAATCACCCTAACCCTAACCCTCACCCTCAACCTCATGCTGAGCCTAACCCTAAGCCTAAACCTAACCCTTACCCTAACCCTCAGGAGAGCCCTCTCGCTTACCCTAATCCTAAACCTAACCCTCATCCTAACCTTCACACTATCCCTAACCCTCAGCCTAACCCTGTCCATCACCCTAACCCTAATCCTAATCCTAATCCTAACCCTAACCCTAACCCTCGCACTCACCATAACCCTAACCCTAACCCTAATCCTAACCCTAAACCTCATCCTCACCCTAGCCCTCACCCTAACCCTAATCCTAATCCTAACCCTCATCCTAATCCTCACCCTAACACTAACCCTAAATGTCACCCTCACCATCAGCCTAACCCTAATCTGAACCCTAACCCTCGACCTAAACCTAAACCTCACCCCCAACATAACCCTTACCCTAACCCTCAACCTAACACTAAACTTAACCCGAACCCTAACTCTCACCCTCACCCTAACCCTAACCCTCACCCTAAACCTAAACCTAAACCTCACCCTTAGCCTAGCCCTCACCCTAACCTTAATCCGAAACCTAACACTCATCCTACCCCTCCCCCTAATCGTTTCCCTAACCATAACCCTAACCCTAACCCTCACCTACAACCTCACCCACAGCCTAACTCTAAGCCTAACCCTAAACCTAACCCTAACACACACACTCACCCTCACCCTAACCCTAATCCTAAACCTAACCCTAACCCTAACCCTACTACTGTCACCCTAACCCTAACCCTAACACTAACCCTAAACATAACCTTAACCTATTCCTCACCCTAACCCTAACTCTAACCCTAAACGTCACCCTCACCCAAAACCTAACTCTAACCCTAACACAAACGCTAAACCTCAGCATAAACCTAACCCTATCCCTCACCCTCACCCTCACCGTAACCTTAACCCTAAACCTAACCCTAACAATAATCCTAAACCAAATCCTAACCTTCAACCTAACCATAAACCTCACCCTAACCCAAAACCTGACCCTAACACTTACCCTCACCCTAACACTAACCTAACCCCAACACGAACCCTCAAACTAACCCTAACCCTAAACTCACCCTAAACCTAACCCTAACCCTAACCCTCACCCTAACCCTAACTCTAACCCTAAAACTCACCCTAACACTAACTTTCACCGTCACTCTCAACCTCACCGTAATTCTAGCTCTAACCCTAACAATAACCCTAACCCCAACCCCAACCCTAACCCTCAACCTCAGCCTCACCCTCACAGCAAACTTTACCCTAATCATAACACTATCAATAACCCTAACCCTAAGCCTAACCCTAACACTAATTCTAATCCTCACCCACACAGTCACCCTCATCTTAACCCTAAACCTAAACCTAACCCTCACCATAACCCTAACCCTAACACTAAACCTAACCCTAATCCTAATCCTAAATGTTAACCTAAACCTAACCCTAATCCTCAGCCTCATCTGCAACATAACCCAAACCCTAATGCTAACCCTCACCCTAACTCTAAGCCTAACCCTAAACCTAACCCTAAGCGTCACACTCACCCTCACCCTAACCCTAACCCTAAAACTAAACATAACCCTAACCCTAACCCTAACCCTAACCCTAAAACTCACACTAACACTAACACTAACCCTAACCCCAAGCTAACCCTCACCCTAACCTTAACCCTAACACTAACCCTAACCCTCGACCTAACCCTCCCCCTAAACCTAAATGTAACCCTAAACCTCACCCTAACCCTAACCCTCACGCTCACCATAACTCTAACCCTCATCCTAACCCTAATGCTAACCGTAAACCTCACCCAAACACTAACGCTAACCCTCATCCTCACCCTAGCCCTCATACTAAACCTAATCCTAACCCTAACCCTAACCCTCATCCTAACCCTCACCCTAACCCTAACCCTAACAATAACCCTACCCCTAACCCTAACCAACACCCTAACCCTAATCCTCACCCCCACCGTGACCCTCAGCCTAACCCTAAGCCTCAGCCTAACCCTCAACCTAACCCTCACACTCACCCTACACTAACCCTAGTCCTAAATGTAAATCTATCCCTAAACCTCAACCTAACCTTCACCCTCACCCTCACCCTAACCCTAACCCTAACCATAACCCTGTCCCGCAGCCTCACCCTCACTGCAAACTTAACCCTAACCATAACACTAACAATAACCCTAACCCTAAACATAAACATAACCCTAATCCTCACCCCCACCGTCACCCTCAGCCTAATCCTAACTTAACCCTAACCCTAACCCTCACCATAACCCTAACCCTCACACTCACCCTCACCCTAACTCAAATCCTAAACCTAACCCTGTCCTAACCCTAACCCTCTCCCGCACCCTCACCCTAACCCTCACCCTAAACCTAATCCTAACCCTAAACCTCATCCTAATACTCACGCTAACCCTAACCCTAAACCTCACCCTAACCTGAACCCTAAACTTCCCCTCATGCTCGGCCTAAGCCTTAGCTTAAGCCAAAGCCTAACCCTAACCCTCTCCCTAACCCTAACTCTAACACTAACCCTAACTCTAACCCTAAAACTCACCCTCACCCTCACCCTAACTCTAACACTAACCCGGAAGCTAAAACTCATCCTAAACCTAACACTAAACCACACCCTCACACTCACCGTAACCTTATAACCCTAACACTAACAATAACCCTAACCCTAACCCTAACACTCACCCTAACCATAACCCTCACCCTAACCCTAATCCTCACCCTAATATTTAGCCTCACCCTAACACTAACCCTAATGCTAACACTACCGCTCACACTAACCCTAAAAATCACCCTTACCCTAAACCTCACCCTAACACTAACCCTAAACCTCAACCTCGCCTTATCACTCACCCTAACCCTAACCCTCATCCTAACCCTAAACCTCTCACTAACTCTAACACTAATCCTCAATCTAACCCTCACCCTCACCCTAACCCTAAACCTAACCCTCACCCTTACCCTAACCCTCATCTTTAGTGTAAAGCTCACCCTCAGCCTAACTCTCATCTTTACCCTTACCGTCACCCCCACCCTAACCCTCACCCTAACCCTAATGCTCACCCTAACCCTAATTCTACACCTAAACCTCACGCTCACCCTAACCCTAACTCTAACACTAACACTAACACTAAACCAACCTCACTCTAACACTAACCCTAACCCTCACCCTCACCCTCAATGTAACCGTAACACTAACAATAAACCTAACAGTAATCATGACCCTAACCCTAACCCTCACCCTAACCATAACCCTCACCCTAATCATAAACATCAACCTAACACTTACCCTCACACTAACACTAACCCTAACCCTAACACTAATCCTCACACTAACCCTAAACCTCACCCTAATTCTAAACCTAATCCTAAACCTAAACCTAACTCTAACCCTAACCCTCAAACTAGCCCTCACCCTAACCCTAAGTCCTACCCTCACCCTCACCCTAACCCTAACCCTCATCCTCACCCTAAACCTCACACTAACCCTAACCCTAATCCTCAATCTAATCCTCACCCTAACCCTAACCCTAACCCTAACCCTCAACCTAACCCTATCCCTAACCCTAACTCTAACCCTAAACCTCACCCTCACACTTACCCTAACCCTAACCCTAAAACTCACCCTAACACTAAACTTCATCCTCACCCTCAACCTCACCGTAATACTAGCCCTAACACTAACCCTAACCCTAACTCTAACCCTCACCCTCAGCCTCACCCTCACCACAAAATTAACGCTAACCATAACACTAACAATAACCCTACCCTAAGAATAACCCTAAACCTAAATCTAATCCTAACCCCACCTTCACCATGATCCTAATCCTCACACTAACCCTAAAAGTAATCCTCAATCTAAACCACACCCTCACCCTAAACCTAACCGTAACCCTCACCCTAACCCTAACACTCACCCTTACGGTAATCCTCACTCTCAGCCTAACCCTCAACTTTACCCTTACTGTCACCCTCACCGTAACCCTCACACTAACCCTAACCCTCATCCTAACCCTAACACTAACCCTCACGCCCTACTAAACCTCACCCGAACCCAAACCCTAACACTAAACCTAACCCTAACCCTAACCCAAAACCTCACCCTAACACTAGCTCTAACCCTAAACCTCACGCTGACCCTAACCCTAACCCTAATACTAAACCTCACCCTAAACCTAAACCTTACCCTAACACTTACCCTCAACCTAACAGTAACACTAATACTAACACTAACCCTCACACTAACGCTAACCATCACCCTAAACCTAACGTCACCCTATCCCTAACCCTAAACCTAAACCTAACCCTCATCCTAACCCTCACCCTAACCGTAACCCTAAACATCACCTTAACCCTAACCCTCACCCTCATTTTAGCCTCACCCTAACCATAAGCCTAAGCCTAAACCTAACCCTAAACCTCACACTCACCGTAGCCCTCACCCTAACACTAATCCTAACTCTAACTCTCATCCTAACCCTCAACCTAACCATAACCAGAACCATCACTCTAAACCTAATCCTCATCCCCACCCTCACCTTCAGCGTAACCCTAACCCTAAGCCTAACCCTAACCCTAACCCTCAAATTCACCCTCAGCCAAACCCTAATCCTAACCCTAACACTAACCTTAAACCTAAGCCTCAACCTAACCCTCACACTAACCCTAACCTTAACCCTAACACTCACCGTCAATTTAGTCCTCACCCTAACCATCACCTCAAAACTAACCCACACCTTCACCATAACCCAAACGCTAACCCTGACCCTAACCCTACCCCTAACCCTAACCCTAAACCTGACCCTAATCCTAACACTACCCCTCACCCTCAACTTAACCCTCACCCTAACCCTAATTGTAACCCTAAACCTCATCCGAAACCCCACCCTCATCCTAACACTAACCCTCACGCTAACCCTAAACCTAATTCTAACCCTCACCCTAAACCTACCAGGACCCTCACCCTAACCATAACCCTTAGCTCAACCTCACCCTCAGCCTAACACTAAGCCTAACCGAAACCCTAACCCTAACCATCACACTCACCCTCACCCTAACCCTAATCCTACCACTAACCCTAACCCTAACCCTAAACCTCAACCTAACCCTCACCCTAACCCTAACCCTAACACTAACCCTAACCCTAACCCACACCCTAACCCTCTCCCTAAACATAATTCTAACCCTAAACCTCACACTCACCCTAATCCAAATCCTAACCTTGACCCTAAATCTCACCCTAACCCTAACCCTCAACCTTACCCTCACCCTCACCCTCACAATAACCCTAACCCTCACCCTAACCCTAACACTAAACCTCACCCTAACACTAATTCTAACCCTCACCCTCACCCTAGCCCTCACTCTAACCCTAATCCTAACCCTAAACCTCATCCTAACACTCACCCTAACCCTCACCCTAACCCTCACCCTAACCCTAATCCTAAACCTAAACCTCACCCTCAGCCTTACCCTCACCCTCACCCTCACCATAACCCTAAACCTCACCCAAACCTAAACTTAAACTTCACCATAACACTAACCCTAACCCTCACCCTCAACCTAGCCCTCACCCTAACCCTAATCCTAACCCTTACCCTAACCATAACCCTCACCCTCACCCTCACGGTAACTCTAACCCTAAACCTAACAATAACACTAATCCTAACCCTAAACCTAACCCTAACCCTAATCCTATCCCTAATCCTCAACCTCACTGCAAATGCAACCATGCCCATATCACTAACAATAATCCGAAACCTAAACCTAATCCTAACAATCACCCTCACCATAACCCTAATCCTAAACCGAACCCTCACTCTAACCCTAACCCTAACCCTCACCATAACCCTAACCCTCATCCTAACCCTCACCCTAACCCTAAACCTCACCCTAACACTAACCCAAATCCTCACCCTCAACCTAGCCCTCACCCTAACCACCATCCTAAAGCTAATCCTCATCCTAACTCTCACCCTAACCCTAATCCTAACCCTCACCCTAATCCTAATAGTAACCCAAACCTTCAACCTAACCCTACCCCTCACCTTGCTGTAACCCTAACCCTAACACTCACCCTAACGCTAAACTTAACCCGAACCATAATTCTGACCCAAATGCTAACCCTAAGCGGAACACTTACCCTAACCCTCACCCTCACCCTCAGCTTAATGCTAAGCCTAACCCTAACCCTAAGCCTAACACAAGCACTCACCCTAACACTAACCCTAATCCTAATCCTAACCCTAAGCCTAACCCTCACCCTCATCCTAATCCTCACCCTAACCCTAACCCTAACACTAACCCTAACCCTAAACCTAACACTAACACTAACCCTCACCCTAACCCTCACCCTAACCGTAACTCTAACCCTAAATCTCACCCTCACCCTCAACCTAAACCTCACTCTCACCCTCACCCTCAGCTTAACCCAAAGCCAAAGCCTAACGCTAAGCCTAACCCTCACCCTCACACTAGCCCTCAACATAACCCTAACTGTAACACTAACCCTAACCCTAACACTAACACTAACCCTCACACTAACCCTCACCCTAACCGTAACTCTAACCCTAAGTCTCACCCTCACCCTCACCCTAACCCTCACCCTCACCCTCACCCTCAGCTTAACCCAAAGCCAAAGCCTAACGCTAACCCTAACCCTCACCCTCACACTATCCCTCAACATAACCCTAACTGTAACACTAACCCTAACCCTAACACTCACACTAAACCTAACCCTAACCCTAACTCTAACCCTAAACCTCACCCTGACCCTAACCCTAACCCTAACTCTAGACCTCATCCTAACCCTAACCCTAACCCTCAACATCACCCTCACCCTTACCCTTACCTTAACCTTAACCCTAACACTAGCCCTAAGAATAACCCTAACCCTAAACCTAACCCTAAACCTCACCCTCACCGTAACTATAACCCTAACACAAACCCACACACTAACCCACACTCTGACACTAAACCTAACGCTAAACGTCACCCTAACCCTAAAATTAACCCTAACCCTAACCCTAGCACATACCCTAACCCTAATCTTAACCCTAACCCTCACTCTAACCCTCACTCTAAACATAAACCATACCCTAACACTAAATCTAACCCTCAACTTCACCCTCAGCCTCAGCCTAACACTAACCCTAACCCTAACCCTCACACTCACAGTCACAGTAACCCTAATCCTAACACTAACCCCAAACCTAACCCTAAAACTAATCCTAACCCTAACCCTCACCCTAAACCTCACTCTAAACCTAACCCTAACCCTAAACCTCACCCTCACCCTAACCCTAATCCTAACCCTAACCATAACACTAACCCTCACACTCACCCTCACCTTAAACTTAATCCTAATCACAACCCTAACCCTAACTGTAACCCTAAATATAACCCTAACCATAACACTAACACTAAACCTAATTCTCAACCCTACCCTCACTCTCAGCCTAACCCTAAGCCTGTCCCTAACACTAACCCTAACTCTAACACTAAACCTCACCCTCACCCTAACCCTATCTCTAAACCTAACCCTAAACCTCACCCTGACCCTAACCCTATCCCTCACCTGCAACCTCAGCCTCACTGTAACTCTAACCCTAACCCTAACAATAACACTAACCCTAAACCTAACGATAACCCTAAAGCTAATCCTCACCCCCACCCTCACCCTCAGCCTAACCCTAAGCCTAAGCCTAACCCTAACACTAACCCTCACCCTCACTCTCACCCTAAACCTAATCCTAACCCTAACCCTATCCCTAAACCTCAACCTAACCCTCACCCTCACCCTAATCCTAACACTAAACCTAACCCTAACCTTCAACCTAACCCTCCCCCAAACCTGAACTCAAAACCTAAACCTCACCAGCACCCTTACACTAACCCTAACCCTAACCCTAAACCTCACCATAAACCTCACCCTAACGTCACCCTCACCCTCACTCTCAATGTGAACGTAACTCTAACCCTAAGCCTAACAATAACAGTAACCCTAACCCTAACAATAACCATAACCCTCACCCTGTGCCTCATCCTCACCGCAAACTTAACACTAACCATAACACTAAATATAACCCTAAACCTAAGCCTAAGCCTAAGCCTAAGCCTAAGCCTAAGCCTAACCCTAAACCTCACCCTAACCTAACCCTAACCCTAAAACTAACTCTAACCCTAACACAAAACCTAACCCTACCCCTAACCCTAACCCTAAACCTCATCCTAACCCTCACCCTAAACCTAACCCTAATCCTTACAGTCACCCTAACCCTAACCCTCACCCTCACTCTCGGCCTAAGCCTAAGCCTAAGCCTAAGCCTAAACCGAACTCTAAACCTCATCCTAACCCTCACCTTATACCTAACCTTAACACTAACCCTAACTCTAACCCTAAACCTCACCATCACCCTAACCCTAACTCTAACCCTAAACCTAAAACTAAACCTCACCCTAAACCTAAACCTAACCCTCACCCTCAACCTCACCTTAAACCCAACCCTAACCCTAACAATAACCCTAACAATAAACCTAACCCTCACCCTAACCATAACCATCAACATAACCCTAATCCTCAATCTAACCCTCACCCTCACCCTAACCCTAATCCTAACCTTCACCCTAACACTAACGCTAAACGTAACCCTTACCTTCAACTTAACCCTCAGCCTAACCCTAAGCTTAAACCTAACCCTAACCCTTACACTCATCCTCATCATAACACTAATCCTAAACCTAAGCATAACCCTAAACCTAAACCTCAACCTAACCCTCCCCCTAATCCTAACCCTAAAACTAACCCTAGCCCTAACCCTCAACCTAACCCTCCCCCTAACCCTAACTCTAACTCTAAACCTCACCCTCATCCTAACCCACACCCTAACCCTAAACCTCACCCTAACCCTCACCTTCACCGTAACCCTAAACCTAACCCAAACCCTTACCCTACCCCTAACCCTAACCCGAACCCTAAACTTCACCCTAACTCTAAACCTAAACCTCACCCTCAACCTCACCCTAACCGTAAACTTAAGCTTAACCATAACACGAACAATAACCCTAACCCCACCCCGAATCCTAACCCTCACCCTCACCCTAAACTTAACCCTCACCCAAACCCTCACCCTCACCCTAACACTTACCCTCATCCTAACACTAACACTAACCCAAACCCTTACCCTAACCCTAAATCTCAACAGAACCCTCACCCTCACCCTATCCCTAACACTAACCCTAAACCTAACCCTAACCCTAACACTCCACCTACCGCTATATCTAACCCTCAACCTCACCCTCACCTCACCCTAACTCTAACACTAACACTAACCCTAACTCTAACCCTAAACCTCACCCTAAACCTAACACTAACTCTAACCCTAACCTGAAACCTAAACCTAAACCTACCCTAACCCTCACCCTCACCCTCAACCTCTACATAACCCTAACCATAAAAATAACCCTAACCCTAACCCTCATCCTAACCATAACCTTCACCCTAACCCTAACCCTCACCCTAACACTTACCCTCACCCTAACACTAACCCCAACCATAACACTAACTCTCACACTAACCCTAACCATCAATCTAACCCTAAACCAAACCCTAACCCTAACTCTCACCCTCACCCTAGCCCTCATCCTAACCCTAACCCTCTTCCTCACCCTTACCTCACACTAATCCTAACACTAATCCTGAATCTAACCCTCACCCTCACCTTAATCCTAACCCTCACTTGTACCTTAACCCTCACCCTCAGCCTAACCCTCACCTTTACCCTTACAGTCACCCTCACCCTAACCCTCACCATAGCATAAATCCTCATCCTAGCCCTCACCCTAACGGCAACCCCAACCATCACCCTAACCCTAACCCTCACCCTCACCCTCAGCCTAAGCCTAACGCTAAGCCTAAGCCTAAGCCTAAGCCTAAGCCTAACCATCACCCTCACCCTAGCCCTCACACTAACCATAATACTAACACTAACACTCATCCTAACCCTTAACCTAACCATAACCCTAACCATCATACTAAACCTAATCCTTATCCCCACCCATACCCTCAGCCTAACCCTAAGCCTAAGCCAAACCCTAACACTAACCCTCACATTCACCCTCACCATCAACGTAATCCTAAACCTAACCCTAACCCTAATATTAAAACTCAACCTAACCCTCACCCTAACCCTAACACTAACCCTAACCCTAACACTCAACCTAACCCTCCCCCTAACCTTAATTCTAACCCTAAACCTCACCCTCACCCTAACCATAATCCTAACCCTAAACCTCATCCTAACCCTGATCCTAACCCTCACCCTCACCCTCACCCTTACTGTAACTCTAAACCTAACCTTAGCTATAACACTAACCCTGAACACTAACACTAACCCTGAAACTCACCCTAACTCTAACCCTAACACCAACCCTCACCCTAATCCTAATCCTAATCCTCAGCCTCACCTTAACCCTAACCCTAACCCTAACCCTAAACTTCACCCTCACCATAACCCTAACCCTAACCCTAAACCTCACCACAACGCTAACCCTAAATGTCACCCTAACTCTAGTCCTCCCCCTAACCCTAATGCTAACCCTAAACCTCATCCTAACAGTCACCCTAACCCTAAAACACTAACACTAACCCTTACCCTCACCCTCAAGCTCTTCCTAAGCCTCCGCCTCAGCCTAAGACTAACCCTGACCCTCAAACTCAACCTCACCCTAACCCTAACCCTAACACTAACCCTAACTCTAACCCTCACATAACCCTCACTCTAATGCTAACTATAAAGTTTAACCTCACCCTCACCCTAACCCTAAATCTCACCCTGACCATCACCATCTGCCTAAAATTAAGCCTAACCCTAACCCCAACCCTAACCCTAACACTAACCCTAACCCTCACTCTACCCCTCACCCTAAACCTAACCCTAACCCTCACCTTCACCCTAGCCCATACACAAACCCTAAGCCTAAGCCTAACCCTCACCCTAATCCTCACTCTAACTCTAACCCCAACACTCAGGCTAACCTTAACCCTCACCCTCACCCTAACTCTAATTCTAATCCTATCCCTAACCCTAACCCACACACTTACCCTTCCTTAACCCTAACCCTAATCTTAACCCTAACAATAACCCTCAACCCCACACTAAACCTCACCCTATCCCCAACTCTAACCCTAACACTAACTCTAACCCTCACCCTATCCCTCACCCTAACCCTAATCCTAAACATCACCCTCAACCTAGCCCATACCCAAATCCTAAGCCTAAGCCTAACCATCTCACTAACCCTCACTCTAACCCTAACCCCAACACTCACCCTAACCGTAAACCTCACCCTCACCCTCGCCCTAACTCTAACCCTAACCCTAACCCTCACACTCACCCTAACCCTAAACCTAACCCTAATCCTAAACCTCACACTAACCCTAACACTAATCCTCAACCAAAACTTCACCCTCACCCTAACCCTAACACTTACCCTCACCCTAAAACTAACACTAAACCTAACACTAACCCTGAAACTAACGCTAAAAAATCACCCTAAACCTAAACCTCACCCTAACCCTAAAGCTAACCCTCACCTTCACCCTAGCCCTCAACCTAACCCTAACACTCATCCTCACCCTAAACCTCACACTAACCCTAACACTAATCCTCAACCTAAACTTCACCCTCACCCTAACCCTAACCCCGACCCTCACCCTAACCATAACCCTCACTTCAATCTCACCCTCAGCCTAAAACTAAGCCTAACCCAAATGCTAACCCTAACCCTCACACTCACCCTCACCCTAACCCTAATCCTAACACTAACCCTAACCCTAACCCTAAAACTCAACCTAACCCTCCCCCTAATCCTAACCCTAACACTAACCCTATCCCTAACCCTCACGCTAAACCTCCCCCTAACCCTAACTCTAACCCTAAACCTCACACTCACCCTAACCCTAATCCTAACCCTCACCTTCACCCTAACCCTCATCCTAACCCTAACCCTCACCGTAACCCTAAGCCTCACCCTTACCATAACCATAACCCTCACCCTAACCCTAACCCTCTCACCCTAACACTAACTCTAACCCTAAATCTCACCCTCACCCTCACCCTAACACTCACACTCACCCTGACCCTCAGCTTATCCCAAAGCCATAGACTAACGCTAACCTTAACCCTCACCCTCACACTAGCCCTCACCATAACCCTAACTGTAACAGTAACCCTAACCCTAACACTCACACTAACCCTAACCCTAACCCTACCTCTAACCCTAAACCTCACCCTGACCCTAACCCTAACCCTAACCATAACTCTAAATCTCATCCTAACCCTAAACCTAACCCTCAACATCACCCTCAACCTCACCCTGACCTTAACCTTAACCCTAACCCTAACCCTAAAAATAACCCTAACCCTAAAAATAACCCTAAACCTCACCCTCACCCTAACTCTAACCCTAACCCAAACCCTCACCCTAACCCTAACTCTGACACTAAAATTAATGCTAAACGTCACCCTAACCCTAACCCTCACCCTAACCCTAAGCCTCACCCTTACCATAACCATAACCCTCACCCTAACCCTAACCCTCTCACCCTAACACTAACTCTAACCCTAAATCTCACCCTCACCCTCACCCTAACCCTCACACTCACCCTGACCCTCAGCTTAACCCAAAGCCATAGACTAACGCTAACCTTAACCCTCACCCTCACACTAGCCCTCACCATAACCCTAACTGTAACAGTAACCCTAACCCTAACACTCACACTAACCCTAACCCTAACCCTACCTCTAACCCTAAACCTCACCCTGACCCTAACCCTAACCCTAACCATAACTCTAAATCTCATCCTAACCCTAACCCTAACCCTCAACATCACCCTCAACCTCACCCTTACCTTAACCTTAACCCTAACCCTAACCCTAAAAATAACCCTAACCCTAAAAATAACCCTAAACCTCACCCTCACCCTAACTCTAACCCTAACCCAAACCCTCACCCTAACCCTAACTCTGACAGTAAAATTAACGCTAAACGTCACCCTAACCCTAACCCTAACCCTAACCCTCATGCTAGCACATACCCTAAACCTAATCTTAACATTAACCCTAACTCTAACGCTCACACTCACCCTATCCTTAACCTTAATCCTAATCCTAACCCTAACCCTAACCCTAACCCTAACCCTAATCCTCAACTCCTCCCTCACCCTCAGCCTAACCCTAAGCCTGTCCCTAACACCCTAACCCTATCTCTAAACCTAACCCTAAACCTCACCCTGACCCTAATCCTAACCCTCACCCCCACCCTCAGCCTCAATGTAACTCCAACCCTAACCCTAACAATAACACTAACCCTAACCCTAACGATCACCCTAACCCTAACCCTCACCCCCACCCTCAACCTCAGCCTAACCCTCAGCCTAAGGCTAACCCTAACACTAACCCTCACCCTCATTCTCACCCTAACCCTAATCCTAACGCTAACCCTATCCCTAAACCTCAACCTAACCCTCAGCCTTACCCTAATGCTAACACTAAATCTAACACTCACCCTCACCCTAACCATCCCCCTAACCCGAACTGTAACCCTAAACCTCAACAGCACCCTAACACTAACCCTAACCCTAACCCTAAACCTCACCGTAAAACTCACCCTAATCCTCATCCTCACCCTCACTCTCACCATGCCCATAACTATAACCCTAACCCTAACAATAATAGTAACCCTAACCCTAACCCTAACAATAACCATAAACTTCACCCTGTGCCTCACACTCACCGCAAATGTAACACTAACCATAACACCAACAATAACCCTAAACATAACCCTAAGCCTAAGCCTAAGCCTAAGCCTAACCCTAACCCTCACCCTAACCCTAACCCTAACACTAAACCTAAATCTAACCCTAACCCTAAACCTCATCCTAGCACTCATCCTAAACCTAACCCTAACCCTAACCCTCACTCTCGGCCTAAGCCTAAGCCTAAGCTTAAGCCTAACCCGAACTCTAAACCTCAACCTAACCCTCACCTTAACCCTAACCCTAACACTAACTCTAACCCTAAACCTCACCATCACCCTAAACCTAACTCTAACCCTAACCCTAAAACTAAACCTCACCCTAATCCTAAACCTAAGCCTCACCCTCAACCTCTGCGTAACCCTAACCCTAACCCTAACAATAACCCTAACACTAAACCTAACCCTCACCCTAAACATAACCCTACACATAACCCTAACCCTCAATCTAACCCTCACCCTCACCCTAACCCTAACCCTAACCCTCACCCTCACCCTAACCCTAAACGTAACCCTGACCCTCACCGTAACACTCACCCTAACCCTAACCCTAATCCTAACCCTAACCCTAATTCTAAACCTAAACCTAACCCTAACCCTAACCATCACCCTAAACCTATTCCTCATCCCCACCCTCACCCTGAGCCTAAACCTAAGCCTAAACCTAACCCTAACCCTAACCCCCACATTTACCCTCACCCTAACCGGAACACTAACACTAACCCTAACTCTAAACCTAAACCTCACCCTCACCCTATCCCTAACTCTAACCCTAAACTGAAACCTAAAACTCATCCTAACCCTAACCCTCACCCTCACTCTCAACATAACCCTAACCCTAACCCTAACAATAACCCTAACCCTAACACTAACCCTCATCCTAACCATAGCCTTCACCCTAACCCTAACCCTCACTCTAATACTTACCCTCACCCTAACACTAACACTAACCATTACTCTAAACCTTACACTAACCCTAACCATCACCCGGACCCTAAACCTCACCCTAACCCTAACTCTCACCCTCAACCTATCCCTCAACCTAACCCTAACCCTCATCCTCACCCTTAACCTCACACTAACGATAACACTAATCCTGAATCTAACCCTCAACCTCACCCTAACCCTAAGCCTCACCTTACCATAACCCTCACCCTCAGCCTAACCCTCACCTTTACCCTCAGCCTCAGCCTAAACCTAAGCCTAAGCCTAACCCTAACCATAACCCTCACCCTCACCCTAGCCCTCACGCAAACCCTAATCCTAACCCTAACACTCATCCTAACCCTTAACATACCATAACCCTAACCATCATTCTAAACCTAATCCTCATCCCCACCCATACCCTCAGCCTAACTGTAAGCCTAAGCCAAACCCTAACCCTAACCCTCACACTCACCCTACCGTCAACCTAATCCTAAACCTAATCCTAACCCTAACATTAAACCACAACCTACCCCTCACCCTAACCCTAACACTAACCCTAACACTAAAACTCAACCTAAACCTCCCCCTAACCCTAACTCTAACCCTAAACCTCACCCTCACCATAACCATAATCCTAAAACTAAACCTCACCCTAACCCTGATCCTAACACTCACCCTCACCCTCACCCTTACTGTAACTCTAAACCTAACCTTAACTATAACACTAACCCTAAACCTAACCCAAACCCCGAACTTCACCGTAACTCTAACCCTAACACAAACCCTCACCCTATTCCTAATTCTAACCCTCCGCCTCACCTTAACCCTAACCCTAACCCTAACCCTAACCCTAAACCTCACTCTCAACATAACACTAACCCTAACCCTAAACATCACTCTAACGCTAACCCTAACACTCACGCTAACTCTAGCCCTCCCCCTAACCCTAATTCTATACATCATCCTAACACTCACCCTAACCCTAAAACCCTAACACTAACACTCACCCTCAGCCTCACGCTCCACCTAAGCCTCCGCCTCAGCCTAAGGCTAACCCTGACCCTCACACTCACCCTCACCCTAACCCTAACCATAACACTAACCCTAACCCTAACCTTCACACTAACCCTCCCCCTAACCCTAACTCTAAACCTAAACCTCACACTCACCCTAACCCTAATCCTAAACCTGACCCTAAATCTCACCCTAACCCTAACCCTAACCCTCACCCTTACCCTCACCCTCACCCTCACCGTAACTCTAACCCTAACCCTAACAATAACACTAATCCTAACTCGAAACCTAAAACTAACCCTAATCCTATCCATAACCATCACCCTCAGCCTCACCATCACTGCAAAAGTCACCAGAAACATAACACTAACAATAATCCTAACCCTAACCCTAATCCTAACAATCACCCTCACCCTAAACCTAATCCTAACCCTAACCTTCACTCTAACCCTAATCCTAACCTCACCATAACCCTAACCCTCATCCTAACCCGCACCCTTACAATAAACCTAACCCTCACCCTCACCCTACCCTTCACCCTAACCCTAATCCTAACCCTATCCCTCACTCTATCCCTAACCCTAAACCTCACCATAAACTTCACACTCACCCTAACCCTCATCCTCACCCTAACCCTCACCCTAACCCTAACCCTCACCCTCACCATAACCCTAAACCTCATCCTAACCCTCACCCTAACCCTAACTCTAAACCTAAACCCTACCCTAACAATAACCCTAACCCTCAACCTCACCCTAGCCCTTCCCCTCACCCTAGCCCTCACCCTAAACCTAATCCTAACCCTAATCCTCATCCTAACACTCACCCTAACCCTAACCCTAACTTTCACCCTAACCCTAATCCTAACCCTAACCCTCAAACTAACCCTATCCCTCACCCTCACTGTAACCCGAACCCTAAACCTCATCCAACCCTAAACTAAACACAAACCCTAACTGTCACCCTAACGCTAACCCTAACCCAAATCCTAACCCTAAACCTCAACCTTAACCTCACCCTCAGCTTAACCATTAGACTAACCCTAACCCTAAGCCTAACCCAAACACTCACCCTCATACTAACCCTAATCCTAATCCTAACCCAAACCCTAACCCTCACCCTCATCCTAACCCTCACCCTAACCCTAACACTAACTCTCACCCTAACCATCACCCTAACCCTAAATCTAACCCTAAACCTCAACCTCACCCTAAACCTAACCTAACCCTAAACCGAAACCTCACACTAACCTTAACCCCTACCCTCACCCTCACCGTCAGCCTAACCCTAAACCTAAACCAAACCCTCACCATAACCCTAACCCTAACCCTAACCCTAAACCTCACCCTAACCCTAACCTTAATCCTCACCCTCAGCCTCACTCTCACTGTAAACTTAACCCTAACCATAACACTAACAATAACCCTAACCCTAACCCTAATCTAACCCTCACCTTCACCCTCACCCTCAACATAACCCTAACCTTAACCCTAACAATAAACCTAAACCTATCCCTAACCCTCATCCCTCATCCTAACCATAACCTTCACCCTAAACCTAACCCTCACCCTAACACTTACCCTCAACCTAACAATAACCCTAACCATAACCCTAACCCTAACCATCACCCTAACCCTAAAACTCACCCTAACACTAACTCTCACCCTCAACCTAGCCCTCAACCTAACCCTAAACCTGATTCCCACCCTGAACCTCACACTAACCCTAACACTAATACTGAATCTAACCCTCACCCTCACCCTAACCCTAACTCTCACCCTTACCGTAACCCTCACCCTCAGCCTAACCTTCACCTTTACCCTTATGGTCACCCTCACCCTAATCCTCACCATAACCTAAATCCTCATCCTAACCCTCACCGTAAAGGCAAACCCAACCATCACTCTAACCCTAACCCTCACATTACCCTCAGCCTCAGCCTAACCCTAAGCCTAAGCCTAGCACTAACCCTAAACCTAAACCTCAACCTAACCCTCCCCCTAACCATAACTCTAACCCTAATCCTCACCCTAACAATAATCCTAACTCTAAACCTCACCCTAACCCTGATCCTAACCCTCACGCTCACCCTCACCTCATTGTAACTCTAATCCTAACCTTAACTATAACACTAACCCTAAACCTAACCCACACCCTGTCCCTCACTCTAACTCTAACCCTAATCCTTACCCTCAGGCTCACCTTAACCTTTACCCTAACCCTAACCCTAAATCTCACCCTAACGCTAACCCTAACCCTCACCCTAACTCTAGCCCTCACCCTAACCCTAATGCTAACCCTAAACCTCATCCTAACACTCACCCTAAACCTAAAACCCTAACCCTAACCCTCACGATCTGCTTAAGCCTCCGCCTCAGTCTAAGACTAACCCTGACCCTCACACTCACCCTCATCCCAACCCTAACAGTAACACTAACCCTAACCCTAACCCTCACACTAACCCTTACCCTAACGCTAACTCTAACCCTAAACCTCACCCTCACCGTAACCCTAACCCTCACCCACACCTTCCCCATCCGCCTAACATCAAGCCTAACCCTAACCCTAACCCTAACACTAACCCTACCCCTTAACCTACCCCTCACCCAAACCCTAACCCTCACCCTCACCCTAGCCCATAACCAAACCTTAAGCCTAAGCCTAACACTCACCCTAACCCTCACTCTAACCCAAACCCCAACACTCACCCTAAACATAACCCTCACCCTTACCCTCACCCTAACTCTAAACCTAACCCTAACCCTAACCCTAACCGTAACCCTAACCCTAACCCTCACACTTCCCCTCACCTTAACCCTAACCCTAATCCAAACTAACACTAACCCTCAACGCCACACTAAAACTCACCCTATCACTAATCCTAACCCTAACACTAACCATTACCTTCACCGTACCCCTCACACTAACCCTAACACTAACCCTCCCCCTCAACCTAGCCCATACCCAAACCCTAAGCCTAAGCCTAAACCTCAACCTAACCCTCATTCTAACCCTAACCACAACACTCACCCTACCCGTAACCCTCACCCTCACCCTCACCCTAATTCTAAACCTAAACCTAACCTTAACCCTAACCCTCACACTCACCCTCACCTTAACCCTAACCCTAATCCTAACCCTAACACTAACCCTCACACCCACACTAAACCTCACCCTAACTCTAACCCTAACATTAACCCTAACCCTAACCTTAAACCTCAGCCTCACCCTAACCCTAACTCTAACCCTAAACCTCACCCTCACCCTAAGCCTAACCCTAACGCTAATCCTAAACCTCTCCCTAAACCTAAACCTTACCCTAACAGTTACCCTCACCCTAACATGTACACTAACCTTAATACTAACCCTCACACTAACGCTAACAATCACCCTAAACCTAAACCTCACCCTAACCCAAACCCTAACCCTCAACTTCACCCTAGCCCTCACCCTAAACCTAACACGCATCCTCACCCTAAACCTCACACTAACCCTAACACTAATCCTCAATCTAACCCTCACCCTCACCCTAACCCTAACCAGAACCCTCACCCTAACAATAACTTTCACCTCAGCCTAACCCTCACCTTTACTCTGTCACCCTCATCCTAACCCTCACCCCAAAGCTAACCCTCATTCTAACCCTCACACTAACCGTAACCCTAACCATCACCCTAACCCTAACCCTCACCCTCGACTTCAGCCTCAGCCTAACCCTAAACCTAAGCCTAACCCTAACCCTCATCCTAACTCTCAACCTAACCATTAACGGAAACATCACTCTAAACCTAATCCTCATCCCCAACATCACCCTCAGCCCAACTCTATTCCTAAACCTAACCCTAACCCAAAACCTAAACCTCAACCTAACCCTCACCCTAAACCTAATCCTAACCCTCACCCTCACTTTAGTACTCAACATAACCCTCACCTCAAACCTAACACACACCCTCAATGTAAACCGAAACTTAACCCTCCCCCTAACCCTCCCCCTAAACCTAAACCTCACACTAACCCTAACACTAAACCTCACCCTCACCCTAGCCCTCACCCTAACCCTAATTGTAACCCTAAAACTCATTCTAACCCAAACCCTAACCCTAACCTTAAACCTCACCCTAATCCTAAACCTAATTGTAACCCTCAAACTAATGCTAACCCTGACACTCACTGTAATCCTAACCCTAAACCTCAAACTAACACCAACCCTCACACTCACCCTCGCCCTCAGCCTAAACCTAAGCCAAACCCTAATCATAACCCTAACCCTCATACTCAACCTCACCCTAACCCTAATCCTAACCCTGACACTAAACCACACCCTAACCCTAACCCTAACCCTCATGCTTACCCTCACCCTCACCTTCACCGGAACTCTAACCCTAACCCTAACAATAACACTAATCCTAACTCGAAACCTAAACCTAACACTAATCCTATCCCTAACCCTCACCCTCAGCCTCACCATCACTGCCAAGGTTACCAGAACCATAACACTAACAATAATCCTAACCATAACCCTAATCCTAACCCTCACCCTCACCCTAACCCTCATCCTCAACCTAACTCTCACCCTAACCCTAAACCTCTCCCTCACCATAACCCTAACCCTCATCCTAACCCTCACCCTAACCCTAACCTTAACCCTTAACCTCTCCCTAACAATAACCCTAATCCTCAACCTCAACCTAGCCATCACCCTAACCCTAATCCTAAACCTAATCCTCATCCTAACACTCCCCCTAATCCTTAACCGAAAACCTAATTCAAAATCATCACCCTAACCCTAAAATTAACCCGAACACCAACTGTCACCCAAATGCTAACCCTAACCTGAAACCTAAACCTAACCCTCACCCTCACCCTCAGCTTAATGCTAAGCCTAATCCTAACCCTAAACCTAACCCAAGCACTCACCCTAACACTACCCCTAATCATAATCCTAACCCTAACCCTAACCCTCACCCTCATCCTAACCCTCACCCTAACCCTATCCCTAACACTAACCCTTACCCTAACCCTCACCCTAACCCTAACACTAACACTGACCCTAACCCTAAACCTCACCCTAACCCTAACCCTAACCCTCAAGCTCACCCTAACCCTAACCCTAACACGAACCCTCACACTCACCCTCAACTTAATCCTAATCCTAAGCCTAACCCTAATCCTCACCTTCACACTAACCCTCACCCTAACCCTACCCCTAACACCAACACCAGCCCTAACCCTAACCCTAACTCTCACCCTAACCCTAAGCCTAACCCTACCCCTAACCATAACCCTCACACTCACCTTCAATCTAAACCTGATCCTAACCCAAACCCTCACCTTTACCCTTACTGTCACCCTCACCCTAACCCTACCCCTAACACTATCACTAACCCTAACCCAATCCTCACTGTAACCATAAACTTAAACCTCACCCTAACCGTAACCTTAAACCTCACACTCACGCTCGGTCTAAGCCTAAGCCTAAACTAAGGTTAAGCCTATCCCTAACCCTCACACTGACCCTCACCCTAACCTTAACACTATCACTAACGCTAACTCTAACTCTAAACTTAACCCTCACCCTAAACCTAACTCTAACTCTAACACTAAACATAAACCACACCCTGACCCAAACCCTAACTCTCACCCTCACCATAAATGTAACACTAACCCTGACCTAATAATAACCCTATCCCTAACCCTAACCCTCATTCTAACCATAACCCTCACCCTACACCTAACCCTCAAACTAACATTTACCCTCACCCTAACACTAACCCTAACCCTAACACTAACACTCACACTAACCCTAACCATCACCCTAACATTAAACCTCACCCTAAGCCTAACCCTAACCCTCACCCTCAACCTACCCTCACCCTAACCGTAACCCTCATCCTCACTCTAAACCTCACACTAACCCTAAACTTAATAATCAATCTTAACCTCACCCTCACCCTAACCCTAACCCTCACCCTAATCCTAGACCTTACCTTAATCCTCACTCTCAGCCTAACCCTCAGCTTTACCCTTACCATCACCCTCACCCAAATCCCTCACCCTAACCATAACCCTCATCCTAAACTTCACCCTGACCATAATCCTAAGCATCACCCTAACACTAACCCTGACCCTCAACCTCACCATCAGCCTAACCCTAAAGCCTGAGCCTAACGCTAACACTAACCCTCACCCTCACCCTAACCCTCACCCTCACCCTAAACCTAACCCTAATCCTCACCCTAACCCTCAACTTGACCCTTAATGTCACCATCACCCTAACCCTAATCCTCATCTTCACCCTCACCCTAACCATGAGACTAACCATCATGCTAACCCTAACCCTCAACCTCACCCTCAGCCTCATCTAACACTAAGCCTATGCCTAACTCTACCCTAATCCTCACCCTCACCCTAGCCCTCACCCTAACCGTAATCCTAACCCTGACTCTCATCCTAACCCTAAGCCTAACCGTAAAAATAACCCTAAACCCTACCCTAACCCTCATTCTAACCATAACACTCACCCTAACCCTAAACCTCACCCTAACACTTACCCTCACCCTAACACTAACACTAACCCCAACACTAACGCTAACAATCACCCTAACATTGACACTCACCCTAACCCTAAACCTAACCCTCATCCTCACCCTAGACCTCAACCTAATCCTAAACCTCATCCTCACTCTAAACCTCACACTAACCCCAAAAACGAATCCTCAATCTAAACCACACCCTAACCCTAACCCTAAACCTCACCCTAACCCTAACCCTCACCCTTACTATAATCCTCATTCTCAGCCTAACCCTCACCTTTACCCTTACTGTCACCCTCACCCTAACCCTCACACTAACCCTAACCCTCACCCTGATCATTACCCTAAGCATCACCCTTGTCCTAACCCTCACCCACAACCTAACCCTAACACTCACTCTCACACTAACGCTCACATTAACACTAACTCTAACCCTAAACCTCACCCTCACCTTAACCCTAAACCTCAACCTCAAACTCACCCTCAGCCTAACCCTAAACCTAACCCTAACCCTCACCCTAACCCTCACACTCACCCTCACAGTAACCCTAAACCTAATCCTAAACATAACCCTAACCCTCACCCTAACCTTAACACTAACAATAACATTAACCCTAACACTAATCCTAACCCTAACCCTCACCCTAACACTAACTCTAAAATTGAACCTCACCCTCAACCTAAGCCTAACCCTAAACCTTACCCTACCCCTAACCCTAACTCTAACTCTAATCCTAACCCTAAACCTCACACTAACCCTAACCCTAACCCTCACCCTCAACCTCACCCTCAACGTAACCCTAAACCTAAAATTAAAAATAACCCTAACACGAACCCTAACCCTCAACCTAACTGTAACCCTCACCCTAACCCTAACCATCACCCTAACACTAACCGTAACCCTAACACTAACCCTCACTGTAACCCTAACACTCACACTCACCCTCACCCTAAACCTCACCCTAACCCTAACCCTAACCCTAACCATCAACCTCACCCTAGCCCTCACCCTAACCCTAATTCTAACTCTTACCCTCACCTAACCCTCAACCCTTATCCTCACCCTAAACCTCACACTAACCCTAACCCTAATCCTCAATCTAACCCTCCCCCTCCCCCTAACCCCTAACCGTCACACTTACCCTAACCCTCACACTAACCCTCACACTTATCTTAACCCTCACCTACAGCCTAACCCTCAACTTTACCCTTACCTTCACCCTCACCTTAACACTAAAACCTCATCCTAACCTTCAAGCTAACCATAACACTAACCATCACCCTAACCCTAACCCTCACCTTCAGTCTCACCCTCACCCTAACCCTAATCCTAACCATAACCCTAATCCTAACCCTAACCCTCACCCTCAGCCTCATGCTCACTCCAAATGTAACCTTAACCATAACACTAACAATAAACCTAACCCTAACCCCAATCCTAACCCTCAACCTCACCCTAACCCTAATCCTAAACCTAAACCTCACCCTAACCCTAACGCTCCCCCTCACTGTAACCCTAACCCTCATCCTAACCCTCACACTAACCCTAATCCTCACCCTCAGTGTAACACTAACCCTTACCCCCAACATCACCCTCAGCCTAAGCCTAGCCTAAGCCTAACCCGAACCCTAACCCTCACACACAACCTCACCCTAACCCTAATCCTAACCCTAACCCTATCCCTAAAAATCAACCTAACCCTAACCCTCAACCTAACCTTCCCAATAACCCAAACTCTACACCTAATCCTCACTCTCAACCTAACCCTAACCCTAAACCTTACAATAAATCTCACCGTAACCCTAACCCGCACCATCACCCTCACCCTCACCAAACTCTAACCCTAACCCTAACAATAACACTAACCATAACCCTAACCCTAACCATAAACTTCACCCTCAGCCTCACTCTCACTGCAAACTTAAACCTAACCATAACATTAACATTAACCCTTAACCTAACCCTAACCCTAACACTAACAATCACCCTAAACCAAATCCTCAACCCTAGCCTCACCCTCAGCTTAACCCTAAGCCTAAGCAGAACCATAACCCTCACATTCACCCTCACCCTAACCCTAATCCTAACCCTAACCCTATCCCTAAACCACAACCTAACCCTCACCCTCACCCTAATACTAACACTAAACCTAACCCTAACCCTCACCCTAACCCTCCCCCTCCCCCTAACTCTAACCCTAAACCTCACCAGTACCCTAAACCTAACCCTAACCCTAACCCTAAACCTCACCCTAAACCTCACCCTCACTCTCACCATGACCTTAACTCTAACGCAAACCCTAATTTAAATACTAACCCTAAACCAAACACTAACACTAAACATAACCCTCACCCTGAGTCTCACCCTCGCCGCAAACTTAACACTAACCATAACACTAACAATAACCCTAACCCTAACACTAAGCCAAACCCTAACCCTTACCCTAACCCTAACCCTCACCCTAACCCTAACCCTAACCCTAATCCTAACCCTAAAACTAACCCTAACCCTAAACGTAACCCTAAACCTCATCCTAAACCTCACCCTAAACATAACTCTAACCCTCACCCTAAAGCTAACCCTAACCGTCACTCTAACCCACACCCTAAACCTCACACTAACCCTAACCCTAACACTAACCCTAACTCTAACCTTAAACCTCTCCATCACCCTAAACCTAACTCTAACCCTAACCCTAAACCTAAACCTCACCCTAACCCTAACCTAACCCTCAGCTTTACCCTCAGCTTAACCGTTACCCAAACCCTAAAATAACCCTAACCCAAACCCTAACCCTAACCCTCACCCTCACCGTAAGCCTAACCCTAACCCAAGCCCTCACCCTAAACCTAACCTTAAACCTAACCCGAAACCTCACCATAACCCTAACCCTAAACCTCACCCTGAGCCTCACCCTCACCTTAAATTTAACCTTAATCATAACACTAACAATAACCCTAACCCTAAACCTAATCCTAACACTCACACTCACCCTAACACTAACCCCAACCATAACCCTCACCCTAACCCTAAACCTAACCCTAATCCTAAACCTCGCCATAATTCTAACCCTAACCCTCACCCTCACACTTGCCCTCATGCTAACCCTAATCCTAACACTAAACCTCATCCTAAACCTCACCTTAATCCTAACCCTAACCCAATCCCTCACCCTAACCCTTACCATCAACCTCACACTCAGCCTAACCCTAACACTAACCCTCACACTCTACCTCCCCCTAACCCTAATCCTAACACTAAACCTAACCCTAACGCTAACACTTACAGTCACCCTAACGCTCACCCTAAGCCTAACTCTAAACCTAAACCTCACCCTCACCCTAACCCTAACTCTAACCCTAACCCTAAACCTAAGCCTCACCCTAATCCTAACCCTTACCCTCACCCTCACCTTCACCATAACCTTAACGCTAACCCTAACCCTAACAATAACCCTAAACCTAAAACTAACCCTAACCATAACCATAACCCTCACCCTAAATCTTCCCCTAACCTTAACTCTAACCCGAAACCTCACCATCACTCTAATCCTAAACCTCACCCTCACCCTCACGCTCAACATATCTCTAACCCAAACCCTAAAAATAAACCTAACCCTAACACTAACCCTAACCCTCATTCTCACTGTAACCCTAAACCTAACCCAAGCCCTCACCCTAACCCTAAACCTAACCCTCACCCTCACCCTAACCCTAAACCTCAACCTCACCGTAACCCTAACCCTAACACTCACCCTAACCCTAAACTAACCCTAATACTAAACCTTGCCATAATGCCAACCCAAACCCTCAACCTCACCCTTGCCCTCATCCTAACCCTAATCCTAACCCTAAACCTCATCCTAACCCTCACCCTAACCCTAAACCTCATCATAACCCTTACCCTAACCATAACCCTAACCATCATGCTAACCCTAATCCTCAACCTCACCCTCAGTCTCAGCCTAACCCTAAACCTAACCCTAACCCTAACCCTAAAAATAACACTAAACCTAACCCTAACCCTCATTCTAACCATAAACCTCACCCTATCCCTAACCCCCACGGTAACCCTAACCCTCACCCTTACTGTAATCCTCACTCTCAGCCTAACCCTCACCTTTAACCTTACAGTCACCCTCACTCTAACCCTCATACTAACCCTAACGCTCCTTCTAAACCTCACCCTGACCGTTACCCTAAGCATCACCCTAACCCTGAACCTCACTCAAAACCTAATCCTAACACTAACCCTCACACTAACACTAACTCTAAACCTAAACCTCTCCCAAACCCTAACCCTCACCCTCACCCTAACCCTCAACCTAACAATAAGCCTAACCATAACCCTAACTGTCACACTCACCCTCACCCTCACCCTAAACCTAATCCTAACCATAACCCTAACCCTCAACCTAACATTAACACTAAACCTAACCCTAACCCAAACACTAACCCTAACCCTAACCCTCACCCTAACCCTAACTCTAAAATTAAACCTCACCCTCACCCTAACCCTAACCCTACACCTCACCCTAACCCTAACCCAAAACCTCACCTTTACCCCAGCAATCACCCTAACCCTTATCCTATCCCTAACCCTCATCCTAACCCTCACCCTAACCTTAATCCTAACACTCAACCTAAACCTAACCCTCACCCTCAACCTCATCATCAGCCTAAACCTAAGCCTAACCCTAAACCGAACTCTAACCCACACACTCACGCTCACCCGAACCCTAATCCTAACATTAACCCTAACTCTAACCCTAACACTCACACTAACCCCCACTCTAACCGTAACATAACACTAACCCTAACCCTAAACCTCACACTAACCCTCACCCTAAGCCTAACTCTAACCCTAAACCTCACCCTAAACCTAACCCTAACTCTAACACTAATCCTAAACCTAAAGCTCACCCTAAACCTAACCCTAACCCACACCCTGACCCTCACCCTATATGTAACCCTAAACCTAAAATTAAAAATAACCTTAACACTAAACCTAAACCTTACCCTAACTGTAACCCTCACCCTAACCCTAACCCTCACCCTAACACTTACCCTCACCCTAACACTAACCCTAACCCTAACACTAACCCTCACACTAACCCTAACACCCACCCTAACCCTAAACCTCACCCTAACCCTAACCCTTACCCTAACCCTCACCCTCACCCTAGCCCACAACCTAACCCTAATTCTAATCCTTGTCCTCACCTAACCCTAACCCTCATCCTCATCCTAAACCTCACATTAAACCTAACCCTCATCCTCACCCTAACCCCTAACCCTCACACTTTCCCTAACCCTCACCCTAACCCTAACCCTCACCCTTATCTTAACCCTTACCCACACCTTAACCCTCAACTTTCCCCTTACCATCACCCTCACCCTAAGACTCACCCTATCCCTAAACCTCATTCTAACCTTCAAGCTAACCGTAACCCTAACCATCAACCTAACCGTAACCCTCACCCTCAATCTCAACCTCAGCCTAAACCTCAGCCTAAGCCTAACCCTAACACTAACCCTCACACTCACCCTAGCCCTCACCCTAATCGTAACCCTAAACGTCATCCTAACGGTCACTTTAATTCTAAACCTAACTATCATCAAACACTAATCTGCACCCACACCCTCACCCTCAGCCTAAGCCTAAGCGTAACCCTAACCGTCACACTCACCCTCACCCAAACCTAATCCTAAACCTAACCCTAACCCTAAACCTCTAACTAACTCTCACCCTAACCCTAACCCTAACACTAACCCTATCCCTAACCCTGACCCTAACCCTAACCCTGACCCTAAATCTAACCATAACCCTAACACTAACCCTCACCCTAATCCTCACCCTAACCGTCAACTTCACCCTTAACCCTCAACCTCACCCTAACACTAATCCTAACCCTAAACCTCACCCTCACTTCTAAGGTAACCTTAACCATAACACTAACAATAACCCTAACCCTAAACCTAACCCTAACCCTCAACCTCACACTAACCCTAATCCTAAACCTAACCCTCACCCTAACCCTAAACCTTAACCTCACCATAACACTAACCCTCATCCTAACACTCACCCTAACCCTAATCCTCACCCTCAACATGACACTAACCCTAACCCCCACCCTCAACCTCAGCCTAACCCTAAGCCTAAGCCTAACCCTAACACTAACCCTCACATTCACAGTCACAGTAACCCTAATCCTAACCCTAACCCTAACCATAAACCTCACCCTCAGCCTCACTCTCACTGCAAACTTAACCCTAACCATAACACTAACAATAACCCAAACCCTAACCCTAACCCTAACCCTAACTCTAACACTAAACCTAACCCTAACCCTAATTTTCACCCCCACCCTCAGCCTCAGCCTAACCCTAAGCCTAACCCTAACACTAACCCTAACTCTAATCCTAAACCTCACCCTCACCCTAACTCTATCTTTAAACCTAACCCTAAACCTCACCTTAACCCTAACCCTAAACCTCACCCGCACCCTCACCCTCACCGTAACTCTAACCCTAACCCTAACAATAACACTAACCCTAATAATAACCATCACCCTAACCCTAATCATCACTCCCATCCTCACCCTTAGCCTAAGCCTAAGCCTAAGCCTAAGCCTAACCCTAAGCCTCACCCTCACACTGACCCTAACCCTAACCCTAACCCTAACCCTATCCCTGAACCTTAACCTAACCCTCACTCTCACCCTAATGCTAACACTAAACCTAAACCTAACCCTCACCCTAATCTTCACCCCCACCCTCAGCCTCAGCCTAACCCTAAGCCTAACCCTAACACTAACCCTAACTCTAATCCTAAACCTCACCCTCACCCTAACCCTAACCCTAACCCTAACTCTAACCCTAAACCTAACCCTAACCCTAATCTTCACCCCCACCCTCAGTCTCAGCCTAACCCTAAGCCTAACCCTAACACTAACCTTAACTCTAAACCTAAACCTCACCAGCACCCTAACCCTAACCTTAAACCTAAACCTCACCCTAAAACTCACCCTAACCCTCACCCTCACCCTCACTCTCACTGTGACCTTAACTCTAACCCTAACCCTAACAATAACACAAACCTTAAACCTAATCCTAACCATAACCCTCAAATGAGCCTCACCCTCACTGCAAAATTAACACTAACCATAGCACTAACAATAACCCTAACCTTAACCCTAAGCCTAACCCTAAACCTAACCCTCACCTTAACCCTAACCATAAACCTAACCCTAACCCTAACCCTAACCCTGAAAGTAACACTAACCCTAACCAAAACCAAAAACCTCATCCAAACCCTCACCCTAAACCTAAGGCTAACCCTCACCCTAACCCTAACCCTCACCTTGACAATCCGCATAAGCCTAACCCGAACTCTAACCCTCACCCTAACCCTCACCTTAAACCTAACCCTAACACTAACCCTAACTCTAACCCTAAACCTCATGATCAACCTAACCCTAACTCTAACCCTAACCCTATACCTAAACTTCAACCTAAACCTAACCCTAAACCTCAGATTAACCCTCACCCTAACCCTAACCTAACACTAACCCTAACCCTAACCCTCACACTACCCCTCATTCTAAGCCTAACCCTAACCCTAACCCTAACCCTAACCCTCACCCTAACCCTCACCCTCACCCTCAACATAACCCTAAACATAAAATTGAAAATATCCCTAGCAGGAACCCTAACCCTCAACCTATCTGTAACCCTAATCCTAAACCTAACCCTCACCCTAACCCTCCCCTTAACCCTAACTCTAAACCTAAACCTCACTAGCACCCTAACCCTAAACTTAAAACTAAACCTCACCCTAAACCTCACCCTAACCCTTACCCTCACCCTCACTCTCACCGTGACCGTAACTCTAACCCTAACCCTAACAATAACATTAACCTTAACCCTAAACCTAACCCTAACACTAACCATAACCCTCAACCTGAGCTTCACCCTCACTGCAAAATTAACACTAACCATAACACTAACAATAAACCTAACCTTAACCCTAAGCCTAACCCTAACCCTAAACCTCACCTTAACCCTAACCATAAACCTAAACCTAACACTAACCCTAACCCTAAAAGTAACATTAACCCTAACCATAACCAAAAACCTCATCCAAAACCTCACCCTAACCCTAACCCTAAAACTCACCCTAATCCTAACCCTCACAATCACAATCCGCCTAAGCCTAACACGAACTCTAACCCTTACACTAAGCATCACGCTAAACCTAACCCTAACACTAACCCTAACTCTAACCCTAAACCTCACAATCAACCTAACCCTAACTCTAACCCTAACCCTATACCTAAACCTCAACCTAAACCTAACCCTAACCCTCACACTAACCCTCATCCTAACCCTAACCTAACACTAACCCTAACCCTATGCCTCACACTAACCCTCACGCTAAGCCTAACTCTAACCCTAAACCGCACCCTAACCCTAACCCTAACTCTAACCTAATCCGAACCTTAAACCTCACCCTAACCCTAACCCTAACATTCACCCTCACCCTCACCCTCAACGTAACCCTAAATTTAAAATTAAAAATCATCCTAGCAGGAAAACTAACCCTCAACCTATCTGTAACCCCAACCCTAAACCTAACCCTCACCCTAACACTTACCCTCACCCTAACCCTAACCCTAACTCTAAACCTAATCCTAAACCTAAATCTCTCCCTAACCCTAACCCTAAACCTCACCCTCACACTCAATCTCACACTCACCCTAACCCTAATCCTAACCCTAACCCTAATCCTAATCATAACCCTCACACTCAGCCTCACCCTCACTCTAAAAATAACCTTAACCATAACACTAACAATAAACCTAACTCTAACCCTAATCCTAACCCTCACCCTCACCCTAACCCTAATCCTAACCCTAACCCTCACACTAAAACTAACCCTCACCCTCACTGTAACCCTAACCCTCATCCAAACCCTCACCCTAACTCTAATCCTCACCGTCACTGTAACACAAACGCTCATTCCCACCCTCACCCTCAGCCTAAGCCTAAGCCTAAGCCTAACCCTAACCCTAACCCACACACTCACCCTCACCCTAACCCTAATCCTAACCCTAACCCTATCCCTAAAAATCAACCTAACCCTAACCCTCACCCTAACCCTCCCACTAACCCTAACTCTAAATCTAATCCTCACTCACAACCTAGTCTAACCCTAAACCTCACCCTAAATCTCACCTAACCCCAACCCTCACCCTCACCCTCACCCTCACCATAACTCTAAACCTAACCCTAACAATAACACTAACCATAACCCTAACCCTAACCATAAACTTCACCCTCAGCCTCACCCTCACTGCAAACTTAAACCTAACACTAACTATAACACTAACATAAACCCTTACCCTAACCCTAACCCTAACCCTAACCCTAAATCTAACCCTAACCCTAAACCTAACCCTAATCCTCACGCCCACGCTCAGCCTCATTCTAACCCTAAGCGTAACCCTAACATTAACCCTAACTTTAACCCTAAACCTCACCCTCACCCTAACCCTATCTCTAAACATAACCCTAAAACTCAGCTTAACCCTAACCCTAACCCTACCCGCACCCTCACCCTCACTTTAACTCTAATCCTAACCCTAACAATAACACTAACCCTAACCCTAACCATCACCCTAACCCTAATCCTCACCCCCAGCCTCACCCTCAGCCTAAACCTAAGCCTAAGCCTAACCCTAACACTCACCCTCACCCTAACCCTAATCCTAACCCTAACCCTCACCCTCACTCTCACAATGACCGTAACTCTAACCCTAACCCTAACAGTAATACTAACCCTTACCCAAACCCTAACACTAACCATAACCCTCACCCTGAGCCTCACCCTCACCGCAAACTTAACACTAACCAAAACACTAACAATAACCCTAACCCTAACCCTATTTCTAAACTTAACCTTAACCCTAACCCAAACCCTCACCCTAACCCTAACCCTAAAACTAACCATAATCGTAACCCTAAAACTAACCCTAACCATAACCATAACCACAAACCTCATCCTAACCCTCACCCTAAACCTAACCCTAAACCTCACCCTAAACCTAACCCTAACCCTCACCCCCACGCTCAGCCTAAGCCTAAGCCTAAGCCTAACCCGAACTCTAACCCTCACCCTAACCCTCACAAACCCTCACCCTAACCCTAACTCTAACACTAACCCTAACTCTAACCCTAAACCTCACCCTCACCCTAACCCTAACTCTAACCCTCACCCTAACCCTAAACCTCACCCTCACTGTAACCCTAACAGTAACCATCACCCTAACCATAAACCTAACCCTAATCCTAAACCTCACCATAATGCTAACCCTAACCCTCACCCTCACACTTGCCCTCATCCTAACCCTAATCCTAACCTTAACCTCATCCTAAACCTCACCCAAATCCTAAACCTATCCCTCACCCTCACCCTCAGACTAACCCTAACCCTAACCCTAACCCTAACCTCACCCTAACCCTAATCCTAACACTAATCCTAACCCTAACCCTAACCCTCACCCTAACCCTCCCCTAACACTAACTATAACCTAAACCTCACCCTCACCCTAAACCTAACTCTAACCCTAACCCTAAACCTAAATCTCAACCTAATCCTAAACCTTAGCCTCCCCCTCCCCCTCACCGTAACCTTAACCCTAACCCTAACCCTAACAATAACCCTAAACCTAACATTAACCCTAACCCTAACCATAACACTCACCCTAACGGTAACCCTCACCCTAACACTTACCCTAACTCTCACCCTCAACATAACCTTAACCCTAACCCAAACAATAACCCTAAAGCTAACACTAACCCTAACCATAACCATAACCCTCACCCTAACGCTATAACTCACCCTAACACTAACCCTCACCCTAAAACTAACCCTAGTCCTAACACTAACCCTCACAGTAACCCTAATCATCACCTTAAACCTAAACCTCAACCAAACCCTATCCCTAACCCTCACCCTCACCCTAGCCCTCACCCTAACCCTAACCCTCATTATCACCCTAAAACTCACTCTAACCTTAACACTATCCTCAATCTTTTTTTTTTTTAATTTTATTTTATTTTATTTGAGAACATACTGTACAGAGGGGCTACAATTACATGGGCAGAATAATGCATACATTTCTTACCAAGCATTGCAGCGTCCTCCTTTGTTTACCCTTCACTTCCCTTGCCCGCCTCCCCCCTCCCCCCCACCCAATTATACCCCCTCCTCCCACCCAATTATACCCGCCTCCGCCCCCCACACCGACATTGTAAAGCTGGTTTTGACATGACATTTTGTACTTCTCATTGTTGCAACAGGTCCACCTGAATCCTTAAACGACTTGTTTGTCCCCATCTCCTCCACATGATATACTGACATCAAATATAGTGAAAGCGGGGGTTACACTGTGGGGGAGGGACATACAAAGCAACAAAGAAATAATCTTATAAATGCGTTAGAAACACATGCATGAAAGAAAGGAAAACATTAAAATCCTCAATCTTATCCTCACCCTCACCCTAACCCTATCCTTAACCCTCACCCTCACCTTAGCCCTAACCCTAACCCTAACCCTCATTATCACCCTAAAACTCACTCTAACCTTAACACTATCCTCAATCATATCCTCACCCCCACCATAACCCTAACCCTAATCCTCACTCTAAACCTCATCTTGACCCTTACTGTCACCCTCACCTTAAACCTCACCCTAAACCTAACCCTCATCCTAACCCTCACCCTAACCATGACCCTAACCATCATGCTAACCCGAACCCTCAACCTCACCCTCAGCCTCAGCCTAAACCTAAGCCTAAGCCTAACCCTAAACCTAATCCTCACCCTCACCCTAGCCCTCACCCTAAACCTAATCCTAAACCTGACCCTCATCCTAACCCTAACCCTAACCCTAAAAATAACCCTAAACCTAACCCTAACCCTCATTCTAACCATAACACTCACCCTAACCCTAAACCTCACCCTAACACTTACCCTCACCCTAACACTAACCCTAACACTAACACTAACCCTCACACTAACCCTAACGATCACCCAAAATCTAACACTCACCCTAACCCTAATCCTAACCCTCATCCTCACCCTAGCCCTCAACCCAACCCTAACCCTCATCCTCACCCTAAAACTCACACTAACCCCAAAAACGAATCCTCAATCTAACCCACACCCTAACCCTAACCCTAACCCTAACCCTCACCCTAGCCCCAACACTCACCCTTACCGTAATCCTCACTCTCAGCCTAACCCTCAACTTTACCCTTACTGTCACCCTCACCCTAATCCTCGCAATAACCCTAACCCTCATCCTAACCCTCACCCTGACCATAACCCTAAGCATCACCCTAATCCTGACCCTCACCCACAACCTAAACCTAACACTCACTCTCACACTAACCCTCACACTAACACTAACTCTAAACCTAAACCTCAACCTCACCCTAACCCTAACCCTCACCCTCATCATCACCCTCAGCCTAACCCTAAGACCAACCCTGAACCTCACCCTAACCCTCACACTCACCCTCACAGTAACCCTAATCCTAATCCTAACCATAAACCTAACCCTCACCCTTACCATAACACTAACCCTAACCCTAACCCTCACCCTAACACTAACTCTAAAATTAAACCTTACACTCAACCTAAACCTAACCTTACACCTCACCCTAACCATAAACCTAAACCTCACCCTCACCCTAGCCCTCAGCCTAACCCTAATCCTAACCCTAACCCTCACCCTTACCCTCACCCTAACCCTAATCCTAACACTCACCCTAAACCTAACCCTCACCTTCAACCTCACCCTCAGCCTAATGCTAAGCCTTACTCTAAACCTAAGCCTAACCCACACACTCACCCTCACCCTAACCACAATCTTAACCCTAACCCTAACTCTAACCCTAACCCTCACACTAACCCTCACCCTAAACTTAACCCTAACTCTAACGCTAACCCTCACCCTAACCGTAACCCTAACTCTAACCCTAATCCTAACCCTATACCTCACACTAACCCTAACCCTCACCCTCACCCTCAACGTAACCGTTTACCTAAAATTAAAAATAACCCTAACATGAACCCTAACCCTCAACCTAACTGTAACCCTCACCCTAACCCTAACCATCACCCTAACACATACCCCCACCCTAACACTAACAATAACACTAACAATAACCCTCACACTAACCCTAACACTCATCCTAACCCTAAACCTCACCTTAACCCTAACCCTAACCCTAACCCCCAGCCTCACCCTAGCACTCACCCTAACCCTAATTCTAACTCTTATCCTCACCTAACCTTAAACCCTTATCCTCAACCTAAACCTCACACTAACCCTAAACCTATTCCTCAATCTAACCCTCACCCTCACCCTAACCCCTAACACTCACACTTACCCTAACCCTCACCCTAACCCTAACCCTGACCCTTTTCTTAACCCTCACCCACAGCCTAACCCTCAACTTTACCCTTACCTTCACCCTCACCCTAACAATCAATCTATCCCTAACCCTCATCGTAACCTTCAAGCTAACCATAACACTAAACGTCACCCTTACCCTAACCTTCACCCTCAATCTCACCCTCAACCTAACCCTAATCCTAACCCTAAACCTAATCCTAACCCTAACCCTCACCCTCAGCCTCACGCTCACTCCAAAAGTAACCTTAACCATAAAACTAACAATAAACCCAACTCTAACCCTAATCCTAACCCTCATCCTCACCCTAACCCTAATCCTAAACGTAACGCTCACCCTAACCCTAACCTTCACCCTCATTGTAACCCTAACCCTCATCCTAACCCTCACCCTAACTCTAATCCTCACCGTCATTGTAACACAAACGCTCATTCCCACCCTCACCCTCAGCCTAACCCTAAGCCTAAGCCTAACCCTAACCCTAACCCTCACACTCACCCTCACCCTAACCCTAATCCTAACCCTAACCCTATCCCTAAAAATCAACCTAACACTAACCCTCACCCTAACCCTCCCACTAACCCTAACTCTAAACCTAATCCTCACCCTCAACCTAGCCCTAACCCTAAACCTCACCCTAAATCTCACCTAACCCTAACCTTCACCCTCACCCTCACCGAAACTCTAACCCTAACCCTAACAATAACACTAACCATAACCCTAACCCTAACCATAAACCTCACCCTCAGCCTCACCCTCAATGCAAACTTAAACCTAACACTAACCATAACACTAACATTAACCCTTACCCTAACACTAACCCTAACCCTAACTCTAACCCTAACCCTAACCTTAACCCGAATCCTCACGCCCACGCTCAGCCTCATTCTAACCCTAAGCCTAACCCTAACATTAACCGTAACTTTAACCCTAAACCTCACCCTCAACTTAACCCTATCTCTAAACCTAAACCTAAACCTCAGCTTAACCCTAACCCTAACCTACCCGCACCCTCACCCTCACTTTAACTCTAACCCTAACTCTAACAATAACACTAACCCTAAACCTAACCATCACCCTAAACCTAATCCTCACCCCCAGCCTCACGCTCAGCCTAACCCTAAGCCTAAGCCTAACCCTAACCCTCACCATCACCCTAACCCTAATCCTAACACTAACCCTATCCCTAAACCTCAACCAAACCCTCACCTTCACCCTAATGGTAACACTAAACTTAACCCTAACCGTCACCCTAATACTCCCCCTCACCCTAATTCTAACCCTAAAACTCACCAGCGCCCTAAACCTTATCCTAACGCAAAACCTCACCCTAAAACTCACCCTAACCGTCACCCTCACTCTCACCATGACCGTAACTCTAACCCGAACCCTAACAATAATACTAACCCTAACCCAAACCCTAACACTAACAATAACCCTCACCCTGAGCCTCACCCTCACAGCAAAATTAACACTAACCATAACACTAACAATAACCCTAACCCTAACCCTAATCCTAAACTTAATCCTAAACCTAACCCAAAACCTCACCCTAACCCTAACCCTGAAACTAAACCTAATCTTAACCCTAAAACTAACCCTAACCATAACCATAACCACAAACCTCATCCTAAACCTCACCCTAAATCTAACCCTAACCCTCACCCTAAACCTAACCCTAAACTTCACCCCCACGCCTAAGCCTAAGCCTAAGCCTAACCCGAAATCTAACCCTCACCCTAACCCAAACCCTAACCCTCACCCTAACTCTAACCCTAACACTAACCCTAACTCTAACCCTAAACCTCACCCTCACCCTAACCCTAACACTAACCATCACCCTAACCCTAAACCTCACCCTCACTGTAACCCTAACAGTAACCCTCACCCTAACCATAAACCTAACCCTAATCCCAAACCTCTCCATAATGCTAACCCTAAACCTCACCCTCACACCTGCCCTCATCCTAACCCTAATCTTAAACTTAACCTCATCCTAAACCTCACCAAAATCCTAAACCTAACCCTCACCCTCACCCTCAGACTAACCCTAACCCTAACCCTCACACTCAACCTCCCCCTCCCCTAATCCTAACACTAACCCTAACCCTAACTCTAACCCTCACCCTAACCCTCCCCCTAACACTAACTCTAAACCTAAACCCCACCCTCACCCTCACCCTAACCCTAACTCTAACCCTAACCTTAAACCTAAACCTCAACCTAACCCTAAAACTTACCCTCACCCTCACCCTCACCGTAACCTTAACCCTAACCCTAACCCTAACAAAAACCCTTAACCTAACACTAACCCTAACGCTAACCATAACCCTCACCCTAATGGTAACCCTCACCCTAACACTTAACCTCACCCTCACCCTCAACGTAACCTTAACCCTAACCCAAACAATAACCCTAAAGCTAACACTAACCCTAACCCTAACCATAACACTCACCCTAACGCTATAAGTCACCCTAACACTAACCCTCACCCTAAAATTAACCCTAGTCTTAACACTAAAACTCACACTAACCCTAACCATCACCTGAACCCTAAACCTCAACCTAACCCTATCCCTAACCCTCACCCTCACCCTAGCCCTCACCCTAACCCTTACCCTCATCCTAAACCTAAACCTAACCCTCACCCTAACCTTAACGCTAAACCTCACATTAACCCTATCCCTCATCCTCAACATCAACCTCAGCTTAAACCTAACCCTAACCTTAATCCAAACGCTAACCCTCACCCTCACTCTCACCCTAACTCTAAATCTAACCCTAAACAAAACGCTCATCCTAATCCTAACCCTATCCCTGACCTTCACCCTAACACAAACCCTAATCCTACCCCTAATCCTCACCCTCACCCTAAACTTTACCCTCACCCTAACCCTAAACCTAACCCTCATCCTAACACTAACCATAACCCTAACCCTCACACTAACCTTAACCCTAATACTATCCCTCACCAAAACCTTAACCCTCAACCTCACCCTCAACCTCCCCCTCACACTCACCCTAACCCTCACCCTCACTCTCACCCTAAAAATAACCATAACCCTAACCCTCACACTAAACCTAACTCTGACACTCACCCTCACCCTCAACCTAAGCCTAAGCCTACACCTAAGCCTAATCCTAAACCTAACTCTCACTCTCACCCTCACCCTAAACCTAAACCTTACCCTAACCCTAAAACTAACCCTAGTACTCACCCTAACCCTTACCCTCACCGTCACCCTAACCCTAAACCTAACCCTCACCCTAACCTTAACCCTAACCCTCACCCTCACCGTAACCCTAATACTAACCCTAACTCTCACCGTAAACCTATCCTTAACCTTAATGCTATCCCTAACCCTCACCCTTCCGCTAAACCTCCCTCTAACCCTTACCCTCACCCTATCTTTCACCCTAACCCTAACCCTAACATTAAACCTAAACCCCATTCTCACCCTAAACCTAACCCTAAGTCTCACCCTCTCCCTCAACCTCACCCTAACCCTAACCCAAACCCTCAACTGAACCCTCACCCTAACGCTCACCCTAACCCTCAACTTAACCCTAACCCTCACCCTCACCCTAACCCTCACCTTAAACCTTACCCTCACCCTAAAGCTAACCCTAAACCTAACGATAACCCTCACCCTCACCTAACCTAACCTGGATCCTAACCCTCACCCTAAACCTCAACCTAACTCTAACGCTATACCTAAACCTCACCCTCACCCTAAACCTCATCCTAACCCTTACCCTGACTATAACCCTAACCCTAACCCTAATCCTCACCTTAACCCTCACCCTAAAACTCACCGTAACCCTAACGCTAACACTAAACCTCACTCTCATCCTAACCCTCACACTTATCCTTATCCTCACACTAACCCTAACCCAAACCCTAATCCTCACATTAACCCTAACCCTCACACTAACACTAACCCTACACCTCACCCTACCCCTCACCCTCACCCTAACCCTAACCCTAACCCTCACCCTAACTCTAACGTTATCCCTAAACCTCACCCTCACACTAAACCTCATCCAAACCCTTATCCTCACTATAACCCTAACCCTAACCCTAACCCTAATCCTCACCATAACCCTAAACCTCACCCTAACCCTAACCGTCACCCACACCATAAAACTCACCAAACCCGAACCCTCACCCTCACCCTAAACCGATCCTAAACCTCACCCTAACCCTAACCCTCAATCTAAACCTAACGCTAACCCTAAACCTCACTCTCACCCTAACCCTCATTCTTA
Organism: Dipodomys merriami; assembly: GCF_024711535.1. NCBI lineage: Eukaryota > Metazoa > Chordata > Mammalia > Rodentia > Heteromyidae > Dipodomys > Dipodomys merriami. The sequence goes on from NW_027206021.1 coordinate 792,195, forward strand.
TCCTTATCCTCACACTAACCTAACCCTAACCCTAATCCTCACATTAACCTTATACCTCACCCTAACCCTACCCCTACCCCCTCAACCTACCCTTCACCCTAACCCTAATCCTAATCCTAACTCTGACACTAACCTTATCCCAAACCCTCAACTTCACCCTAACCCTTACCGTCACCGTCACCCTAAACCTCACCCTAAACCTAACCCTCAACTACACCTCACCCTAACCCTAACCCTAACCCTAACCCTCACCCTAACCCTCACCCTAATCCTAACCCTATCCCTAACCCTCATCCTAATCCTAAACCTAACCCTAAACCTAACCCTCACCTTCACCCTAACACTAAAACTAACACTCGGCCTAACCATCATCCTAACCCTCACACTAACCCTAAACCTCACCCTAACCATAACCGTAACCCTCAGCCAAACCCACTTCTTAAACCTAACCCTAACCCTCAAACCAACCCTAACCCTAACCCTAACTCTAACCCTCATCCTAACCCTAAACCTCACCCTCACCCTCACCCTCACCCTCACCCTCAGCCTAACCCTAACCCTAAACCTAAACCTAACCCTAACCCTCACACTCACCCTCACCCTAACTCTAATGCTAACCCTAACCCTGACCCTGACCCTAACCCCAACCCTCTCACTAACCCTCACTGTCACCCTAACCTAAACCTCACTCTCACCCTAACCCTAACCCTAACACTCACCCTAAACCTAAGCCTTAACCTAAACCTCACCCTCACCCTAAACCTCACCCTAACCCTTACCCTCACCTGAACCCTAATCATAACCCTCAGCCTAATCCTCATCCTAACCCTCACCCTAAACCTAACCCTCACCCTAACCTTAACGCTAATCCTAACCCTAACCCTCACATTAACCCTAACCCTCAACCTCACCCTCATCCTCACCCACATCCTAAACCTAACCCTATCCCTAATCCAAACACTAACCCTAACCCTCACCCTAACTCTAAATCTAACCAAAACCCTCACACTAATCATAAATCTAACCCTAAACCCTCACCCTAACCCTAACCCTAATACAAAACCTAACCCTCACCCTCACTGTAACCGTTACCCTCACTCTAAACCTTACCCTCACCCTAACCCTAAACGTAACCCTCAGCTTAACCCTCATCCTAACCCTAACCGTCACCCTAACATTAACCCTAACCGTAAACCTGACCCTCACCTAAACCCTAACCGTCAACCTCACACTCAACCTCACCCCCATGCTCACACTAACCCTCACTCTAACCCTAACCCTAACCCAAATCCTCACCCTAAACCTAACTCTAACCCTCACCCTAATACTAACCCTAAACCTCACCTTAACCCTCATCCTAAACCTAACCCTAACCCTAACGCTAACCCTAACCCTCACTCTCACCCTAACCCTCACCCTAACACTTATCCTCACAGTAACCCTAACCCTAACCCTAACCCTCACCCTAACCCTAAACGAACCCTCACCCTCACCTTTACCCTAACCCTCACCATCACCCCAACCATCACCACCACCCTAACACTCACCTACACCCTCACCCTCACTCTCAGGCTCACCCCCACCCTAACCATCACCCTCACCCTAAACATCACTCTAACCCTAACCCAAACACTAACGTTAACCCTAATCCTCACCCTAACCCTAATCCTCAACTTAAACCTCACCCTCATCCTAAACCTCAACCTAACCCTAACCCTAAGCCTTTCCTAAGCAAATCCCTCACCCTCACCCTAACCCTAATCAGAACCCTAACCCTAATCCTAAACCTAACCCTAATGCTAACCTTAAACCTAACACTAATCCTCAGCCGAGACCTAACTGTCAGCCTAAACATCACCCTAAATCTAACCGTCAACCTAACCCTCACACTCACCCTAAACCTAACCCTAATCCTAGCCCTAACTGTAACACTAACCCTAAACCTCAACCTAACCCTCACCCTAACCTTAACCCTAAAACTAACCTTAACCCTAACCCTCAACCTAACCCTCAAACTAACCCTAAACCTAACCCTAAACCTCACCCTCAGCCTCACCCTAATCCTATCCCTAAAACTAAACCTCACCCTAACCCTAAACCTAAGCCTCAACCTCACGCTCACCCTCACCATAACTCTAACCCTAACACTGACAATAACACTAATCCTTACCCTAAACCTAACCCTAACCCTAACCATAATGCTAACACTCACCCTCACCCTAACCCTAATCCTCACCCTCACAGTAACCCTAACCCTCATACTAACTCTCACCCGAAACCTAATCCTAAACTTAAACCTTACCCTAACACTAACCCTAATCCTCACCCTCACCCTAGCCCTCAACCTAACCCTAATTGTAACCCTAATCCTCATCCTAACCCTCACCCTAACCCTAACCCTAACCCTCACCCTAAACCTAACCCTAAACCTCACCCTAACCCTAAACCTAATCCTCACCCTCAACCTTACCCTCAACTTCACTCTAACCCTAACACTAACAATAAACCTATCCCTAAACCTAACCCTAAACTTCGCACTCATCTTCACCCTTACCCGAATCATAACCCTAAACCTAACCCTTACCCTAACCCTCCCCCTAACTCTCACCCTAATACTAACCCTAACCTTAACCCTGACCCTCACCCTAACGCTAACTCTAACCCTAAACTTCACCCTCACCCTAAACCTAACTCTAACCCTAACCCAAACCCTAAACCTAACCCTAACAATAACCCTAACACAAATCCTAACCCTCACCCTAACCATAAACATCACCCTAACCCAAACCCTCACCCTAACACTTACACTCACACTAACACTAAACCTAACCCTAAAACTAACCCTCACACTAAATCTAACCCTAAACCTAACCCTAAAATTCAATGTAACCCTCACTCTCACCCTAAACCTAACACTAACCCTATCCCTAAAGCTCATCCTCCCCCTCCCCCTAACACTATATCTAACCATAAACCTCACCCTCACCCTCACTCAAACCCTAACCCTAAACCCCACCCTAACCCTAACCCTAACCCTCACCCGAACCCTCATGCTCACTGTAACTCTAACCCTAACCCTAACAATAGCATTAACTCTAAACCTAACCATCACCCTAACCCTAATCCTCACCCCAAACCTCACCCTCAGCCTAACCCTAAGCCTAAACTTAACCCTCACCCTAACCCTCCCACTCAACCTCACCCTAACCCTAATCCTAAACTTAATCCTATTCCTAAACCTCAACCTAACCCTCACCATCACCCTAACCCTAACACTAATCATATCCCTAAACCTCACCCTAACCCTCCCTCTAACAATAACTCTAACCCTAAACCTCACCCTCACCCTCCACCTCACCGTAACTCGAACCCTAATCCTAACAATAACACTAACCCTAACAGTAACACTAACCCTAACCGTAACAGTAACCCTAAGGGTAACCATAAACCTCACCCTCAGCCTCATCTTCAGCCTAACCCTAAGCCTAACCCTAACCCTAACCCTCACCATAAACCTAATCCTAACCCTAACCCTATACCTAACCTTAACACTAAACCTAACCCTGACACTAAACCTAACCCTAATCCTCAGCTTCACCCTCACCCTAATGCAAACCCTAATCTGAATCCTCACCCTAACCCTAAGCCTAACACTAACCCTAATCCTAACCTTCAAACAAACTCTACCCTAAACCTAATCCTAAACCTAACCTTATCCCTAAACCTAACCCTCACTGTAACCCTCACCCTAGCCCTCTTCCTAACCCTAATCCTAGCCCTAAACCTCATCTTAACTCTCACCCTAACCCTAACCCTAACCCTCAAGCTCATGCTCGGCCTAAGCCTAAACCTAAGCCTAACCCTAACCCTAAACCTCACCAGAACCCTAAACCTACCACTAACCTGAACTCTAACCCTAAACCTCACTCTCATGCTAACCCTAACTCTAACCCTAACTCTAAACCTCATCCTAACCCTCACCCTCACCCTCAACCTAACCTGAACCGTAACCCTAACCCTAACCCTAACAGTATCCCTAACCCTAACAGTAACCCTCACCCTAACAATAACCCTCACCCTAACACTAATCCTAACCTCACACTAACTCTCAAACTAACCCTAACCATCACCCTAACCCTAAAACTCACCCTAATCCTAACACTAAACCTCACCCTCACCCAAGCCCTCACCTTAAACCCTAAGCCTCATCCTCACCCTAAACCTCACCATAATCCTAACACTAATCCTCAATCTAACCCTCACCCTACCCCTAACCATCACCCTAACCCTAACTATACCATTAAACATCACCCTCACCCTAACCCTAACTCTAACCCTAACCCTAACACTAAACTTCTCCCTAACCCTAACACTAACCCTCACATTAACCCTAACACTCACCCTCACTCTCACCCTCAGCATTACCCTAAGCCTAAGCCTAACACTAACTCTAACCCTAACACTAACCTTAACCCTAACCCTCAACTTCAACCTCACCCTCAGCCTAACCCTAAACCGAACGCTAAACCTAACCCTAATACACACACTCACCCTCAACCTAACCCTAATCCTAACGCTAACCTTAACCCTAACCCTAACCATCCCCCTAACTCTCACCCTAACCCTAACGCTATCACTAACCCTAACCCTAACCCTCAACCTAACCCTCATCCTAACCCTACTCTAACCCTAAATCTCACCTTCAGCCTAACCCTAACTCTAACCCTAACCCAAACCATAAACCTCACCCTAACCCTAATCCTAAACCGCATCCTTACCCTCACCCTCACCCTACCCGTAACCCTAAACCTAAGCCTAACAATAACCCTAACCCTATTCCTAACCCTCACCCTAACCATAAACCTCACCCAAAACCAAACCCTCAACCTAAAACTTACCCTCACCTTAACACAAACTCTATCCCAAAAATAAACCTTCACCCTAACCCTCCCCCTAACCCTATATCTAACCCTCAACCTGACCCTCACCCTAACCCTAACCCTAACACTAAAACCCACCCTAACCCTAACCCTAGCAATCAACCTCATGTTCGGCCTAAGCATAAGCATAAGCATAAGCCTAACCCTAACCCTAACCCTCACCCTAACCCTAATACTAACACTAACCCTAACTCTAACCCTAAACCTCACACTCACCATAACCCTAACTATAACCCTAACCCGAAACCTAAACTAAGCCTAAACCTAACCCTCACCCTCACCCTCACCATAACCCTAACCCTAAACCTAACTCTAACAATAACCCTCATCCTAACCATAAAATTCACCCTAAACCTAACCCTCACCCTAACACCCACCTTCACACTAACCCTAACTATCACCCTAACCCTAAACTTCACCCTAACCCTAACCCTCACCCTCAACCTAGCCCTCAACCTAACCATAAACCTAACCATCATTCTAAACCTAATCCTCATCCCCACCCACACCCTCAGCCTAACCCTAAGCCTAAGCCAAACCCTAACCCTAACGCCCACATTCACCCTCAATGCAAACCTAATCCTAAACCTAACCCTAACTCTAATATTAAACCTCAACCTAAACCTCACCCTAATTCTAACTGTAACCCTAAGCCTAACCATCCGCCAAACCCTCCCCCTAACCCTAACTCTAACCCTAAACCTCACCCTCACCCTAACCATAAACCTAATCCTAAACCTCACCCTTACCCTGATCCTAACCCTCACCCTCACCCTCACCCTCACTGTTACTCTAACCCTAACCCTAACTGTAACACTAACCCTAACCCTAACCCAAACCCTGACCCTCACCGTAACTCTAACGCTAATCCAAACCCTCACCCTAACCCTAATCCTAACCCTCACCCTCACCCTAACCCTCTCCCTCACTGTAACCCTAACCCGAATCCTAACCATAAACCTCACCCTAACGCTAACCCTAACCCTCGCCCTAACTCTAACCCTCACCCTCACATTAATGCTAACCCTAAACCTTATCCTAACTCTCACCCTAACCCTAAAACCCTAAACTTAATCCCCACCCTCACCGTCACACTCAGCCTAAGCCTAAGCCTAAGCCCATGATTAACCCTGACCCTCACACTCACCCTCACCTTAACCCTAACATAACACTAACCCTAACCCTAACCCTCAGACTAACACTCACCCTAATGCTAAATCTAACCCCAAACCTCACTCTCACCATAACCCTAACCCTCACACTCAGCCTCAAGCTCCGCCTAACATTAAGCCTTACCCTAACCCCAACATTAACACTAACACTAACCCTAACCCTCACCCTACCCCTCATTCTAACCCTAACCCTAACCCTCACCATCAGCCTAGCCCATACCCAAACCCTAAGCCTAAGCCTAACCCTCACCTTAACCCTCACTCTAACCCTAACCCAAACACTCACCCTAACCATAACCCTCACACTCACGCTCACCCTAACTCTAATCCTAACCCTAACCCTAACTGTAACCCTCATACTCACCCTCACCTTAACCCTAACCCTAATCCTAAACCTAACACTAACCCTCACCCCTACACTAAACCTCACCCTACCCTTAACACTAACAATAAACCTAAGCCTAACCCGAAACCACACCCTAATCCTAACTCTAACCCTAAACCTCACCCTCACCCTAACCCTAACACTAACCCTAATCCTAAACCTCACCCTAAACCTAAACTTTACCCTAACACTTACCCTCAACCTAACACTAACACTGAACCTAACACTAACGCTCACACTAATGCTAACCATCACGCTAAACCTAAAACTCACCCTAATCCTAACCCTAACCCTCAACTTCACCCTAGCCCCACCTAAACCTAACACTCATCCTCACCCTAAACCTCACACTAATGCTAACACTAATCCTCAATCTAACCCTCACCCTCACCCTAACCCTAACACTCACGCTAACAATAAGCCTCATCCTCACCCTAACCGTCATCTTTACTATTACTGTCACCCTCATCCTAACCCTCAGCTTAAACCTAACCCTCATCCTAACCCTCAACCTAACCGTAACCCTAACCATCACCCTAACCCTAACCCTCACCCTGACCTTCACCCTCAGCCTAACCCTAAGCCTAAGCCTAAAACTAACCCTAAACCACACACTCACCCTAGCCCTCACCCTAACACTAATCCTAACCCTAACCCTCATCCTAACCCACAACCTAACCATAATCAGAACCATCACTCTAAACCTAATCCTCATGCCCACCCTCACCATCAGCCTAACCCTAAGCCTAAGCCTAACCCTTAAACAAACCCTGACACTCACCCTCAGCCTAACCCTAACCCTAACCCTAAACCTAAACCTAAACCCCAACCTAACCCTCACCCTAACCCTAACCCTCACCCTCACTTTAGTCCTCACCCTAACCCTCAGGTCAAAACTAACCCACACCTTCACCGTAACCCGAACCCTAACACTCACCCTAACCCTACCCCTAACCCTAACCCTCACCCTCAACCTCACCCTCCACCTAACACTAAGCCTAACCCTAAACCCAACCCTAACCCTAACACTAACCCTAACCCTAACACTAACACTAAACATAAACCTCACCCTGAGCATCACCCTCACTGCAAACTTAAAACTAACCATAACACTAACAATAACCCTAACCCTAACCCTAACCCTAACCCTCACCCAAACCCTAACCCTAACCCTAACCCTAAACCCAAACCTAACCCTAATCCTAAACCTAAACCTAACCCTAAGCCTAACCATAAACCTCATCCTAACACTCACCCTAAACCTAACGCTAACCCTCACCCTAACCCTAAACCTAACCCTCACTATCATGCTCAGCCTAAGCCTAAGCCTAAGCCTAAGCCTAACCTGAACTCTAACCCTCACCTTAAACCTCACCCTAAACCTAACCCTAACTCTAACCCTAAACCTCACCATCACCCTAAACGTAACTCTAACCCTAGCCCTAAACCTCACCATCACCCTAACCCTAACTCTAACCCTAAACCTAAACCTAAACTTCACCCTAACCCTAACCCAAACTTCACCATCAAACTCACCTTAACCGTAACCCTAACCCTAACGCTAACAATAACCCTAAAACTAAACCTAACCCTCACCCTAAACATAACCCTCAATATAACCCTAAACCTCAATGTAAACCTCACCCTCAACCTAACCGTAACCCTCAACCTCACCCTAACCCTCAGCCTAACCCTAACCCTCATCCTCACCTTAACCCTCACCCTAATCCTAACCCTCATCTTTATCCTTACCGTCACCCTCACCCTAACCCACCCCCTAACCCTAACTCTCATCCTAACCCTCACCCTAACCGTAACCCTAACCATCACCCTAACCCTAACACTTATTCTCAACCTCAGTCTCAGCCTAACCCTCATCCTAAGCCTAACCCTAACCCTAACCCTCACACATACCTTAGACCTCACCATAACCCTAATCCTAACCCTAACCCTCACCCTAACCCTCAACGTAGCCATAACCTTAACCATCACTCTAAACCTAATCCTCATCCCCACACTCACCATCAGCCTAACCTAAGCCTAACCACACCCCTAAACCTAAACCTAACCCTCACTCTAACCCTAACCCTAACCATAACCCTACCCCTAATCCTCACCCTCACCCTCACCCTAAACCAAATCCTAACCCTAACACTACCCTCATCCTAACCCTCACCCTAACACTAATCCTCACCCTCACCATAACACTAACCCTCACCCCCAGCCTCACCCTCAGCCTAACCCTAAGACTAAGCCTAAGCCTATCCCTAACCCTCACACTCACACTCCACCTAACCCTAATCCTAACCCGAGCACTATCCCTAAACCTCAACCTAACACTCACTCTCACCCTAAGACTAACACGAACTCTAAACCTAACCCTCACACTAACTGTCCCACTAAACCTCACTCTAACCCTAAACCTCACCCTCAACCTAACCCAAACCTTAAAGCTCACACTCACCCTAAACATAACTATAACCCTAACCCTATCAACAATAGTAACCCTAACCCTAACCCTAAACCTAACCCTAACCATAAACCTCAACCTCAAACTCACCCTCACTGCAAAATTAACCTTAACCATAACACTAACAATAACTCTAACCCTGAAGCTAACCCTAACCCTAATCCTCACCCCCACCCTCACACTCAGCCTAACCCTATCTCTAACCCTAACCCTAAACCTCACCCTAACCCTAACCCTAACCCTCACCTGCAACCTCACCCTCACCGTAACTCTAACCCATACCCTAACAATAACACTAACCCTAAACCTATCCATCAACCTAACCCTAATCCTCACCCCCACACTCTCCCTCAGCCTAACCCTAAGCCTAAGCCTAACCCTAACCCTCACCCTCACCCTCAATCTCACGCTAACCTTAATCCTAACCCTAACCCTATCCCTAAACCTCAACCTAACCCTCACCCTCACCCTAATGCTAACACTAAACCTAAATATAACTCTTTCCCTATCCCTCCCCCTATCCCTACCTCTAAACCTAAACCTCACCAGCACCCTAACCCTAACCCTAACCCTAAACCTCACGCTAAAACTCACCCTAACCCTAAACCTCACCCTCACTCTCACCCTGACCGTAACTCTAATCCTAACCCAAAAATAATGCTAAACCTAACCCTAACCCTAACACTAACCATAACCCTCACCCTGAGCCTCACCTTCACCCCAAACTTAACCCTAAACATAACACTAACAATAACCCTAAACCTAACCCTAACCCTCACTGTAACCCTAACCCTAACCCTAACCCTAAACCTAACCCTAACCCTAACACTAACCCTAACCAAAATCCTCACCCTCACCCTCACCCAAACCCAAACCCTAACCCTAACCCTCACCCTATCCCTAACCCTAATCCTAAACCTAACCCTAACCCTAAACCTAACCCTAACACTAACCCTAACCCTAACCCTAAACCTCATCCTAACTCTCAACCTAAACCTAACCCTAACCCTCACCCTCATGCTCGGCCTAAGCCTAAGCCTAACCTGAACTCTAACCCTCACCCTAACCCTCACCGTAACTCTAACCCTAACACTAACCCTAACTCTAACCCTAAACCTCACCCTCACCCTAATCCTAACTCTAACATTAACCCTAAACCTAAACCTCACCCTAACCCTCACCCTGACCCTCACCCTTACCCTCACCTTAACCGTAACCCTAACCCTAATGCTAACAATAACCCTAAACCTAAACCTAACCCTTACCCTAAACATAACCCTCAACATAACCCTAACCCTCAATCTAACCCTCAACCTCACCCTAACCCTAATCCTAACACTCACCCTAACACTCACCCTAACCCTAAGCTTAACACTCACCCAAACCCTCAACCTAACCCTAACCTTAATCCTAGTCCTCACCCTAAAGGTAACCCTAACCATCACTCTAAACCTAACCCTCACCCTCAGCCTCAGCCTCAGCATAACCCTAATCCTAAACCTAACCCTCACCCTAAACCTCACCCTCACCTTAGCAGTCACCGTAACCCTAATCCTAACACAAACCCTCACCTTAACACTCAATGTAACCATAACCCTATCCATCATTCTAAATCTTAACCTCATCCCCACCCTCACCATAAGCCTAAGCCTAAGCCTAAACCTAACCCTAACCCTAACCCTAACCGTCACTCTAACCCTAACCCTAACCCTCACCCTAACACTAACACTAACCCTAATCCTCAACCTCACCCTCTCCCTAAACCAAACCCTCACCATAACCCTAAGCCTAAGCCTAATCCTAACCCTAACCCTAACCGTCAGACTCACCCTCAACCTAACCCTAATCCTAAACCTAGCACTATTCCTAACCCTAACCCTCACACGAAACGTCACCCCAGCGCTCACCCTAACCATAATCCTAACCATAACACTGATCCTAACCCTCAACCTAACCCTAAGCCTAACCCTCACTCTAAACCTAACCTTCACCCTCAACCTCACCCTTAGCGTAAATCTAAGCCTTACCTTAACCTAACCCTAACCCACAGACACACCCTCACCCTAACCCTAACCCTAACCCTAACTCTAACCCTAAACCTAACCCTCAAACTAACCCTCACCCTAAGCCTAACTCTAACACTAAACCTCACCCTCACCCTCACCCTAACCCTAACTCGAACCCAAATCTTAACCCTAAACCTCACCCTAACCCTAACCCTAACCCTCAACCTCACCCTCACCCTAACCCTAACCCTCACCCACACCCTAACCCTAACCCTAACCCTAACCCTCAACGTCACCCTCACCCTAACCCTCACGCTAAAAATAACCCTAAACCTAATCTTCACCCTCAACCTCACCCCCCCCAGTTTAACTCTAAACCTAATCCTAACCCTAACCCTTACCCTCACCCTCAAGCCCACTCTAACCCTAACCATAACCCTAACCCTAATGCTAACACAATCCCTCACCCTCACCCTAACCCTAATCATAACCCTAACCCTCACCCTAACCCTAAACCTAACCCTAATGCTAACACTAAACCTCAAACTCACCCTAACCCTCATCCTAACCCTTACACTCACCCTCAAACTCAGCCTCACCATAACCTTAACCCTAACCCTAAAACTCACCCTAACCCTCAACCTAACCCTAAACCTAACCCTCAGCTTAACCCTCACCCTAAACCTAACCCTAACCCTTATCCTCAATGTATCCCTAACCATAACCCTAACACTCACCCTAAACCTCTCCCTCACCGTAACCCAAATGCTAACATTAATCCTCAACCTCACACTAAACCTCGCCCTAACCCTTACACTCACCTTAACCCTATCGCTCGCCCACACACTAACCCTCAACCTAACGCTTCCCCTCACCCTAACCCTCACTCTAACCTTAACCCTAACCTTCACCCTAACCCTCACCCTAACACTAACACTCAACTACACCCTCACCCTAACCCTCACCCTCACCCTAAACCTCACCCTAACCCTTACCATCACACGAACCCTAACCCTCACCCTCAGACAAACCCTCATCCTAAACCTAAACCTAACCCTAACCCTCACCCTAACCTTAACTCTAACCCTAACCCTAACCCTCACCTTAACCCTAACCCTCGCCCTCACCCTCAACCTCACCCTGAGCCTAACCCTTACCCTAACACTAATCCAAACACAACCCCTCAACCTTACCCTAACTCTAAACCTAACCGTAACCAAAACCCTCACCCTAAACCTAACCCAATTCCCAACCCTCATCCTTAGCCTAACCCTAATCCTAAACCTAACCCTCACCCTCACCCTAACCCTTACCCTCACACTAATCCTAACCTTAACCCTCAGCCTAACTCTCATCCTAACACTAACACTAAACCTCACCCTAACCCTCACCCTAAACTTAAACCTAAACCTAACCCTCACCCTAAAGCTCACCTAACCCTCACCTAACCATAACACTAACCCTAACTCTAACCCTCACCTTCACCCTAATCTAACCCTCACCCTAACCCACACCCTAACTCTAACGCTATCCCTAAACCTCAGCCTCACCCTAAACCTCATACTAACCCTTACCTCACAATAACCCTAAAACCAACCCTAACACTAATCCTCACCGTAACCGTAACTCTCACCCTCACCCTAACCCTCAACATCACCTTAACCCTCATCCTAACCCTAACTGTCACCCACACCCTAAAACTCACACTAACCGAACCCGCACCCACACCCTAACCCTACCCTAAATCTCAACCTAACCCTCATCCTCACCCTACCCTCACCCTAAAACTAACCTTAACCCTAACCTTCACCTTAACCTCAACCCCACCATCACCCTCACCATCACCCTCAGCCTAATCCTCAAACTAACCCTAACACTAATCATTACCCTATCCCTAACCCTCACCCTCAGCCTCACCCTCACCCTTAACGCTCACCATCACCCTAAACCTAACACTAACCCTAACCCTCACTCTAATCCTTAACCTCACCTAACCCTATCCCTTACCATTACCCTAACCATCACCCTAATCCTAACCTTCACCCTAATCCTAACCCTACCCCTTATCCTAACCCTCATCCTAACCCTAACCCTAACCCTCACCCTCACCCTCACCCTAACACTAACCCTTACCCTAACCCTCAAAAACACCCTAACCCTCACACTAACCCTAATGCAAACCCGAACCCTAAAACTCACCCTAACCCTAACCCTAACCCTAAACCTCACACTAACCCTAACCATCACTCTAACCCTAAACTTCATCCTATCCCTGACCCTCACCCTAATCCTCACCCTAACCCTAATCTTAACCCTTACCTAACCGAAAAGCTCACCCTCACCCTCACCTTCACCCTAACCCTCAACCTCACATTAGAACTCACCATAAACCTTACCATAAACCTAACAATAACCCTCACACTAACCCTCAACTTCACCCTAAACCTAACCCTAAGCCTTACCCTCATCCTAGCCCTAACCCTAACTCTAACGCTCACACTAACCCTAACCCTCACCCTAACCCTAAACCTAACTCTAACCCTCAAACTAACCTTAACCATCATCCTAACCATCACTCTAACACTTATCCACAACCTAACCCTAACCCTCACACTAACACTCACCCTAACCGTAACATTAACCCTCCCCCTCACCCTAACCCTCACACTAACCCTAACCCTCACCTTAAACCTAAACCAAACCCTCACCCTCACCCGCAAGCTCACCCTCAGCTTAACCCTAACGCTAACACTAATCCTAACGCTAACCCTCACCTACACCATCACCCTCACCCGAACCATAATCCTAACCCTCAACCTCACACTCAGCCTCACCCTAAAACTCACCCTCACACTAACCCTAACCCTAAACCTATCCCTATCACTCACCCTAACCCTAATGCTAACCCTAACCCTCACCCTCACCCTAACCCTACTGCTAACCCTAACACTCAACCTCACCCTAACCCTCACCCTAACCCTAACACTAAAACTAACACCAACCCTAACCCTCACTCTCACCCTCACCCTCACCCTAACCTAACCCTAACCCTCACCCTCATCCTAACCCTAATGCTAACCCTAACCCTCACCCTCACCCTAACCCTCTCACCAACCATAACCCTCAACCTAAACCTAACCCTAACCCTAACCCTCACATGCAACCTAACCCTAACCCTAACACAAAACCTCACCCTAACCATATCCCTAAACCTAACCCTCACTTCACCCTAATCATCACCCTAACCATTATAGTCACCCTCACACTAACAATCACACTAACACTAAACCTCAACCTAACTCCAACCCTAACACTCACCCTCACCCTCACCTCAGCCTAACAAAAACCCTAACCCTAAACCTCACACTCACCCTCACCCTAACCCTCACCCTCACACTAAACATCACCCTAAACCTAACCCTCACACTACCCCTAACCCTAACCCTCACCCTAACCATAACCCTCACCGTAACCCTAACCCTCACACTAACCCAATGCCTAACCCTCACCCTCACCCTCACCCTAACCCTAACCCTCATCCTAACACTAACCCTCACCCTCACCCTCATCCTAACCCTAACCCACAAACTCACCATAATCCTCACCCTAAACCTAACCCTAAACCTTACCTAACGGAAAACCTCACCCTCACCGTTACACAAACCCTCAACCTAGCCCTCCCCCTCACACTCACCCTCACCCTAACCCTGAACCTAACCCTAACGCTCATCCTAACCATAATCCTCACACTAAGCCTAACCCTCACACTAACCCTAACCATACCTCTCAGACTAACCCTCACCTTAACCCTAACTCTAACCCTCACAATAACCATAACCCTATCACTAACCCTCACATTAACCCTAACCCTAATATTGAACCTAACCGTCACCCTCTCCCTCACCATAACCCTAACACTCACCCTAACCCTAACCCTAACCCTAGTCCTCACAATAACACTTACCCTCACCCTCACCCTAACCCTAAACCTCAACCTCACCCTAACCCTCACCCTAAGCCTTACCCTCACCCTAACTCTAATCCTAACCATAACCCTAACCCTCAACCTAACCCTAAACCTATCCCTAACTTTCACCCTAACCCTAACCCTCACCCTACTTCACACTCACCCTAACCATCACCCTACCCCTTACCGTCACCCTAACCCTAACCCTAACCCTCACACTAAACCTAACCCTCACCCAAATTCTAATGTTACCCCTCAACCTAACACTCACCCTCGACCTAACACTAACCCTATTCCTCACCCTATCCATAACCTTAACCCAAAACTTCACACTAACCCTCAACCTCACCCTCACCCTAATGCTAACCCTAAACCTCAGCCTCACCATAACCCTCACCGTAACACTTACCTTCACCCTAAACCTCACCCTCAGCCTAACCCTAACCCTAAACCTCACCCTAATACTAACCTTCACCCTCTCCTTCACCCTAACCCTAACACTCATCCTAACCCTAAGGCTAAACCTAATGCTAACCCTAATCCTCACACTAACCCTAAACCTCACCCTAACCTTTACCGTCACTCTAACCCTAACTCTAACACTAACACTAAACCTAACCCTCACCCTAACCCAAAGGATACCATTCTGCCTAACACTCACCCTAAACCTAAACCTAAACCTAATCCTCACCCTATCTTTAACCTTAACACAAACCCTCACATTAACCCTCACCCTCACCCTAACCTTAATGCTAACCCTAACCCTCACCCTCACCCTAACCCTCACCCAAACACTTACCCACACCCTAACCTTCACGCTAAGCCGAACCCTAAACCTAACCTTCACCCTAACCGTCACCCTAACCATAACCCTCACACTCACCCTAAGCGTCACCCTAAACTTTACCCTCACCCTAACCCTAAACCTAACCCTCACACTAAGCCTAACCCTAAGCCTCAGCCTAACACTTATTCTAACCCTAAACCTAGCCCTAAACCTCACCCTAACCCTAACCCTAACCCTCAGCCTAAACATCATCCTAACCCTTACCCTAATCTTAACCCTCACCCTAACCCTAACCTTCACTCTCACCCTAAACCTCACCCTAACCCGTACCCTCAACATAACCCTAACCCTAACACTAATCCTCACACATAAACTCACCCGAACCATAACCCTAAAGCTCACCGTAACCGTAACCCTCCCCCTCCCCCTCAACCTAACCCTAACACTGTCCCTAACCCTACCTCTAACCCTCACCCTCACCCTAACATTAACCCTAACACTAATCCTCACCTAAACCTTCACCCTCATCCTAACCCTCACCCTCACTCTAAACGTAAACCTAACCCTCACCCTAACCCTAACCCTAATCCTTCCCCTTACACTAATCCTCACCCTAAATCTCACCCTCACCCTAAACATCACCCTAACCCTAACCCTCACCCTAACCCTAACCCTCACCCTCACCCTAACCCTCACCGTCACCTTAACCCTCACCCTAAAAATAACCATCACATATACCCTAAAACTCACCCTCATCATAACCCTCACCTTCACCCTAACCCTAATCCTAACCCTAACCCTAACACTAAACCTAACCCTAATGCTAACACTAAACCTCAACCTCACCATAACCCTCACCCTAATCCTTACCCTCACCCACAACCTCACCCTAAACCTAAACCTAACATTAACCCACACCCTAATCCTCACCCTAACACTAACCCTAACCCTTACCCCTCAGCCTCACTGTCACTCTAACCCTAACCCTAACCCTAATCCTCACCCTATCCCTAACCCTAACCCTAACCTTCAACCTAACACTCGCCCTCACCGTACCCCTAATGCTACATTAACACTCAGCCTCACCCTAAGCCTCGCTGTAACCCTTACCCTCACCTTAACCCTATCCCTCACCATCATCCTAAACCTCACCCTTAGCCTTACCCACACCCTAACGCTCAATCTAACCATAACGCTAACCCTAAAACTAAACCTCACCCTAAACGTCACCCTAACCCTAAGCCTAACCCTAACCCTCACTCTCACCCGAACCCTTACCCTTACCCGAAACCTAACCCTAACCCTCAGCCTAACCCTCATCCTAACACTAACACTAACCCTAAACTTCACCCTAACCGGCACCCTCACCCTCACCCTCAACCTCACACTCAGCCTAACCCTAACCCTAATCAAAAACCTAAACCTAATTTTCAACCTCACCCTAACTCTAAACCTAACCCTAACCAAAACCCTCACCCTTACCCTCACCCTAAAATTAACCCTAACCCTAATCCTAACCCTCACCGTCACCCTAACCCTTACTCACACCCTAACCCTAAACCTAACCCTCAGCCTAACCCTCATCCTAACCCTAACCCTAACCCTCAACCTAACATTAACCCAAACCCTAAACTTAACCTTCACCCAAATCCAAAACCTCACCCTCACCCTCAACCTCACCGTCAAGCTCACCGTAACCCACACCCTCACACTCACCCTAACCATAACCATAAGCCTATCCCTCCCCCTAAATCTAACCCTCACCCTCACCCTCACCATCACCCTCACCGTAACCCTCATCCTCACCCTAACACTATCCATAAACCTAACCCTCACCCTAAACTAACTCTGACCCTCACCCTCACTCTCACACTAAATCTAAACCTCACCCTAACCCTAAACCTAACCTTAGCCCTCACCCTAACCCTAACCCTCACATAAACCCTAACCCTCACCCTCACCCTCACCGTAACTGTAACCCTAACCCTAACCCTAACAATAACCCTGAACCTAATACTAACACTAACCCTATCTATAACCCTCACCCTAACGCTAACCCTCACCCTAACATTTACCCTCACCCTAAGTCTAAACCTAGTCCTAACACTAACCCTCACACTAACCCTAACCTTCACCTTAACCCTAAACCTCAACCTAACCCTATCCCTAACCCTCACCCTCACCCTAGCCCTCACTCTAACCCTAACCCTCATCCTCACCCTAAAGCTCACTCTAAACTTAACACTAATCCTCAATCTAATCCTCATCCTCAACTTAACCCTAACCCTAATCCTCATCCTAAACCTCTCCTTTACCCTTACTGTCACCCTAACTCTAACGCTCACCCTAACTGTAACCCTAACCCTACCCCTCAAACTACCCCTCACCAGAAACCTAATCCTAACCCTAATCCTCACCATATCCCAAAACATAACTCTAACTCTCACCCTAAACCTCACACTCACCATAACCCTAATGCTAACATTAGCCCTCAACCTCACCCGAAACCTCGCCCCTAACCTTCCCCTGACCTTAAGCCTATCCCTCACCCTCACCCAAAACTACACCCTAACCCTTACCCTCACCCTAACCCTAACTCTAACCCTAACACTAACCCTCACCCTAACCCTAAGCCTAACCCTAACCCTCACCCTCATCCTAACCCTCACCCTAACACTTACGCTCATCCTAACCCTAACCCTAACCCTCACCCTAACCTTAAAGCTAACCCTAACTCTAACCCTCACATTAACCCTAACCCTCACGCTCAACATCAACCTCAGCCTAACCCTAACCCTAATCCAAACGCTAACCCTCACCCTCACCTTCACCCTAACTCTAAACCTAACCCTAAATAAAACCCTCACCCTAATCCTAACCCTATCCCTCACCCTCGCCCTAACCCTAACTCTAATCTTAACCTAACCCTCACCCTCACCCTAACACTTACCCTCACCCTAACCCTAAACCTAACCCTCAGCCTAATCATAATCCTAACACTAACACTAACCCAAACCATCACCCTAAACTTAACCCTAACCCTAACACTCACCCTAACCCTCACCCTAATCCTAACCCTATCCCTAACCCTCACCCTAATCATAAACCTAATCCTAAACCTAAACCTCAGTCTCACCCTAACCCTTACCCTCACCCTAACCCTAACACTAACACTCAGACTAACCTTCATCCTAACCCTCACACTAACCCTAAACCTCACCCTAACCATAAACATAACCCTCAGCCAAACCCACTTCCTAACCCTAAACCTAACCCTCAACCCAACCCTAACCCTAACCCAAAATCTAACCCTCATCCTAACCCTCAACCTCACCCTCACCCTCACCCTCACCCTCAGCCTAACCATAACCTAACCCTAAACCTAACCCTAAACCTCACACTCACCCTCACCCTAACTAACCCTAACTCTAACCCTAAACTTCAACCAAAACCCAACCCTATCCCTAACCCTCACATAAACCTAACCCTCACCCTCACCGTCACCCTAAACCTAACCCTCACCCTAACCCTAACCCTAAACCTCACCCTAACCCTAAGCCTTAACCTAACCCTCACCTTCACCCTAAAACTCACCCTAAACCTTACCCTCACCTGAAACGTAAACCTAACCCTCAGCCTAACCCTCATTCTAACCCTAAACCTAAACCTAACCCTCACCCTAACCTTAAAGCTAATCCTAACCCTAAACCTCACATTAACCCAACCCTCACCCTCACCCTCAACCTCACCCTCAGCCTAACCCTAATGCTAACACTAATCCAAACACTAACCCTAACCCTCACCCTAACTCTAAACCTAAACCTAACCAAAACCTTCACACTAATCATAACCCTATCCCTAACCCTAACCCTAATCCAAAACCTAACCCTCACCCTCACCCTAACCCAAAACTTAACTCTCAGCCTAACCCTCATCCTAACCCTAACCCTCACACTAACTCTCACTCTAACCCTAACCCTAACCCTAACCCTAACCCTAAACCTAACTCTAACCCTCAACCTCATACTAACCCTAAACCTCACCTTAACCCTCATCCTAAACCTAACCCTAACCCTAACGCTAACCCTAACCCTCACTCTCACCCTAACCCTCGCCCTAACCAATATCCTCACACTAACCCTAACCCTAACCCTCACCCTAACCCTAACCGAACCCTCACCCTCACCTTTACCCCAACCCTCACCATCACCCCAACCATCAACATCACCCTAACCCTCACCTACACCCTCACCCGCACTCTCAGCCTCACCCTCACCCTAACCATCACCCTCACCCTAAACATCACCCTAACCCTAACCCAAACCGTAAAGTTAACCCCAATCCTCACCCTAAACCTAATCCTCAACTTAAACCTCACCCTCTCCCTAATCCTCACCCTAACCCTAACCCTAAGCCTTTCCTAACCAAATACCTCACCCTCACCCTAACCCTCAAACTACCCTCTCCCTCACCCTAAACCTCACCCTCACCTTAACCCTAATCCTAACCCTAATGGTAACACTAGCCCTCAACCTCACCCTAACCCTAATCTTAACCCTAACCCTAACCCTAACCCTAATGCTAACCCTTAACCTCAACCTCACCATAACCCTCACCCTAACCCTTACCCTCACCCTCAACCTCACCCTAACCCTAAACCTAACATTAATCCACACCCTAACCCTCACCCTAACACTAACCCTAACCCTACCCCTTAGCATAACCGTCACCCTAAACCTAACCCTAACCCTAATAGTCACCCAATCCCTAACACTTATGCTAAGCCTCACCAAAACCCTCACCCTCACCGTACACCTAATGCTACATTAACCCTCAGCCTCACCCTAAAACTCGCCCTAACCCTTACCCTCATCTTAACCCTATCCCTCACCATCACCCTAACACTCATCCTAACCCTTACCCTAACGCTAACACTCACACTAACCCTAAACCTAAACCTAACAACAAACCTCACACTAACTGTCACCCTAACCCTAAGCCTAACTCTAAACCTCACTCCCACCCTAACACTTATCCTTTCCCGAACAATAACCCTAACGCTCAGCCTAACCCTCATCCTAAACCTAACCCTAAACCTAACCCTCACCCTAACCGTCACCCTCACCCTCAACCTCACCCTCAGCCTTACACTAACTCTAAACCTAATACAAAACCTAACCCTAACCCTCACCCTCACCCTCACCCTAACTCTAAACCTACCCCTAACGCTCACCCTCAGCCTAACCCTAACCCTATCACTTACCCTCACCCTAAAACTAACCGTAATCCCAATCCTAACCCTCACCCTCACCCTAAACCTCACCCTAACCCAAACCTTAACCCTAACCCTCACCCTCACCCTAACCCGAACCATAACCTTAAACCTCACCCTAAACCCTAACTCTGACCCTCACACTAAGCCTAACCCTACACCTAAGCCTAATCCTATACCTAAAGTTCACCCTCACCCTCAAGCTAAACCTTAACCTCACTCTAACCATAACCCTAACCCTAGCCCTCACCCTAAACCTAACCCTCACCTACCCCCTAACCCTCACCCTCACCCTCACCCACACCCTAAACCTTACCCTCACCCTAAACATCACCCTAATTCTCACCCTTAACCTAACCCTAACCCTAATCCTCACCCTAACCCTAATCCTCAACTTAAACCTCAGCCTCACCCAAATCCTCACCCTAACCCTAACTCTAAGCCTTTCCTAACCGAAACCAATACCCTCACAATATCCCTCACCCAAACCCTCACCCTCACCCTAGCCCTCACGCTAAAACTAACCCTAACCCTAACCCTCACCCTCACCCTCACCCTAACCCTAACCTTTAACCTCATCCTTACCATAAGCCTATCCCTAACCCTCACACTAAACCTAATCCTAAAATAACCCTATTGCTAACACTAGCCCTCACCCACACCCCAACCCTAATCCTAACCCTAAAACTTAGCCTAAGGCTAACTCTAAACCTAATGCTAACCCTAAACCTCAACCTCACCCTAACCATCACCCTAAACCTTACCCTCACCCTCAACCTCACCCTAACGCTAACCCTAACCCTTACCCTAACCCTCACCCTAACCCGAAACCTACCCTTCAGCATAACACTCACCCTAAACTTAACCCTAACCCTAATCCTTACCCTATCCCTAACCCTAACCCTACACTTCAGCCTAAACCTCACACTCATCCTCAACCTCACCCTCACCCTAATCCTAACGCTAAAACTCAGCCTAACCCTAACCCTTATCCTAATGCAAACCCTAAACCTCAAACTCACCCTAACACTCACCCTAAACCTCACCCTCACTTTAACCATAACCCTAACCCTCACCCTATACCTAACCCTCAACCTCACCCTCACCCTTATCATCACCCAAACCCTCACCCTCACCATAACCCTAACCATAACACTAACCCTCACGCTAAACCTAACTCTTCCCCTCAACCTCACCCTCACCCAAAGCCTAACCCTAAACCTAAGCCTCATCCTAAACCAAACCCTCAACCTCATACTCACCCTAAACATTAACCTCAACCTAACCCTAACCCTAAACCTAGCCCTCCCCCTAACCCTTACCCTCACCATCACCCTAACCCTAACCCTCACCTTAAACCTAACCCTCACCCTAAACCTAACCCTAACCCTCACCCTCACCCTCATCCTAACCCTAACCCTATCCCTAAACCTCACCCTAAACCTAACCCTAACCGTAAGGATAACCATAACACTCACCCTCAACCTAATCCCAAATCTAAGCCTAACCTTAACTGTAAACCTAATCCTAACCCTTACACTATCCCTAACCCTCAACCTCTCCCTAACCCTCACTCTAACCCTGAATCTCCCCCTAACGCTCACACTAACCCTAACCCTAACACTAACACTAAACCTCACCCTAACCCTCACTCTAACCCTAAACCTAACCCTAACCCTCACTGTAATGTCAACCTAACCCTCAACCTAACCCTAACCTAAACCCTCACCCTATACCTAAACCTCACCCTAACCCTATCCCTAAACCTACCTCTCAAACTAAACCTCACCCTAACCCCCACACTAACCCTAACCCTCACCCTAACCCTAACCCTAACCCTCAACCAAACCCTCTTCCTAATTCTAACCCTAACCCTCAACCTGACCCTTACACTAACCCTAATCCTCAACCTATCCCTATCCCTCACCCTCAGACTCACCCTCAGCCTAACCCTAACCCTAACCCTAATCCTAACCCTAAACCTCACCCTCACACTCAACCTAACTCTAACCCTCACCATAACTCTGACCCTCACCCTAAACCCAAACCTATCCCGAACACTCACACTAACTCCAACCCTCATAACCCTAAACCTCACCGTAACATCACCCTAACAATAAAACTAACCCTAAACCTCACCCTCAACCTCACCCTAAACCTCACCCTAACCATTACCATCACCATAACCCTAACCCTAACCCTAATCCTCACACTTACCCTAATCCTAACCCTCACCCTAATGCTCACCTTAACCGTAACTCTCACCCTCACCCTAACCCTAACCGTCAACTTAACCCTCAACCTAACACTAACCATCACCCACACCCTAACACTCAAGCTCACCTGAACTCTAACCCTCACCCTAAACCTAATCCTAAACCTCACCATAACCCTAACCCTCACTTAACCCTAACTCTAACCCTCATCCTCAACCTAAGCCTCACCCTCATCCTAACCCTCACCCTAACCCTCACCCTAACACTAAAGCTAACCCTAATCCTCAGTCTCACCCTAAGCCACACCCTAACCCTTATCCTCACCCTAACCCTAACCCTACCCCTCACCCTACCCCTCAGCCTAAACCTAACCCTAACCCTCACCCTAAACCTAACCCTAACCATCACCTTCACCCTAAACCTCACAATCACCGTTACCCTCACCGTAACCCTAAACCTCACCTACACCTTCACAATTACGCTCATCCTCACCCTCACCCTAACCCTTACCCTCACCCTAAACATAACCCTAATCCTCACCCTCACCCTCACCCTAACCGTAATCCTCACCTTAACACTAATACTCAGCCGAAACATCACTGTCAGCCTAAATATCACCCTAACCCTAACCCTCAACCTAACCTTAACCCTAACCCTCACACTAACCCTAACGCTAACCCTAACCCTCACCCTCACCCTAAACATAAACCTAAACCTAACCCTCATCCTAACCCTAACTGTAATCCTCCTCCTTACACTAATCCTCACCCTAAACCTCACCCTCACCCTAAATATCACCCTAAACCTAACCCTCACCCTAACCGTAACCCTCACCCTAACCCTCACCATCACCTTAATCCTCACCCTAACCCTAACCATCACATACACCCTAAAACTCACCCTCATCCTAACCCTCACCCTCACCCTAACCCTAATCCTAACCCTAACCCTAAACCTAACCCTAATGCTAACACTAAACCTCAACTTCACCATCACCCTCACCCTAACCCTTACCCTCACCCTCAACCTCACCCTAACCCTAACCCTAACATTAACCCACACCCTAACACTAACACTAACCCTACCCCTCAGCCTAACCATCACCCTAAACCTAACCCTAAACTTAATCCTCACCCTATCCCTAACCCTAACCCTATCCTTCACCCTAACCCTCACCCTCACCATACCCCTAATGCTACATTAACCCTCAGCCTCACCCTAAGCCTCGCAGTAACCCTTACCCTCTCCTTAAACCTATCCATCACCATCATCCTAAACCTCACCCTAACCCTTACCCACACCGTAACGTTCAATCTAATCCCAACCCTAACCCTAAATCTAACACTGAAGCTCACCCTATCCTTCACCCTAACCCTAAGCCTAACCCTCATCCTAAGACTAACCCTCACCCTACCCCTCACCCTAACCGTCACCCTCACCCTCAACCTCACACTCAGCCTAACCCTAACCCTAATCCAAAACCTAACCCTAAACCTCACCCTCACCCTAACTCTAAACCTAACCCTAATCAAAACCCTCACCCTCACCCTAATCTTATCCCTTACCCTCACCCTAAAACTAACCCTAATCCTAATCCTAACACTCACCCTCACCCGAAACCTTACCCTCAACCTAACCCTAAACCTAACATTCACCCTAACAATCATCCTAACCCTAACCCTAACCCTCAACCTAACCTTAACCCAAACCCTAAAATTAACCTTCACCAAAACCCTAACCCTCATGCTCACCCTCAACTTCACAATCACCTTCACCGAAACCCACACCCTCACCCTCACCCTAACAGTAACGATAACCCTATCACTCACTCTAAACCTAACACTCACCGTCACCCTCAACATCACCCTCACCCTAACCCTCACCCTCACACTAACCCTATCCATAAACCTAACCCTCACCCTAAACCTAATTCTGACCCTCACCCTCAACCTCACCCTAAGCCTAACCCTACACTTAAGCCTAAACCTAAAGCTAACACGCACCCTCTCCGTCACACTAAACCTAAACCTCACCCTAACCCTAAACCTAACCCTAGCCCTCACCCTAACCCTAAAACTCACCTAAACCCTAACCCAAACCTCACACTCATCCTCACCCTAAACCTCACCCTCACCCTTAACATCACCCTAATCCTAAACCTCAACCTAACCCTAACCCTCAGCCTCACCCTAACCCTAACCATCACCTTAAACCTCACCTTAACCCTAATCCTCACCCTAACCCTAACCCTCACCCTAACCCTCACCCTAATCTTAAACCTATTCCTAAACTACACCCTAACCCTAACCCTAATCCTAAAACTATCCCTCACCCTCACCCTAACCCTTAACCTCACCCTAATCCTAACCCTAACCATCAGCCTAACTCTCATCCTAACCCTCACAATAACCCTAAACCTCACCCTAACCATAAAACTAACCCTCAGCCAAACCCTCTTCCTAACGCTAACCCTAACCCTTAACCCAACCCTAACCCTAAACCTAAACTTAACCCTCACCCTAACCCTAAAACTCACCCTCACACTCACCCTCACCCTCAGCCTATCCCTAAACCTAACCCTAAACCTAACCCTAACCCTCACATTCATCCTCACCGTAACTCTAACCCTAACCCTAACCCTGACACTAACCCTAATCCCCACCCTATCCCTAACCCTCACCTAACCCTAACACTCACACTAACCCTAACCCTAACCCTCACTCTCACCCTAACCATAACCCTCACTTTAACCCTAAGCCTAAACCTAACCCTCACCCTCACCCTAAACCTCACCCTAACCCTTACCCTCACCCAAATCCTAACCCCAAGCCTCAGACTAACCCTCATCCTAACCCTAACCCTAAACCTAACCCTCACCCTAACCTAAACGCTAACCCTAACCCTAGCCCTCACTTTAACCCTAACCTCACCCTCACCCTCAACCTCACCCTCAGCCTATCCCTAATCCTCATCCAAACACTAACCCTAACTCTAAACCTAACCCTAACCAAAACCCTCATCCTTATCCTAACCCCAAACTTAACTCTCAGCCTAACCCTCATCCTAACCCGAACCCTAACCCTAAACCTCACCCTTACTCTAACCCTAACTCTAACCCTATTCCTAAAACTTAACACTCACTCTCACCCTCAACCTCACCCTCACACTCATCCTCACTCTTACCCTAATCATAACCCTATCCCTCACCCTGAACCTAACCCTTACCCTCACCCTCACCCTCACCATAACCCTCACCATAACCCTCACCCTCATCCTCAACCTATCCCTAACCATACCATAACCCTAATCCTAAACCTAACTCTGAACCTCACCCTCACCATCACCCTAAGCCTAACCCAACATCTAAGCCTAAACCTAAACCTAACCCTCACCCTAAAGTTAACCAAAACCCTCACCCTAAGCCTAACCCTCACCGTAAACCTAACCCTAAGCCTCACCCTCACCCTCAACCTAACCCTAAACCTCACCCTTACGCTAACCCTAACCCTAATGCTAACCTTAACCCTCACTCTCACTGTAACCCTAACCCTAACCCTCACCCTAAAACTAACCTTAACCCGAATGCTATCCCTAACACTCACCCTCACCCTAACCCTCACTCTAAACCTTCCCCACACCCTAACCCTTACCCATACCCTAACCCTTATCCACACCCTAAACCTCACCCTAACCCCAACCCTAACCCTAACACTAACCCACACCCTAACCCAAGCCTAAAACTAAACCTCACCCTCACCCTAACCCTCACCCTAACTCTTACCCTCACCCAAACCTAACCCTAACTCTCAGTCTAACCCTCATCCTAACCCTAGCACTAACCCTCACCCTCCCATTAACCCTAACCCTCACCCTCACCCTCAACATAATCCTAAGCCTAACCCTAACCAAAACGTTCACCCTAAAACTAACCCTATCCCTAACCCTCACCCTAACCCTAAACCTAATCCTAAACCTAACCCTCACACTGACCCCAAAACTTACCCTCACCCTTACCCTAAACCTAACCCAAGCCTAACCCTCATCCTTACCCTAACCCTAACCCTAACCCTCACCCTAACCTTAACCCTAAACCTAACACTCAACCAAACCCTAACCCTCAACCTCACCTTCAAATTCACACTCACCCTCACCCTAATGCTCACCCACACCCTATACCTAACTCTGGCACTCACCCTCACGCTCACCCTAAGACTAACCCTACAGCTAAGCCAAATCCTAAACCTAACTCTCACACTCACACTTACCCTAAACCTAAACCTTACCCTAACCCTAACCCTAACCTTAGTTCTCACCCTAAAACTTACCCTCACCATCACCCTAACCCTAACACTCACCCTAACACTAACCCTAACCCTAAACCTCACTCTAACCCTTACCCTCACCCTAACCCAAGACCTAACCCTAAACCTAACAGTAACACTAAACCTCACCCTAACCCTCACTCTAACCCTAAACCTAACCCTAACCTTAACCCTCACCCTAACACTAACTCTAAACCTAAACGTCACCCTAACCCTAAACCTCATCCTAACACTTACCTTCACACTAAAACTAAACTTAACCCGAACACTAACCCTCACACTAACCCTAACCATCACCCTAAACTTAAAATCCACCCTAACCCTAACCCTAACCTTCAACCTCTCCCTAACCCTAACCATGACCCTAACCCTAACCCTCACCCTAACCGTAACCCCCACCCTCAACCTGAAGCTGGGCCTTAGCCTAAGCATAAGCTTAAGACTAACCCTAACCCTCAAAATCAACCTCACCCTAACCCTAACCGTAACCGTAACCCTAACCCTAATCCTCACACTAACCCTCACCCTAACGCTAACCCTAACCCTAACGCTAAACCTAACCCTCACCCTAAACCTCACCCTAACTCTAAACTTCAACATTACCTTAACACTCACACTCAGCCTATCCCTCACCTTAACCCTTAATGTCCCCCTCACCCTAACCCTCACTCTAACCTTAATACTCATCCTAACCCTCACCCTAACTGTAACCCTAACCATCACCCAAATCCTAACCCTCAACCTCACCTTCAGCCTCAGCCTAACCCTAAGCCTAAGCCTAATCTTAACCCTAACCCTCACCCTCATCCTAGCCCTCACCCTAACCCTAATCCTATCCCTAACCCTCATCCTAATCCCCAACATAACACTAACCCTCAACCTCAACCTAACCCTAACCCAAACCCTCAACTGAACCCTCACCCTCACCCTCACCATAACCCTCACCCTCACCCTAAAAATTACCCAAACCCTAACACTCACCCTTAGCATTAGCCTAGCCCTAACCCTCAAACTAACCCTAACCTCACCCTAACCTAACCCTCAACCTAACCCTTACCCTCACCATAACACTAAGCCTAAACCTAACATGAACCCTCACAGTAACACTAAACCTCACCCTAACCGTAACCCTCACACTATCCCTAACCCTCACCATAACCCTAACCCTAACCCTCACCCTAACCCTAACACTCACCCTCATCCTAGCCGTCACCCTAACCCTAATCCTAACCCTAACCCTCATCCTAACCCTCAACCTAACCATAACCCTAACCATCACTCAAAAAGTAATCCTCATCCCCACACTCACCCTCAGCCTAACTCTAACCCTCAGCCTAACCCACACACTAACCCTAACCCTAATCGTAACCCTCACCCTCAGCTTCACCCTCACTGTAAACTTAACCCTAATCATAAAACTAACAATAACCCTAACCCTAAACCTAATCCAAACCATCACCCTCAGCCTAACCCTAACCCTAACATTCACCCTAACTGTAACCCTCACCCTCAACGTAACCCTAACCCTAACCCTAAACCTCACCCTAAGGCTAATCCTAACACTCACCCTCATCCTAACCCACACCCTAACCCTAAAACCCTAACCCTCATCCTAACCCTAAAGCTCTCCCTCACACTCATGCTCAGCCGAAGCCTAAGCCTAAGTCTAAGACTAACTGTAAACCTCACACTCACCCTAACCCTAACACTAACCCTCACCCTCACCCTAGCCCATATTCTAACCCTAAGCCTAAGCCTAACCCTAACCCTAACACTCACCCTCACCCTAAGTCTAATCCTAAACCTATCCCTCACACTCACCCTCACCCTAACCCTAATTGTAACACTAACCCTAACCCTAAGACTAACCCTTACCCTAATGC
Source organism: Dipodomys merriami (assembly GCF_024711535.1). Lineage (NCBI taxonomy): Eukaryota > Metazoa > Chordata > Mammalia > Rodentia > Heteromyidae > Dipodomys > Dipodomys merriami. Next base: position 821,615 of record NW_027206021.1, read on the forward strand.
TAACTCTAACCCTAAACCTCATCCTCACCCTAACCATAACCCTCACCCTCACCCTCACCCTCCGCCTAACACTAAGACTATCCCTAACCCCAAACCTAACCCTAACACTAACCCTAAACCTAACCCTCACACTAACCCTCACCTTAACCCTGAGCCTAAACCTCACCCTCACCCTAGCCCATAACTTAACCCTAAGCCTAATCATAACCCTCACCCCGACCTCTCTAACCCTAACCCCAACCCTCACCCTAACCCTAACCCTCACCCTCACCCTCACCCTCAGCCTTAACCTAAGCCTAACCCTAACCTAAACATCACACTCACCCTAACCTTAATCCTAACCCTAAACTTAACACTCACCCTCACCCTAACCCTAACTCTAACACTAAGCCTAACCCTAACCCTCACCCTCAACCTCACCCTCAGCCTAACTCTAAGCCTAACTCCAAACCTAACCATAAACCACACCCTCACATTCACCCTAACCCTAATCCTAACCCTAACCCTAACCCTAACCCTCCTCCTAACTCTCACCATAACACTAACCCTAACACTAAAACGAACACTAACCCTTAACCTCATCGTAACCCTAACCCTAATCCTCACCCTCACCGTTATTCTAACCCTAACCCTAACCCTAATGATAACACTAACCCTAACCCTCACCCTCAGCCTCACCCTAACCCTAACCCTCACCCTCAACCACACCCTCAGCCTAACCCTAAGCAGAACCTCAACCATAACCCTAAACCACACCCTCACACTCACCCTAACGCTAATCCTAATCCTAACCCTAACACTAACCCTCCTCCTAACTCTCACCCTAACACTAACACTAATACTAACCCTTAACCTCATCCTAACCCTAAACCTAAACCTCACCCTCATGGTTATTCTAACCCTAACCCTAACCCTAACCATCACCTTCAACCTAACCCAAACCCTCCTCCTAACCCTAACCCTAACCCTAACCCTAAACGTCACCCTAACAATAAGCCAAACCCTCACCCTCAGCCTCACCCTCAACATAAGTTTAACCCTAATCATAACACTAACAATAACCCTAGCCATATCCCTAATCCTAACCCTCACCATCACCCAAACACTAACCCTAACCCTCACCCTAACCCTAAACCTCACCCTCAATGTAACCCTGACCCTAACCCTAACTTCACCCTAATGCTAACCCTAACACTCACCCTCACTCTAACCCTCACTGTAACCCTAATCCTAACCCTAAACCTCATCCTAATCCTCACCCAAATCTTAACACCCTAAACCTCACCCTAACCCTAACCCTCAACCTCACCCTTAAGCTCGGCCTAAGCCTAAGCCTAAGACTAAGACTAACCCTAACCCTCACACTCAACTTCACCCTAACCCTAACCATAACACTAACCCTAACCCTAACCCTCACACTAACCCTAACCGTAAAACTCACCCTTATGCTCAGCCTAAGCCTAAGCCTAAGCCTAAGCCTAAGCCTAACCCTCACCCTAAACCTAACACTAACCCTAACTCTAACCCTAAACCTCACCCTTACCCTAACCCTAACTCTAACCCTATTCCTAAACCTAAACCTCACCCTATCCCTAACGCTAACCCTCACCCTCAGAGTAACATTCAACCTAACCCTAATCTTACCAATAACCCTAACCCTAACGCTAACCCTCAACTTGTCCATAACCTTACCCCTAAACCTAACCCTAAACCTCACCCTTAGGCTCAGCCTAAACCTAAGCCTAAGCCAAAGACTAACCCTTACCCTCACACTCACCCTCACCCTAACCCTAACAGTAACACTCACCCTAACCATAACCCTCACACTAACCCTCACCCTAATGCTAACACTGACCCTAAACCTCACCCGCACCCTAACCCTAACCCTCACCCACACCCTAACCCTAACCCTCACCCTCACCCTCACCCTCCGCCTAACACTAATCCTATCCCTAACCCCAACCCTAAACTTAACACTAACGCTAAACCTAACCCTCATCATAACCCTCAACCTCACCCTAGCCGATAACCTAACCCTAAGCCTAACCCTAACCCTAACACTAAACCTAACCCTAAACCTAACCATAAACCTCACCCTCAGCCTCACCCTCACTGTAAACATAACACTAACCTAACACTAACAATAACCCTAACCCTAACCCTAACCCTCATTGTATTCCTAACCTTAACCTTTAGCCTTACCCTCACCATAACCCTCACAATAACCCTAACCCTCAATCTAACCCTAACCCTAACCGTCACTCTCACCCTCACGCTCACCCTCAGCCTAACTTTAAAACTAACGCTGCTCCTAACACTAACCCTCAAGTTCAACCTCACACTAACACTAAACCTAACCCTAAGCCTAACCCTCACACTCACCCTCACCCACACCTAAGCCTCACTGTCACCCTCACACTCATCCTCACAGTAACCCTAACCCTAACACTAAACCTAACTCTAACCCTAAACCTCACCCTTACCCTAACCCTAACTCTAACCCTATCCCTAAACCTAAACTTCACCCTAACCCTAACCCTAACCCTCACCCTCACAGTAACTTTCAACCTAACCTTAATCCTACCAATAACCCTAACCCTAACGCTAACCCTCACCCTGTCCATAACCCTCACCCTAACCCTAACCCTCACCCTCACCCTTAGGCTCAGCCTAAACCTAAGCCTAAGCCTAAGACTAAACCATACCATCACACTCACCCTCACCCTAACCCTAACAGTAACACTCTCCCTAACCCTAATCCTCACAATCACCCTCCCACTCTGCCTAACACTAAGCCTATCCCTAACCCCAACCCTAAACTTAACAATAACCCGAAACCTAACCCTCACCCTAAACCTCACCCTCCCCTAGCCCATATCTTAACCCTAAGCCTAATTCTAACCCTAAGCCTAATCCTAACCCTAACCCTAAACCTAACCATAAACCTCACCCTCAGCCTCACCCTCACCCCAAAATTAACACTAACCTAACACTAACACTAACCCTAATCCTAACCCTCACCCTTACTGTAACCCTAACCTTAACCTTTAGACTTACCCTCACCATAACCCTCACAATAACCCTAACCCTCAACCTAACCCTAACCCTAACCGTCACTCTCACAATCACGCTCACACTCAGCCTAACTTTAAACCTAACGCTACTCCTAACACTAACCCTCAACTTCACCCTCACACTAAACCTAACCCAAAACCTAAGCCTAACACTCACACTCACCCTCACCCACACCCTAAGCCTCACTGTCACCCTCACACTCATCCTCACCCTAAACCTAACCCTAACACTAAACCTAACTCTAACCCTAAACCTCACCCTTACCCTAACCCTAACTCTAACCCTATCCCTAAACCTAAACTTCACCCTAACCCTAACCCTTACACTCACCCTCACAGTAACTTACAACCTAACCTAATCCTACCAATAACCCTAACACTAACGCTAACCCTCACCCTGTCCATAACACTCAACCTAACCCTAACCCTCACCCTCACCCTTAGGCTCAGCCTAAACCTAAGCCTAAGCCTAAGACAAACCTTACCCTCACACTCACCCTCACCCTAACTCTAACAGTAACACTCTCCCTAACCCTAACCCTCACCCTCAACCTCACCCTCCGCCTAACACTAAGCCTATCCCTAACCCCAACCCTAAACTTAAAACTAACCTGAAACCTAACCCTCACCCTAACCCTCACCCTCACCCTAGCCCATACCTTAACCATAAGCCTAATCCTAACCCTAACCCTAACCCTAACCCTAAACCTAACCATAAACCTCACCCTGAGCCTCACCCTCACCGCAAAATTAACACTAACCTAACACTAACAATAACCCTAACCCTAAGCCTAACCCTCACTGTAACCCTAACCTTAACCTTTAGCCTTACCCTCACCATAACCCTCAAAATAACCCTAACCCTCAACCTAACGCTAACCCTAACCGTCACCCTCACCCTCACGCTCAACCTGTCTAAATTGAAACCTAATGCTACTCCTAAAACTAACCCTCAACTTCACCCTCACCCTAACCCTAACCCAAACCCTAAACCTAACCCTCACACTCACCCTCACCCACACCCTAAGCCTCACTGTCACCATCACACTCACCCTCACCCTAACCCTAACCCTCACCCTCACACTAAACCTATCTCTCACCCTAACCATAAACCTCACAATCACCCTCACCCTCACCTCACCCAAAACCTAAACCTAATCCTAATCCTCACCCTAAACCTCACCCTAACCCTAATGCTAACTGTAACCCTCACACTCATCCTAAACCTCACGTTAAACCTAACTCTCACCATAAATCTAACCCTAACCCTAACCCTCACCCTGACCCTAACTCTCACCCTAACCCTAACCCTAACCATAACCTTCACCAGAACGCTGACCCTAACCCTAACCCTAACCCTAAACCTCACCCTAACCCTAACCCTATCCCCAACCCTAACGTTAACCCTAATGCTCATCCTAACCAAACCGTACCCCTCAAACTATCTCTCATCCTAAACTTAACCCTAACACTAACCCTCACCCTAACCGTAACCATACACTCAACCCAACCCTAATCCTCACCCACACCCTCAGACTCATCTTCAGCCTAAACCTAACCCTAACCCTAATCTTAAACTAATCCTCACCCTCATCCTAACTGTAACCCTAAACTTCACCCTCAACCTTACCCCCACCCTCACCCGAACCCTAACCCGAACCCTAACACGAAACCTCACCCTAACCCTCATCCTAACCCTCTCCCAAACCCTCATCCTTACCCTAACCCTAACCCTTATCATAACCCTAAACCTCAACTTCACCCTAACCCTAACCCTAACACTAACTCTCACACTCACCATAACCCTCACCCTAAACCTTACACTCACCCTAACCCTCATCCCAACCCTCAACATATCCCTAAACCTAACCCTCAACCTAACCCTTACACTCACTCTAACACTAAGCTTAACCCTAACACTAACTCTCACACTAACCCTCACCGTAAATATCACCCTATCATTAACCCTAATCATAACACTCACCCTAACCCTAAAGCTCACACTCACCCTCAGCCTAAAACTCAGCCTAAAGCCTAACCCTAACACTAACCCTAAGAGTCACCCTCACCCTCACCCTAACCCTAAGCCTCACCCTCACCCTCAACCTCACCCTAAACCTAAAGCAAACACTCAAACTAACCCTCACCCTCACCATAAACATCACCGTAACTCTAACACTCAACCTAATCCAAACCATAACCCGAACCCTCACCCTAACGCTAACCCTCACCCTCACCCTAAACCTAACCCTCACCCTAACCCTAACCCTGACCCTCATCTATCCCTCACCCTAAACCAAACCCTAACCCTCACCCTAACCGTCAACCACACCCTCACCCTAAAGCTAACCCTAATGTTCACACTCAACATAACCCTAAACCTCACACTCACCATCACCCTCAGCTTAAATCTAAGCCTAACAATAAACCTAACCCTAACCCTCACACTCACCCTCACCCTAAACCTAGTCCTAACCCTAAACCTAACACTCTCACTCACCGTCACGCTCAACCTAAACCTAACCCAAACCCTCAACCGAACCTTCACCCTCACCCTAACCCTAACCCTCACCCTCAACCTAAACATCACCCTAAACCTAACACTCACCCTAACCCTTAGCTTAACCCTCACCCTAAACCTAACCCTCACCCTCACCCTAACCCTCAGGCTCACCTTAATCCTAATCCTAACCCTAACCCTCACCCTCACCCTCAACCTAACCCTACCCCTAACGCTAACCCTCACCCTAACACTAACCTCCAACCTAACCCTAACCTTAACCCGAACCCTAACACTCACCCCAACCCTTACGCTCACCCTAACCCCAAACCTAATTCTCACCATAACCCTAACCCTCAAGCTCACAATCACCCTCAGCCTAACCCTAAAACTAAGCCAAACCCTATCCCTAAACCTCACACTCACCCTCACCCTAACCCTAATCGTAAACCTATCCCTAACCCTAATGCTCCTCCCAACTCTCACCCTAACCCTAACCCTAACACTAACATTATCCTAAAACTCACCCTAACCCTAACCTAATCTTCACCCTCACCCTTATTCTAACTCTAACCCTAATGATAACACTAAACCTGACCCTAACCCTAAAACTCATCCTCACCCTAAACCTAACGCTAAGTCTCAAACTCACCGTAACCCTAACACAAACCCTCAACTGAACCCTCACCATTAGCCTCACCCTAACCCTCACCCTCGCACTAAACATCACCCTAACCCTAACCCTCACCCTTACCCTCACCCTAGCCCTAACCCTCATACTAACCCTAAACCTCACCCTAACCTAACCCTCAACCTAATGCTTACCCTCACCCTAACACTAAGGCTAAACCTAACATGAACCCTCACAGTAACCCTAAACCTCAGCCTAACCCTAACCTTCACACTATCCCTAACCCTCACCCTAACGCTAACCCTCACCCTCACCCTAACCCTAACCCTCACCCTCATCTAACCCTCACCCTAAACCTCAACCTAACCCTCACCTTAACACTCAACCACAACCTCACCCCAAACGTAACCCTAATGCTCACACTCAACATAACCCTAAACCTCACACTCACCCGCACCCTCAGCTTAAACCTAAGGCTAACAATAAACCAAACCCTAACCCTCACACCCACCCTCAACCTAACCCTAATCCTAACCCTAAACTTAACCCTCTCACTCACCCTCACCCTCAACCTAAACCTAACCCAAACACTCAACCGAAACTTCACACTCACCCTAACCCTAACCCTCACCCTCATCCTAGCCCTCACCCTAACCCTAATCCTAACCCTAATCCTCATCCCAAACTTCAACCTAACCATAACCCTAACCATCACTCAAAAGCTAATCCTCATCCCCACACTCACCCTCAGCCTAACCCTAACACTCAGCCTAACCCACACCCTAACCCTAACCCTAATCCTAACCCTCACCCTCAGCCTCACCCTCACTGTGAACTTAACCCTAACCATAATACTAAAATTAAGCCTAACCCTAAACCTAATCCTAACGCTCACCCTCACCTTATCCCTAAACTTAACCCTCACCTTAACCCTAACCCTCACCCTCAATGTAATCCTAACCCTAACACTAAACTTCACCCTAACGCTAACCCTGATCCTCACCCTCACTCTAGCCTTCAAACTAACAATAATCCTAACCCTAAACCTCATCGTAACCCTCACCCTAACCCTAAAACCCTAACCCTCTTCCTAACCCTAACCCTCTACCTCATACTCATGCTCAGCCTAAGCCTAAGCCTAAGACTAAGACTACCTGTAAACCTCACACTCACCCTAACCCTCACCCTAACCCTAACACTAACCCTCACCCTCACCCTAGCCCATACTCTAACCCTTAGCCTAAGCCTAACCCTCACCCTAAGTCTAAACATAACTCTAACCCTCACCCTCACCCTAAGTCTAAACATAACCCTAACCCTCACACTCACCCTCACCCTAACCCTAACTCTAACACTAACCCTAACTCTAACACTAACCCTCACCCTAATGCTAATTCTAACCCTAAACCTCATCCTCACCCTAACCCTTACCCTAACCCTCACCCTCAAACTCACCCTCCGCCTAACACTAAGACTATCCCTAATCCCAACCCTAACCCTAACACTAACCCTAAACCTAACCCTCACACTAACCCTCACCCTAACACTGACCCTTACACTCACCCTCACCCTAGCACATACCTTAACCCTAAACCTAATCCTAACCCTCAACCTAACGCTCACCCTCAGCCTAAACCTAGGCCTAACCCTAACACTAACCCTAAAACTCACACTCACCCTAACGCTAATCCTAACCCTAAACTTAACCCTCACCCTAACCCTAACCCTAACTCTAACACTAAGCCTAACCCTAACCCTCAAACTCAGCCTCACCCTCAGCCTAAACCTAAGCCTAACCCCAACCTTAACCCTAAACGACACCCTCACCTTCACCCTAACCCTAATCCTAACCCTAAGCCTAACCCTAACCCTCCTCCTAACTCTCACCCTAACCCTAACCCTAACCCTAACCCTAACACTAAAACTAACCCTTAACCTCATCCTAACCCTAACCCTAATCCTCACCCTCACTGTTATTCTAACCCTAACCATAATGATAACACTAACCCTAACCCTAACCCTTACCCTCACACTCACCTTAAACCAAACCCTCCTCCCAACCCTAACCCTAACCTTACCCTAAACGTCACCCTAACCCTAACCCTAAAGTTCACCCTCAGCTTCACCCTCAAAATAAGCTTAACCTTAACCATAACACTAACAATAACCCTAACAATATCCCTAATTCTAACCCTCACCATCACCCTAACCCTAACCCTAACCCTCACCCTAACCCTAAAACTCATCCTCAATGTAATCCTAACCCTAACCCTAACCCTAAATTCACACTAATGCTAACGCTAATCCTCACCCTCACACTAGCCCTCACCCTAACCCTAATCCTAACCCTGAACCTCATCCTAACCCTCACACAAATCCTAACACCCTAACCCTAACCATAACCCTAACTCTCACCCTCTCCCTCACCCTCCACTTAACACTAAGACTATCCCTAACCCCAACCTTAACCCTAACACTAACCTTAAACCTAACACTCAAACTAACCCTCACCCTAACCCTGACCTTAACCCTAACCCTCACCTTCACCCATATGCTCGGTCTAAGCCTAAGACTAAGACTAGCCCTAAACCTCACACTCAATTTCACCCTAACACTAACCCTCACACTAAACCTAAACCTAAAACTCACCCTCATGCTAGGCCTAAGCCTAAGCCTAAGCCTAAGCCTAACCCTAAACTTAACCCTCACCATAACCCTCACCCTAACCCTAACACTAACTCTAACTCTAACCCCAAATCTCACCCTTACCCTAACCCTAACTCTAACCCTGTCCCTAAACCTAAATCTCACCCTATCCCTAACCCTAACACTCACCCTCACAGTAACTTTCAACCTAAACCTAATCCTACCAATAACCCTAACCCTAACGCTAACCCTCAACTTGTCCATAACCCTCACTCTAATCCTAACCCTCACCCTCACCCTTAGGCTCAGCCTAAACCTAAGCCTAATCCTAAGACTAACCCTTACCCTCACACTCACCCTCACCCTAACCCTAAAAGTAACACTCACCCTAACCCAACCCTTACACTAAACCTCACCCTAATGCTAAAACTAACCCTAAACCTCACCCGCACCCTAACCCTAACCCTCACCCTCACCCTCACCTTCCGCCTAAAACTAAGCCTATCTCTAACCCCAACTCTAAACCTAAAACTAACCCTAAACCTAACCCTCACCCTCACCCTAGCCCATACCCTAACCCTAAGCCTAATCCTAACCGTAACCCTTAGCCTCACTCTAACCCTAACCCCAACCCTCACCCTAACACTAACCCTCACTCTCACCCTCACTATAACTCTAATCCTAACCCTAACCCTAACCCTCACCATAAACCTCACACTAACCTTAACCCTAACAAAAACCCTAACCCTAAACCTAACCACAAACTTCACCCTCAGCCTCACCCTCACCGCAAACTTAACACTAACTTAACACTAAAAATAACCCTAACCCTAACCCTAACCCTCACTGTAACCCTAACCTTAAACTTAACCCTGACCCTCACCATAACCCTCACACTAACCCTAACCCTCAACCTATACCTAACCCTAACCCTAACCGTCACCTTCACCCTCAAGCTCACCCTCAGCCTAACTTTAAACCTAACGCTACTCCTAAAACTAACCCTCAACTTCACCCTCACACTAACCCTAACCCTAACCCTAACCCTCACACTCACCCTCACCCACACCCTAAGCCCTCAGGCTCATCCTCACCGTAACCCTAACCCTAACCCTCACGCTAAACCTATCTCTCACCCTAACCATAAACCTCACAATCACCCTCACCCTCACCTCACCCTAACCCTAAACCTCACCCTAACCCTCACCCTAAACCTCACCCTAAACCTAATGCTAACTCTAACCCTCACACTCACCCTAAACCTCACGCTAACCCTTACTCTCACCATATAGCTATCACTAACCCCACCCCTCACCCTGACACTAACCCTCACCCTAACCCTAACCCTAACCATCACCCTAACGCTCATCTTAACCGTAACCATACCCCTCAAACTAACTCTCTTCCTAAACTTAACCCTATCCCAAACACTCACCATAACCCTAAACCTAACTCTCAACCTAACGCTAATTCTCACCCACACCCTCAGCCTCATCCTCAGCCTAAAACTTACCCTAACCCTAATCCTAACCCTAAACTTCACCCTCATCCTAAATCTAAACATAAACTTCACTCTCATCCTCACACCCACCCTCACCCTAACCCTAACCCGAACCCTAACCCGAACCCTCAACCTAACCCTCATCCTAACCCTTTCCCTAACCCTCATCCTAACCCTAACCCTAGCCCTTACCATAACCCTAAACATCACCCTCAACCTAATCCTAACCCTAACCCCAACCCTCACCCTAACAGTAGCCTGAACCCTAACCCGAACCCTCACCCTAACTTTCATCCTAACCCTGTCCCTAACCCTCATCCTAACCCTAACCCTAGCCCTTACCATGACCCTAAACCTCACTCTCACCCTAACCCTAACCCTAACCCTAACCCTCACACCCACCATAACCCTCACCCTAAACCTTACCCTCACCCTAACCCTCATCCCAACCCTCACACTATCACTAACCCTAACCCTCAACCTAACCCTTACACTCACTCTAACGATAAACCTAACCCTAACACTAACTCTCACACCAACCCTCACCCTAAATATCACCCTATCATTAACCCTAAACCTAACCCTCACCCTAACCCTAACCCTCACCCTCACCCTCAGCCTAACCCTCAGCCAAAACCCTAAGCCTAACCCTAACCCTCAGAGACACCCTCACCCTAAGCCAAACACTGAGCGTCACCCACACCCTCAACCTCACCCTAAACCCAACGCAAACCCTCAAACCAACCCTCACCCTCAACATAAACATCACCGTAACTCTAACACTCACCCTAATCCGCACCATAACCCGAACCCTCACCCTAACGCTAACCCTCACCCTCACCCTAACCCTAACCCTGACCCTAACCCTAACCCTCACCCTCATCTAACCCTCACCCTAACCCAAACCCTAACCCTCACCCTAACCCTCAACCACACCCTCACCCGAATCCTAACCCTAATTCTCACATTCAACATAACCCTAAACCTCACACTCACCCTCACCATCAGCTTAAACCTAAGCCTAACAATAAACCTAACCCTAACACTCACACTCAACCACACCCTAAACCAAATCCTAACCCTAAACCTAACCCACTCACACACGCTCACCCTCAACCTAACCCTAACACAAACCCTCAACTGAAACTTCACCCTCACCCTAACCCCAACCCTCACGCTCAACCTAAACATCACCCTAAACCTAACCTTCACTCTAAACCTTAGCCTAACCCTCACCCTAACCCTAACCCTCACCCTCATCCTCATCCTCAGGCTCACCTTAAACCTAATCCTAACCCTAAACTTCATCCTCACCCTCAACTTAAACATACCACTAACGCTAACCCTCACCCTAACACTAACCTCCAACCTAACCCTAACCCTAAACCTAACGCTAACACTCACCCAAACCCTAACACTCACCCCAACCGTTACCCTCACCCTAACCCCAAACCTAATGCTCATCATAACCCTAACCCTCAAGCTCACAGTCACCCTCAGCCTAACCCTAAACCTAAGCCTAACCCTATCCCTAAACCTCACCCTCACCCTCACTCTAAACCTAATCCTAAACCTAACCCTAACCCTAACCCTCCTCCTAACTCTCACCCTAAACCTAACCCTAACACAATCAATAACATTAAGCCTAAAACTCACCCTAACCCTAACCCTAATCCTCAACCTCACCGTTATTCTAACCCTAACCCTAACGATAACACTAACCCTAACCCTAACCCTCACCCTCACTCTAAACCTAAACCTAAGTCTCAACCTCACCCTAACCCTAACCCAAATATTCAACTGAACCCTCATCCTCACCTTCTCCCTCACCCTAACCCTCACCCTCACCCTAACCCTAACCCTCACCATTACCCTCACCCTAGCCCTAACCCTCATACTAACCCTAAACCTCACCCTAACCTAACCCTCAACCTAACCCTTACCCTTACCCTAACACTAAGGCTAAACCTAACATGAGCACTTACAGTAACCCTAAACCTCACCCTAAACTTAACCCTCACACTATGACTATCCCTCACCCTAACCCTAACCCTAACCCTCACCCTAAACCTAATCATCACCCTCACCCTCACCCTCAGCCTAACCCTCAGCCTAAAGCCTAACCCTAACCCTCACAATCACCCTCACCCTAAACCTAAACCTAAGCGTCACCCTCACTCTCAACCTCACCCTAAACCTAACGCAAACCCTCAAACCAACCCTCATCCTCACCATAAACATCACCGTAACCCTAACACTCAACCTAATCGGCAACATATCCCTAACCCTCACCCTAACGCTAACCCTCACCATCACCCTAACCCTAACCCTCACCCTAATCTTAACCCTCACCGTCATCTAACCCTCACCCTAAACCAAACCCTAAACCTCTCCCTAACCCTCAACCTCAACCTCACCCTAAAACTAACAGTAATGCTCACATTCAACATAGCCCTAACCCTCACACTCACCCTCACCCTCAGCTTAAACCTAAGCCAAACATGAACCGTAACCCTAACCCTCACACTCACCAACACCCTAAACCTAACGCTAACCCTAATCCTAACCCTCTCTCTCACCCTCAGACTCACCCTAACCCTAACCCAAGCCCTCTACCTAAACATTACCCTAAACCTAACCCTTAGCCTAACCCTCACCCTAACCCTAACCCTCACCCTCACCGTCACCAACAGGCTCACACTAAACCTATTCCTAACCCTAACACTCACTCTCACCCTCAACCTAACCCTACCCCTAATGCTAACCCTCACTCTAAACCTAACCTCCAATCTAACCCTAAACCTCACCCTAAACCTAACCCTCAACCTAACCCTAAACCTAACCCTCATGCTCACAGTCACCCTCAGCCTAACCCTAAAACTAAGCCTAACCCTATCCCTAATCCTCACACTCACCGTCACCCTGAATCCAACCTTAAGTTTCACCCTCACCCTCAACCTCACCCTAACCCTAAACCAAACCCTCAACTTATCCCTCACCATCACACTCACCCTAACCTTCACCCTCACCCTAAACATCACCCTAACCCTAACCCTCACCCTTACCCTCACCCTAGCCCTAACCCTCATACTAACCCTAAACCTCACCCTAAACCTAACACTCAACCTAAACTTTACACTCACCCTAAAACTAAGCCTAAACCTAACATGAAACCTCACAGTATCCCTAAAACTCACCCTAACCCTAACCCTCACATTAACCCTAACCCTCATCCTAACCCTAACCCTATCCCTCATCCTAACCCTCACTCTAACCCTAACCGTAACCCAAACCCTCACCCTCTCAGTAACTTTAAACCTAACCCTAATCCTAACAATAACCCTAACCCTGACCCTAACCCTCACCCTGTCCATAACCCTCACCCTAACCCTAACCCACACCCTAACCCTAACCCTCACCCTCTCCCTTAGGCTCGGACTAAGCCTAAGCCTAAGCCTAAGACTAACCCTTAACCTCAAACTCACCCTCACCCTATCCCTAAAAGTAACAGTAACCCTAACCCTAACCCTCACACTAACCCTCACCGTAACACTAACACTAAACATAAACCTCACCCAAACCCCTACCCTAACCCTCACCCTCAGCCTCACCCTCCGCCTAACACTAAGACTATCCCTAAACCCAAACCTAACCCTAAAACTAACCCTAAACGTGACCCTCACCCTAACACTCACTCTAACCCTGAAGGTAACCCTCACCCTCACCTAAGCCCATACCCTAACCCTAAGCCTAAACCTAACCCTCACCCTAAACCTCACTCTAACCCTAACCCCAACCCTCACCCTAACCCTAACCCTCACCTCACCCTCACCATAACTCTAATCCTAACCCTAAACCTAAACCTAACCCTCACACTCACCCTCACTTTAACCCTAATCCTAATCCTAACCCTAACCCTAACAATAACCATTACCCTAACCCTGACCCTACACTAAATATAACCCTAAACCTCACCCTAAACCTCACCCTAACACTTACCTTCACACTAAAACTCACCTTAACCCGAACACTAACCCTCACACTAACCCTAACCATCACCCTAAACTTAAAACTCACCCTAACCCTAACCCTAACCCTCAACCATGCCCTAACCCTAACCATTACCCTAACCCTAACACTCACCCTAACCGTAACCCCCACCCATAACCTCAAGCTGGGCCTAAGCCTAAGCATAAGCCTAACACTAACCCTAACCCTCACACTCACCCTCACCCTAACCCTAATCGTAACCCTAACCCTAACCCTAACCATCACACTAACCCTCACCCTAACGCTAACCCTAACCCTCACCCTCACCCTAACCCTCACCCTAACCCTGAACCTTCACCATTACCATAACACTCACCCTCAGACTATTCCTCACCTTTACCCTTACTGTCACCCTTACCCTAACCCTCACCCTAACCGTAATCCTCATCCTAACACTCACCCTAACTGTACCCCTAACCATCACCCTAACCCTAACCCTCACCCTCACCTTCAGCCTCAGCCTATCCCTGAGCCTAAGCCTAACCCTAACCCTAAACATCACCCTCATCCTAGCCCTCACCCTAAACCTAATCCTAACCCTAACCCTCATCATAACCCTCAACCTAACTATAACCCTAACCATCACTCATAAGCGAATTCTCATCCCCATTATCACCCTCAGCCTAATCCTAAGCCTAACCCTAATCCACACACTCAACCTCACTGTAACCCTTATCCTAAACCTAACCCTAACCCTAAACCTAATCCTAAACCTCACCCTCACTCTAACCCTAACCCTAACCTTCACCCTAACCCTAACCCTCACCCTCAACTTAACCCTAAACCTAAAACTCACCCTAACGCTAACCCGAAACCTCACCCTCACTCTAGCCCTCACTTAACCCTATTCCTAACCCTAAACCTCATCCTAACCATCACCCTAACACTAAAACCCTAACCCTCATCCTAACCCTAACCCTCTCCCTCACACTCATGCTCGGCCTAAGCCTAAGCCTAAGACGAAGACTCACCGTAACCCTCACACACACCCTAACCCTCACCCCAACCCTAACACTAACCCTCACCCTCATCTTAGCCCATACTCTATCCGTAAGCCTAAGCCTAACCCTCACCCTTACCCTCACACTCACCCTCATCCTAAACCTAATTGTAACACTAACCCTAACCCTAACACTAACCCTCACCCTAATGCTAACTCTAAACCTAAACCGCATCCTCACCCAAACCCTACCCCTCACCCTCACCTTCACCCTCTGCCTAACACTAAGCCTATCCCTAACCCCAACCCTAACCCTAACAGTAACACTAAACCTAACTCTCACACTACCCCTCATCCTAAACCTGACCTTAACCCTCAACCTCACCCTCACCCTAAACCTAACCCTAATTCTCACACTCAACATAACCATAAAGGTCACACTCACACTCACCCTCAGCTTAAACCTAAGCCTAAAAATAACCCTAACCCTAACCCTCACCCTCACCCTCACCCTAAACCTAATCCTAACCATAAACTTAACCCTCTCACTCATCCTCAACCTCACTCTAACCCTAACCGAAACCCTTAACCGAACTCTCACCCTCAACCTCACCCTCAACCTCACCCTCAACCTAACCCTAACACTCACCCCAACCCTCAACCTAACCCTACCCCTAACGCTAACACACATCCTAACCCTAAACTCCAACCTAATCCTATCCCTAACCCTAACACTCAACCTAACCCTAAACTCCAACCTAACCCTAACCCTCACCCTAACCCTAATGCTAACCCTCACCCTAACCCTAACACTCACCCCAACCCTTACCTTCACCCTAACCCTAAACCTCACCCTAACCCTAACCCTCACGCTCACAGTCACCCTCAGCCTAACCCTAAACTTAAGACTAACCCCATACCAAACCCTCACACACATCCTCACACTAAACCTAACCCTACGACTCACCCTCAACCTCAACCTCACCCTAACGCTAACCCAAACTCTCAACTTAACCCTCACAGTCACCCTAACTCTAACCCTCACCCTCACCCTAAACATCACCCTAACCCTAACCCTCACCCTTACCCTCACCCTCAAACTAACCCTAAACCTCACCGTAAACCTAACCCTCAACCTAACCGTAACCCTAACCCTAACACTAAGCCTAAACCTAACATAAACCCTCAAAGTAAACCTAAACCTCACCCTAACCCTAACTCTCACACTAACCCTAACCCTCACCCTAACCCTAATACAAAACTTACCCTTCACCCTACCCCTCACTCTAACCCTTAACCCAACCTGAACCCTCATCCTCAACGTCACCCTAACACTCACCCAACCCTAACTCTCAACCAAACCCTAAACCTCATACTCTCCCGAACCCTAACCCTCACTCTAACACTCACACTCATCCTCACCCTAAACCTCACCCTAACCCTAACCCTCACCCTAATCTCACATTTACCCTCAACCTAACCCTCACCCTCAACCTAAACCTAACTGTAACCCTAACCCTAAACCTCACCCTAACCCTAAGCCTAACCCTCACCTTCACCCTACCCTTTAACATTACGCTCACCCTAACCCTCACACAAACCCTAACCCTCAACCTAACCCTAACTCTAACCGTCACCCTCACCCTCAGTCTAACTGTAAACCTAACCATATTCCTAACACTAACCTTCACCTTCACCCTCACACTAAACCTAATCCTAAACCAACCATAAGTCTAAGCTTCACACTCACCCTCACCCTCACCCTGAACCTAAGCCTCACTGTCACACTCACGCTCACCCTCACCCTAACCCTAAACATAACTCTAACCCTAAACCTCACCCTAACCCTAACCCTAACACTCACCCTCACTCTAACCTTTAACCTTACCCTCATCCTAACCCTCACACTAACCCTAACTCTCACCCTAACCCTAACCCTCACCCTAACTCTCACCCTCCCCATAGCCTTCACCCTAACCCTAATCCTAACCATAACCCTCACCCTAAATCTAAAACTCAACCTAACCCTAACCCTCACCCTCATCAAACCCTCACCCTAACCCAAACCTAACCCTCACACTAACCCTCACCTTAACCCTAAGCCTCACACTAACCTAACCCTAACACTCACCCTAACCCTCACACTAACCCTAATGCTAACCCTAATCCTAACCATAACTCTCACCCTAAACCTCACCCTCCACCTAACACTAACCCTCACACTCATCTAACCCTCACCCTAACCCAACCCTAACCCTCAGCCTAACCCTCACCCTAACCCTAACCCTCACCCTAACCTAACCCTAACACTCACCCTAACCCTCACACTAGCCCTAATGCTAACCATAACCCTCACCCTCACACTAACCCTCAACCTAACCCTAAACCTCACCCTAACCCTCACCCTATCCCTAAACCTAACCCTCACCCTCTCGCTAAACTTTAGCCTTACCCTCACCCTAACACTCACACTAAACCCAACCCTCAGCCTAACCCTAAACGTCACCCTCACCCTCACGCTCACACTCAGCCTAACTTTAAACCTAACACTACTCCTAACACTAACCCTCAACTTCACCCTCAAACTAACCCTAACCCTAACCCTAAGCCTAACCCTCACACTCACCCTAACCCACAACATAAGCCTCACTGTCACCCTCACGCTCACCCTCACAATAACCCTAACCCTAACCCTAACCCTCACGCTAAACCTATCTCTCACCCTAACCATAAACCTCACAATCACCCTCATCCTCCCCTCAACCTAACCCTAAACCTAGACCTAACCCTCACCCTAAACGTCACCCTAATCCTAATGCTAACTCTAAACCTCACACTCACCCTAAACCTCACGCTAACCCTTACTCTCACCGTAAATCTAAACCTAACCCTAACACTCACTCTGACCATAACCCTCACCTGAAACCTAATCCTAACCCTAGCCCTCACCCTCACCCTCAACCTAACCCTAACCCTAATGCTAACCCTCACCCTAAACCTAATCTCCAAACTAAACCTAACACTAACAAAATCTCTAACCCTCACCCTAAACCTAACCCTCATCCTAACCCTAACCCTCACCCTCACAGTCACCCTCAGCCTAACCCTAAACCTAAGCATAACCCTATCCCTAATACTCACATTCACCGTCACCCTAAACCTAACCCTAAGTCTCACCCTCACCCTCAACCTCACCCTAACCCTAACCCAAACCCTCAACTGAACCCTCACCCTCACCCTAACACTCACCCTAACCCTAACCCTCACACTCACCATAACCTTCAAATTAAAACTTAACCTCACCCTAAGCCTGACACAACCCTCACCCTATCCCTAACCCTAACCCTCAACCTAACACTTACACTCACTCTAACACTGAGCCTAACCCTAACACTAACTCTCACACTAACCCTCACCCTAAATATCACCCTATCATTAACCCTAACCCTAACGCTATCCCTCAACCTCACCCTCAGCCTAAGCAACAGCCTAAAGCCTAACCCTAACCCTAACCCTCAGAGACACCCTCACCCTAACCCTAATCCTAAGCCTCACCCTCACCCTCAACCTCAACCTAAACCTAACGCAAAACCGCAAACCAACCCTCACCCTCACCATAAACAGGACCGTAACCGTAACACTCACCCTAATCCGCACCATAAACCTAACCCTCACCGTAACGCTAACCCTCACCGTCACCGTCACCCTAAACCTCACCCTAACCCTAACCCTAACCCTCATCTAACCCTCAACCTAACACAAACCCTAACCCTCACCCTAACCCTCAACCTCACCGTCACCCTAAACCTAACCCTAATGCTCACACTCAACATAACCCTAAACCTCACACTCACCCTCACCCTCAGCTTAAACCTAAGCCTATCAATGACACGAACCCTAACCCTCACACTCACCCTCACCCTAAACCTAACCCTAACCCTAATCCTAACCCTCTCACTCACCCTCACACTCACCCTAAGCCTAACCCAAACTCTCAACCTAAACATCACCTTAAACCTAACCCTCACACTAAACCTTAGCCTATACCTCACCCTAACCCTAAACCTCACCCTCACCCTCACCCACAGGCTCACCCTAAACCTAATCCTAACCCTAGCTCTCCCCCTCCCCCTCAACCTAACCCTACCCCTAACGCTAACCCTCACCCTAAACCTAACCTCCAACCTAAACCTAACCCTAACCCTACAGCTAACCCTCACCCTAAACCTAACCCTCACCCTAACCCTAACCCTCACGCTCACAGTCACCTTCAGCCTAACCCTAAACCTAAGCTTAACCCTATCCCTAATCCTCACACCATCACCCTAAACCTAACCCTGAGTCTCACCCTCACCCTCAACCTCACCCTAACCCTAACACAAACCCTCAACTGAACCCTCACCCTTACCCTCACCCTCACCCTAACCCTAAACCTAACCCTCACTCTCACCATAACCCTCAACCTAAACCTTACCCTAACCCTAACCCTCATCCGCACCCTCACCCTATCCCTAAACCTAACCCTCAACCTAACCCTTACACTCACTCTAACACTAAGCCTAATCCTAACACTAACTCTCACACTAACCCTCACCCTAAATATCACTCTATAATTAACCCTAACCCTAACACTAACTCTCACCCTCAACCTCAGCCTAACCAACAGCCTAAAGCCTAACCCTAGCACTAACCCTCAGAGTCACCCTCACCCTAAAACTAACCCTAAGCCTCACCCTCACCCCCAACCTCAACCTAAAACTAACGCAAACCCTCAAACCAACCCTCACCCTCACCATAAATATCAGGGTAAAAACACTCACCCAAATCTGCACCATAAGCCTAACCCTCACCCTAACGCTAACTCTCACAGTCACCCTAACCCTCACCCTCACCCTAACCCTAACCCACACCCTCATCTAACCCTCACCCTAAACCAAACCCTAAACCTCACCGTAACCCTCAAACACACCCTCACCCTAAACCTAACCCTAATGCTCACACTCAACATAACACTAACCCTCACACTCACCCTCACCCTCAGCTTAAACCTAAGCCTAACCATAAACCGAACCCTAAGCCTCACACTCACCCTCACCCTAAATCTAACCCTAACACTAATCCTAACCCTCTTACTCACCCTCACACTCACCCTAACCCTAACCCAAACCCTCAACCAAAACATCACCCTAAACCTAACCCTCACCCTAACCCTTAGCCTAACCCTCACCATAACCATAACCCTCACCCTCACCCTCACCCACAGGCTCAACCTAAACTTAATCCTAACCCTAGCCTTCACCCTCACCCTCAACCTAACCCTGCCCCTAACGCTAACCCTCACCCTAATCCTAACCTCCAACCTAACGATAACCCTAACCCTAATGCTAACACTCGCCCTAAACCTAAACATCACCCTAACCCTAACCCTCACGCTCACAGTCACCCTCAGCCTAACCCTAAACCTAACCCTAACCCTATCTCTAAACCTCACACTCACCCTCACCCTAAACCTAACACTAAGTCTCAACCTCACCCTAACCCTAACCCAAACCCTCAACTGAACCCTCACCTTCACCCTCACCCTAACCCTCACCCTCACCCTAAACATCTCCCTTACCATAACCCTCTCCCTTACCCTCACTTTATCCCTAAACCTCATACTAACCCTAAACCTTACCCTAAACCAGACCCTCAACCTAACCCTTACCCTCACACTAACACTAAGCATAAACCTAACATGAACCCTCACAGTAATCCTAAACCTCACCCTAACCCTAACCCTCACACTATACCTAACCCTCAAATTAAATCTAACCCTAACCCTCACCCTAATCCTAACCATCACCCTCATCCTCACCCTCAGCCTAACACTCAGACTAAAGCCTAACCCTAACCCTAACCCTCACAGTCACCCTCACCCTAACCCTAACTCTAAGCCTCACCCTCCCGCTCAACCTCACCCTAAACCTAATGCAAATCCTCAAACCAACCTTCACACTCACCCTAAACATCACCCTAACCCTAACCCTCACCCTAATCCGCACCAGAACCCTAACCCTCACCCTAACGCTAATCCTCACCCTCACCCTAACCTTAACCCTCACCCTAACCCTAACCCTCACCCTCATCTAACCCTCAACTAACCCAAACCCTAACCCTCACTCTAACCCTCAACCTCCCCCTCATCCTAAACCTAAGCCTAATGCTCACACTCAACATAACCCTAAACCACACACTCACCCTAACCCTCAGCTTAAACCTAAGCCTAACAATAACCTTGACCCTAACCATCACACTCACCCTCACCCTAAACCTAACCCTAACACTAATCCTAACCCTCTCACTAACCCTCAAACTCACCCTAACCCGAACCCTAACCCTCAACCTAAACATCACCGTAAACCTAACCCTCACCCTAACCCTTAGCCTAACCCTCACCCTAACACTAACCCTCACCCTCACCCTCAGGCTCACCTTAAACCTAATACTAACCCTAACCCTCACCCTCAAGCTAACCCTAGCCCTAACGCTAAACCTCACCCTAACCCTAACCTCCTAATTAACCCTAACCCTAAACCTAATGCTAACCCTCAACCAAACCCTAACACTCACCGCAACACTTACTCCCACCCTAACCCCAACCCTAATGCTTACCATAACCCTAACCCTCAAACTCATAGTCACCCTCAGCCTAACCCTAAACCTAAGCCTAACCGTATCCCTAAACGTCACACTCAACCTCACCCTAAACCTAACCCTAACCACAACCCAAACCCTCAACTGAACCCTCACCCACACCCTAACCCTCACCCTCACCCTAGCCCTAACCCTAAAACTAAACCTAACCCTAACCTTAAACCTGACCCTCAAACTAACCCTGACCCTCACCCTAACATTAAGGCTAAACCTAACATGAACCCTCACAGTAACCCTAAACCTCACCCTACCCCTAACCCTCACACTATCCCTAACCCTCACCCTAATGCTAACCCTCACCCTCACCCTAACCCTAACCCTCACCCTCATCTAATCCTCACCCTAACACAAACACTAACCCTCACCCTAACCCTCAAATACACCCTCACCATAAACCTAACCCTAATGCTCACATTCAACATAACCCTAACCTTCACACTCAGCCCTCACCCTCAGCTTAAACCTAAGCCTAACAATAACCCTAACCCTAACCCTCACACTCAACCTCACCCTAAAACTAATCCTAACCCTAAACCTAACCTTTTCACTCACCCTCACTCTCAACCTAACCCTAACCCTCAACCTAAACATCAGCCTAAACCTAACCCTCAATCTAACCCTTAGCCTAACCCTCACCCTAACCCTAACCCTCACCCTCACCCTCACCCTCAGGCTCACATTAAACCTAATCCTAACCTTAACCCTCACTCTCACAATCTACCTTACCCTACCTCAAGCGCTAACCCTCACCCTAACCTAACCTCCAATCTAACCCTAACCCTAAACCTAACGCTACCCCTCACCCAAACCTTAACACTCACCCCAACACTTACCATCACCCTAACCCCAACCCTAATGCTCACCATAACACTAACCCTCAAATCACAGTCACCCTCAGCCTAATCCTAAAACTAAGCCTAACCCTACCCCTAAACCTCACACTCACCCTCACCCTAAACCTAAACCTAAGTCTCAACCTCACCCTAAACCTAACACAAACCTTGAACTGAACCCTCACCCTCATCCTCAACCTAACCCTCACCCTCACCCTAAACATCACCCTAACCCTAACCATCACCCTTACCCTCACATTAGCCCTAACCCTCATACTAACCCTAAACCTCACCCTAAACCTGGCCCTCAACCTAACCATTACCCTCAACCTAACACTAAGCCTAAACCTAACATGAACCTCACAGTAACCCTAAACCTGACCCTAACCCTAACTCTCACACTATGCCTAACTATCACCCTAACCCTAACCCTAACCCTCACCATAACCCTAACCATCACCCTCAACCTCACCCTCAGCCTAAAGCCTAAATCTAACCCTAACCCTCACAGTTACCCTCACCCTAACCCTAACTCTAAGCCTCACCCTCACCGTCAACCCCACCCTAAACCCAACTCAAAACCTCAAACCAACCCTCACCCTCACCCTAAACATCACCCTCACCCTAACCTCACCCTAATCCGCACCAGAACCCTAACCCTCACCATAACGCTAATCGTCACCCTCACCCTAACCCTAACCCTCACCCTAACCCTAACCCTCACCCCATCTCACCCTCACCCTAACCCAAACCCTAACCCTCACCCTAACCCTAAACCTCACCCTCACCCTAAACCTAACCCTAATGCTCACACTCAACATAACCCTAACCCTCACTCTCACCCTCACCCTCAGCTTATACATAAGCCTAACAATAACCCGAACCCTAACCCTCACACTCACCCTCACCCTAAACCTAACCCTAACACTAATCCTAACCCTCTCACTCACCCTTACACTCACCCTAAACCTAACCCAAACCCTCAACCTAAACATCACCCTAAACCTAACCCTCACCCTAAACCTTAGCCTAACCCTCACCCTAACCCTAACCCTCACCCTCACCCTCAGGCTCACCTTAAACCTAATCCTAACCATAACCCTCACTCTCACTCTCAAGCTAACACTACCCCTAACACTAACCCTCACCCCAACCCTAACCTCCAACCTAACCCTAACCCTAAACCTAATGCTAACCCTCACCCAAACCGAACACTCACCCGAACACTTACGCTCACCCTAACCCCAACCCTAATGCTCACCATAACACTAAACCTCAAGCTCATAGTCACCCTCAGCCTAACCCTAAACCTAACCCTAACCCTATCCCTAAACCTCACCCTCACCCTCACCCTAAACCTAACCCTAAGTCTCAACCTCACCCTAAACCTAACCCAAACCCTCAACTGAACCCTCACCCTCACCCTCACCCTCACCCTAAACATCACCCTAACCCTAACCCTCACCCTTAACCCCACCCAAGGCCTAACCCTCATACTAACCCTAAACCTCACCCTAAACCTGACCCTCAACCTAACACTTACCCTCACCCTAACACAGAGCCTAAACCTAACATGAACCCTCACAGTTACCCTAACCCTCACCTGAACCCTAACCCTCACACTATCCCTAACACTCACCCTAACCCTAACCCTAAACCTCACCCTAACCCTAACCATCACCCTCACTCTCACCCTGAGCCTAAACCTCAGCCTAAAGCCTAACCCTAACCCTAACCCTCACAGACAACCTCACCCTAACCCTAACTCTAAGCCTCACCCTCACCCTCAACCTCACCCTAAACCTAACGCAAACTCTCAATCCAACCCTCACACTCACCCTAAACATCACCCTAAACCTAACCCTCACCCAAACGCTATTCCTAACCCTCACCCTAACCCTAACCCTCACCCTCATTTAACCCTCACCCTAAATCAAACACTAACCCTCACCCTAACCCTCAACCTCACCCTAAACCTAAACCTAACCCTCACCCTAAACCTCACCCTAATCCTAATGCTAACTCTAACCCTCACACTCACCCTAAACCTCACGCTAACCCTTACTCTCACCGTAAATCTAAACCTAACCCTAACCCTCACTCTGACCATAACCCTCACCCAAAACCTAATCCTAACCCTAGCCCTCACACTCACCCTCAACCTAACCCTACACATAACGCTAACCCTCACCCTAAACGTAACCTCCAACCTAACCCTAACCCTATCCCTATCGCTAACCCTCACCCTAAACCTAACCCTCACCCTAACCCTAACCCTCACCCTCACAGTCACCCTCAGCCTAACCCTAAACCTAAGCCTAACCCTATCCCTAATCCTCACACTCACCATCACCCTAAACCTAACCCTAAGTCTCACCCTCACCCTCAACCTCACCCTAAACCTAACCCAAACCCTCAACTAAACCCTCACCCTCACCCTAACACTCACCATAACCCTAACCCTCACACTCACCATAACCCTCAAATTAAACCTTACCCTCACCCTAACCCTGACCCAACCCTCACCCTATCCCTAAACCTAACCCTCAACCTAACACTTACACTCACTCTAACACTGAGCCTAACCCTAACACTAACTCTCACACTAACCCTCACCCTAAATATCACCCTATCATTAACCCTAACCCTAACGCTATCCCTCAACCTCACCCTCAGCCTAAGCAACAGCCTAAAGCCTAACCCTAACCCTAACCCTCAGAGACACCCTCACCCTAAACCTAAACCTAAGCCTCACCCTCACCCTCAACCTCACCCTAAAACTAACACAAACCCTCAAACAAACCCTCACCCTCACCATAAACATCATCGTAACCCTAACACTCACCCTAATCCGCACCATAAACCGAACCCTCATCGTAATGCTAACCCTCACTGTCACCCTAACCCTAACCCTCACCCTAACACTAACCCTCACCCTAACCCTAACCCTCACCCTCATCTAACCCTCAACCTGACACAAACCCTAACCCTCACCCTAACCCTCAACCTCACCCTCACCCTAAACCTAACCCTAATGCTCACACTCAACATAACACTAACCCTCACACTCACCCTCACGCTCAGCTTAAACCTAAGCCTAACAATAACCCTAACCCTAACCCTCACACTCACCCTCACCCTAAACCTAACCCTAACCCTAATCCTAACCCTCTCACTCACCCTCACACTCATCCTAACCCTAACCCAAACTCTCAACCTAAACATCACCTCAAACCTAACCCTCACCCTAAACCTTAGCCTAACCCTCACCCTAACCCTAAACCTCACCCGCACCCTCACCCACAGGCTCACCCTAAACCTCATCCTAACCCTAGCTCTCCACCTGCCCCTCAAACTAACCCTTCCCCTAATGCTAACCCTCACCCTAAACCTAACCTCCAACCTAAACCTACCCCTAACCCTATCTCTAACCCTCACCCTAAACCTAAACCTTACCCTAACCCTAACCCTCACGCTCACAGTCCCCTTCAGCTTAACCCTAAACCTAAGCTTAACCCTATCCCTAATCCTCACACCATCACCCTAAACCTAACCCTGAGTCTCACCCTCACACTGACCCTCACCCTAACCCTAACCCTAAAACTAACCCTCACACTCACCATAACCCTCACCCTAAACCTTACCCTCACCCTAACCCTCATCCCAACCCTCACCTTATCCCTAACCCTAACCCTCAACCTAACCCTTACACTCACTCTAACACTAAGCCTAATCCTAACACTAACTCTCACACTAACCCTCACCCTAAATATCACTCTATAATTAAACCTAACCCTAACACTAACCCTCACCCTCACCCTCAGCATAACCAACAGCCTAAAGCGTAGCCCTAACACTAACCCTCAGAGTCACCCTCACCCTAAAACTAACCCTAAGCCTCACCCTCACCCCCAACCTCAACCTAAAACTAACGCAAACCTTCAAACCAAACCTCACCCTCATCATAAACATCAGGGTAACCCTAACACTCACCCAAATCTGCACCATAAGCCTAACCCTCACCCTAATGCTAACCCTCACCGTCACCCTAATCCAAACCCTCACCCTAACCCTAACCCTCACCCTCATCTAACCCTCACCCTAACTCAAACCCTAACCCTCAAACACACCCTCACCCTAAACCTAACCCTAATGCTCACATTCAACATAACCCTAACCCTCACACTCACCCTCACCCTCAGCTTAAACCTAAGCCTAACAATAACCCTAACCCTAACCCTCACACTCACCCTCACCCTAAACCTAATCCTAAACCTAAAGCTAACTCTCTCACTCAACCTCACCCTCACCTTAACCTTAACCCTCAACCTAAACATCACCCTAAACCTAACCCTCACCCTAACCCTCACCCTAACCCTAACCCTCACCCTCACCCTCACCCTTAAGCTCACATTAAACCTAATCCTAACCCTAACCCTCACTCTCACAATCAACCTTACCCTACCTCAAGGGCTAACCCTCACCCTAACCTAACCTCCAATCTAACCCTAACCCTAAACCTAACGCTACCCCTCACCCAAACCTTAACACTCACCCCAACACTTACCATCACCCTAACCCCAACCCTAATGCTCACCATAATACTAACCCTCAAATCACAGTCACCCTCAGCCTAAACCTAAAACTAAGCCTAACCCTATCCCTAAACCTCACACTCACCCTCACCCTAAACCTAAACCTAAGTCTCAACCTCACCCTAAACCTAACCCAGAGCCTCAACTGAACCCTCACCCTCACCCTCACCCTAACCCTCACCCTCACCCTAAACATTACCCTAACCCTAACCCTCACCCTTACCCTCAACTTAGCCCTAAGCCTCATACTAACCCTAAACCTGACCCTAAACCTGACCCTCAACCTAACCCTTACCCTCACCCTAACACTTAGCCGAAACCTAACATGAACTCTCACAGTAACCCTAAACCTCACCCTAACCCTAAACCTCACACTATACCTAATCATCACCCTAACCCTAACCCTAACTCTCACCCTAACCCTCACCATCACCCTCACCCTCACCCTCAGCCTAACCCTCAGCCTAAAGCCTAACCCTAACCCTAACCCTCAGAGTCACCCTCACCCTAACCCTAAATCTAAGCCTCACCCTCACCCTCAACCTCACCCTAAACCTAACGCAAACCCTCAAACCAACCCTCACCCTCACCCTAAACATCACCCTAACATTAACCCTCACCCTACTCCGCACCAAAACCCTAACCCTCACCCTAACGCTAATCCTCAACATCACCCTAACCCTAACCCTCACCCTAACCCTAACCCTCACACTCATCTAACCCTCACCCTAACCCAAACCCTAAACCTCACCCTTACCCTCAACCCCACCCTCACCCTAAACCTAACCCTAATGCTCACACTCAACATAACCCTAACCCTCAAACTCACTCTCTCACCCTCAGCTTAAAACTTAAGCCTAACAATAACCGGAACCCTAATCTTCACACTCACTCTCACCCTAAACCTAACACTAACCCTAATACTAACCCTCTCACTCACCCTCACACTCACCCTAACCCTAACCCCAACTCTAAACCTAAACATCACCCTAAACTTATCCCTCACCATATATCTTAACCTAACCCTCACCATAACATTAAACCTCACCCTCACCCTCATTGACAGGCTCAACCTAAACCTTATCCTAACCCTAGCCCTCAACCTCACGCTCAACCTTACCCTACCCCTAACGCTAACCCTCACCCTAAACCTAACCTCCAACCTAACGCTAATACTAACCCTAACGCTAACCCTCACCCTAAACCTAACCCTCACCCTAACCCTAACCCTCACGATCACAGTCACCCTCAGCCTAACCGTAAAACTAAGCCTAACCCTATCCCTAAACCTCACACTCACCATCACCCTAAACCTAACCCTGTCTCACCCTCACCCTCAACCTCACCCTAACCCTAACCCAAACCCTCAACTGAACCATCACCCTCACTCTCACCCTCACCCTAACCCTAACTCTCACACTCACCATAACCCTCACCCTAAACCTTACCCTCACCCTAATCCTCATCCCAACCCTCACCCTATCCCTAACCCAAACCCTCAACCTAACACTTACACTCACCGTACCACTAAGCCTAACCCTAACACTAACTCTCACACTAACCCTCACCCTAAATATCACCCTTTCATTAACCCTAACCCTAACATTAAACCTCACCCTCACCCTCAGCCTAACCCTCAGCCTAAAGCCTAAACCTAACACTAACCATCAGAGTCACCTTAAAACTAACCCTAAATCTAAGCCTCACCCTCACCCTCAACCTCACCCTAAACCTAACGCAAACCATCAAATCAACGCTCACCCTCACCCTAAACATCACCCTAACATTAACCCTCACCCTAATCCGCACCAAAACACTAACCCTCACCCTAACGCTAATCCTCACCCTCAACCTAACCCTCACCCTCATCTAACCCTCAACCTCACCCTAACCCTCACCCTCATCTAACCCTCACCCTAACCCTAACCCTCACCCTCATCTAACCCTCCCCCTAAACCAAACCATAACCCTCACCCTAAACCTCAAACACTCCCTCACCCTAAACCTAACACTAATGCTCACACTCAACATAACACTAACCCTCACACTCACCCTCACCCTCAGCTTAAACCTAAGCCTAACAATAACGCGAACCCTAACCCTCACACTCACCCTCACCCTAAATCTAACCCTAACACTAATCCTAACCCTCTTACTCACCCTCACACTCACCCTAACCCTAAACCAAACCCTCAACCAAAACATCACCCTAAACCTAACCCTCATACTAACCCTTAGCCTAACCCTCACCATAATCTTAACCCTCACCCTCACCCTCACCCACAGGCTCAACCTAAACTTAATCCTAACCCTAGCCGTCACCCTCACCCCCAACCTAACCCTACCCCTAACGCTAACCCTCACCCTAAACCTAACCTCCAACCTAACGATAACCCTAACCCTAATGCTAACCCTCACCCTAAACCTAACCCTCACTCTAACCCTAATCCTCACGCTCACAGTCACCCTCAGCCTAACCCTAAACCTAAGACTAACCCTATCCCTAAACCTCACACTCAACCTCACCCTAAACCTAACACTAAGTCTCAACCTCACCCTAACCCTAACCCAAACCCTCAACTGAACCCTCACCCTCACCCTCACTCTAACCCTCACCCTCACTCTAAACATCTCCCTTACCCTAACCCTCACCCTTACCCTCACCTTATCCCTAACCCTCATACTAACCCTAAACCTCACCCTAAACCTGACCATCAACCTAATCCTTACCCTCACCCTAACACTAAGCCTAAACCTAACATGAACCCTCACAGTAATCCTAAACCTCACCCTAACCCTAACCCTCACACTATAACTAACCCTCAAATTAACCCTAACCCTAACCCTCACCCTAACCCTAACCATCACCCTCACCCTCACCCTGAGCCTAACCCTCAGCCTAAAGCCTAACCCTAACCCTAACCCTCACATTCACCCTCACACTAACCCTAATTCTAAGCCTCACCCTCACGCTCAACCTGACACTAAACCAAATGCAAATCCTCAAACCAACCCTCACCCTCACCCTAAATATCACCCTCACCCTAACCCTCACCCTAATCTGCACGAGAACCCTAACCCTCACCCTAACGCTAATCCTCACCCTCACCCTAACCCTCACCCTAACCCTAACCCTCACCCTCATTTAACCCTCACCTAACCCAAACCCTAACCCTCACCCTAACCCTCAAACTCACCCTCACCCTCATCCTAAACCTAACCCTAATGCTCATACTCAACATAACCCAAACCCTCACACTCACCCTAACCCTCAGCTTAAACCTAAGCCTAACAATAACCTGAAACCTAACCCTCACACTCACCCTCACCCTTAACCTAACCCTAACACTAATCTTAACCCTCTCACTCACCTTCACACGCACCCTAACCCTAACCCTAACCCTCAACCTAAACATCACCGTACACCTAACCCTCACCCTAATCCTTAGCCTAACCGTCACCCTAACCCTAACCCTCACCCTCACCCTCAGGCTCACCTTAAATCTAATCCTAACCCTAACTCTCACCCTCACCCTCAACCTAGCCCTACCCCTAACACTAACGCTCACCATAACCCTAACCTCCAACCTAACCCTAATCCTAAACCTAATGCTAACCCTCACCCAAACCCTAACACTCACCCCAAGACTTACCCTCACCCTAACCCCAACCCTAATGCTCACCATAACCCTAACCCTCAAACTCATAGTCACCCTCAGCCTAACCCTAAACCTAAGCCTAAACCTATCCCTAAACCTCACACTCAACCTCACCCTAAACTTAACCCTAACCCCAACCCAAACCCTCAACTGAACCCTCACCCTCACCCTCACCCTAACCCTCACCCTCACCCTCACCCTACCCCTAACCCTAATACTAACCCTAAACCTAACCCTAAACCTGACCCTCAACCTAACCCTTACCCTCACCCTAACACTAAGGCTAAACCTAACATGAACCCACACAGTAATCATAAAACTCACCCTAACCCTAACCCTCACACTATCCCGATCCCTCACCCTAACGCTAACCCTCACCCTCACCCTAACCCTAACCCTCACCCTCATCTAACCCTCACCCTAACCCGCACACTAACCCTCACCCTAACACTCCACCACAACCTCACCCCAAACCTAACCCTAATGCTCACACTCAACATAACCCTAAACCTCACACTCACCCGCACCCTCAGCTTAAACCTAAGTCTAAAAATAAACCGAACCCTAACCCTCACACTCAACCTCACCGTAACCCTAATCCTAACCCTAAATTTAACCCTCTCACTCACCCTCACCCTCAACCTAAACCTAACCCAAACACTCAACCGAAACTTCACCCTCACCCTAACCCTAACCCTCACACTTATCTAACCCTCAACCTAACCCTCACCCTAACCCTAAACCTCACCCTAACCCTAACCCTCATGCTCACAGTCACCCTCAGCCTAACCCTAAACCTAAGCATAACCCTATCCCTAATCCTCACATTCACCGTCACCCTAAACCTAACCCTAAGTCTCACCCTCACCCTCAACCTCACCCTAACCCTAACCCTCACCCTCACCATAAACATCACCCTAACCCTAACCCTCACCATTACCCTCACCCTAGCCCTAACCCTCATACTAACCCTAAACCTCACCATAATCCTAACCCTCAACCTAACCCTTACTCTCACCCTAACACTAATCCTAAACCTAACATGAACCCTCACAGTAAATGTAAACCTCACCCTAACCCTAACACTCACACTAACCCTAACCCTCACCCTAACCCTAACCATACCCCTCACCCTAACCCTCACTCTGACCCTAAACCCAACCCTAACCCTCACCCTCACCATCATCCTAACACTCACGCAACCCTAACCCTCACCCAAACCCTAACCTTCATACTCTCCCGAACCCTCACCCTCACTCTAACTCTCACCCTCATCCTCACCCTAACCCTCACCCTAATCCTAACCCTATCAATCACCCTCACTCTCACCCTCACCCTCAGCCTAACTCTAAACCTAACACTACTCCTAAACCTATACCTCACCCAAACCCTCAACTTAACCCTAAACCTAACCCTCAACTTCACCCTAACCCTAACCCTCACTGACAAGCTAGTATTCACCAAAACCCTAATCCTAACCCTAACCCTCACCCTAACCCTAACCCTCACCCTAACACTCACCCTTACCCTCACCCTAACCCTCACCCTCACCCTAACCCTAGACCTCACCCTAACCCTAACCCTAACCCTCAACCTAACCTTTAACTTTACCCTCACACTAACTCTAACCCTCAACTTAATGCTAACCCTAACCATCACCCTCACCCTCACCCTCACCCTAAGCCTCACTGTCACCCTCACGCTCACCCTCACCCTAAACCTAACCCTTACCCTAAACCTATTCCTCACCCTAACAATAAACCTCACAATCACCCTCACGCTCACCTCACCCTAACCCTAAACCTAACCCTAACCCTCAAGCTAAACCTACCCTAACCCTAATGTAACTCTAACTCTCACACTCACGCTAAACCTCATGCTAACCCTTACTCTCAGCATAAATCTAACCCTAACCCTAACCCTCGCACTGACCCTATCCCTTACCCTAACCCTAACCCTAATCATTACCTTCACCCTAACCCTCACCCTAAACCTCACGCTAACCCTAACCCTCATCCTAAACCTCACCCTAACCCTAACCCTATCCCTAACCCTAACGCTAACCCTAATGCCCAATCTAACTGTAACCATACGCCACAAACTAACTTTCATCCTAAACTTAACCCTAACCCAAACCCTTACGTTAACACTAACCCTAACACTCAACCTAACCCTAATCCTCACCCACACCCTCAGGCTTATCCTCAGCCTAAACCTAACCCTAACCCTAGTCCTCACCCTCATCCTAACTCTAACCCTAACCTTCACTCTCACCCTCACACCCACCCTCACCATAACCCTAACCCGAACCCTAAACTGAAACCTCACCCTAACCCTCATCATAACCTTCTCCCTAACCCTCATCCTAACACTAACCCTAACCCTTACCCTAACACTAAACCTCATCCTAAACCTCACCCTAACCCTAAACCTATCCCTAACCCTAACGCTAACCCTAATGCTCACACTAACCATAACCGTACCCCCCATCTAACCCTCATCCTAAACTTAAGCCTAACCCAAACGCTCACGCTAACCTTACCCCTAAAACTCACCCTAACTCTAATCCTCACCCACACCCTCACCATCACACTCAGCCTAACACTCAGCCTAAGCCTAAACCTAACCCTAACACTCACACTAACCCTCACACTCACCCTAAACATAAGCCTCACCATCACCCTCAACCTCACCCTTACCGAAAACCTAACCCTCACATTACCCCTAACACTCACCCTAATGCTAAGCCTCAACCTAACCATTACACTCACCCTAACACTAAGTGTAACCCTAAAACTTAATCTCACAATAACCGTCACCCTAAACATCACCCTATCCCTAACCCTAACCCTAACCCTCACCCTAACCCTAACCCTCACACTAACCCCTACCCTCAGCCTAAGCCAAAGCCTAAGACTAACCCTAACCCTAATCCTCACACTCACCCTCACCATCAACCTCACCCTAAACCTAACGCAAAACCGCAAACCAACCCTCAAACTCACCCTAAACATCACCCTCACCCTAACCCTCACCCTAATCTGCACCAGAACCCTAACCCTCACCATAACGCTAATCCTCACCCTCACCCTTACCCTAACCCTCACCCTAACCCTAACCCTCACTCTCATCTAACCCTCACCCTAACCCAAACCCTAAATCTCACCCTAACCCTAAACCTCACCCTCACCCTAAACATAACCCTAACCCTCATTCTCACCCTCACATTCAGCTTAAACCTAAGCCTAACAATAACCCGAACCTTAACCCTCACACTCACCCTCACCCTAAACCTAACCCTAACACTAATCCTAACCCTCTCACTCACTCTCACACTCACCCTAACCCTAAGCCAAACCCTCCACCTAAACATCACCCTAAACATAACCCTCACCCTAACCCTTAGCCTAACCCTCACCCTAACCCTAACCCTCACCCTCACCCTCAGGCTCACCTTAAACCTAATCCTAACCCTAACCCTCACCCTCACGCTCAACCTAACCCTACCACTAACGCTAACCCTCACCCTAACCCTAACCTCCAACCTAACCCTAACCCTAAACTTAACGCTAACCCTCACCCAAACCCTAACACTCACCCGAACAATAACCTCACCCTAACCCCAACCCTAATGCTCACCATAACAATAAACCTCAAGCTCATAGTCACCCTCAGCCTAACCCTAAACCTAACCCTAACCCTATCCCTAAACCTCACACTCACCCTCACCCTAAACCTAAACCTAAGTGTCAACCTCACCCTAAACCTAACCAAACCCTCAACTGAACCCTCACCCTCACACTCACCTAACCCTCACCCTCACCCTAAACATCACCCTAACCCTAACCATCACCCTTAACCTCACCCAAGCCCTAACCCTCATACTAACCCTAAACCTCACCCTAAACCTCACCCTCAACCTAACCCTTACCCTCAAGCTAACACTAAGCCTAAACCTAACATGAACCCTCAAACTATCCCTAACCCTCACCCGAACCCTAACCCTAAACCTGACCGTAACACTAACCATCACCCTCACTCTCACCCTGAGCCTAACCCTCAGCCTAAAGCCTAACCCTAAACCTAACCCTCACAGTCAACCTCACCCTAACCCTAAATCTAAGCCTCACCCTCACCCTCAACCTCACCCTATCGCTATTCCTCACCCTCAACCTAACCCTAACCCTCACCCTAACCCTAACCCTCACCCTGATTTAACCCTCACCCTAAATCAAGCCCTAACCCTCACCCTAACCCTCAACCTCACCCTCACCCTAAACCTAACCCTAATGCTCACACTCAACATAACCCTAACCCTCACACTCACCCTCACCCTCAGCTTAAACCTAAGCCTAACAATCACCCTAACCCTAAACCTCACATTCACCCTCACCCTAAACCTAACCCTAAACTTAATCCTAACCCTCTCACTGACCCTCACACTCAACCTAACCCTAACCCAAACCCTCAACCTAAACATCACCCTAAACCTAACCCTCACCCTAACCCTTATCCTAGCCCTCACCCTAACTATAACCCTCACCCACAGGCTCACCCTAAACGCAATCCTAAACCTAACCCTCACCCTCACCCTCAACCTAACCCTCACCCTAAACCTAACCCTCACCCTAACCATAACCCTCACGCTCACAGTCACCCTCAGCCTAATCCTAAACCTAAGCCTAACCCTATCACTAATCCTCACATTCACCGTCACCCTAAACCTAACCCTAAGTCTCACCCTCACCCTCAACCTCACCCTAACCCTAACCCAAACCCACAACTGAACCCTCACCCTCACCCTCATCCTAACCCTCACCCTCACCATAAACATCACCCTAACCCTAACCCTCACCATTACCCTCACCCTAGCCCTAACCCTCATACTAACCCTAAACCTCACCATAAACCTCACCGTCAACCTAACCCTTACTCTCACCCTAACACTAAGCCTAAACCTAACATGAACCTTCACAGTAACTGTAAACCTCACCCCAACCCTAACACTCACACTAACCCTAACCTTCACCCTAACCCTAACCATACCCCTCACCCTAACCCTCAATCTGACCCTAAACCCAACCCTAACCCTCACCCTCACCATCATCCTAACACTCACGCAACCCTAACCCTCACCCAAACCCTAACCCTCATACTCTCCCGAACCCTCACCCTCACTCTAACACTCACCCTCATCTTCACCCTAACCCTCACCCTAACCCTAACCCTATCAGTCACCCTCACCCTCACCCTCAACCTTAGTCTAACTCTAAACCTAACACTACTCCTAAACCTATACGTCACCCAAACCCTCAAATTAACCCTAAACCTAACCCTCACCTTCACCCTAACCCTAACCCTCACTGACAAGCTAGTATTCACAATAACCCTAATCCTAACCCTAACCCTCACCCTAACCCTAACCCTCATCTTAACACTCAACCTTACCCTCACCCTAACCCTCACCCTCACCCTAACCATAAACCTCACCCTAACCCTAACCCTAACCCTCACACTAACCTTTAACCTTACCCTCACCCTAACCCTCACACTAACTCTAACCCTCAACATAACCCTAACCCTAACCATCACCCTCACCCTCACACTCACCCTCAGCCTAACTTTAAACCTAACCCTACTCCTAACACTAACCTTCACCTTCACCCTCACACTAACCCTAACCCTAAAACTAAACCTAATCCTAACCCTCACACTCACCCTCACCCTCACCCTAAGCCTCACTGTCACCCTCACGCTCACCCTCACCCTAAACCTAACCCTCACCCTAAACCTATTCCTCTCCCTAAAAATAAACCTCACAATCACCCTCACGCTCACCTCACCCTAACCCTAAACCTAACCCTAACCCTCAAGCTAACCCTAATGTAACCCTAACCCTAATGTAACTCTAACCCTCACACTCACGCTAAACCTCACGCTAACCCTTACTCTCAGCATAAATCTAACCCTAACCCTAACCCTCGCACTGTCCCTATCCCTTACCCTAACCCTAACCCTAACCATAACCTTCACCCTAACGCTCACCCTAACCCTCATCCTAAACCTAACCCTCATCCTAAACCTCACCCTAACCCTAAATCTATCCCTAACCCTAACGCTAACCCTAATGCTCAATCGAACTGTAACCATACCCCTCAAACTAACTCTCATCCTAAACTTAACCCTAACCCAAACCCTTATGTTAACACTAACCCTAACACTCAACCTAACCGTAATCCTCACCCACACCCTCAGCCTTATCCTCAGCCTAAACCTAACCCTAACCCTAACCCTAATCCTCACCCTCATCCTAACTCTAACCCTAACCTTCACTCTCACCCTCACCTCCACTCTCACCATAACCCTAAACCGAACCCTAAACCGAACCCTCACCCTAACCCTTATCCTAACCTTCTCACTAACCCTCATCCTAACCCTAACCCTAACCCTTACTGTAACCCTAAACCTCATCCTAAACCTCACCCTAACCCTAAACCTATCCCTAACCCTAACGCTAACCCTAACGCTCACACTAACCATAACCGTAATCGTCAACCTAACCGTCATCCTAAGCTTAAGCCTAACCCAAACCCTCACGCTAACCTTAACCCTAAAACTCACCCTAACTCTAATCCTCAATCACACCCTCACCATCACACTCAGCCTAACCCTCAGCCTAAGCCTAAACCTAACCCTAACACTCACACTCACCCTCACACTCACCCTAACCCTAAGCCTCACAATCACCCTCAACCTCACCCTTACCGAAACCCTAACCCTCACATTAACCCTAACCTTCACCCTAATGCTAATCCTCAACCTAACCCTTACACTCACTCTAACACTAAGTGTAACCCTAACACCTACTATCACAACAACCTTCACCCTAAACATCACCCTACCCCTAACCCTAACCCTAACCTTCACCCTAACACTAACATTCACACTCAACACCAGCCTCAGCCTAACCCAAAGCCTAAGCCTAAGCCTAACCCTAACCCTCACACTCATCCTCACCCTAACCGTAAGCCTAATCCTCACCCTCACCCTCAACCTCACCCTAACACTCACCCTTAAGATCACCCTAACCCTAAACATCACCCTAAACCTCACCCTATCGCTAACCCTCACGCTGACCCTAACTCTCACCCTCAACCTAAACCTCAATCTAAACATTACCCTCAACCTAACACTAAGCCTATCCCTAACACTAACCTTCACTAACCCTAAACCTCACCCTAACCCTAACCCTCACCCTAACTTAACCCTAACACTCACCCTAACCCTCAACCTAACCCTTAATCTCACCCTAACACTAACCCTAACACTAAACCTCAACCTCACCCTAAACCTCACCCTAACCCTAACCCTAACAGTAACTCTCAACCTCACCCTCAACCTCACCCTAACCCTAACCATCACCTCAACACTTACGTTCACCAAAACCCTCACCCTAACGCTAACCCTAATGCTAAACCTCACCTCACCCGCAACCTCATCCTAAAACTTACCCTCACCCTAACCCTCAGCCTGACCCTAAACTTATCCCTAACCCTCACCTTAACCTTCACCCTAAACCCAACCGTAACGGTCACTCTCAAACTAACCCTGAACCTCACCATAACCCTAAACCCGCCCCTCATCCTAACCATCATCCTAACCCTCACCCTAACCCTAAATCTAAACCTAAAACTTACCCGCACCCTAACACTCACCCTCACACTCACCCTAAGCCTCACCCTCACCCCCACCCTAACCATGACCCTATCCCTCACCCTCACCCTCACCCTAAGCCTAAGCCTCACACTAACCCTAACCCTAACTCTCACACTCAACCTCACCCTCAGCGTAATCCTAAGCTTAATATTAACCCTAACCCTAACCCTCACACTCACGCTCACCCTAAACCTAACCCAAACACTCAACCAAAACCTCACCCTCACCCTCACCCTAACCATCACACTCACCCTAAACATCACAATAATCCTTATCCTCACCCGCACCCTAACCTTAACCCTAACAATAACCCAAACCCTAACCCTAAACCTAACCCTCACCCTAACCCTAAACCTCACGCTAACCCTCGCCCTCACCCTCACCCTCATCTTAACCCTAAGCCTAACCCTAACCCTCACCCTTACACTC
The DNA here is from genome assembly GCF_024711535.1 of Dipodomys merriami. Lineage (NCBI taxonomy): Eukaryota > Metazoa > Chordata > Mammalia > Rodentia > Heteromyidae > Dipodomys > Dipodomys merriami. Next base: position 860,885 of record NW_027206021.1, read on the forward strand.
ACCTTAACACTAATCCTAACCCTAAACCTCACCCTAACAGTAACCCTAACCCTCACCATTACTTTATCCTCACCCTAACCCTAACCCTCACAGTAACCTTTATGCTCACCCTAACCCTAACCCTACCCTTCACCCTAACCCTCACCCTAATTCTAACCTTAAACCCTAACCTAATCCTCTCTCTAACCCTAACCCTCACCCTCACCCTCACCCTAACCCTCACCCTAATTCTAACCTTAACCCCTAACATAACCCTCTCTCTAACCCTAACCCTAACCCTCACCCTCACCCTCTCACCTAATCCTCACCCTAACCCTAACCTCTACCTAACCGAGACCCTCACCCTCAACTTCGCCCTCATCTTTACACTAACACTCACCCTCACACTACCCCGCACGCTAAACCTAACCCAAATCCTAAACCTCACACTCACCCTCACTCTCACCTTCAGCCTAAACCTAACTCTAAAGCTAATCCTAAACATAACCCTCAGCATTACTCTAACCCTCACCCTTAACCCTAAACCTCACCCTCACCCTAACCCTAACCGTAACCCTCACACTAAACCTAACCCTCACTGTAAACCTAAACCTAAACCTCACCGTATCCCTCACCCTAAACCTAACCCTAACTCTCACCCTAACCCTAATCATCACACTAATCTAGCCATCCCCCATAACCCTAACCCACACCCTAAACCTGACCCTCAACCCACCCTCAAATTTACACTAAGGTTAACTCTCACCCTAACCCTAACCCTCACCCTAAACCTAACCCTCACCCTATCCCTCAACCTAACCCTAACCCTAAGCATCACCCTCACCCTCACCTTAACCACAACCCTAATCCTAACCCTCAACCTATTCCTAACCCTCACCCTAACCCTAATCCTCACCCTAACACTTTCCCTCACCCTAACACCAACCCTAACCCTAACACTAAGCCTCACACTAACCGTAACAATCACCCTAAGCCTAACATTAACCCTAACCCTAACCCTCACCCTCACCCTAAACCTATCCCTAACCCTAACCCACACCCTCACCCTCACCCTCATCCTCACCCTCACCCTAAATCTAACCCTAACAATAACCCTAAACCTAACCCTAAACCTAACCCTCACCCTAATGCTAACCCTCACTCTAACCCTCATCCTCACCATCACCCTCACCTTAACCCTAAGCCTAACACTAACCCAAACCCTCATCCTCACCTTAAAACAAAAGCTAACTCTAACCCTCACCCTAACAGTAACCCTAACCCTCACCCTCACCCTAACCGTCACTCCAACTTTATCCTCACCCTATCCCTACCCCTCAAATTAACCCTAATGCTTACCCTAACCTTAACAGTACACCTCACCCGAACCCTCACCCTAACTCTAATCCTAACCCTAAACCTAACACTCATCTAAACCTAACCCTAATTTTCAACGTTACCCTAACCTTTACCATCACCCGAACCCTCACACTAACCCTAACACTCACCCACACCCTAATCCTCAAGCTCACCCTAACCCTAACCCTCACCTAATCCTCACACTAACTTAACCATTATCTAACAAAGACCCTCACCCTCAACCTCACCCTAAACTTCACCCTAATCCTCAAGCTCACCCTCACCCTAACCCTCACCTAATCCTCACACTAACCTTAACCATTATCTAACAAAGACCCTCACCCTCAACCTCACCCTAAACTTCACCCTAACCCTCACCCTCACCCTAGCCCTCACCCTAAACGTAACCCTTACTCTAAACCACACCGCACCCTCACCCTCATGCTCAGCCTTACCTTACCCTACCCCTAATCCTAACCCTAACCCTCAACCTGATCATAACACTCACCATAACCCTTACCCTCACCCTCACAATATCCCTAACCTTAACCCTCACACTAAACCTAACCCTCACCCTAAACCTAACCCTACCCCTCACCCCAAAACTCAACCTAAACCTAAACCTAATCCTCACCCTAACGCTAACCCTCACCCTCACCATAGCCCTCACCCTAATCCTAACCCTCATCTTAAACTTCACCCTCACACCACCCTCAAACTAACCCTAACCCTAACACTCACCCTAACCCTAACCCTAACCCGCACACTAGCCCTCACCTTAAACCAAACCCTAACCCTCCCCCTCACCCAAACCCTAAACTTAACCCTAACCCTAACCCTCACCCTAACACTAACCTTAACCCTAACCCCAACCCTAACAATCACCCTCAAGCTCACCTTATCCCTAACCCTAACCCTTACCCTAACCTTCACTCCAACCCTGCTGCTAACTCTAACACTCACCCTAACCCTCACGCTATCACTTACCCACACCATAAACCTAAACCTAACCCTCACCCTGACACTCACCCTAAATCTCACCCTAAACTTAACCCTAACCCAAACACGAAACCCTAACCCTAACCTGAACCCTAACCCTCACCCGAAACCTTAAACCTAACCCTAAACCTAACCCTCAAGCTAAGTGTCACCCTATCCCTAACCCTATCCCAAACCCTAACCCACACCCTAAACCTTATACTCACCCTCACCCTAACCCTAACCCTAACGCTGACGCTTACAATAACTCTAATCCTCACCCTAAACCTAAACTTACCCCTCACCCTAACCCTCATCCTAACCCTAAATCTAACTCAAAACCTATCCCTAACACTAATTCTAACCCTAACCCTCACCCTCATCATAACTCACCCTAACCCTAACACTCTCAACCTCACCCTCAACCTCAGCCTAACCCTTACCCTCACACTAACCCAAACCATCACGCTAACCCTTAACCTAATCCTCGACACTAAACCTAACCATAACCCTTACACTAACCCTAACCCTAAACATCACCAAAATCCTCAATAACCCTAAATCTAGTCCTAACCCTAACCCTTACCCTCACCCTTACCGTAACACTCACCCTAACCCTAACCTTCACCCTAACACTAAGCCTAACCCTAACACAAACCCTCACACTAAACCTAACCCTCAGCCTAAACCTAACCCTCAACCTAAACATAACCCTAACCCAAATCCTCACCCTCAACTTTTCCCTCACACTAACCCTTTTCCTATCACTAACCCTAACCCTCACCCTTTAAGTAACCCTAACCCTCACCAAAAACCTCACCCTTACCCTTACCTTATCATCACCCTAACCCTCACTCTAACCCAAAACCTCAACCTAACCTAATCAAAACACTCACACTAAACCTCACCTTAAACCTAATGCTAACCCTAACACTCACCCTCACCCTAACCCTCATCCTAAACCTGAACCTCACTCTAACCCTAACCCTAACCCACAACCTCACCCTAAACCTCACCCTAACCCTAACCCTCACCCTAATCCTTACCGTCACCCTAACCCTCACTCTACACCTAACCCTAAGCTAACCCTAAACCTCACCCTAACCCTCACCCTCACCCTAACCCTAACCTTCACCCTAACACTAAGCCTAACCCTAACACAAACCCTCACACTAACCCTAAACCTCAGCCTAAACCTAACCCTCAACCTAAACCTAACCCTAACCCAAATCCTCACCCTCATCTTATCCCTCACACTAACCCTTTTCCTATCCCTAACACTAACCCTAACCCTAACCCTCACACTTTCTGTAACCCTCACCCTCACCAAAAACCTCACCCTTACCCTTACCTTACCCTCACACTAACCCCCACCCTAAGCCAAAACCTCAACCTCACCTAATCAAAACATTCACACTAAACCTCACCCTAACCCTAATGCTAACCCCAACACTCACCCTCACCCTAACCCTCACCCTAAACCTGAATTTGACTCTTACCGTAACCCTAACCCACAATCTCAGCCTAAACCTCACCCTAACCCTAACCCTCAAACTAATCCTTACCTTTACCCTAACCCTCACCATAAACCCAACCCTAAGCTAACCATAAACCTCACTCTAACCCTCACCCTCATCCTAACCCTAATCCAAACCCTAACCCTCAGCCTAAACCTCACCCAAACCCTAACCTTAACCTTCACACTAAACCTAACCCTCACCCTAAGCTTAACCCTACCCCTCACCCTAACCCTAACCCTCATGCTCACCCTAAACCTAACCCTAACCCTATCCCACACCCTCACCCTCACCCTCATCCTCACCCTCACCCTAAACCTAATCCTAACAATAACCCTAATCGTAAACCTAACCCTCACCTTAACCCTAACCCTCAAGCTAACCCTCATCCTCACCCTCACCCTCACCTTAACCCTAAGCCTAACCCTAACCCTCACCCTCACCCTCAACTTAACTCTAAAGCTAACCCTAACCTTCACACTAACAGTAACCCTAACCCTAACTCTCACCCGAACCGTCACTCTAACATTAACCTCACCCTAACCCTAACCCTCACATTAACCCTAATGTTCACCCTAACCTTAACAGTATCCCTCACCCAAACCCTCATCCTAACTCTAACCCTAACCCTAAACCTAACCCTCACCTAACCCTAAATCTCAACCTTACCCTAACACTCAACATCACCTGAACCCCCACCCTAAACCTACCACGCACCCACAACCTATCCCTAAAGCTCACCCTCTCCCTCACCCTCACCTAATCCTCACCCTAACTCTAACCATTATCTAACAAAGGCCCTCACCCTCACCCTCACCCTAAACTTCACCCTAACCCTCACCCTCACCACAGCCCACACCCTAAACGTAACCCTACCCTTAAACCTCACCCGCACTCTCACCTTCATGCTCAGCCTTACCCTAACCCTACCCCTAATACTAAACCTAACAATCAACCCCATCATAACCCTCACCATAAACCTTACCGCCACCCTCACCCTAACCCTAACCATAACACTCTCACTAAACCTAACCCTCACCCTAAATCTAACCCTACCCCTAACCCCAAACATCAACCTAAACCTAACCCTAACCCTCACCCTAACGCTAACCCTAACCCTCACCCTAGCCCTCATCCTAATCCTAACCATCATCCTATACCTCACCCTTACACCACCCACAAACTAACCCTAACCCTAAACCTCAACCTAAGCTTAACCCTCACCCTAACCCTAACCCGCACCCTAGCACTCACCCTAACCCTAACCCTAAACCTCCCCGTCACCCTAACCCTAAACCTAACCCTAACCTTCACCCTAACCCTCACCCTAACAGTAAACCTAACCCTAACCCTCACCTTTACCTTAACCCTCACCCTAACCCTTAACCTCATCCTTACTCTAAACCTCACACTAAACTAACCCTCACCCTAACTCTAACCCTAACCGTCACCCTCACCCTCACCCTCACGCTAACCCAAACCCTAACCCTCTCCCTCACCCTCACCCAAACCCTACTATTAACTGTAACACTCACTCTAACCCTCACACTATCACTTAAACACACCATAAACCTAAACATAACCCTAACCCTCACCCTCACCATAAACCTCACCCTAACCCTAACAGTAACCCAAACACGAAACCCTTAACCTAACCCTAAACTGAGCCCGAACCCTCATCCGAAACCTTAACCCTAAACCTAAACCAAACCCTCAAGCTAACGGTCACCCTAAACCTAACCCTATCCCTAACCCTAACCCTCACCCTTACCCGCACCCTAAACCATATCCTCACCCTCAACCTAACCCTAAACCTAACGCTAACCCTCACAATAAATCTAACCTCACTCTAAACCTAAATTTACCCCTCACCCTAACCATCATCCTAACCATAAACCAAACCCAAAACCTCTCCCTAACACTAATCCTAACCCTAACTCTCACCTTCACCCTCACCCTCAGCCTAACCCTAACCCTCACACACCCTAACCGTCAAGCTAACCCTCAACCTAATCCTCACAATAACCCTAACCCTAACCCTTACACTAACCCTAATACTAAACCTCAACAAAACCCTCAGTAACCCTAAACCTAGACCTTACCTTAAAACTTACCCTCACCCTAAACCTAACCCTCACCCTCACCCTAACCCTAAAACTCACCCTAATCCTCACCCTAACGCTCACTCTCACACTCACCCTCACCCTAACCCTCACCCTAACCCTCACCCTAACCCTAATGCTAACTCTAACACTCACCCTAACCCTCATGCTATCACTTGCCCACACCCCAAACCTAAGCCTAACCTTAAACCACACCCTCACATTAAACCTCACCCTAACCCTAAACCTAATCCTAACCCTCACCCTCACCCTATCCCTAACCCTAACCCTAACACTCACCTACCCCTAACCCTAACCTTCAACGTCACCCTAACCCTAACCATTACCCGAACCCGAACCCTAACCCTAACCCTCACCCACACCCTAACGCTAAAGCTCACCCTCACCCTCACCCTAAACCTAACCCTCACCCTAACCCTTAACCTCACCCTAATCCTAACACTAAGCCTAAATTAAAACTCACAATAACCCTCACCCTCACCCTAACTGTAACCCAAAACCTAACGATCAACCTAACCCTCACCCTAACCTTAACTCTAAACCTAACCCTAAACCTCACATTAACCCTAACTCTCACCCTAACCCTAACCCTACCCTTCACCCTAACCCTCATGCTAACTCTAAACCTCAACCTTAGCAGAAACCTAACCATATCCCTAACCATAAACCTCACCTTAAGGCTAACTCCAACCCTAAACCTAACCTAACCCGTACCCTAACCCTAAGTCTAACCCTTTCCCTAAACTTAAACCTTACCTTCACCCTCTCCCTCAGCATAACCCTAAACCTAACCCTAACCCTCACCCTCACCCTAGCCCTCCCACTAAACCTAATCCTAACAATAACCCTCATCTTAATCCTCACCCTAACCCTAACCCTAACCATCACCCAAAACCTATTCCTCACCCCCACCCTACCCTTCAGCCTAAACCTAAGTCTAAGCCTAACCCTAACCCTAAACCTCACCCTCAACCTAGCCCGCACCCTAACCCTAATCCAAACGATAACCCTCAACCTAACCCTCACCCTAAACCTAACCCTAAACCTCACACTAAACCTAAACCTAACCCTCAACCTAAACCTAACCCTCATCCATACAGTAACTCTAACCCTAACCCTCACCCTAACACTAAACCTAACCCGAACCCTAAACCTCACACTAAACCTAACCCTAAACTTAACCCTCAAGCTAGCCCACAACCTAACCCGAATCCTAACCCTATACCTCATCCTAACCCTCACCCTAAACCTAACCCTAAACCTCATACTAACCCTAACCCTCACCCTCACCCTCAGCCTAACCCTAAGCCTAAGCCTAACCCTAACCCTAACCCTGACCCTCACCCTCACCCTAGCCCTCACCCTAACCCTAATCCTAACCCTAACCCTAACCCTAACCCTCACCCTCACCCTAAGGCTAAACATCACCCTAAGCTTATTCCTCTCCCCAACCATCACCCTCAACCTTACCCTAAGCCTAAGCCTAATCCTTATCCTAACCCTCACACTCACCCTCACCCTAAACCTAATCCTAACCCTAAACCTAACACTAACTTCACAGTAACCCTCACCCTAACCCTAACTCTAACCCTAATCCTCACCCTCAACCTAACCCTAAACCTCACCCTCACCCTCAGCTTAAACCTAAGCCTAACTCTAACCCTAACACTAATCCTCACACTCACCCTCACCCTAACCCTAAACTTAATCCCAGCCCTAACCCTAACCCTCACCCTAACCCTAACTCTAACCCTAAACCTCACCCTCACCCTAACCCTAAACCGCACCCTCACCCTCAGCTTAAACCTAAGCCTAACTCTAACCCTAACCCTAAACCTAACACTAACGCTAACCCTAACCCTCACACTAACACTAAATCTAAACCTAAACCTCAACCTCACCCTAACCCTAACCCTAAACCTAAACCTCACCCTAACCCTAAACGTCACCCTCACACTAACCCTAATCCTAATCCTAAACCTAACAATAACCCTAAACCTAACACTAACCCTCACCCCAAACATAAACCTCACCCTAATCCTAACCCTCACCCTAACACTTACCCTCAAGCTAACACTTAACCTCACCCTAACACTAACCCTCACACAAACCCTAACCTTCACCCTAACCCTAAACCTCACCCTAACTCTAACCCTAAACTTCACCCTCACCCTAGCACTCAACCTAACCCTAATTCTAACCCTAACCCTCAACCTCAACGTCATCCTCATTCTCACCGTAACCATAACCCTAACACTAACAATTACCCTAACCTTACCCCTAAACCTCACCCTAAACAAAACCATCAACCTAACACTAAACCTCAACCTAACACTTACCTCACCCTAACACTAACCCTCACACTATCCCTGAACCTCAACATAACCCCAAACCTAAACCTATCCCTAATCCTAACCCTCACCCTAACCCTAATTCTAACCCTAAACCTAACCCTAACACAAACCCTCACCCTAAACCTCACCCTAGCCATAATCCTAAACGTCACACTCACACTATCCCACACCCTAACCCTAATCCTAAACCTAAACCTCACCCTAACACTAACCCTAACACACACCCTCACCCGAACCCTCACCCTCACCCTAACCCTAACACTAACCCTAAACCTAACTCTCACCGTAAACCTCAACCTAACACTAAATTCTAAACCTAAACCTCAAACTCAAACTGATCCTAACCCTAACCCTAACCCTAAACCTCACCCTAACACTAACCCTAAACCTCACCCTCACCCTAGCCCTCACCCTAAACCTAATCCTAACCCTAACGCTCACCCTAACCCTAAACCTCACTGTCAACCTAACCCTCAGCCTAACCATAAGCCTAACCCTAAACCTAACCCTAACCCATACACTCACCCTCACCCTAACCCTAATCTTAACCATAACCCTAACAATAAACCTCACCCTAACCTTAAACCTAAAACTAACCCTAAACCTAACCCTCATCCTAACCCTCACCTGATCCCTAACTCTAACCCTAAACCTCACCTTCACCCTAACCCTAACTCTAACCCTAAACCTAACTCTAACCCTAACCCTTACCCTAAACTTCACACTAACCCTAACCCTCAACCTCACCCTCACCATAACCCTAATCCTCACCCTAACCAAAACCTTCATTCTAACCCTAACCCTCACCCTAACCACAACCCTCACCCTAACCCTAACCCTCACCCTAACAATTACCCTCACACTAACAATAACCCTAAATCTAACACTAACCCTCACAGTAACCCTAACTCTCAACCTAACCCTAAACTGAACCCTAAACCGAACCCTAAACCTCAGCCTCGCCCTAGCCCTCACCCTAACCCTAATTCTAATCCTAACCCTCAACCTAACCCTAACCCTCATCCTCGCCCTAAACCTTAAACTAACCCTAACAATAATGCTCAACCTAACCCTCACCCTCATCCTAACCCTCACCCTAACCCTTACCCTAACCCTTACCCTAAACCAAACCCTCACCCTTAGGGGAACACTGAACCTCAGCCTAAGCCTCACCTTTATTCTTACCGAAACGCTCACCCTAATCCTCATTCTAACCCTAACCGTCAACCTAACACTCACCCTAACCCAGACCCAGTACATCACCCTAACCATAACTCTCACCCTCACCCTCAACCTCAGCCTAAACCTAAGCCTAAGCCTAATATTAACCTTAACCCTCATCCTAACCCTCACCCTAACCCTAACCCTAACCATCACACAAAACCTATTCCTCACCCCCAACCTCACCCTCAGCCTAACCCTAAGCCTAACCCTAACCCTCTCCCTCACCCTAGCTCTCACCCTAGCCCTAATTATAACCCTCACCCTCACCCTAACCTTAATCCTCATTCTCACCTTAAAACTCACATTAACCCTAACCCTAATCCTCAATTTAACCCTCACCCTAACCATATCCCGAAACATTAGCCTAACCCTCACCCTAACCCTAACACTCACCCTTATCTTAACCCTCACCCTCAGCCTAACCCTAATCCTCATCCTCACGCTAAACCTCACACTAACCCTAACACTAATCCTCAATCTAACCCTCACCCTAACCATAACCCGAAACCTTACCCTAAACCTCAACCTAACACTAAACCTAACAGTAACTCTAACTCTAAAACTAACCCTAAACCTCATCCTATCCCTACCCTAAACCTCACCCTCACCATCACCCTCTGCCTAACCCTCAGCCTAATGCTAACCCGAACCCTAACCCTCACACTCACCCGCACCCTCACCCTCACCATATCTCTAACCCTAAACCTCTCCCTAACCCTAACCCTAAACCTCAACCTAAACCTCACCCTCACGCTAACCCTAACACTAACCCTAACCCTAAACCTCACACTAACCATCCCCCCTAACCCTAACCCTAACAATAACACTAACCCTAACACTAACCCTAACCCTAACCCTAACTATAACCCTCACCCTCAGCCTCACCCTCACCACAACTTAACCGTAACCATAACACTAACAATCAACCTGCCCCTAACCTTAACCCTAACCCTAACCCTCAACTCACCCTCACCGTAACGCAAATCCTAAACCTAACCCTATCCCTAACACTAAACCTCACCCTAACCCTCACCCTAGCCCTCACCCTAAACCTAATCCTAACCTTAAACCTCATCCCAACACTCACCCTAACCCTAAACCTAATCCGAACCCTAACCTGAACCCTAACACTTACCCTCATGCTCGGCCTAAGCCTAAGCCTAAGCCTAATCCTACCCCTAATCCTAACCCTCTCCCTAACCCAAACCCTAACACTACCCCTAATTCTAACCCTAAATCTCACCCTCACCATAACCCTAACTCAAACCCTAACCCTAAACTGAACCTCATCCTAACCCTGACCCGAACTCTCATCCTCACACTAACCATAAACCTCACCCTAATCCTAACTCTCACCCTAAAACTTAACCTCACCCTAACACTAACGGCAATGCTAACACTAATGCTCACACTAACCCAAACATCACCCTAACCCTAAACCTCACCCTAATACTAACCCTAACCCTCAACCTCACCCTAGCCTTCACCCGGACCCTAACCCTCATCCTCACCCTAAACCTCACACTAACCCTAACTCTAATACTCAATCTAACTCTCACCCTCAACCTAACCCTAATCCTAACCCTCACCCTTACCATAACCCTCACCCTCAGCCTAATCCTCACCTTTACGCTTAGCATCACACTCACCCTAACCCTCAACCTAACCATCACTCTAAACTTAACCCTCACCCTAATCCTAACTCAACCCCTAAACCTCACCCTCACCTTAATCCTAATTCCAACCCTAACGCTAACACTAAACCTCACCCTAACGCTAAACCTAACCCTAACCTTCCCCCTAAACATAACCCTGACCCTAAACCTAACCCTCACACTAACACTTACCCTCACCCTAACCCTAACCCTAACCCTCACATTAATCCAAACCCTCACCCTAATCCTAAACCTCACCTTAACCCTAACTCTAACCCTCACCCTCACACTAGCCCTCACCCTAACGCTAATTCTAACCCTCACCCTCACCATAACCCTAACCCTCATCCTCACCATAAACCTCACACTAACCCTAACCCTAACCCTAATCCTCAATCTAACCCTAAACGTAAATATAACACTAACCCTTAGCCTAACCATAAACCTAACCATAACCCTCAACATTATATTAACCCTCACCCTCAGCCTAAACCTCATCTTTACACTTAACATCATCCTCACCCTAAACCTCACCCTAAACCTAAACCTCATCCTAACACTCACCATAACCGTAAACCTAACGATCACACTAACCCTAACCCTCACCCTCAATCTCACAGTCGGCCTAACCCTAAGCCTAAGCTTAAACCTTACCCTAAACCTCACCTTCACCCTAGCACTCACCCTAACCCTAATCCTAACCCTAACCCTCATTCTAACCCTCACCCTAACCCTAACCCTAACCATAACACTAACCCTAATCCTCACCCCAAACCTCACGCTCAACCTAACCCTAAGCCTAAGCTTAACCCTAACCCTAACCCTCACACTCACCCTCAACCTAAACCTAATCCTAACTCTAAACCTAACCCCAATCCTAAACCTCAACCTAACCTGCAACCTAACCTTAACCCTAACACTAACCCTAACCCTAAACTTAACCCTGGACATAAATCTCCCCCAAACCCTAAATGTAAACCTAAAACTAACCCTCACCCTAACCCAAATCCTAACCCTAACCCTCAACCTAACCCTAACCCTCCCCCTCACTGTAAATCTAACACTCATCCTAACCCTCACCCAAACCATAACCTTAACCCTAAAACTTACTCAATCACTAACATTAACCCTCACCCTCACCCTAGCCCTCATCATAACACTAATCCTAACCCTAATCCTCATCCTAACACTCACCCTAATCCTAACAATAACCCTCACCCTAATCCTAAGCCTAACCCTAACCCTCAACCTAAACCTAACACTCACGCTAACCGTAACCCTAACCCTAAACCTCACCTTAAACCTAAACCTAACCCGAACCCTAATTCTCACCCAGACTCTAACTCTAACTCTAACACTAACCCTAACCTTAACCCTCATCCTCAGCCTCACCCTAAACCTAACCCTAACACTAACTCTCACATTAACCCTAACCCTAAGACACACCCTAACCTTAACACTAAAAACCTCACCCTAAATCTAACACTAACCCTCAACCTCACCCTCTCAGTAACCGTAACCCTAACCCTAACCCTAACAATAACCCTAACCCTAACCCTAATCCTAACTCTCACCCTCACCCTAAACCTAATCCTCACCCTTACCATAACACTATCCCTCATCCTAACCCTCACCCTAAACCTAAACCTCACCTTAACACTAACCCTAACCCTCACCCTCAACCTAGCCCTCATCCTAACCCTAATCCTAACCCTAATCCTCATTCTAAACCTCACCCTAACCCTAAGCCTAAACCTCACCCTAATCCTAAGCCTAACTCTAAACCTCAACCTAACCCTAACACTCAGCTCAACTTAACCCTAACCCTAACCCTCACCCTAACCCAAAACATAACCTGAACACTAACTCTCACCCTAATCCTAACCCTAAACCTCACCCTAACACTAAAACTCACCCTCAGTGTAACCCTAAGCCTAACCCTAAACCTTACGCTAACCATCACACTCACCCTAAACCTTACTCTAATCCTTTTCCTAACCCTAACACTAACCCTCACCCTCAGCCTCAAATTAACCCTAACTCTTACCCTAAACCTCA